>NC_079891.1:7678363-8400981 GCF_024868665.1 Triplophysa rosa
CAATATATTGGGTTACAAATTTAACCCAACTGTTGGGTTATGAAATAACTAATTTGTTGGGTGATTTTTGCCAGCATGTTATTTATTATTTTATTATTATTGTTATATTTGTTATTTTTGGCCATCCTATTTATTATATTTACATTTGTTTCAGCGTAAACAAATAATACACAACATAGAAATACCTTTATAATTCTTTTTCCAATACAATAAGTTTTGGTTGCAGTTGTTTTATTAATATACTTCCTTTTATCATAAAGTTATTATCAATTAATTGTCAATATACAAGAATCAAATAAATAAATAAACAGAACAGAACAGAGGCTAGTCTAGTTTATACAATTATAAACTACCTAAGCAAAAGCTACCAAACAGCAGCACCACCAGGCTTGGCATACTCCAAAATGTAAATAAACAACACGTATCAACTGCTTGTAAAAGATGGCCTTCCTCCAGTATCATGCTTCCCACAATAATGAAGACTTAAGAGGAACTGATTTTATCCCAAGCTGCAGAACACTAAGGTCTTCCATTGCTCCTCGTGATATTGAAGCTGTGTCCCAATCCGCATACTATCCGTCCTAAATAGTATTCTAAAGCAGAATTAGTATGTCCCAAATCTTAGTATGTTGAAAAGAGTAGTCCAAAGATTCCCGGATGGTCTACTACTTCCTGTAGAAATTCGAAGTGCAGAGCAATTCACACTCTAACGGGTAAAATTACCCACAACTCACCGCGAGTAGGCGGAGTTTAGTGATGCTCCACTGCATTGATAAATTATATAACTGATGCTTCGCTAAATGAAAATTATTATTATTACAATAATTATTTATAATTAAAACTGTATTGTCAAAAATGATTTACAGTCATATGGAAAAGTACAAGCACACTTCAATATGATGAAGCATTCATAGGTCTTATGTCATAGCATTAACGGGGGGAGAAAGTATTTTCTGTTATATCGAGTTGTGTTGGCGTAACGAGGTACTCGGCAATGGAAAGAGTTTTTCTGTTATATCACTGATATATCTCTTTCTTATTTTTATCTAAAAAACACCCATATTTGCTGGCCAAAAAAACTCCTTTTCCCATACAGTGTTATTACAACCTGAATTAAGCCTGCCCACACTGATCGAAAATCTAATATGGCGGCTCCAATTTCAGGTGAAAATTGTCATTTTTACCTCCCTTTACAAATTAATAGATTACTTAATTAATTGGTGGCATTTCATATATTTTTAACATCACTCCAGATGTTGGTCTTGCTTCTGTAAAAATAGAAAAAAATTCAAGCAGGGAAATATTCAAAATTTGGTTGATTTGACACGGAATGTCCCCATTGTTATTTTAAACGATGATTATGAGTATTTTTCAGTAAACCAGGGATTTCTGTGTTGACATACTGTAGCTCTTCAACATATGTACTGTACTGTACTGTACTGTACGTGTTGTGTCAAGTATATAGGGCACGTTGCTAAATATGCTGAGGGTATAAAGTTGGCATTTCCTGGAGTTCTGTGGATGATGACTGTGGAAGCAGGAGTCACAATTTTCCTCCTACGTATCCTGTTTTTTTTACTTGGCTCTGTGGCCATGTGCAGCCAGAAACACATAAATACAGGTTAGGTGTAGGTCGCCAGGCATGTGATTTTTACATGATTCTGTTCTGTTCTAGTCTAGTTCTTTTCATTTTTTATTTCTTCATTTTGTCTGAAACCCTTATTTCCTTTCTTTGTTTTCCATTTACTGCATAACACAGAAATCTTGTTTTGCCCATCGCTTACCAACCCTGTCAATGTAATGTTCAATCCCTAAACTCATTACCATCAAAAAAAGTGAATCAAATTAATTTAGCTTGATATTTATAGATGGATACCAGGAAATGGATAGGATGCAAGTATCCAAATCCCAGCACTGTTTACATTGAGTGAAATTCACACACAAAAATTCTGTTCATAACACATAATGAAGTTCATCCACCTCGAAAAGTAGTCCCACCTCTAAAGAATTATTTACAGCCTGAATAATTGTCCTTTTAGTGCTTTAGAAAATTACCAGCTTCACGTCAACCGAGCAGTGCTGTCGTGACATGCTAGTTGCCAAGGAGAATATGGCCGTATTTAGCCGGAGAGGGCAAACGGCTGCTGATTCATATGTAAAGGACGTCACGTCAGACATCAGGAAAACACTCAAGCCAAGAAATAACACTCCATAGATAATAACAAGTGGAGAGACGCAAATGATCAAATACATCCATTTTAATCATGTGGAGAGGTTCCATTTAATTCATTCTATTGTGTTTTATGTGAGTGGTAATCATCTTTTTTTCTATGTCCCAGCAAATATAAATGAATCGAAATAATAGAACATTATGATGAGGTTTTGTTATGGCCAAACAACCCCCGCTGCTCCTTTTATTCTGAATTTGTTAAGCGTTATCACACTTGGTTTAATAAACTTACATGGTATGGTAAAGTGAAAATCCCAGTGAAATCAAAATAGCAAGAAATATATGGATATATAAGAGGAGATGGGGAGTGATTGAAACTTTCTGAATGTTTCCCTCTCAGTATATGATGCAGTTTTAAATAATAAACTACAGATGTGCTCTTCATCTAATGCACCATAAAATGGGTTCCCAAATTAGAAATCAGCAATGTGTAAATGATTTGTTTAAAGGTATTCTGCTGTATATGATTTGGGTCTTAACTGAATTAAATATGACGGGAGTATTTAAGCAACAAATAAAATTTTGTATGGGAGCCTAATGTTGTGAAAGTTTATCTGATGATCAGGCTTGGGAATGAAAAGGGAGCAGTCAAGTTTGGATACGTTTGTTAAATGTGCAATGAATAGGCATGTAGTACATTATGTGAATCACTATGTTTCAGTGGATAGATCATTTGTGAATGTAGCAGAAAACTCTGTATGCAGGCTGGGGCTTTATATTATGTTACACTGTGTCTTAACCGAATGTGGTTTAACCAAATGATAAAACATATGTCTTTACAGGTGACACGCAAATAGAAGGGCATTTTATCACTTGCCTGGTTCCTTTTTGTGTAGCAAAGTGCCAGGTAGCCCCGCCTACATCGGGAACTAATTGGAGGTTTTAAACTTCCTTATTGTAAAATCTTTGATATTTTATAATGAATTGCAATTTTTGATTTCACAGTTAAACAGTTGTTTGTTAATGGAATCTTATTTCTTCCTGGATCATAAACTGTTTGAGAGATGTTTGCTAGTTCATGCATTCAGAAAAGACAGTAGTACACATCAAACAAAGTAGTGAATATCAAACAATGCAAACCATTTTTTTTTTCAAAAAATATTTTCTTAGCCTTGTTTCCTATTATTTCTAACCTTCTTCAATTTTCCAGGGAAGTACCTGCTGCCATATGTCTCAGCACAGCAGGCATGGTCAGCCACAGGCTCGGAGACCACCAACCTGGTGCGCATGCGCTCACAGACCCTCGGGAAATCTGCACCCTCCCTCACAGCCAGCCTGGTCAGTATGCTACATTACCATATTCCCACAGCAGCATCTTGTAGACATCTGTTTGAGTGAGGTCATTCAGTATATTATAAACTTTAACACTAGGGGGCACTGCTGTATTAAAGGCAGAGAATAGTACAGACTTTTTGTATTGTGCTAAATAACAAGGAACTCTTTCAGTACAATAGACTTGAAGGATGTTGCCCATAAAATCCTTGACAGTGTATCTAGAGAATGTAGTTTGTTTTGCCATGTATTGATAAACACCCAGGTCTTCATTTTTTCCATGTTTGTGCTTTTCTATTATGTGTCTTCTAAGATGAAAGTTGTTGGTATTGGTATACAGATTTGTCAGCTACTGTGCTGTGTGACTTTTTTAAAGGGCAGGATATTCGTGTAACCCATAATCTTCTTAATTGAGACATGTGACTTCAATTAGCTTTTGGAGAGTTGGTTGACACAGAGGTTAAGTTACTTTTATCCAGCCTGCACTGTAAATTATTGCTCAATGTCTTCAATAAATAAATGAGAATTAAATTAAAAAAATTGAATCTAGCAGCAGTTGCTGTCTGTTCCTCTGGATTGTTTTAGTAAATGCCAGTAGCCGGGTTTCCATCACCATTGTTGTTGTTTTATGAGCATTTTGAAGTTTCACTTCTGAAACATGTGATGGAAACGCCAAATTTCGAAATGAAAACCCTTAATTCTCAAAAGTTTTTACGCTCGCTTGAGGAGGCTATCATAGGCGCCGATTTCTTTTTTCGCCAGTGGGTGCTCACGTCGCCAAAACCAAACCCCACCCCCACAGGCCCCAACCAAGCCATCTTTTACAAATGCCGCATATGATTCTTGCTCGTGTGTGGTAGATGGGAGTGGGGCACGCATGTCTTTTGCTTTACCGCAGAGTTCGCAAAATACCTTGTTTTTGATAGCATTGTATGCTATCCAGGGAAATGTTTTTTTTTCCAGTTTTCTTGATATGTTCGAGACTGCTTCTGCCTCCCGCCTTTACTTCTGCTGCTGTCATTACTTGATGATGTCGTCGACGACAACGGCTGTTCACTTGAAGTATTAGCAACACTGCTACTTACTGAAGAGATAGGGTCAATTTCAGTTTTCCTTTTAATCACGAACCTGTCCATTTGTACTCGAAATTTAAAGACAAATTGACATTATCCCAACGATTAACAATGCCCACTGCTGTTTGCAAGGCCAACCACTCTATCTGAATTACGACTCGTAAGATCAACCAATCAGAGAGACACCCTATTTTTAAAAGCATTTTGATTGGTTAAAATTGATTGAGAAACATATGCCGTTTTTTCTTGGGTGCTCGGCAATTTCCGTGGGTGCTCGAGCCCCGGAGCACCCACAGGATCGGCGCCTATGGTGGTTATAGTTTTTTGCAAAAAGGGTTTATGTGAATAATGGGAGATGGAGACGCATTTGCCGAAAAAATTCCTCCAAAAAGTCATGTAACTGCACTATGGGATGGCGTAACCTGACTAACCTTAGTAGGTTATTGTTGTTGTTATTGTTATGGTCATTCTGGAGCAAAGACGTCAAAGTTTTTCTGTAATTGCCTCCCAGAACTGTCACGACTGCATTCCCAAACAGCAGGCATCCACGAAAGCATTGCATTTATTGTGCACAAGTCATTATTATATGTGAAAATTATTTCATTCAGTGGCTTCTCTTACTTTTCTTACTGATATTTAGTGCCAGTTTATTAGGAAGTGACCATTTTAACCCGATGGAAGGAAACGGTGCTTATTTGCAAAGGTTTTATGCAATATTTGATTTTTGCTCATAAGCTTAATTCGCTTAACTTTGGATGGAAGCTTGGGCTCTTAGGTTTTGCTAATTGTTCTGTAGTCACGGGTAATCAGTACAAATGAAGAGTTATAAAGACCATTAAACCATTAAAACATCAGGCTATTCTAGACAATAAGACAAATGTAGTAACTGTGTCGGTTTTCTGAATGGTCAGAAGATGCCAAGTCGGTGTTGATTTTGATTCATAGTGATTTTATCACTTTCAGTTTCAGCTTGCATTCTATTGTTCGAGTTGAGTTTTTTTCAATGGTTGATTGTCCAGACAGTTGCCATTTTTGATTGATTGATGGTCATTGTTACTCATTTATTGTGTCTACAAGCACTACTGTGCTTTTCTTTATTCACCTGACATGATGTAAACATGCAAGAATGAATGATGTAAGATTAAACAATCCCTACACTGTAAAATGTAAATCGTTATTATAGGATTATAAATCAGAGCAAAGTAATAACATGGCTTTGAACACATTTTTAAATCTTAAAAAATTATTTAGGTAAAAATCTTACATAATATACTAAAGATGAACGACTATTACAAAACAAACACAAGAGCTAATGTTACGTTTTCTGAATTTACTATTTATGGGTGGGTGTTTAGGTAAAATGCACATTCTGTGAACTACTGCCAACATTTCTCCCCTTTTTGGAGAAATAAAAACTGGACAAACTGATGAAAAACATGCAATATTTTTTCAGACCTTGAATACTGCAAAGAAAAGTTCATATTCATTTTGAAACAACATAATACTTTTTCGTTGTAAGGTCCCCTTTGTGAAGAGTGCATCGCTTTGGGTCCCCCAAATAAAGACATATTTTTAAACTTAGAATTGTAATTAAACTAAAAACATATTCAGTTATACAATGCTGGAACATCTTTTCTTTTGGTTGGTGGTCTTATTTTTCTGATGTTTGATTCCATAAAATCTATGATAAATTTCTATATATCATAAAAACCACTGTACTAAATTAATATTTTACGGAAAAGCACTGATTTGTAATCACAGCTTACATGTGTCTTGGCATGCTCTCAGTCTTTCACATTGCTGTTTTGTTTCCATCACTGGTATGGAATGGCCATGATCTGAAAAAATAGAAATGAGCATTAAAGAATATGGACAAAGAACAAATATGGAGAAGTACATTCATTTTAAATTGATTTAATTTTAATTACACGTTCAGATGTTTTTAAAAAAAATCATGTAGTACTTTTGATCAATGGGCAATTTTAAAATAGCTTTATGCATAATTTTTTATTATTGGATCATAACTTAAAGTCCTGGTGAAATTAAAAATAACAATTCCTATCATTTCATTGAATATTGCAGTGTTTGTCATAAATAGCCATCAGTGTGGGCCATTCACTTTTTAAAGTTCACGTGTCCTCATAATCTTTCATCAAAATCTGAAAATGCACTCCCGCCCTATAGTGGCTTTCTGTCTCAGATGACGTCAATTAGATGGCTTGGGCAGGGCTGAGCCATTAAATCCTCCCCTTCAACTGTCAGTCTGCTGCTAGTTTCATTTCAAAATGCAACGGCTGTTTTTATTCATCCAATCAGATCGCAATGAAAAACACAAGCCCCGCCCAGTATTTTTCTCAGTCGATATTCCGTTGCACTCGGAAATGTGTCACAATACAGAAGTAAAAACGATCGCAACTTCCGGTTCATGGGGACTTTAAGTGTAATGTACTGTAGCAACAGCGCAAACAGAGGGAAAACAGACTTCTCGCAGGGTATTTTTCCATCTTATCATGGAGTTTATCAAAACTCTGCTACGTCTGTTATAAAAGTAATTTGCATAACAACAGTGAAGTAATTACAAGATAATTCATGTGATTTTTCTGTGGAGGTGAGTAGGTCTGATTTTATCTGAAAAGTTTGAGAACCACTGATGTAGGCGATAAACAAAACCATATTATCATCATCATTTCATTAATACTAGGGGTGGGCGGAATGACCAAAAATGTATTTCATACCTCATTTTTCTTAGATCGACTTAATTTATTTAATTATGACAGTTCATTTGAATGCTCACGATAGTTATAATATAGGCAAGTTATGAAAATGTACTAAAGATATCAAATTAAGTTCTGATAATGAGATTTATTATTTATTTACCTTTTGGCTATATCATATGTATACAGCAGGAAGATAGACAACAAGTATAACAATGAAGTATGAATATTTGCACAATCAATGAGAGTACAGTTTATGACTGGTGTTATAAACTGGTGTTCATGGGGTCTGTACTGTAGGTCTTCATCGCTCTTTACTATTAGAAGCGCATTTTTAGTGTGTTGTGACTCTGTGCCTTTAGGTTTGTTTATTCTCACGCTTGTCTTTGCACTGAGAGTCTCTGGTGACTCCACACACGTCTCCCAAAACGGGGAAAACGTTTGCGGCACGTCACATCAAAGCGCTCACGCTGTGAGCATCATTGCGCAATTCAACGCATTTTCTCGGCTCGCCTAAAGTTGAACTTTATTAAAACTATTAACAGCTTTACAAAACAATCTGACTTCTGAAATACGTGAGAATGAGCTTTTTTAATATGCACGCGCAGATCCCTGCACCCCTGCACAAGCACTGCGGAGAGAAAGCGCCGGACTGGAGCGTATCACGAAACTACAGACTGAAAGAGGAAAAAGAGTATTTGATTTGTTACTTTGTTGTGGGTGCATTAATTCACAAGTTTTTTCATCATAACTCCCAACTTGCAAAGCGACGAGTTAACCGCACCTACTTATTTACATTCCGCGGAATACACGGAATAGAAAAATCTCTTACGGTTGACATTTTATTCCGAGGTAATGGCATATTCCGCCCAGTCCTAATTAATACTTTTTTTTTTTTTTTTTAAAGGCTTTTAAGATTTTTTAATTTGTTTGGAGGTGAGCTTGTTTCAGTGAGGCTGTCCAAAGAACCTGTCCTGTCTGCTTTGCTCTCCCCAGCCATTGTAAACAGAGGCCCAGCTTCTATGTTGGGTACCTGATTGAAATTAATGATCACAGGGAGCAAGGTCAATACCGCGCAAACAGAATGTCATTTACTTAGCGCCTGTATCCGATCTGCTGATCACTGGGGGTTCCTATGTCTCTCTCGCTTCTTTCTTGCCCTAGACCAGTTTAGCTGGTTCAGATGATGGATGATCAGCTTAAAAATATATATATTACTGCTTACAAATATATTCTATGTTAACTTGAGCAGTTCTCCCGTTATATAGTGGTCAGACTATACCAGCCACAGACTAGTTAGACATCTAAAACCCATGTTTTTCTTTCTCTTGGGTCTGTGTCGATCTCTGTTTGGTATCCGTCTCAGCCACCGTGTGCGATTGTTTGGCTTTATCAGCCGTTTACATGACCCTGCTTCTAAATCAGCCTCACTGAAAATCAATGACGGCTGGGCCTTCCCGCTTTGCGGAGACTTCCATTGAATTGCTAATGCTCTTCTCCCCCCGTGCCATTCCCGCTGTATCTTTTTGGATGTTCCCACTCCCCCAAAATACAAAGGGGAAGGATGATGTCTCGGGAATGTTAACGCTGTTTAGTGAAAACGAGTGCCTGTAGAGTTCATATGTGACCTTGGAAAGATATTCCTCACACACAGAGTGAGCTTATCTATTTTTCCTTTGTATACCTCATGTGGAGGCAATATGGGGTTTTGCTTTGGTCTGTTTGGATATTCAGTAACATCGTAAACAGTGTGTGTTGTCAAAGATGGTCGGGATAAAAGAAGAAATCGGATTTTGTTATCCTTTCAGCAATGATCACTGTAGGTATCTTATTGCTCAGTCGAGCCCAGGGTGTTTTGGGTTAGTTTACTATGCTTCTGCATTTATTGAATCCTGTTCACAGGCACTGTGTCTTCCAGGTGAATATAAAAGAGTAATGGATATGGTTTGACAAAAATATATTTGTCTAGGGATTAGTAAATGTAGCTCCTCTTCCACTTGAAATATTTGAGACACTTTACAATTTTTTTCTTGAAAGACGTTATATAGTTATTTTTTATCTTTTTGTCATAGTCATTACATTATCATTATAGTTTTACTTCAACTGTGGAATCGAAACTGGGAAGTGATAAAACTCGAAATCGATAAGCAGAATCAGATTTAAAATCACAAAAAAATAAAAAGATACTCAACCCTACTACCAAACTCAAACAGTTCCATCAATTAATTTTCTCAATTCATAAAAATTCCTTCACAGCCCCTGATCAAACTGTACAGGCTTTCCTTCATGTCTCCGGTAGCTTCACTAGAGGGTTTTGTGCTCCATAAATCAAATCTGCACAGCAGACCTTACACTGTCATATCTGAAACTGATGAATTATGCAATTTATTAGAACGATTTTGAATGGACTCTGTGCTCTATTGACAGGTCCGCTCAGGGCGATTGCTGTTTTTATTACTATCCAGCAGTGGTCTCACGGGATGGAATACAAATGACGACTACAAAAGGATTATTTATTCATAATGACATTGCGGGACTCGCAGTGAGTCATTGGAGTTCAAGCTCACCCCAGAGGAGATTTTCATCAGCTTTCATCAGTTGTCTTTGGGCTATAGAGATGTATTGATATAGTATGCGAATGCATCTATCTACTCTGGAAAATTTTCCATTCTTCAAATTGTCATTTCTTAAACATACGAAACCACCATTTTCTTTTCATTTTCAAAGTTGGTAGTTAAAAATGTTTTTAATTACCGAAAATACTTATTTCTTAAGATTATTCTCTAAAGATATTGTGTTGTAAATATGTATTTATGGAACTACAGATGTTTGTGTTCTAGATGGAAATATACTGCAGGAGGAGGAGACAGATGGTTCTAGCTTTATGACGTTCCGGTAGCAAGATTTGCATTGATAAGAAAAACTCACATTTACTTGGGAAAATTCAAACATGTGAATATCAACTTTACAGTTTTTTAATAAATGGTATCAAATGGACATTGAAATGATTTTGTCAAGTTAGAGGTTTATTACACATTTTTTATTTTACAGAACGTAATGTTTTTGATGGCTCTGTCCACAGAGCTATTTTTCTCCTGGCTTAAACCCAAGAGGCTCTGGTTTGTGATTTCTTAATGGTCAGCATTTAACCATCTGTCCAGTTTAGAGCCTACTCTACCACTTTATTGTTATCTCTGTGTTATAGTTGCGCCAAGTCCTCAAAAACTGTAGCCTCTCATACACTGATCTCATGTGGGTTTGTCGTGTCCTCAACCCCAATCTATAATGTTACGCCCTTTACCAAGCATTACAGCCAGTCATGGTTTTCCGCCAAGCGATTGACATTTCATGCTGATTTTGGACCGGTTGGAGCCAAACAAACCTTAACTATTTCCATTATAAGAGAGCTCAAGATTTTGATCCTAGATCAGTGTAAAAATGCAACTAGCTTCTGTTATGGTGTCTTGTGTGTTGTGAGCATGATGAACTTTGACAGAAAATCAATACAGCTCCTCTTGGCCAGATATTGAGATAAGACCTCATAATCCTGATGTCGAGGCTTTGTGGCCGCGAGTCCTTCTTCATTATTGTGGCCTGAGATGTCCTTCACAGATAGCAGTGTCTTTTGTTTTTAGCCGTATTCTAGAGCAAGGGAACCAGAACGGCAAGAAACAAACAATACCGTTGTACAGAGAGTATTCGATGGAGAGTTTTGATTTCTTTTTGATGATATTGTGAAAACTTGTTAAACATCTATAGTAATATTATGTTGCTGTTAATACAGAGAGCTATTATTTACTTGAGAATTGAACTTCAAGCTCTTTTACTCTTTTCTTGGAAGCTCTACTGTACCTTGACTGTAGAGAAAGTGGAATGCAGATTTTTGTACCATTTTATATGTTTTAGTCTGGGTTTGTACCTCCCTTGGTCCCCCTTTTCTTTAGATGTCGACATTGACTATTGACCACTAGCCATTTTAAATGTTACAAGTTTCAGATACAACATAAAATTACTCAGGCAGAAGGTTTTCAATGTCTGCGTCCTTTCCTGTTGCATTTTGCACTCTACATACGTTTGTTCTCCTTGACCTTCAGAATCTTCTCAGGAGGGATATGAAAGTCCCGTTTGGTAAACCCGAATTGAATTACAGGCCTACTTCATGTCAATGTATACACAGGGAGACAGGAGTTAAATGGGAGCTGTCTGTCTGATGAAGTGGGAGCATTTGGGATGTTGAACTCTTGACTCACTGGCCCGTTCTATTCTGAAATGGTTTTCTGCTGAAATATCACCATCCTGTGAAAAGTAACATTGTTTGTCATATTTCCCGACCCACAAATTGCCACAAGTCGCCTAGATATATTTGGAACAAGAGCAATAAAAATGATTTGGTTTGGCACGGGACAACTGTGAGATGTTTTGGCACAGTCATATGTAATATGATGTTTAAGGTTGTGATTCTGGTGCATGACATCACTGTGTTTTCAGAGCTATGTGGCTGCCATCAGTTTTGTCAGCTGTGTTTGATGTGGCAGTTAAAGCGTCCCGTATCAGGGCTGGTGAGATGGACTGTGGCTCTTATGGCTTTAGGCTGCATTTGTGTGTGTGTTTGGTCTCTGCAGGTCCCTTGGCTTAGATCCTTATGCCCCTTAGAGACTCAGATGGGCTAGAACGGAGCTCGACCTCACAGGTCACTCAATCAGCCTTCACCGCAGGCCCTCTGCTCTCACCTCTGAAGCCCGTTTCCACTCTACCTCTTTTCCTCTAACTCTCCACTCCCTCTTATTTTAGTCTCTCTCATGTCTATCCTCTATAAGGAAGCCTCTCAAGTCACCCACCTACAGAGAACAAAGAAAATTTTAGAGTCTCTCACATCTTGCCATGATGATTGGCCGAAGCCCCATTCCTCACCTGCGGTGACCCCAGCGTGACCCTGAACTGACCGTCTTTTTCATCTACATCATCATCTTGCTTACCTGGGCTCAGCCATCTGCCAACACACTCAGTTTTTAGCATGTATAAGACAGGATGCCCATGCATGATGTCATTCACCAAAGTATACTAGTTGTTGAGTCAACATTTTTTGTTTAAGCCCCTAACCAATGTGATCGTGATTTCACAAAGAATGTTTCTGGATCATTGAATCAAAACCCAATCTAATATGATAACCAACGTTAGACTATAAAAATATAGTCGGGACCTTGATACCGCGGCTCCACCTCGCGCTCACCACTGCGCAGTCTCTGGTGCCAAATGATGTCATCGGGGGGCCAGAAGCCATTTCAGCAGCCAGAGTTTTGGATTCAATTTTCTACAGTGGAAGTAAATGGGGATGTGTCACCTAGGGCTGAACGATTAATCGAAATCGAATCGCAATCGCGATGTGAGACGTTGCGATTTGCTTATCGCAAGAGGCTGCGATGTGGAAGCGATGTGAAAAATAGGAAACGCGTCTGTTCCAAGCCCGCTTTGAGTGGCATTCTTGCTAACCAACTGAGTGAGCGCACCTCCGTTATGCCTATCAGCACTGCCCCAGCCAACTGCGTAAACGTCCGTCATTAAAAAAACAAACATACAGAAGGCAGGAGAGAGACAGTGTGTGTTATTATGGCATCTGCAGAGTCAGATCGATCATATTAGGCAAATAAATACTAAAGAACCGTCCAATTCAGAAGACCGCACACACAGTCTGTGTCATACTCGCGTGACTCTTCCCCGCGTTGTGCGTCTCGCGGACGAGCCGTTTAAACTTGACGCGCACACACAGCCTGTTTCGTAATGACGTTTATAGTACTTGAGTCCGGCTCCACACAGGCATCTGGCAATATGGACGAGGCTTGACGCACGCGCGCACCCTGTGTAAACTCACGCCTATCTCCGCGTTTCAAACAAATGTAAATTCTATCTAACTGTTTTGCTAATTTCACGTGGATGAAATTAAACATTCAGCACATTTTTTACTTGTTTTAAAAAATCCCACATACTTAAACAATAATAAATCAGCCTATGTAAACTATGAACTATTTTAATAATTCACTAACACAATAGAAAATGTTATGGATTTAAGGGTTACAATGGGAGATGTATTTGTTTTAATGGAAACTATAATAGTGTACACTGGTATTTGGATTCTATTGGTGTGATGTAATCTGGAAGTTGGGAACCAATTGAACAACAGTAAGCCCTATTTGAATAATGCCCAAAGCACACTACAAAAATTAATTTTGTAATGGTTTTAATGGAAACAATTAAATGTTTTTATTTTTGTTGTTTTCTTTCAGGGTAACTATACCCATACTGTGCTCCACACAACAATATTGAATTGAAGCTTGAATTAGAAAAGTTAAAATCGCAAATCAAATCGCAATCGCAATGTCTGTCAAAAATATCGCAATTAGATATTTTCCCCAAATCGCACAGCTCTAGTGTCACCCATTTTTTTTATGGTCTGTTATCCAAAACAACAGAAATGAGATGACAAATTAGTTCTCTATTCCCAGCCATAACCCGTAAAATATTGTAAAAGGTCATAATAGGTTAATATAAATGTTTTTCGAGCCCTTAACCTAAATCAAACCTTAAATGCAACACTAATCTCTGATTTGTTTACTGCAATATCCGTCAAAGATGTTGATCCAGGAAGACATCCTCCTTGGGTAAATCAGGTTAAGTGGATGGCCCGGAGAGGCTGGCTCATATATATTCGTCATTGAATTTGTTTCCTGCAAGTCTGTAGGAAATAGGGCTATGGCATGAGCTTTTGCTTTTGTCAATGAAGTTGCGTCCAGACAATTCAATTTAAATTTCCTACGTGGGTTGAAAGCTTTGTTGTTGGAAACAGTTTCCTTGAATACATTTGGGACTGAGGAAGTTCAGTATTTGCAGTTATACCCCACCACAGGGAGCCTTCCCGGCACTGAAAGGGAAATTACTGATACATGCACTGGTCCAGTCTTTATTGCTTTAACTCTAAAAATAACATTTGTAATGGTTCCCCTCTGCCATTGTTCACTGTACTTGCTGAATTGGGACTAATTCCCTCTGGATAATCTTCTGCAATTGTTCCTCTACAGAGAAAAGACATTCTTAATCCAACCTCTGCGCCTCAGGTCTGAAGAAATTTAAATGGTAACATCAGATTACGCTTCTTATCATTCGCTCAGCAAGGAAACACTTGTCTCTCAGCAGACAAGCTGTGGTAGATGACTGGATGAAACAACGAAGAAGAGTTTATTAGATTTTTACACATTTGACCTTCTGAAATCTTTGGTACATCTTCTGCAGGTAGCTGTCAATCTCCTTTGTGCTACTTTATATATGGGTTCGTTCAAGCCTGGCCAGAGAAACAAGGAGAAGTGGGGGAGCCCACTTAATATTCACAGGGTAGTCATGGTGAATTGAAATGAATGAGCGAGAAAGGCTGAGGGTTTGGGAGTGTGTTGGAGCGAGATAGTGTGTGGGAAGGTGAAAAAAGAGTAAAAAACACAACAGACTGTGAAACTGACAATTGGGAGTGGCACGATAGCCATCGCGTAAGTTACATCTCTACATGTTAATAAGAAGGCACAGGCCGATAACACTCCAGGAGACAGAAATGTGGGAAGTTCATGTTTTAAAAATACCACTACAGCTTCCCGTGAAATCACACTGTATTGACTTGTGATATGTAGCTGAGTCTGGGGATAATTAGTTTTTGGGGGCACCCTTCTGGAAAAACCAGGTCATACCTGATTTAGGGTTTGTCAGGTTGATCTGTGGAATGCAGTAGCTGTAGTTGCAGTAGGTTTAATTCAAAGTGTAACAAGGGCAACCTCTGTCCCACCAGTAGTCCAGCGGGCCTAGACCATGTGGGGCAAGTCTCAGGGAGCCTTTTTGACATTTTGCCCAAAGTCCTGTCCACTTTTTCATGTTTTCTGGTCAAGATCTTCATAATTAAACAAGAAGAAACCGAGCCTTCTTTTCTGCGGCTGTTGAATGTGAGTAGATATTAGACCGTCAAATAATTGCAGAGCAAATTCAGTCTACGTCTGGTTATACAGAAAACAAGAAATTACGTAAATATTTGTGGACTATCAAAATGCCTGCGTCTCTGGAAATCTACAGTATTCAATATATCTTCATTGATGGTTTCAAAGCAACAACATAAACAAACCTTACTGCGCATACGTGCGCTCGTGGACTACCCTTATCTTCCGGTACACATTTGCAAATAATAGAGTGCCTGTAGATTATATTTGATAAGCAAAAGAAACCGAGAAGAACCGTTACTTTGCTAAACTTGCCACTCCAACATTTTGAATTTGCGATACCAAGCGTAACAGCTAGATGTCAATAGCCGGGTTTCCATCCAAAGTTGCGAATTTAGCTTATGCGCAAAATTGGAATATCGCATAAAACATGTTCGAATAAGCACCGTTTCCATCCAAATAGTCAACCGTCACTTCCTAACAAACTGCCACTAAATATCAGTAAGAAAAGTAAGAGAAGCCACTGAATATAATGATTTTCATATAGAATAATACTTGGGCAAGCAGACGATTACGAAACACAATAAATGCGGTGCTTTTGTGGATGCCTGCTGTTTGGGAAACACAGTCGTGACAGTTCTAAGAGGCAATTACAGAAATACTTTGACGACTTTACTCAGGCATTTAAGAATGACCATAACAACATTTCTGATGCTGTGTAACAAGATCAGTACTCTGGTTAGTCAGGTTACGCCGTCTCATAGTGCAATTACAAGATCTTTTTGGAGGAATTTATTCGGCAAATGCGTTTCCATCTCTCATTATTTGCATTAACCCTTCTTCGCAAAAATGAAAAACCAACTCAAGCGAGCGTAAAAACTTTTTGCGAATTAAGGGTTTTTAATTCGAAATTTGGCGTTTCCATCACTCGTTTCTGATGCGAAACTTCAAAATGCGAATAAAACCAGAGTGATGGAAACCCGCTTAGTGTCCCATATGGTTTCTTTAAATATGACAAAACTACAGGACCCATCCAACAAATTGTTTATTTAATAAAATTAACATCCTGGAAGTTAAGTCAGCCAGGAAAATTGCTTCAGAACTTTCATGAATAGGTGTGTACTCTGTGTGGTCAGAATTGTTGCATTATTCTGAATAAATATACAATGTTCCATAAATAAATGTAGAGAGTTTCACAAACATTTTTTAAAATCCACATATGCACAAAAAGACGAGATTGGCGCGCATTTGTGGCAATCGTGCCTTCTGATTCGCGTCATTCGCATCGCCTGCCACGAGTTTGCCTCTATTCGCGTCTTTGCATTGACTTTGTATGTAATTTACTCGTGCAAACAGCTTAATTCGCGTTTGGTGTGAACCTGCAATTAGAAAGTAAACAGAACAGTTTAACCAGCAGAGATCCTTCAGGAATGGGATAAACCTAGATGACTGATTAAACAAAGTTTTATTTTGAATTATGAATGACATACAAATTCACAGTGCTGATGATTTCCACCACTTTAAAGGTGCAGTGAACTAGGACCACAATTTTAACCCAAGCTTTTGTTATATAAGAGGGAATCGTATTCAAGCGAACATCCTGTAAGTGTCAGACCTGAATACGCCCTTGTTACTGAAATAACAACTGTTATTGACACGAGGCTCAGCGAACGGCAGGTTCTGGAATGCACCTATCTATAGGTTGAACACCGCCTCCACAGAAGAATATCAATGCCTACTTCTCGAGCCCTGCCCACTGGCAGTACTGAACACAATCTGCAAGGAACCAGATAGAGCGAGTGTAAGCATCATGCCGTTAAAGATCACAAAATATTGTGCAGTGCCTGGTTGTGGAAGAACACAGTTGCTGCAATACCTTCCTTCGGATTCCGACAGTAGGAATGCTTGGTTGAAGTTCATTTTTAAAGACGTTCCAGCTCACGTGGGGAAAACGTTGCTTCATTTCAACGCGGATT
The DNA here is from genome assembly GCF_024868665.1 of Triplophysa rosa. Classification (NCBI taxonomy): domain Eukaryota; kingdom Metazoa; phylum Chordata; class Actinopteri; order Cypriniformes; family Nemacheilidae; genus Triplophysa; species Triplophysa rosa. The sequence goes on from NC_079891.1 coordinate 7,695,596, forward strand.
CCTTGAACAAGTCTTTGCGGAGAGACTAAAATTAAAAAGCAGTGCTGTGCCGTCAATATTGGATTCGATAGGAATGGCGCATCAATCTTATGTTAGTAAAACATATTTGTACTATGCGGCACTATTGCTTTGTTAGAGATCGCTTGATATGCCCTGATAGTATTACCTGGGGACCTCTAGTCATTTGTAATAATTGTAATCGGCATCTCTGTGATTTGGCGTGCTCATATATCATTTTTCAAGGTTTTATCCACCGTTTGCAAATAATGGAGGCTGTTTTGAAGTGTTTTGATATTATTTCTGGTGCTAGGTCATATCCATATCTGCCAACACTTTGTTTATTTATCATGAAAACTATAACATTTGAGTTAACTTCTGTCCGATTCGCGGGTCTTACATGCTGACATGTATGGTCATATATCACTAAACACCATATAACTATAGGCTATACAAACTATACGCAAAGCCTTGCCATCACATCCGGGAAATAAGTCTGTAAATTTGAGTAAAATCACATTATGTAATGTTACATGTCCAACCAAATTCACAGAAGGCTCCAACTAAGTTAATTACGCAAGCTGCTATCCAATCATAGCAGTGGGCGTTTACTTCTGTAAGTAAGTGGGCGTAAGTCTTCTATGCGGCCCGCCCTTAAAAACCGACCGTTTCTCCAGCCGGCCTCAAAACCAGGGTAGAAAATAGCCTATTACTTATTGATTTTGATGTTTTCGAATGTAAAAACCACGCGAACGTCATAAGTAGACATCAGACAATAGTATAAAACAATAAAAACGGCCAGTTCACTGCACCTTTAATTCTGCGATCGTTATTCTGGTATTACACTGACAGCTGCGGTTCAGCAAAGCAAATGCTGCCCACCTTGAAAAGAGGCACGCGAACGCCCTGCTTACCCATTCAGTATCAGGGGAAACAGGTTATTTTTTAGCGGATGCCAAAATCGGAACTTATCACTTGGTACATAAAGACAATGAAACGACTGGCTGGCAGCAGACCAAATCATTCCCCAGTCAGCGGGATTGTCCACCCCAGTCCGTGCACGCAGTTATCAAGTCATAAACATTTCAGTCGTTTGTTACTAACATACGGAGAATGCATATAAACACAACCAATCATTTCTGAGTAGTATAAAGAAGAGGCCATTCTCATTTCTTATATCACACATTTTATACTGCCGTGTTTGCGCCCTGAATCTTAGTGTAAAGCAAAATGTAATAGGCTGAAGCCAGAACGTGCAATATTGGTCAACGAAGGCGGAAGTTACCCGATTGGCTTGAGTAGATAGTGGGCGGAGTCTGCCTATTTGTGCAGTCATTGTTATTTTGAGTATACTCACACATCCCTATAGACTGAACATGTAAAATGCATTTGCATGATGTTTTTTTTCAGTATTGTTTTAAACCCCTTTTCAAAAGTGTGGGTTTTTAGACCTCCAGTACGTTGTTGTCATGTAAACGAACATCAATGCATAAAAAGTTTACAGTTTTGAAAACATGGTAAACTGTGTAAACGCAACCCTGAGAGGAATGTCCGAATACTTATTGACTACAAATGGTCAATTTAAAGTTATAGTTCACCGGAAAATAAATATTCTGTCATCATTTACTCACCCTCTTGTAATTTCAAACCTGTATGACTTTTTTCTTCCGCAGAACACAAAAGAAGATATTTTGAAGAAAGTTGGTTACCCAACAGCACCGGCACCCATTCACTTCTATTGTATAGACACAAAACCAATGCAAGTGAATGGGTGCCGGTTAACAACATTCTTCAAAATATCTTCTTTTGGGTTCTGTGGGAGAAAGAAAGTAGAACAGGTTTGAAATGACAAGAGGGTGAGTAGATGATGTTAGAGTTTTTTGGGGGGGATGAACTATCACTTTAAACCTACTAAAAATAATGCAAATCGAACTGTTGTCGAAAGCAGCTATTTCCTAACAGAATATCTTTTAAGGAGCCTATTTACTCATTTTTTAGCTAAATGTCACACACAGCGTTAACAACGATACCATGTTTGTTGAATAAACGTATTCTTAGGTTATAATTAAATAATTAAAGGTCTTCCTTAGCAAATTATGATGTAATGGCTTTTGCCGTCTATTTCCTGGTGTTTTGTCTAACACATATGGTGGTGATGGAAACCTAATTCCTGATTCCCTTCAGCTGTGGTTTGTCACAATAATGAAGGAAGTGCTTTCAAACAAGCGGTTACAGAAAGTGTGCTCCTGCGCGCTCTCATCCTCTTATATGTTCAGTCCCTTCATCCTATTTCTGCCCGAAAACCGACCCAATTCATCCTGGCCGTGACCGCTGTCCACCCAGCCTTCTGACCTTCACACCACTCTCCTTATCAGCACCTCGAGTGAAGAATAAATAGATACTCCTCACTATCACATCACCAATGCTATTGACCGAAGGTGGCTCGCACACACAGGATGCCAGCTGCATTGTTTAGTTTTGGCAAAACAATACGACAGGATTTCCTGCCTCTTCTCTCCCCGTGCGGTCACTCTTGGCACCAAAGAACGTGCTTGCTTGGGGGTGAATGAATTGTTGGCCCCTGTGAGATTTTTTACACTGATTTTGAGCTGCTTGTCTTTACCTCCACCTCTTCACTCGCCCCTCCTGCATCTCCCTCTCTTTCTCTGGCTCACTCTATTATCAAGGATGCATTCACAATCTCCCTCTCTTTCACACGCTCGCATCGACTCTCTGCTTCAAACGCGTACATGCTCACACATTGTCCTGAAGTTCAAAGAGAGAAACTGTGACACGTCAGCTGACCGGCTCCTTCCAATCAGACAAGTTCTGATGTAAGTCTTTAGCAGCCGCTCGGATCGGATGGAGCATGCCTGTAGGATCGCCGGTACGCTGGAGGAGGCAGTGCAGTGCAGTATAAGTAGCGACGAGAGACGTGCACACAGCGATAGAGCCTGTGCTCTGCCTCTCCAGCATGGATGAGTCCAGCATTCTAAGGAGACGCGGGCTACAGGTAGGGAATGTAGCGCGATGGCACGCGGGGGCGTTTGCTTCATCGGGAGTTTTGTTGCTTTTGCGGGAACACTTGATGTGTGGGTTGAATAACAAAATAGAGTCTGTGTCTGCATGCGCAGACATTTCATCTCCAAGTGCACCACTAGGATATTTTAGGTGCTACTGAGAAAACTAAAAAATAGTATTGATTGCTGACATGATTGCATGCAAAGTGCTTTTACTTTTTGAGTTAATGTAAAACAACTTTACAAATCTGATTAAACACAACAAACACTTTTTTTTATAAACAAAGTAAGTTCATTATTGACAAAACTTAAAATTGTTTTCCGTCAGAGCACTGTATATTAATGTATTTATCTGCAATATACAGGAGTTGCTGGTTTGTCAGTTAATAAAGACTTGAGTTGGGATTTTAAGATCCGAATGGGTGACATTGAAGTAGGTATTTACTTTAAAACAATTATCTATTCAAATCATTCAGTTCAACTTATTCATGCTGCAAATTCCCTGCCCAGATCTTAACTTTGAGAGAGTGATTGTTAGATTATAAGCTTATTGGAAATAACTTGCTTAACATCAACGCATCTATATTATCCAGTTTGTAAAACTGATGCATATTTAGTCTGTTTGTGAAAAATGTGAATTTAAGAAATGTCACTTTTGTGTTCACTTTAGGGTGTAATAGTCATACTGATGTATTGTAGATGATGGATGAATTGCAAAATGAATGCTATTGAAAGGTTTTACCTTTTGACTATGTATAGATTTTTTTGTAAATGTTTTTAATGCAATCTTTTTAGAGTGCACATATGGCTGGATTTGTGCATGTGTAGAAAGTGATACAAGTGTAAATGTAAAGGTAGACGTGTTTGGCTGTAATAATGTAAATGCAAATGGGAATTTTATTACTCTAGACATTGGTGATCTTAAAGGGATAATTCACCCAGAAATAAAATAAATCATCATTTACTCACCCTTGTGCCAGTCCAAACCAATATGACTTTCTTTGTTCTGAGGAACACAAAAGAAGATATTTTGAAGAATGTTGGTAACCAAACAGCACCATATGAAGGTCAATAGTTTCATTTTTGTATGATCTATCCCTGAAATGACATTGGACAGTATTGCTTTGTGAATTATCAGGTCTAAATAAAGTGTTCTCATCGCCTGTTAATTTAAGTGTTCTCTGTGTACTTTATTACCTTTTAAGAGACTCTTGTATCCTCCTCTTTGTGTAGTCGAGTAAAGGGACACTTTGTGATCTCTGTGGCATCAGCGTAGCTGACTGCAGAAAAAGATGGCTTGCCTGAGGACAAGATTCACAGTTCTGCTGTATGATTTTGTATTGGACACTTTTTCCATTTGTCAGTCAAATGCATGACAATGCTCTATTTTACACTCTCTGTGCAGCCCTGGGCTACAGTCTTGTAAATCCAAGGTAGTACGTGTTGACTGGAAGATTGTACGTGTTGACTGGAAGTTTTTTTTTTGTGATGTGAGGGAACTTCCTGAACTCGTTGAGTTAATGTGTTAATTGGCAGTACAGCACAGAAAGTGAGTGTGTTACATGGCTAAATTTAGACAGGTTGATGTTGGTGATAAGGTTAAGTCAATTAGCTGATTTATGTAGATGAAATTAAGGGACCTGCAGCACGCAGGGCAATTGTTTTGAGACCCACCGAACAGACAGTGTCACCTTTAATTGTGTTTGGAAGCTTGCTGTTGAATAGAATTATGTAGAAGTTTAAACCTAAAAGACTATTTACACCAAAAGCAAATATTTTCAGTGAATATTTCAGCAAGCAAAACACAGTTTAAAGCAATTCATCAGTTTATAGCAACAGTTCACCCAAAAATTTAAATTATTTCATCATTCACTCACCCTTATGTCATTCCAAACCTGACTTTCTTCTGCAGAACACAAAAGAAGATATTTTGAAGAACGCTGGCAACCAAACAACATTGGCCTCCATTGACTTCCATTGTATGAACAAAACTACTCAAACATCTCTTGGAATACATCTACTTTGGTCAGGCTGACTAAATGTTGACCGAATTTTTTATTTTTGTTGAAATCTCCCTTTAAAGGAGCTATGTGGACATTTTAGCGGCATCTAGCGGTGAGGTTGTGAATTGCAACCAACCTTTCGAAGCACTACTGCGGCTCTCACTGGAAAAAGATGTTGTCGTGTTTTCGCTTCTTTGCAGGAAGAGATAATGTATTTACGAAATGCGCTCTGTAGAGCAGTTTGTCCATTTAGAGCTACTGTAGAAACAACATGGATATTTCCATGTAAGGGGACCCACGGGGTATGTAGATAGAAATAACTCATTCTGAGGTAAGAAAAACATAACGCTTCATTGCGTAAGATCTTTATACACCTCTGAAGACATTGTTATTTATACAATATTGTGTTTCCGTCAGTAGATCCTCCTAAATATTACATACAGCACCTTTAAGAAATGCACTCGTGTTTTTTTTCTGTTGGTTGGCTTTTGTTTTATTTGATGTGGGCTTGGGGCAGAATGGATTTAAATGTAATTTGGAATGAAAAATTGATGCATATTTATGCATCACTGAAAGTTATATTTTTATCATTATAGATGCGATGTGGACTTTTCTTGTTCTCTTAAATTAAGAGGGACTACTTTATCTTTATAGTTATTGTTCTTGGAGTGAACAGGCTTTTATGAGTAGGACAAATGGACACCGCAGTCACAGTCTCTGATCAGCATGCCTTTATAAAAACATCTTTCATTTGCTAACACATTATTTGCTTATTACCTCCAGAATGTACCTCTTTTTACGACATTAGGTTCAGTAATGCATTCCAAAGAGACTAAAACGTATTGTCTCGCAAATAAACATGGGTCTTTCAGGCCATATCCTGTAGGCCTGGCTTGTTCCGTGGGGGATATTGTTGTCAGCAGAACATATTGAAATGGGCAGAAGATACTGGCAGGTAATTAGAATGAATAGACAGTAGTGGTGCTGTATTAGCTTTGTAATTACAGTTGCAGGGAATGTGTGCACTTATAACTCTCATGGGGTCGCCTCTTTCTGCATTTGTTTAGTTGCGCTCACTTCACATTGGCCTTATGAAAAACAGGGTTTCGCTTTTAATGAGATGTGCACATGAAATTGCCTTTTTCTTGGAGGTAATTATTTGGCAATCTTAATGTATACATGAATATTTGTCGCCTTTTCTGAATGGCAATCAGTTTTAATGCAATTAAAAAGCATTTATGCAAAATCAGTTCATATCCTACTCTAAATGTATTTCATATTTGTTGTTTTGTGGCTTTTATATATGATGTATGTGTACATTGAGTAATCTAATCTTACAGCCGCATTCCCTGAAGCTGACAGTGACGCTGCGCATGATATATGACGATAGATCAGAATTCAATAAGCATGATTGATAATGTCTAATGAAAGATGTTTGCTCCTATATGGACACATCAGTCAATTCTCATTTTCCACACTAAGGGCAATAATGCACAGCATTCATTACATGTCTAGCTGTTAATTTTTCACGCGCTGAACAGGACACAGTGCCGTTATGCATCTATCATCATGAACTATGGAGAACATAGAAGAGATGCCAAAGTTAACATGCATCCCTTTAAAATTAATTAAGTTTGTTTAACCGTATTGCATTTCTTTTAAAAGACTAGAGCATAGGTAGGTGTCTATGTTCAATACACGCAGTAGCCCCGCAGCCACATTTACACTTATGTATTTGAAAGCTGCTTTTGTACAAAGCAATGTGCATTTATGCATTTTATGAGAAAGTCCATTCCTGGGAATTGAACCCATGACTTTGGAGATGCTACACCAGTTAAGCTACTGTACAGATAATTGTTTATCATTAAATGAGGGAGCAAAACCATTAACTGCTAATTTACAAATCTGCACAGGACTTCAATAAATGAGTTGCAAACTATAGCAAATTGTTAGCTTAATGTGTAGAGATATTATCTATAAGCTATAAATATAAACAAAAATCTGTAAAGGCAATTGTAATTCCATGCAAATCTTTTTACCCTACTGATAGGTTAGATGTCAATATTTGGTACCATTAAATTTTTGTTTTTAAAGCATAGTTTACCATGTCATGTTAGCGAATTGTCACACCCATAACTGTCCATTTTCCTCATAAATGGACACATGAAAATTATAATAAAATAACGATTTAATTTTCTAGAAAGATCCGTCCCTTCTCCACGTGTTGGGTGTTATTGCTTCTGGTTCGTGCATTTCAATTTACAGAAGTCCTACAAAGTATATTGTCCCTCAAAAACATGTGACTTGTTCATACTTGTGCATCATACTTGAAACGCAACAAGTTAAACAGCACAGAGAGTTATCACCAAAATACCACGCGTAAATTACAAATACAAATCATTATTACTAGGGATGCCCCAGGCCGATCGCAAAGATCGGAATCGGGGCCGATCAAAGCATTTTTAACCTGATCGGGATCGGCTAATTTTGCTCGATCATTTCCGATCACCTCACGCAAGTTTCACAAACGAGAGCATGAGCTGTGACTTGTAATGTCAGCAGCTTCATTCAATAATAACAATTAATGCCAAACACTCAAAAAAGTTGACGGATTACAGCAAGTTCACTCAGCTCTGCGATGCTGTGATAGAGAACACAGGTTAGCTTCTGATATCTTCCTTCATACACCACACTACCGGAGCTTTACAAGCTTACTTTTGAGTGTTTAGTTTTGAGGCAGTGTCAAATGAAGCTCTGTTATTCTGTTGCCATAAAAGGATTTAAACAATACTTCATTGATAAAGAGGGCCATTTTAATGTTAATCTAATCCTGTTATTTGAATTAGTTGAAAATTAATTAAGAATTATGAATTAAAATTAAGAATTATGTTTGCTACAATGTGCTAGGTTATCATTTATAGTATGTTGAACTGTTAAATACCAAACCGGTGACTACACTAGCAGACAGTAAACAGAGATTCACCAGTGAATAAACTATGATATAATAAATCTTAATATTAAACTGGTACAGTGAACTAAATGTATAGAACTGACCATATTAAATGTACCATTTATCTGAAAAATGTCACTTTTATGCAGAATAACAGCAAATATGCACAATGATCTCTGGTAAATGTAAAGACTGACCATAGCAATCACTCGTCTCAAATAAGACTAAACAACAGTGCACATCAGCAACCAGAATGAAACGAGGCACGGCAGCCTAATAAATCATAAATAACTTACAATTTGATGATCAAATTACTTGAATAACATAGGGCCCTATTTTCACGATCTAAGCGCATGGTTTAAAGCACACAGTGCAGGTACACTCAGGGCGTGCCCGCTGCGCCTTGCGTCGCATTGCGCCGGGTGTTCAATAGGGCCCATAGTCTTCCTCCTGTTGTTTTGAACAACGTTTAACAGCTTTCCACTTTTTTTTGTGAGACCTGGTAACAATAGTTTTCTGATGTTTGGACTCTATCGACAGGGGTTTCATGAATATAAACAGACCATTCAGTATATTGGTAACAAGTATATTCTATCAGAATTTATATTTGAAGTTTTGACTGAAAATGTCACATTCATAACACTGGAATTGCCCAAATCCGAATGCACATACATGGAAATAGCTTGTCTTGCAAAACTTAAAGGCAGTTACGTTTCCTAATGTCATTGGCTTTTGTTCTGCTTGCATGATTCAAGATTTCACACAAATTTGTTTTAGCATCTGGGTGTTAAAGCATGTAAAGTGTAAGCTGTATGCCTACCGTGGCTCCTTGTTTCACACATTACAAACATTAATCTGTTTATTTGAGCAGCATCCCATCAAGCCCAACCGTGCAAAATTCGATTAATCAATTATATGAATTTGGGCCGAAATGATTCTTTTTATGATCAGTGACAGAAATCCTAAATTAAGTTCTGTTTTATGTAAAATTACACTCTACTTTCTAACTGCAAACTAAACACACGAAAACCACTATTTGGGATAACTACAATTCTAGATGCAAAAAAAATGTAGTTATTGTAACTCTGCTTGAGAGCTGTATTGTAATGTTCAGTTCAAAAATGTGACCAGTGCTAATCCAACAAAAATGTGAATGTTGCAACAACAGTATGTTTGTTCTGATGCAAGGTGTAGTTTGAGTTTCCTACTGTATTCATGTCAACATCAAAAGCCCACCAGTCCAGCACAACGTGTGTTCAACTCCTCTTGAAGTTATCAGCACATCTAAAACAAATTTGTATGCGCTGTGCCGTATGCCACCTATCTGCTTGGTTGCTGCTGTGTTAATCTAGCAGTGGGAGCCCGTTTCTTGGCCAGTAACTACACACTTCTTCAAATGTGCTACTTACTGTAGACTGCAGGAGCATTCCAAATTGGCTAAAAAATGGTTATAGAAGGTAAAGTTACACTTTTTAGAGAGATTTCAAAGGGAAAAACATCCATTAAAGCAGTGGGGAAATTGCAGAGATGGGTCTGACATAAATGGATCTGGACTTGTTTTTATTGGTTTAATACCAATACAACGTGAAAAGCTTGAACTGGAGTGATGTAGAGAATTGAGATCTGACCGCTTTGCATGTCATTCAGAAAAAAGCAAACACTTCCATTGTTCCCAGAAACGTGTGCATTAGACGTCACTTTGGGATTTTATTTTAGTCCTTACGTTCCAGTCCGGGATGTGTACAGGATACAGGAAATCTCTAGCATTGGGAATTAATGAAATCACGCAATGTTGGGTAACAGTTCTTCCAGAATCACTGTGTGTTTGAAAGGGGTTTAAGTTAGGGATGCACGATAAATTATCAGCCATATCGGTATCGGCCGATAAATGGTCATTTTTAGTAGGGGTCGACCGATTATCGAACTGGCCGATTATCAACGTCAATATTAAGCATTTTTTTCGATTATTGAAATCAGTCATTTTAAAAGCCGATTTGCCGATAAAGTAATTTAATTTTGAAATGTGCTATTTGGCTCTGATGCAGCCAAGGATTTAGTGGAAGCCGTTGGAACACGGTACTCTAGTCTGTTGCCTAGAGTAATGCCCGCCCACCGCCCATCTGATTTGTTGGGAGTCACAAGTCCGGCCAATCAACGCGGGAGGCTGAAGGCACTGGAAGGATTGGATTTACTCGCACTGAAAGCATTTTTCATTTTTATACCTGACATATATATCGGTTCAAAATATCGGTTATCGGTCTACTTGACCTGTAATAATCGATATCGACATCGGCCCTGAAAAGTGCATGTCGGTTGACTTCTAATTTTTAGTGTTATCGGTATCGGCCGATAATAAAATTTAGGCCGATAAATTGTAACCGATAAATGATGAATCATTTTCTCTGGTTAAACCACTTCAGCTGCACGCTGCTCACGGTTAAAATCCAATACAGTACTGTCTTTCTGTCATGATCATTCTCTTACTCTTATTAGCAAATCATTGTTAATGTAGGTACAGTGTGTAGATATTTATAAATGTGTAAATTATTGGAACAAAAGCAACATTTTTAAAGCTGATTGCTGTCTGAATGCTTTCTCTCTTGACACCAGTTAGACATGTGGCTATTAAAAACACTTTTCTGGGTTGCTCTGGAAGAAAATCTATAATTAGATTTATTAAATAACATACCAGAAAAGTTTAATAGTTAAAGAATCTTTAACTAGTGTAAAGTAGGCTTGGTACATGATTTTCAGGGAAAAAAGATAACTAATGGTAACCTTGTTTTCTGCAGTGAATGTTTTCAAGCAAAAGCAGGTGTCCACTTTTTGTCTTTTGTTTCGGTCTCAGAAAATGTTATATTAATATTTAGATACTATATATCTGCCAATATTTATTTTTGCTTTATTTATTATTGCTGTAACTTACAATGTCAATAAGCAGTTCTGAAGTGGAAGGCAGAGCTGTATTGTGAAGATCGACTTTCTAAACGCAGGCCACTGAAACATTAATGAAAAGACTCCAGCTCTAGGCGTAGTTGTCACTTTCACACCCCCTTTTGTTTGTTTTGTTGCTTGTGTATGCATTATATCTGCTGCTGGTTATTAAACTGTTCCCCATAGCCTTATAGACACTTAAAGACCTTTGTCTCATTTATACCTTCAATTATTTCCATAATAAGTATGCTCAAAGGAGGAAAAAATTGGTAATGTAACAGATATGCTGTCGAGATAGCGAAGGCACATTCTTGCTGTCTGTCATATCAGCTGACCTTTACCAATAATGAGAACACAGTTCTGTGGCCTTGTGTGATCTCTGAGTGTCATGACCGCATTATTAGCTGGATTGACCTCTATAGCACATCCCAAACCTGCAACCTGACCACTGACCCCAGACCTGATGTTTTATCTAATACACTCTCCACCTGAATTCAAAGTCTTCTTGAACTGGATAAAAAATGACAGTACTCCCTTGATTTTTCGTAACTTGGTCATGTATAAGATTGTTCAAGATATAGGAATGCTGTTCAGTATTCAATTCCTTTAAAGCAATTTTAAGCACCTTTTATGTGTCACTATAGCAGCACCAAAGGAAATTAGAAAAACAAATGGATTTTCCTCCCCCAAAGTAAATTATAGTTGCAATTTTAGGTTTTAGGTTAGTTTTTAGGTTTTTGGTTCTGTGTAAATGTAAGCATAATTAAAACAAAATTCAGTGTGGAATTAAACGCACGAATGAAGACCAACCACAATACAGAATGCAAATGTTGCCAAAGATTGGATTTTGTATGGTGGGCATTCTAACGGTGCAAGTCAATGGAACTTTCACAATACATTTGTTTTAAACATGTTTGTGTGAATATTTGGCAAATATCTTCGAGTTCATCAACGTCACAAAAGCATCTGCTAAATGTTGTTGTAACATAAGATAAGGAACATTAAAGTGACTTACTAACAAAGAGAGAATGTGCTAAAAAACGAACTATTCTGTTGAATTCATTCACATCTTGGTATCAGAGTTATTTGTTTAAAACTGTGTGACTTAGTCACTTAGTTCCATATGTTATGCGCTTGAATCAGGTTTTATGAGTGACGGCAGCATTTATTTATGGCAGGGGTCTTCAACTACTTTTCTTTGAGGGCCAGATTCCAAAAATATAAATAGGATGCGGGCCAGTTTTTTACCATATCCTCATTTCTTCTGTTATTTTGTATTTCTGTTATTTATTGCGTTTTGTTCCTTTTATACTGTTTTTGTTGACTGTAATGCAAATCAATTTATAACCTTTATGTAACATTTTTTCCCCTGATTTTTTAAAAATATTTTGTCTCTATCAGTTAAAATAAACCTACCATAAAAATTATAGACCCTTCATTTCTTTGTAAGCAGGCAAACTTATTTACTTAAATTATTATTTCCCTCACTGTATGTGAGTGTTAAAAAAAAAACGTAATCCTTGGAAAAATGGAGAACATCTTTGATCAATACTTGTTTTCTGCAGGGTATGATACTTAATTGTGGGTAAAGCTGTCAGAAGTAAAAAATCAAGCAGTCTATGGATACTAATCGGCATTCAAAAGCAATATTTGTTTAACCTGGATGTTGAGATTGAAGAAAAACAGCTAGGATGTTTTGTCTTTTATGGTTTTACCATTCACTGAAAGAAGAAGAAGAATTGGATAATAAATAATAAACCATTTATCTTTGAATGAAAGAATTTTCACTGAGCTGGAGGAACGAAATGGTTTGTATTTTTTTCAAATGTTAAAAATTACAATTTACTCTAATATGTCATGAGTTACTCATGTCAAGATGTTTTTACAAACCAATACAGTTGTCTTATGTGGTACACTCTTCAAAAATAAAGGTTCTTCAATGGTTCTTTACAGCGATGCCATAGAAGAACCATTTTTGGTTCAACAAAGAACCATTCATTCAAAGGTTCTTTAAAGAACCATCTCTTTCAGACCTTTTTAGAATCTAAACCTTTTTTCGCCACAAACAATCTTTTGTAAAACAGAAAGGTTCTTCAGATGTTAAGGGTTCTTTATGGAACCATTTAGACAAAAAACGTTCTTCTATGGCATTGTGAAGCACCTTTATTTTTAGGAGTGTAGACAAAAGAATGAAATTAGCCTTCTTATTATTCTTCCTCCAAAAATGAAGATGCAGTCAAGCCCCAATGTTCACTGCAAAAACTCTGTCACACTTGTATTCCATTAAAATTATAACCGTGATTGATATAATGTCCCATGTGTAAAAATGTCCAGCTTTCAAACTTAGCATTTTGGTAATGATTATCTGTATTGAAAATGCACCATCCGGATGTAAATCACCATCCGCTTTTGTTCTATAGAATAGATTCATTTGGGAGCAAGCAAGAGATGTTGCAGATTACCCTTGCCGTATAGAACGAGTCACCCAGTTTGCTTTGTCTGTGCAGTTAAAAGCGTTCATCTTATCAGACATCTTAATGTAAACATTGCTCCCCTTGACCAGCGGCTCAGCAACACTGTCCTAGGGGGAAAATAACAGATGGCTGATTTTGTTCAAGGAAGCCTGGAAATCTCTAAAAATCACCTAAATATCTTTACTTGTGTTCCAAAGACTCCTGGAGGTCTTAAAACATGTTGTCATGTGGGTGAGTAATAAAAAAAGATTTTGAGATGAACTTTTCCTTTTTGATTTTGTTTCACTCTGTTTTCCATTAGAAACTCAAAAAAGCTAGTGTTGAATGAGAGGGGAAGCCCTTACCAACTTACAAGTCAGCATTTTATATTCCAGGGGCTGAAACACTTTTGATCTTGAGATGGTGCAGAATTGATGCAAATTCAAAGAGAATTATTTATTCACTACCATGGAAAGGTATTTAAAACCGTATCAGTATAGCTTTGATGTTGCAGCTGGTTCACGGGAAGTTCCATGTTGTGGTCAAGAGATGCAAAATGGCCGAAATGTTTAGGACAGTTGTGTGTGTGTGTGTGTGTGTGTGCGTGCGTGCGTGCGTGCGTGCGTGCGTGCGTGAGGTGTTACTGGTCTGCTCTTGTGGAAGATTAAGTACATTTCAATTGGGGCAAAAGATTTAACATTGAATTTACTCAAGTGGACATCTTAAAAAGCCCAGCGATGGTTTGAAGTTGACTGTCTGTCAATACCTGGTACATTATGTTTGAAGAACTATGACCTTGTATTGCTCATCTCAGATTTAATTTTATTCATAGATAAAAGACAGAGAATGGTCCAAATCTGCATTCCAAAGCTGCAGAAAAAACTAACAAAAGCATTCTAAAAAATGCTGCAGTATTTTATCTGATCCTTTATAACTATGTGCTGGGGGCTAGGTAATATATACTTTAAAACCATAAATCTTTAACTTGTACGTATATATGTGTACATATATATGCATACACACTAGGGCTGTCAATAGATTTTTTTTAATCGCGTTTAATTGCACCCTTTTCATGCGATTAACTGTGATTTAATCGCACACGTATAGTGAAATTAAATTTACACTATTTATTTTGTTTAACATGTTTATTTTATTGCTGTCAATTGATTAAAAAAATAGCTAATCACACATTGCTTATATGCTTTTGAATATACTTTTACATTATAATAATTTCACATTTTATCTCCAAATGAATATAGAAACAACACTTTTCTTTAACAGCATCATTTTATGAATGAAAGTCAACATTCTAATATTGTTGGCTTTGCAACTGATGTCTTTATTAATTGTTTTTTTTTTTCTACTAATTAAACCCATTATATTAAGTGTGCCCTTCCTATCTGTCTAACAGAAAATACAAAAAGTTCTCAAACACTTTACAGTCTTTACTGCTAAATACATGAAATACAGAAGAATCCTCATTAGAGCTAGAAAATCACATTGATTTCTTTTTCTTTTGTTCTTTGATTAACATTAGTGACAGGAGTCACAGCAGCACGTTTAAAGGAAAAGTTTATCTCAAAATCACATTTTTTTTACTCATCCACATGACAACATGTTTTAAGACCTCCCGGAGTCTTTGGAACACAAGTAAAGATATTTAGGTGACATCCGAGAGATTTCCAGGCTTCCTCATAGACATCATGGTTATAGTAGTTGTCAAGGTCCAGAAAAGTACTAAAGACATCGTTAAATTGTCCATCCGCTCATAGTTGCTCAATTGAATTTTTTTGAAGCAACGAGAATACTTTGTGCGAAAAACAAAACAAAATAACGACTTTAATCGATATATTCTCCTCTGTCTTGTCAGTCTATGCAGCGCGTTCATGAGAGCACTTCGACACATGCGCATTCGACAACATTTTTTGGAATGCTGTACGTTTCACATTTTATCAACCAGCATCTTGTGGTATGTAACGGTGGTGCACCCTAGATTTCGAATTTTGTAATAATAGTTTGGGTGCCAGACAGGTTTAAGCCTGTCAATTAATTTAAACTGTTGCCACAGATAACTCAAAAATACCACCAATTACAGGATTACAGAATTAAAGAATAATCAAACGTTAATCAATGTCGTATTGAACAAAAAACGAAATACTTAATATAATCTTAATCTTCCCCAAACTCTAAATTTATAAGGGCCATGAACAGACAACAATGTTAATCTTAACCCACATTATAATTTTAATTAAGTTAAACACTTTTCACACAACAAGGTGCAATCGAATTTGTTTTGTATTAGCATGTACTGTATAATAAGAACAAATAATTTTCCACTTCACATCAAACAATTCAAGAACCAAACAAAAGAATCACTTCATCTGCCCATAGAGTCTGCAGTTAACTCAGGGTTTAAAAGTTTCACATTAAATCACTCCTGTCCGCATCAGGAGGGAGGAATTAAATAACAAATAATAGCGCGAATAAATAAAACAAAAGAAAATAGCATTAGTTAGTCACACTCGGATTGGTCTGTGCCAAACAAGCACTAAACTTTAAGCATAAATGCGCTCTTGCACCATGAGAAAATATAAACGTTCGTCAGTGTAGGTGTGTGTGCGTTGTGGTGTTTAGTGATATATGACCGTACATGTCAGCATTTAAGACCCGCGAACCGGACAGATCACCGTGATCGCGGGTCTCAAATGTTTTAGTTTTCATGATAAATAAACAAACGGTAGACTCCCAGCCAAAACAACAGTGTTGGCAGATATGGATATGACCTAGAACTAGAAATAATATCAAAACACTTCAAAACAGCCTCCATTATTCACAAACGGTGGATAAAACCTTGAAAAATGATATATGAGCCCGCCAAATCACAGAGATGCCGATTACAATTATTACAAATGACTAGAGGTCCCCAGGTAATACTATCAGGGCATATCAAGCGATCTCTAACAAAGCAATAGTGCCGCATAGTACAAATATGTTTTACTCACATAAGATTTCTGCGCCATTCCTATCGGATCCAATATTGACGCCACAGCACTGCTTTTTAATTTTAGTCTCCGGATTAGGAATCCGCTTTGAAATGAATCGAGCAAACGCTGAATGTTTTCACCACGTGAGCTGGAACGTCTTTAAAAATGAACTTCAACCACGCATTCCTACTGTCGGAATCCGAAGTAAGGTTATGCAGCGACTGTGTTCTTCCACAACCAGGCACTTCACAATATTTTGCGATCTTTAACGGCATGATGCTTACACTCGTTCTATCTGGTTCCTTGCAGCTTGTGTTCAGTACTGTCATGCACGAACCAGTGGGCGGGGCTCGAGAAGTAGGTATTGATATTCTTCTGTGGAGGCGGTTTTCAACCTGTCATAGATAGGTGCATTCCAGGACCTACCATTCGCTGAGCCTCGTGTCAATAACAGTTGTTATTTCAGTAACAAGGGCATTTTCAGGTCTGACACGTACAGGATGTTCACTTGAATACGATTCCCTCTTATATAACAAAAGCTTGGGTTAAAATTGTGGTCCTAGTTCACTGCACCTTTAAATGAATAAATAATATAATGACGGAACAAATTAAATAAATTCTTCCTGCCGCCGGTATTCTTTCACTACCGTCACAGGTACCGTCCTGGGATGCTTTAGAAATGCTTTGAATGCATTTCTTCAATATTCAGTTTAGCATTAAAAAATAGAATACACAGCCTGTGTGTTTCCTAGCATCTTTGCACCCTGACTCTTAGAATGTGCATTCAGCCCTCCAATCAGACTGGAGCTTGTCTTTTGCGAGCAGTCTTTGCGTGTTGCGCCTGATTCTGAAACTAATCAGACCTCGGACACTTCTGTGGCCGAAGATAACAAGTTTCCTGTCACTATGACATTCACCTCTTCACGGTGTCTGACCTTTCTCTCAGCAGGGAGGGGCCGATCGCTGGACAATGTTAATGTGTTCCATCATTCACTGAGCTGGATAAGTGAGATGGACTGACCGGACTCTGTGAGACTCACACGGATGAGTTACTTGGAGAAAACTCCAAATGGGAATGAAACTTGTGGCAAATTTGTACAGCATTTTACACATTTGTACCTGAATGATTTACAGAAATGACAGAGATTAATGCATACACTGTCTAATACAAGATATTGTAAGTTGCAGTCTTATTCTGATTCATACAGCCAATAATTTCACTAGATTTTCTTTGTTAAATAAATGTAAATCTTGTCTTCCTCTGCTATTTGACATTTCCAAATGTGATACTTCAGCTGCACTATTTATAAAAAAACTTTCTTGATAAAACAAAATGCAGTCTTATGGATCTTTTTTAAATCCTTACAGCATTATAGTTTGACCCTCTTTAACTCCCTCTAACAAGCCCCTTCTGCCCAAGTTTCTTTGGCATTCCATTAAAACGTGATGGAAGTAGTGCAACCTTTCCACAGGCTCTCCTGGTGAAAAGTAGCCTAATGCATATATTCATGTTCAGCCGTGGGTGAGCCTGCCCAGTGCTGAATTCATGGTAAACCCCGCCAACATCGCACTATTTCACTGCTGTTCCCCGCTGTGCACCCCAGCAGCTCCAGCGCTCTCTTTCATTCATTATTTTTGAATAGCGTGAGGCTTCAGTATCTCCAGAGGAGCTTGAAACCACATCACTGTATCAGGAGTTCAGATCTGGATGCTGTTGTCATCACAAAAATGTCATCACATTTTGGACTTTAACTCTGGAAGTTAGGACGTCATAAATTCATTTATATGTGTCTTAAGCTGAACACTTGGAAAATCGTAAAAAAAAATAGTGTGAGGGGAATATTTTGAAAATGTACGTTATTACTAATTACTAAATATGTAGACGATTACCTAAACATTTTTTTTGAACATTTATATGTAATTCCTGTTCTGAGTACTTGATTCTCAAATGTTCTGTTGGCTATTTTTGAGCATTGTTAAAAAAATGAAATGGGAAGTTCTTCTGGACCAGTATTGTTTACGTCTTCTAAAGAGGTCTTTAATTCAGTTTTTTTATTTTGTATTTAAAAACTTGGAATCTATTTTACTAAAACAATTATTTCATTTTTTGCAATATAACTAACAGAATAAGTCTGAGTTTTTGGTATCATGATTATGTAATTTTGTTTCAAGTATTCAGCTTCACCCTGAGCCTGTGCAGGAATGGGATTTTCTTCACTTGATTAATGGGAAGCAGCAGGTGGGGGCACACAATTACACTTAGCTCAGTGGAGAGAGCTGACACATTCAAACAGTTACAACTATAATTGCCAGATGGTGTGGAGGTGAAACAATAAGCCATGGGAGGCCATTCGGCACGGAGATTTTACCGTGGCTGAGGTATTTTGTTGGCCATCTTGTGAAGCCGTACTCAAATGACTGTAACGCATGGACCTTGCTTTTCAATATAGGACCAGTGTTGGGTAAGTTACTCTGAAAAAGTAATTAATTACTAGTTACAAATTACATATTCAATAGTGTAATTAGATTACTGTACAAATTACTCTCTCCAAAATGTATTTAATTACTTATTACTAATTACTTTCTATATACCATATCAACCTTGATTAGAATTAATTCAAGGATAGACTTGAAACGGCTTATTTAATTCATTCAAATAAATAATAAATAACAACATAAATTATTCTAATAATTGTGAGAAGGATACAATAAAGCATACATTTTAAAGTTAGGCTTATAATTTTGATGTCTTTCCACTGTTGAATATATAACACAATATTTAGTTAAATTACATCAGAAGTAACTGTAATTAAATTACAGAAAAAATAAGAGTAATCCCTTACTTTACTTTTTCAAGTAATTAAATTACAGTAACTAATTACTTAGTAACTAGTTACACCCAACACTGTATAGGACACATACTTAGTTACAGTTAGTAATGATAACAATAAAGTAAATGGTTTGCCCATCAGTTAATATAGTTTCCTCTGTAAACTGCTCTGATCTGAGTATAACTTATTTGCCAAACTTGTTTCTTTTTTTCTTTTTTTTCTGTCTTTCTCTCTTTCATAAATACTGTAGGCTACTTGTAGCATCAGTTGTTCTTTTTGATCTTTATTAGTTCATCTCATTGTTTAGACCAGTTGAAACTAGCTGTATTTTCTGTCTCAAATGACATTCATTAAATGGATCATATGCCCTCTGCTGGTGTCTATTGATCACTGCATATTCTCATAAGCAGGTCGATGAGCCTCTATAGAGACATAACTGCATCATTTGCAGATTCACAATTGAGAATCTAATGTATAATATAAATGCCACCTTTTATTACTAGCAAAATAAAAGATTTGTTGAAAAATCTGGTTGGAGATATAGGCTACTGTAGATGTTGTAACTCATAAACATTGTGTATTTCAATTACCGTAGGCTTAAAAGGAATAACCAGCAGTAAAATCTATAATGTGTTTATAATCTTAAATTATTATATGTTAATAATTATTCGTTAATGGGCTCTTGAATTGTAGGGTTACCGAAAATATACTGTATTGCTCAGAAAACACTTACATACATTTGTGTACCCCATACACTTGACTTCAAGACTGAAAAGATTAATCTGCAGAGCTGTGAAACTGGGTCACCATTTGCACCTGGGGTTGCCGTTGAAATATAGGTCACCTGTTGGCATGCAGTGACGATGAATGACTAGGCAAAGATGTCTGTTATTAGTAGGCTCAGAGGATGCGTGAGCATTATGGAGAGATGTCCATGTGTTGGCATTTCTAATTGAGTGTGATTTATGTGCCCACCCATTTATTTTCAAATGAAACATCATGCTGACAGACTTGAGTCCTTCATGACAATGTTTATAAACAATAATGTTTAAAAGTGAGGTGTGTGGTTTCTGAAACATACACAGCATCATACAGAATTGAAAATAATGATTATTTAGTTCCTAAACATGATTTATGGCCCCTTATTCCCAATTGCTTCCATTGTTTGGACAAACATGTGATCCTGCCCCAAAATGCATTTGGTTGAGCATAAGGTTGGCAGTTTTAAAAAGTGCTACACACCCACAGTGCTCCAGTAAATGAGAAATGAATGGGAACATCCCTGGACAATAAATTGAGAGTTGATCATTCAAATTCATTTACATCAACTGAATTCTTAACATGAAAAGTTCTGCAATGTGTTGTGTCATATAAATTAAGCTAAATATATTTTTTGTGTTCTCTTACAGAAGGAGCTCAGCCTTCCCAGAAGAGGAAGTTTGTAAGTAAACTTACTTTAAATGTCTAGTCACACAATAGAGCTTACACGTAAACCCACACCATCAGAAAAAATATCATCAACTACAGACTGTACTTACGTCTGCCAAATTTCATTTAATGAGTTTAACTCCGATTGAAGTTGATCTTGAGTGCAGGAGATTCACACAGCCTTGGTTGGTAGCTTTAGAATTATGAGAAGAACAAACATCTTGTCCTCATTAGAAAGTTTCAACTGGGCTGATATGATTTTTTATTTATTTTTCGCTGTTTATAGTCTTTTTTTTGAAGAGTTTAAATACAAAAAATACCTAGTTATCCCATTTTGAAGCAGCAGTTATGTAAGGCATAATCCACAGCTAGCCGTGCGTTAAAGGGTTTTAACGCATGGCTAGCTGTGGATTATCCCGCTTATACCATGGTCATTTGCCAAGTTAAATCTTTTATTGATGTTTACAGTGAAATTTTAGATCAAACAGGTGAAAATGTAATCAAACTTACTGGAGCTACCTGTGCGTTAAAGGGTTTTAATGCACACCTTCCAGCCAATCAGAACAGAGTATTCAAAAAGACCATGGTATAAATGTAAATAACATTCCCGATTACCTCCCAAGTCGTGGTTCTCTTTAGAATTTGATGAGTAAACAAATCTAACACAGCCCTCGCACGTGCACACAAAAAGAACTGCACGCATTTGAATTTCTTTGAATTTCTTGCATTTTTTCCAGTGGTTTGCAAATAGTTATAACATTTTAGTGCTCAAAGTCAATCAGTTGGCCTGGTGTAGTACCTGATACTCCATAATTTACTGTATTTCTATGTACAAGTATGCTACCTGTAAATTCTACTATAAACTATAGAAAATCGGCTCATAAAACCTGACAACAGAAGCTAACAACAAGAGATTTTATTATTGAAACGTCAGCTGATGCTCTCATTGAAGGGATAGTTTACCCAAAAGTGACAATTCTGTCATCAATTACTCCCTCTCAAGTTGTTCCAAACCTGTATACAATTTTCAGTTCTGGGACATCATACTACTATAGTAGAACATATTATTGTTTTTGTTGTTTTTTGTTCTATTGAACACAGAATTATATATTTTTAAGGATTTAGGAAAGCAAAATGTTCTGGGGCACCTTTGACTACCATTTTATTTTTTTTCTACTATGGTTGTCAATGATGTCACAGAACTGAACATTACTAACATTCTTCCAAATATCTACCTTTGTGTTCAGCAGAACAAAGTAATTTATACAGGTTTAAAATAACTTGAGGGTGAGTAATTGATGACAGAATTTTCATTTGTGGGTGAACTATCACTTTAAATGAGATGTCAGAATCCCAAAGTAGTAGATATAGCAACATCCGGATGATCAACTTTTGGAGTTGGAAAGCCTGGCTTGACTCACTGAACAAGATAATAAGCATTAATTAATTAGCTGTTGACATGGATTTCACTGAGGACTACAGTGAGTTTGGTACATACAGTGTGTCTAATAATGAGAACAACTTGTCAAAGTCTTCCATAGAAGCGACTGGCTGAAATGTTTCTCTCAAAAATTACATATAAGTGATGTCAACGCATCTTGGGTTTATTTCTGAACCTAAGCACAGAACAGCATCTGCGTCTGTGTATCACAAATGTACAGCTAAGGATGCAGAGAATGCAGGCTGCTTGCCCAAGCAATTTCTGCAGAGATGAGGAGAAATAAGACCTGCATTTATTTCTCTTTTTTTAGGACATCAGTCGTGCTTGTCTGTTAACAGAGTCACAGAGTACTTCCACAAAGTAGGTTTATGCGTTCATATAGCAGCAAGTTCACACAGACCAGAGTTTCATGTTCAAAAAACCGAAGCAATAGTCTTGCTGCTTATGAAAACAATATTTAAAAGTGATCTCGTGTGATTATGTTGTCTGTCAACCTTAGTCTTTCCTCACATTTTGTAGCCAGTATGCTTTGAAATGTAAACAGAAAAGTGATCACCCAGGACCCTCACCCTGTGTGTTCCCTCTCCATTTCATGTTTTCTTCAATCAGCAATCTCTCTGGTGTCTGTAAACACACAGATAGCTTTACACAAAGCTGGAGAGCCCACAGACTGTCACACGGGGCCGGTTCTAAACATTTGAAGGCGCTAGGCAAACTTTATTTTGGAGGCCCCTCACAGCACCCCCTCCACCTTTTTGAATAAATAAAGTATTTTATTACACTGTAAAAATGCAAAAAAATTATCAAGTTAATGATATTATTAAAACATCTGTTTCAATTTGAAATTGCTCTAAACAAAATTTTAGTGCAGTCAGGATTAAAACATTTTGTTTTTTTTTTGCAGTAATTTCACAGTAACACAGCCATTACTTTTCCACTCTTTTGGATGAGTTTAGTCTATTGTATATATTTAAAATGGGGTTTTGATGACTTAAAATCAGTCAGCTGCAGAAAAGTGTTTATTCTCTTTATACATTCAGAGACTGGACAAATGGACTTTTTTGCTGCCTGTCTTGGCTGGTGGACAAGTGTACAGTATATGGATAGGGATCAGGACAAGTGTAGAGGGATAGGGATCAGGACACGACGCGAAGCGGAGATATAAGCCCAATCCCAATTCTATTTTCTACCCCTTTTCTAACCCTCGCCCCTTCCCCTTGCCCCTTGAAACAAAGTGGCAAGGGGAAGGGTTACAAATTTTCCGCTAAGAAATGGGACACAACTACTACACTGGTAAACGTAATATATTTTCTAATATCGTGCAATCAGTGCTGTCCGCTAGTAAACTTTAGACATTTTTTTGCAAACGTTGAAAGATCATCACTGTAAATACAAACACAAGATTGAATGTAACATACATAAAATGAAAAATTGTCATAAAAATCCTTATTAATGGCAAAAATTACTTACATTTGGGTCTGCTTGCTCGAGTGAGCAGCCATGTTGGAAATTTCTCTTAGCCCTTCATTTGAAGTGAGGTCCTGAAAAATCTTCATTTGAAGGCCCATCTGGCCCTTCCCCTTCCCCTACCCCTCCAACCAAAAGAGAATTGAGAGACCCCCGCCAAACGGAGGGGTAGGGGAAAGTGTAGGGGTAAGGGGTAGAATTGGGATTGGGCCATAGTTATATAGATCCGACTGTTTACTTTCATTTAAGACACAACGGACTGTTTTCATGTGTTTTTGACATAACCTTGTATTTCACAGTATATAAGACGCGCAAAAAGACACAATAGAGAACTTGCTTGTAGCCTTGCGCTGTGTGAGAACTGGCATCTGTGCGCGCACTTCGAGTGAGAAATCTATAGAAAGTTTAAATGGGCAAGCATTTTAAAACGCGTACAAATAATTTTTGTGATGACAAACAATGCCAAAGACTGTAAAAAAGATATGCGGTTACATGCATCGCGCTACTCGAGCTGCATGTGAGGACAAGTGCGCGCAGCCAAGACTCAAGTAGACAGTCTGCTGCAGACTGCTGCTTATATGCTTGCTGCAGTGCAGTAGTTTGATGTTATGTGCGTCGAAGTTGGAGACACGTTACAGTTATTGAGGCCCCACCTCCAAGTCTGAGGCCCTAGGCAACTGCCTGCTCTGCCTATAGGTAGCGCCGGCCCTACTTTCATAGCACACCATGTGACTCCTGTGAGCCACCACACCTGTTCACTGTAAACAAGTCATAACTGGTGTGAACGAGTTTTTAGGGCCGATAGACTACAGAAATGCAAGTTAAAGAGTCGCACAAGTGATAGTTCACCCAAAAATAAAAAATTCTGTCATCATCTACTCACCCTCTTGTACAATAGAAGTGAATGGGGGCCAGTGCTGTTCGGTTACCAACTTTCTTCAAGATATCTTCTTTTGACGAGAGGTAAATGATGACAGAATTTTCATTTTTGGGTGATCTATCACATTAACACCACATTTAAATGGTTTTGTTTACCACAATTTTACAGCAGATATGTCAAGCACACTTTAAGCACACTGATTTGACCTGTTTTAGGTTTGTCACACTTTTTGCATTCCTTCCCACTCCACAGCATCCTATGTTGACCTATGATATTTTCCAAACTTGTATTTCTATGAGAAAGCAATTCATTAGGACCGCAACTCTCATCTGACAGTATGTGCTCATTGTAGCCTTACGCTCTCTCTGTTGGATGTATATGATAGATTTTCAAGTTGTCAAAACCTGTCAGAAGCAAATTAGAAGAAAAACATGTCATTGAGTTTTATTGGCCTTTTGCGTTTGTGATTTATGGGCTGTCCGTTGTGACGGCAATGCCGGGACGTGATGAATGTGCTGTTATGATTGTCTGTTTATTTCTGAGAGTGAGTCAATGCATTGGTCACATGATCAGCAGTGAGGTGGAGTGCAGGGGTGGATGGGGATGTTCAGGGTATGTATGGAGCTCCTGATGCGTTTAGTGAATGTTAATGAGACGTGAGTCATCCGCGTATACAGAAGCAGTAGCAGGTCAGTGCCTGTAAGGATTTTTAAAATATTTTTTTAAAAAGATCATTTGGTGAAAATACAATTTTGGCAAAAAGTCATGAGTTGCATTTTTAGTAGACCTTGGGGTAAAATAAAATATTGAAAAACCTCTTTGGTGAGATTCTTAAAATGCATGTGCTGGTGACATGTATGATGGCACCGTGGGAAAGAAAGGGTTACTGCAATTAATGAATGCAAATAGAAGCTAATATGTGAGGCGTGACCTGTTAAATCCCAATGGAGCAGTCCTAGTGGCCTCGACTGATTGCTTCATTTCCACACACACACACACACACACACTTACACACACACGCACACACACACACACACACACACCTACACACGCACACAACCTAACCATCACAGAAAACTTTCTGCAGTTTAACATTTTCAAATAAACATTTGAATAATCCATTTGAATTGTGGGGACTGGCCATCGGTCCCCACAATGCACGTGTGTGAGACTTTTACTATCATTGTGGGGACACCCCACAATGTATAAAAACAAGTACACACACACACACACACACACACACACGCACACACACTTAAGTGCACATTAACGTGCACACTAACATTTTAGTTCAAAATCTAGAATTATAATATACTGGCATTCTTTAGATAAATCTAATTGGTTCCAAGTTTTACTCGAGTTTCTAAACATGAGCGCTTTAGAGTTTGGCCTAGTTTTTCAGAGCTGAAGTAGGTGTTTAACTGGGTTCTGTCCTTACGCCCCAGTTCCCGGCTGCTTTCTGCTGCTGTTGGGCTTTTGATGCAATGTTCACTCACTGAGTGCGTTTACATGCACAAAATAAACGGATATCTATCAAAAATCAGCTTATAAAAGAAACATGTTTACATGCATATAAATAAACCGGCTTTGCAGAAAATAGCGTTTACATGGAAATTTGAGACTTGACAGGTTTCTCGCGTCCAGTGACGTCACCATCGATGGTCCGTCTAGTAATTAAAAATGCAGCGGGAATTCGCTCGGACTCAAAAGCTGTATTTTTATATAGTTTCTTCTCATCAACTGCATGATTCGGAAGCGTACTTTTATGCATGATTTTACTGTTACTTTCCGTTTGAGACTTTTACTATTACGCTGTCAGACATGCGCGCACAAACAAAACTGAGAGAAAACCAGTGAAGGTGTTTACATGCAACGCAAAATCGGAGTAATAGGCAAAAAACTACCTCTGCAGAGGGGTTTTTCCTCACGCCGTTTATGAGCTTTCCCCGATAAAAAAAAAATGTTTTACCCGTTTACATGACCTTACACGTTATCAACTTATTAAGCATAATCGAGTGAGACTGTGCATGTAAACGCACTCAATGTTGTCTACAGTTTTGGGTGATCAGCAGTTTGCGCTTGTTCTGAAATACAGCCCACTTTGGACTTTTTTTATCAAAAACTGTTGGACTGTTGTTAGCTTATATTATGTCAAAATGACAAATACAAGTACTTGTAATTAAAAATGTCACGAATGCTGGATTACTGTGCCTGGGGTTACATATACAACAATATTGGCAAAGTACACTTGCAATTCAGTTCGATTTTGCATGCATCCATGAGCGGGCGAGTGAGGTTTTTGTACAAAAGTAACTTGTGTGGTGTTATTTGGTAAAGAAGCTAGAACTCAGATTTATGAATGATCCTCTTATTGTTTTAAAGCAGTCATGCATTTGGCTACACTTTGGCTAAACCATTGTTCCTTCATACTTTCCAGAACTTTCTGTTGTGTATTTTAAATAGTTTAACATATTGCAATATCTACAAACTATGTTGCCAATTGACCTATTTTATTTGCACGTTTCTACTTAATAAACTCCAAATTTAACAAGTTTTCTTAACCGTTTTGGACATTTGCCAGGACTATGTGTACGGTGTTCGGTTTGGCACATACTGATATTGCTAAGCAGTAGACATAAGTGGTTTCAGGTCGGATGTTTCTTCAGCTTCACGAGTTCATTAGCAGCTCTTTAGAGGAACTGGGGTTAAATTGCTTTTTAAACCTTAAAGTTATAATAGCAGTCTCCAAGCTCCTTTGTCCTCAGTAAAACTGAGGTTTTAGAGCCTGGCACAGACCAGGGCAGCATTTCTAGTTTATTATAGTAATGTTTTAAGGAATCTCTTTGAGCCGTGACAAGATCAGCTAAGAATTGTATTAAATAAATAAGTGTCAGTGGTGTTTGCATATGCAAGATATGCTGGTGCAATTCTAGGGCATTGTGGATGGTGGCTGAAGCATGGCTATGGGATGGCAAGCGTGTTCCGTCTTTGATCTAACTCCAATTATATTTTTATGAAGATTGTCTCTTAATGTAAATCATTTGATCCACCCTGTTGTTTCAAACAGCCTTGACTTTTTGCTTTTGTGGGGCACAAAAATATGTTAAAAGGATAGTTCACCCAAAAGTGAAAAATCTGTCATCATTTACTCGACTTTCTTTCTTCCGCACAACACAAAAGAAGATATTTTGAAGAAAGTCGATAACCGAACATGCCGGCACCCATTTCACTTCTATCGTCTGGAAACCAATGCAAGTGAATGGGTGCCGGTTAACAACATTCTTCAAAGTATCTACTTCTGTGTTCTGCAGAAGAAAGAAATGCATACAGAGGGTGACAAGAAGGTGGGTTAATGATGACAGAATTTTCATTTTAAGTAGAGTTAGTGACTGACAGCCTCAGTGCCCCTCAGTCCCTATTTACTTTAATTGTAAGATCAAGTAACATCAACATATTAAATAACACAATTTTCATTAAGGCTCTTCATTTCTTTTTTGTCTTTAAAGATTTCTGCCACACGTTTATGCATCTTATTTGCAGAATAATATTTGGTCATGCTGCAGTGCTTGGAGAAACTATGCGATGGGTGATAAACACCAACTTGAATGATGGTCAACAGCCCTGCTGCAGTGAGCAAGTGCAGCATGTAGACTCTTATCGGTGCTGTGCTGACGTAAGGCTCCTTCAGTGGTGGAGGAGGGGCGTGAAGGTCTGTGTTTAGTGTCGTGCTAGAGCGGCAGGGGAGGGGAAACAGGATTTTGCCCAGCCTCCTTGCCCTCCACAGGCAGTTGATGATCACATCTCACAGCCCGGGGTGGAAGTCGAGCGACCGAAAGCACAGGGTCCCCCGATCTTCTCCTCCCCTGTGAGCAGCTCTCAGCCGGTTTCTCTGCACCAGAGCCTGGCTCTGGCTCTTTGTCAGCGCATGAGGGTGCGTGCAGGCGAGCGGCATGAATATGTCATGTACACAATAGAGTGAAAGCGTGCGACCATGAAAGCCCAGCGCGAGAGGCTGAGGATTCCAGGGCTGACGCTGGAGTGAGTATTTTGCTTCTCTCTTGTCTTCCCTGTGGCTGTGATGACACCAGACTGTTTATCTGCAGTGTGTCTGTCGCTGTAGCAGCGATGGGCACATTTGAGCCGAGCAGTGCAGCATTACCACAGTAGCAGCGTCTGCAGCATGTGCTGAAGGGTAAATATAGGTTTCCTACCTTGTGCTAGATCCAGCTAGTCTTTGCTGGCTTGTTATGTTTAAGGAGTTCGTTTATAGCGGCTTTGCTTGTGATCTTGTGATAGAACAGGCTTATGTTTGGACACAGCTGCTAGAGCAATGCAGTGTTCTATACACAGAGAATGTGCGCAGCTAGACGACCTGCCTCTTTTCTTGGGCTACACTGACATACATCCCCTTTTAGCGATTTTGTTGCTTTTGACCATCATGAATTATTGAGTCAAGTGCTTCAATTGCCCTCTCACAAGGCCCGTTTGTTTGCGACCTGTTAGCAGGTCAAATACGTCACCAGACTGTAGCGACTGCAGCTGAGCCTTTGATGCAGCGACATAAACAATTAATCTCTCTACATATTTGTTTGGCTCATGACATTTTGAGAAGACGAGAGACGCCTTTGTTTTTGTTTACAGAGGTCGCAGGAGATGCATGTCTGCGTCTGCAATCAGGTGTTGCATCACACTGTTGCTAAGGATACTGATACATGCATGTCTCATGGACGTGTCAGCTCAGCAGTTTCATTGGATGTCGTATCATGGTTACTCTTGATAAACACACGGCCTGCGGTGGAATCGTTTTGCATTTAGATTTGGGTTCTAAGAAATATTTTAAGATGCAAATAAATGTGTGCATATGGCTAGCCAGTGTATATTATTAACACGTGTAATATCTGGATCAGACCATTTCATGTCGGTTATGATTGTGATGAATTGAATACCACATGAAATGTTTTGTTTTTGTGTTGTCACAACGCAAGCCTCTTACCAGAATATCCTTCTACGGCCATGCATTGATGTTGCACTGTGGTTAATGCATGCACACACGTGTATGTCTTTTGCATACATGTCAGCTCTGATCTTCAAAATCTGCATTCTGAAAAATACAGTTTTTGTCCATCTGATCCTGATGAACGTTCACAAAACTCAATTTGACTTCCAGCCTCACTCCTCGAAGCTTGAGCCCGACTCCCACAAGCCCTTGCAGCCCATGCAGCCCACTGCACGCATTTCATTTTTGGAGGTAAGAGCGTGCTTCATCCATAGCCATTTTGTTTTGTGGCTTATCGTGTTATTCATGGCTCCAAGTTCCACCACTGAAAAAGGATAGCATGGGGGTTAAGTGAACAATATATGTATTTTCTGAGTTTTATCTGTAGATCCAAAGCCTTTGAGTAGGATTTTAGCTTGTAAAAATGGGGGTTGGGTTGTTTTGTATGCTTATATAATGTTACACACCCCCTTCCCCTTTTTTGGCGAGTCTCTCATTCACCCTCTTTTATGTGATAAATAGGATTTGCTGCTCTGGCCATTGAACATTTTGGTGGAAAGAGCTGTGCACAATTTCTGCAAGAAATTAGGTCATTTGAAAAGCTAGAAATGAGGCACTGTGGCAGTGATTACTTGTATTGCAAAGACAAAGGGCATGTCCTGTTAATTTCTGAGAGAGGAAGACTTTTCGAATAGTACTAATAATGGAGTCGCAGGACTGACTGTGCAATAAATTATCTAGTTAAAAAGACTGCGTCTGCTCCTTCATAAGGAATCATGAATGAATTCTTTTGCAATTGCATATCAATATAGGAATATAAAAAAACACCTGAAAATATACAGTATAAATATAAAATATGTATTTGAGAATCTACACTCATTGAATGTAAACATGTATCGCTAATATGTATCAGGTTTTGTAGAAGCTTACTTTTGTTGCCAGCTTTGCTTTTTTTTTAACTTTGCTATTCTTTGTGGCTTGTTCTAGAATCCTCTATTCAATGCCTTAATTATGTCCCATGCCTCAGTAAATCTGACTTTGTTCATAAAACTTGTCTTTTGGACTGATGAATTGGGTCATTGAACTGTTTGGACTAGTTTTATTAGTCAGTGTTTACACACAAATAATCTGATTCCAGTAAACTCTGGAACTTTTAAGAAGGTCAACAACTCGTTGAATTCAATTTCCTGAACATTTACATGTACAGTAGTATGATTACATGGACAATGTTTCACTACTTGTTTGCACTCCGATGTTGAATGCTGTGTACTGTGATTTATATTGTGTCACGTTTTTCTTTTGCACTAAATGTTGTACTTGCACAGATTTGCACATGTGCACTTTATGTAGTCTGTGTGTTTATGTCTTATGCACCTTGGTCCTGGGGAATGGTGTTTCGTTTCACTGTGTACTGCACTGTATATCGTTGAATTGTTCAGACACGCAAGCTTTAAGATAATTTTTTTGGTTGGACTTGTCTGTTGCTTTACCTTGCCATAGTCTGCCTTACTCAAAGCAAACAAGTTTGTTGATGATAATTTATGACTAACAGACAGGACAGCAAGGAATTGCCTTGTTTAAACCTGTCATACATCCCACCCAGCTTCATCAGACGACTGCCAGCATTTTTGGTTCATCTCTAAATGAGAGCACCAAAAACAGTACATCCACATATAGAGCTCAGACTGACACAGAAGAGACCCGCCATGGATTAGAATGGTTTCTATAGGTCACTATTCCTTCAGGAAAAGATAAGTAGTCATGAGCTGTGAATCTAGACTTGGCCCACTCCAGGCATGACTAGGGTCATCACGATAATGTCCATATCTGAGATGGTCTTTGAAGGTCTGATTAGACTTGGTTGTCAATGGGTTCATCTCGGACATTTCCCAGCATGTCTCTCCACCAACAAGGTCTTTGTAGTGGCTTCCTTCACCTCACACCTTAGTGGCTAGTGGCCCCTTTGCATTCAATGGTTAATTGTCGAAACCCAGCGGCCCCATTCCACCCCTCCGACTTCATCTGTCATGAGTCTGAGAGGTTGTGCCCCTCTGTGGTTCTGCTTGCCAAAAGAACAGATTGAAGAGCAAAGCGAGAGGACATCAAAGGTGCCGAAGTGGAAAAGAGAGGTTTTCTTCGTATGGCAGGTCAGATGGAGAAGAATTAAATGGAAGAGAGGGTGCTTGGCGGCATCTCGCTGGACTTACACGTGATTGAAAAGCTTGGGGAAAAAAGCTCTGCATTTCCATCTCATACAGCGTGACGTGTGCTGGAGCGGGGCCAGATGGGGAGAGCCTTGATTGCATTCACTGCGTCGTCTGCCGATGATGCAGTGCTGCTCTGACTCACGCCCCCTCCCTTCCTCTACCCTCCCCGCCCCAGGATGTGATACGGTAGGTGCCTGTTACATGATATGGTGCATGCTTGAGTCTCAATGAGTCTACGGGATAGAAGCAAAGCCGTGCGACTTTGGCAGCAAAACAAAAACTCATCCTGCTGGAGACGGTCCTGTGTCGTAGTCCCACAGGCACCCAGCAATCGAGAAGCGGGTATGACCTGAATAGTGAGAATAGCTCATAGGAGCTTTCTTACTGTTTTATTTAGGACACTACAGAGGACACAGCGTCCCCCTGACAGCCTGTATATGCTGCAGCGAACGGCAGATGTGCATGGACAAACCTCGGTTGTGGCAGAGTGTTGTATTGGGAGGACCTACCGGCAAGACACTTGCACTGGGTGCCTACTGCTCTTGGAAGCCAGACACTTCTGTTCACCTTCTTTTCTGAGACAGCTCGGAACACTTTGGGGGCATGACTTTGGGACCATGTCCGACTCCAGCCTATGGACCGTACTCTCCAACTTTTCCATGCCCCATTCTTTTAGTGGAGCAAGATTACGACGCTCCAAAAGGTAATCAACTTGAAGTTGTTGACTTGCCGATACTTCACAGTTTTGTTTGGATTTTTTTTAGGCGGTTGGAAGGTGAAATTGTGTCATTTGAGCTTGTAGAGAAGAACAATATGGTCGGCCAGGTGCCATGTTTTCCATTGTGTTTGATTTCCCTTGTGAATGTTATACTGAAGTGCCTCTTGATTGTAATCAGAACTGTATTGTTTAGCCCATGCTGTGGACACTCAAGATTTTTGCGTACCTACAGAAGTAATTACAGTGTGTTTCCCTGAATTTGAGTGCTCAATGCGAGGAAAATGGATTGTTCTGTTAGTCCTCTTAAGATGTGGTTGTGTATATTATTTGATGAAGTGTTCAGATGCAGAGCTCATGCAGAAAGTTGCATCGTATTTCAGTTTCAGTTTCACCTCTCATGTGACAAGACCAAACCTTCACCAAAAGGGCAAACCAGTCATTATATCTTTGTTAGCTACAGTCATGTGCTTCCTTGCCTGTGTTTCTCATCGCTCAAACATTTTAATCCTGCGAATGACCCAATTTACTGTTTAGATGATCAGATCAGTATACAGATACAGTATATGCTTGATGTTGATCTTGTTTTATACTGTAGTGTGCATAGATTGTTATTGTACGCACGGATATGTGTATGAAAAACAGGACCTTGCATTGTGCATTTGTTACAGTGTTGTGTTTATTAGTACAGGGTGGAAATTTTGTGTTTATTAGGGCTGAAGTTTTAGTAATGAGTAATTCATTTAGCTGTAGTAATCATGATAACATCAATGATCTACAGAGGTGGTTACTTTGTGTGTGACTTCTGACATTTTAAATTAAATGACAAAGTTATATGCTGCATATAAAAGGTAACTACAGTGCATGTATGTGCCTATTTATTGGAAGTCTTCATAATATTTCATAATACAGCTGTCAACTGAACTTGATTTAAAATCTCAGAGTTCTTCTGTTCTATCCTGTCCTTGTTTTCACTCTGGTTACTGAGAGCCAAAATCAGCTGTTTTAATTTGAAGGGTCACAGAGAGTAAGAAGCAAAATGTTATACGTTTTATAACACCTAATAACATACTGTAGTGGGAAAAATGAAATGGTAAAAAATGTAGATTAGTTTTTTTTTCATAATTTTTATAAATAGATATTGCTATGGAAGATGTGGAAGATCCTGTACTCTTTTGGTGGTGTTTCATAATCCATGAAGTCAAAACATTACAGTTCCATTAAACTGATAAGAGGAGTTTGTAAATTGTACTTTTATGACATTTATCAAATACATTTATTTATTTATGTCTGACGTAAGCGGATGTACCGACCCGTTGTTTACGAGTGGTGAGAATGAAGACCATGCAGTTGTTGCTGGATGTTTTGCGAAACATATTATGTTTTTGAGCCAGATTATTGTTTAAAATGATCCGTTCATGTAATTATCTGGGATGTATAAACGTCAGACGCGTGACCTTTCAAACGTGATCACGTATTACGGGAAGTCGTGAACATGTAAATCTTTGTGTAAAATATCTGTATTAAAGGGATAGTTTACGAAAAAACATTTTTTTTAGTAATTTATTCATCCCGATGTTGTTTAAAACAGGTATGTATTTTTCTTCTGTAGAACACACAAAATAGATATTCTGAGAAATGTTTTGGTTTTGTCAGAAACTCAATGTGGACCGATATTGTTTCTTCAATCTTTTTTTGTGTTTTGGTCAAGATAGAAAGTCATACAGGTTTGCATGAGGGCACAGTAAGTAAATGATGAAAGAATTTTAATTTTGGGGTGAACTATCCCTTTAATTGTGCTTTTTTTATCAGAAATATATGAAACTATTTAGAAAGAACTCTTGCCTCTTCCCTGACATCAACCAATATTTACTTTCTTACATTATGCCGCCTTTCTCACAATTTAAGTGTTTATTATCTGAAGACAGTTGTTATCAGTTGTTGGAATGTGAAGGTGCCGTTACGTTATGCTTACTGACATGAGCAGTGACTGATAGTTTGTCATGATTCAGACAGTAAATGTTAGAGTCGTTGTCTTATGCAGTCATTTCAGCGTGGGTTTCCCCTTCAAAACGTGACGACATCTTAATCCTCTCTCATAGTGCTTCGAAAGGGATGGGGTGGAGTGAGCGGTTGGTTGCCGCTAAAAATTACACAATGGTCCTTTAATTTTCTGTCTGTACCTCACACAAAGCTTATCATATGGCTTTGGAATATATCACTTAAATCATATAGGCTAAAGTAGCTTATTATATTTTCTGTCCTTTGGACTATGACAGACAGAATAATATTTTGTTGTATAGAATAGAGTAGCCTGAATATTATTGAATTATTGAATGAATTGTTATTTTTTGTATCTTCATACAAAATAAAAACATATATACAGTACATTGAATTACACAAGGGTGAGTTACAAAGTTTCTTTTTTGGGTGAAGTCTCCATAAATGTGATACCTTCAGAATCTGGCAACCGCCCCTTATCGGATGACAAGGACTTTGCAATGTCATCTGTGATGTCTGCCAAGCTCTCATTTAGCCATCAACTGCAGAATCAATGACTGAAAAGCTGGCCACAGTCACATGTTCTGTTCTCCTCTTAGATTTCACCCTGTCCTCCAGTATTGTGCTAGACACAACCATATTTAATCTTATTACCATAATACAACGAGGTCTCGATTCTAAAAGTCCTCTGTGATGCCAGTAGGGCTGTTTTATCCTGTCGGCACCTTTTTGTAGGGATGTAACAATATAAAAATCTCACTGTACGATAATACCTTGATATACAGTCCACAGTACGGTATTTGTTGCATTTTAAATGACAAATGATGTCTTGGAAAAGTGCCATAAGCATCATCTTTTCTTTAGCCTCTAATCATAACTGTTGCTTAGAGGAATGAGTTATAGTATGAGATGGGTCAAATGACCTAAAAGTCCCTTTTATAAAATCAAATAATTGGACCTTTTGAACTTGCCAAAAGGTAACATTTAATATTTTTTCTAACATTCTCTATGTTAGGCCCGGAAGACCTATCGTTTCATACAGTCATGTGACCATGACAATATTGAGACAATTTTGCTATTGCTATAACACAATATCGATAATATTGTTACATCCCTACCTTTTTGTCCTGTTTCAGGAGAGTTTTCTGAATGATCTTGTTGGCAGGGGTTAAATTGGGCCGGGGCACATATGCCGACCGTCTCGCTCTGCTTCCCGCATGTGCGCGGCTTTTCTGGTGTTATGGAGTGGCACTCCGTCGTGCCCTAGTATTAATCTCACATTTAAGGAACAATTTTCCTATTTTTGGCAGTGTATACATTTACATAACTAATCGTGGAAAAACGGATCTATATGCAACGTAGTAACCCAACTCGCAGTCGTACATTAACCGCGTGCGTGCAGAAATCATTCCCTAAGTTCCATTCCGAAGTCATCATCCTTATGCCTCACTCTCTTCGAAGAGTAAAGCTCTTGATGTTATAAGCTCTGAAGGAAAAAAACGCAATTGTAAGTAGGGCTGTCACGATTATGAAATTTGATTGACAATTAATTGTCTGATAAATCATTGCGATTATGCCGATTAATTGTCTGTTTTAGGGCTTTGATGATTATGCCGATTAATTGTCTGTTTTTGAGCTTTGACATTTAATTCTCATACATTTTTGATTCAGCGATTGAAACGACCATATTGTTCTGAATACAAGTCTATGTTTTTTTCTTGGAAATACATCGGAAAAAATTGGGTCATCATATATTTAAGGTTTAGGCTTTTACCTGTCAATAATACAACCGCCAAATACTTGTAAATGAAGTAAATTGATCAGGTGTGAATTGAAGCCACCATTAAAATACTATCAGTCATAGAAAAGCTTCTAGTCTGTTTTTATCTCACTTGCAAGACTACAATAAAATTTTACTTGTGTGTTAATGAAATTTTGATAGACTGGTTTTCACACTGAGATTTGCTTAAATAATATTAAATTGTACTGCAGGTAATTTGTATATGTTTTAGTTTTTTTTAAGTGATTGTGTTGTGGTGGTACATTTTACAAGTATTACCATGCTTTAGTAACAATATATACACTAAAATATGCAATATGCAGATGCACTACAGCTCCCCCTAGTGTCTTCTATAGAGATGTGCAATAATTGCGATGATCTGAAACCATCGCGATGAGGTCAAACAATCGCGATGAGACGATTATTTAATAATCGCGACAGCCCTAATTGTAAGTAGAACGTGACTGCGCACGCTTGTGTTTCCTTTCTGCAGCACCCAACCAGACATGACGTGTGGCGCCGCTTCTCGTCCGGTGTGCACTGTTTTTTTAACATTTCAAGTCATAATGAGCTGTTGTGAAGAAAGGCTCGACTTACAAATGATGTCATTTTAATCAATTCAACGATGCACGATGCACAAGTTAATCGGTGATCTTAATCATTGTGAATGTTGCATGACGTTTTGAGAGAAAAGTAGGTCTACACAGGTCATACATACAATTTTGTGGACATGAATAAATGAAGATATTTGATATTGACACAAGGATAGGGCACAGGCCTACAAGATTTTATTCTTTTCATATGTAGCTTTGTAAACTGCTGGCATCTAGAATGAGTTTGATCAGCATTTTATTGATTATAGCAAAGGGCTTCACACTGCCTCAGGACAGACAGTGAAATCTTTGGCACGTTTATGTCAGTGAATTTGTCAGCAAGCCTACACAGGGTTCGGTTGGTACAGGGTGAGATTAATATACATTTAATCTGTGAATTTAGAGGATCTGTTTGAGTGGTGCCCCTCAATCATGACACTTTATGATATGCTGTCTGTACTGTAGACTTTTAGGTTCTGAGAGGAGAATAAACCTCAAGTACAATTTTGAGATTGTATAGAAGAGTAAACAAATGGTAGTTTTTTGTCAAATAAAGTAATATTCCCTTTTGTATCAATATTGTTGCTAAAATGATGGTAGAGCGGAGAATGGGAAGCGGCGACCTGACAAGAGCTGAGATGATAGAGCTGGATAAAGAAGGACGCGGTCACCTGACACGTCTTCATGGCCTGACCTGATGGTAGAGCGGAGAATGGGAAGCGGCGACCTGACAAGAGCTGAGATGATAGAGCTGGATAAAGAAGGACGCGGTCACCTGACACGTCCTCGCCACAAAATTTCAAATGCTATTAGATTATTAATGATAATCTTAAACTATAATTTACCTTGTTAGTAAGTTTGTTTATTTTATTTAACCTTGTTGTGCAAGCTCTCTGGAGCTTGTGCAGAGGCAGCAGCTTTTGCCAGAGGGGAACTGGAATCCCCTGGTTGGGCCTGGGTTCTCCTGAGTTTTTTTTTCTCGATTAGAGTTTTGGGTTCCTCGCCACCGTTTGCATACTGTTTTGCATCTGCCCGGCCGGGGGGGCTGCTTTAGAATTTTGAAGTTTTACTTAATTAATATTGCATATAGGAATTTATAGTCTGTTATATTTGACCTGTGCTTCTCTCTCCTTTATCTTAAATGTGTGCTCTCACTGTGCGTGCGCGCGTGTCTTTGTGTATGCGCGTACTTGTCTGTGTGTGTGTGTGTGTGTGTGTGTGTGTGTGTTAGTACGTGTGCATATTGTGTGTGTGGAGTGTTTTGTATGTGGGTATGTCTGTCTTCTTTGTTTTCACCTTTTTCTTGTTTTTGCAGGTACAACTTTAATTGGTTTGCTTATAGTCAATATGTCTTATGTACAGCTGCTTTGTAACAATGAAAATTGTAAAAACCGCCATATAAATAAAGTTGAGTTGAGTTGAGTTGAGTTAAACATACAGGTGCTGGTCATATAATTAGAATATCATCAAAAAGTTTATTTATTTCACTAATTCCATTCAAAAAGTGAAACTTGTATATTATATTCATTCATTACACACAGACTGATATATTTCAAATGTTTATTTCTTTTAATTTGATGATTATAACTGACAACTAATGAAAATCCCAAATTCAGTATCTCAGAAAATTAGAATATTACTTAAGACCAATACAAAGAAAGGATTTTTAGAAATCTTGGCCAACTGAAAAGTATGAGCATGAAAAGTATGAGCATGTACAGCACTCAATACTTAGTTGGGGCTCCTTTTGCCTGAATTACTGCAGCAATGCGGCGTGGCATGAAGTCGATCAGTCTGTGGCACTGCTCAGGTGTTATGAGAGCCCAGGTTGCTCTGATAGTGGCCTTCAGCTCTTCTGCATTGTTGGGTCTGGCATATCGCATCTTCCTCTTCACAATACGCCATAGATTTTCTATGGGGTTAAGGTCAGGCGAGTTTACTGGCCAATTAAGAACAGGGATACCATGGTCCTTAAACCAGGTACTGGTAGCTTTGGCACTGTGTGCAGGTGCCAAGTCCTGTTGGAAAATGAAATCTGCATCTCAATAAAGTTGGTCAGCAGCATGAAGCATGAAGTGCTCTAAAACTTCCTGGTATATGGCTGCTTTGACCTTGGACCTCAGAAAACACAGTGGACCAACACCAGCAGATGACATGGCACCCCAAACCATCACTGACTGTGGAAACTTTACACTGGACCTCAAGCAACGTGGATTCTGTGCCTCTCCTCTTTTCCTCCAGACTCTGGGACCCTGATTTCCAAAGGAAATGCAAAATTTACTTTCACCAGAGAACATAACTTTGGACCACTCAGCAGCAGTCCAGTCCTTTCAATCCTCTCAAGTCAAGTCCATTTCAATTGAAGTGCAAGAACAAATGGATTAAACAAATGTACCATTTTCAAAATCTGAAAATAATACATATAAAACTTGAGGTGGCCAAACAAAAGACAAAAAAGGGGAAGCAAAATTAATAATGGATCAGTTCAATGCTGCCTACCCCATTCTCCGCTACAGTATCTCATAGAAGCTTCCAAAGAGTTTCATAATCATGTTTTTTAATGTAAATTAAAACAATTGCATTATGGTTTTGTTAGAATGAGCAGACAGTCAAGTAGCCTACTGTCAAGTTAGGTTTTTTTATAAAATAAGAGGGCAGTCACCTAGCCCATATTCAATTAGAGAAATGTTTACTATTCCAGTAACAGGGTTTCCCCCAGAAAATGTGTTAGTTTTGTTAGTCTTTAATTTCATGCAAGGAAAAGTAATGGCTAGTAATGGCTTTCCTTGCACTTGCCATTTATATTTTGTAGAATGTTTGGCGAACGATGATAGATAGCGCGATGACATTCCACCAGATGCCGCTGATCGGACAGGACAGAGTAACACGGCGGATAACGCTCATAAAAAAAAAAAAAATTCTACTTGGGCTAGTTAAGGAGGCAGGCGTGTGTTGCTTAGGCGGCTGCTGTAAAGTGCTGTGGGAAACCCTGCAGTAAGATATTCCAGGTGAAACAGAAGCCAAATCTAACATTAACTTTCTGAATGTAAAGTCTAACCTGACGTTAGCTAGCTAGCTGGCGTTAGCTAACAAGAAAAAAAGCTCCAAACTAACATCGTTAACTGTTGTTATCGCCTCTTGTCCAGAGATTCCGCCTTTGGTGACATATCAAAAGTATTCCTGACTCTTGACTTACCTTCTGTGCTACTTCTTGCCCTCTTAAAGCCGAAGTCCCTCAGGTCAAGCTGTCCATGTCGCTTGGGCTTGGCCATGATGCTGAAATCACCGGCACCAGCACCTGTGCTGCTATGTCGCTGACTGATGTGACTTCAATTTAAAACAAATCGTCGTGTCATTATGTGTACGTTCCCCTCGTCCACAGTATTTTAGCCTATTCAATAGTCACAAAAATAATAGTGGTAAATTACCACTGGTAATATTTACACATTCATTGATAAAATAACAGGGGATGGGAAGGGGGGATGGCCATTTTAGAAGGGGGATGATTTTGATCATCTTTAATTCAAAGGGGGATGCCATCCCCCCTCAACTCGAGTACTGCTCTTGAGGAACAACTTTGAAGCTAATCCTGTTTGTACTGTCCTAGGATTAAAAAGCACTCCGGCTCGAAGTGATTCGCACAAACAAGCAGGTTTTTACTTATGGTTTCTGATGGATTTCCTCTAAAAATAAAATAAATCCACTCCTGTCTCTTCCTAGGTTTGGACTCTGTGCAGCGACTACATTGCATGTTGTCCACGAACTTTAGCCATGGCATCACGTACACCGCTGTCGCTTGTGAATACAACGATGGCGGCGCGCGGTGGGTGGAACTGTGTAGATTAAGGGGCGGTAACATTATAATAAAATCCGCTTTGGACGTCA
Source organism: Triplophysa rosa (assembly GCF_024868665.1). Taxonomy (NCBI): domain Eukaryota; kingdom Metazoa; phylum Chordata; class Actinopteri; order Cypriniformes; family Nemacheilidae; genus Triplophysa; species Triplophysa rosa. The sequence continues at coordinate 7,736,161 of NC_079891.1, forward strand.
CAATCGGAGCGAAATCTGAACGGCTCGATTTCTCACATGCTTGCAGGGAAAGGCACACCAAAACAAACTTACTAGGTTCTTATTTTTCACGTTTTCTGGGTTGCTAGATGCACCGGGGACCTGATTATAGCACTTAAACACAGAAAAAAGTTGGGTTTTCATCTGATGTCTCCTTTAAGCTCATCTCACGAGAGGAATAGAGCTGAACACTTTTGTGAGTGATTTTGTGCCTTGTTTTATGGCAATGTAATTTTATGGTGTACAGTAATATAAATTATAAATAAATGAAATAAATAAATACAATTATTGTACAGGATATATTATTTCATCTTGTGCATGTGGCACGATGAGGAAATTGCTCCTTAGAAGTCTGTAAATCAAACATGGATGACAAATTGGTTGGGTGTGAAAGCTTGTCTTGTTAAATAATTTACCAAGATCATTTCGAAAAGAGTGATTTTACTTTCATTATCTTTGTAAACAAGCGAGCAGTTCTCTTGGCAAACTCACAGTGCAGCATTAAAGGACATAACATTTGCTCTATTATTCATGAAAGTCAACTCAACCCATTTCAAATAGATGTTAATGCTTGAGTAAAATATGACAGATGTCCATTTTGTGCCAGTATTACTACTCTTTTCAATGACTCACCTGTCTAAAAACAAAAACTGTAGTCACTTCACAGCAGGTTTTATCTTTGTAGTGGTTCTTTAAAAAAAAATAACAATGCTTTGGTTTGTTTTTCTAGCTGCAGAACGAGCAACAGAAAGAGTCTTATAGGAAGTGGACAGTCGGCTGCTCTTCCTCGACCACACTCACCTCTCTCATCACACACAGGTAATCTGTTTAGTATGTGTGTCTGTGTTTTCACGTGTGCACGTCTGGCATTACTGCTTTGATGTCTGAAGTCTGCCAGACTGACACAGTAACACTCCGTTCTAACCAGGCGCAACATGATAGTCACACATAACAAGACGTTTTGTTGGTCAGTAGTTAGCACGTCACCCATGTTGGTGATGAATTAGTAAAGAAAAGGCTACACACCGTGTGTACGATGGGAAGGGTTTGGTTTTTAGAGAACCGTTACTAAACAAAACACCATCATTTGCGAGGTGTGCAACAAGGCGTGACAAAGAGTAGCACAACCAAAAATATTAAGATTAAAATGTGATATCCCAAAATCTTGTCAAATTTTGATGATGATCAATGTATGTGATGTCACCCAGCCATGTTTCTGATTGGCTTACTGGCCAATATTCTTTTATCTTGTTGAGCTTTCATTATTTCTCTGGACACCTAATTTATGACATTGGTCCAATAGTAGGGACGTACACTTTATGTGTGGCTTTCAAAAAAAATCAAATGTATGTTCTGATTGGCCATGAATTTGTCTTGTCACACCAGTTCTTTTACTATAAATGAGTGATAAAAATAGTATGGGATAGGAGTAGGTCCAGAGGTTTGAATAAATGGAATAGGTCTGTGGAAAAAAGCCTGTTTATGCAGCTATCTTGTGTCTAATTTATGAGCTGCCCAGTGAATTTTCCTCTCTTATTCTACACACACCATCTCTGTACTCTACTAGAATACTCAGCATTCTTGTTGATTAAATTACAGCATCTTATTGGGATTTAAGTTTTATAGACATGAAATATAGAGGCATAGTTTGCTGGCTTACATCAGCATGAGCTATCAAATATCTATAGCATTGATGACCTTAGCAGATTGGTAAATTATGTTAGGACAGCCCATAATACTGAAGATGTAGGGATATGTTGGTATGCCATCCTTAACAAATCATTTTTATTTGGCCCTTTTTGAGATGATCAGCATCAGTTGATGACTGTGACTGGTTGTATCTGCTAAGATATAGACAGACAGATATTGGCAACAGTCATTGGGAAAATAATGTCAGTTTGTAACATGATGCATTATTCGCATCTTATTTTTCTTATCGGCTGTGTGAATTTTGTTAAATGAGTCACCACAAATAAGCATCAGTAAAGCTCAGAGGCCTCTCTTTATCAACACCAGGGGAGTCATAGAGATGTCTGTTAACTAACCATTAACTCCCTTCCATATTCACTCAGGTTAATTTTCTGTAATTATTGCAGGGCAGAAGGCAGTTTTCAGTGTTAGCGGAGGAGAAACACTGGTTCTAATGACCATGATTTGGGATCTCCCAGACTCTCAGAAGTGTCAATATTGCCAAAAGCAATCCCTCGAAACAGTGGGGTTCAGCTAATAAGAGCAGAGAGCACATATGGCTACAGAGATGGGAGCCTTGCTAGCCTGCTTCTTGGTTAAAGGGGCAGTTTTTCATGAATTTTCAAATGGATTTTTTATCATTTATTCATTTTGGATGAACGTTTGGCCTAACACCACAAAATTATCATAAATGATCTTGTTTGCATTTGAAGGATTTTAAGCCATGCAGTTCCTTTGTGGACCAAATTAAAATATGTTATAATTTAGAAATACATGTGGTATAGAGTAAGTTTCTATACTCTCTCTATTAATATCTACAAGGCAAAGTCTCAATCATTAACATTATTTAATGCATTAGCTGAAACAAACTAACCATGAACGAGATATTTTACAGCATTTCTTAATCTGTATTATTAATGTTAGTTCATGGTGTTAACTAAATTACAACATTTGATTTTAAATACGTATTCGTAGGTGTTGAAATGAACGTAGAGATATTTAGGAACTATTGTTCATTGTTCATTTATGTTAACTGTAGTTAACAATATTAATATAAGGTTTTATTGGATAAGAAGAAACTACTTTGGATTTTCAAATAATATCAACTTTAAAGATGAACCATGTTAAAAAACAATACAAAAACGAGACATTTTTTATTGGTAAAGTTATTATTAGTATTTTTAAATGATTGTTTTTTTGCATGAGGATCTCTAAATGATAAACAATATAAACACAAAACACGTTTTTATTGGTAAAGTTATTATTAGTATTTTTAAATGATTATTATTTTGCATGAGGACCTCTATATGATGAATAAATCTGTATTTTGGGTAAACATTATCTTATTATTCCTGTCTCTTCACAGGAACAGAATGTGTCCTCTTTTGAAAATAAATGAAAGTATATTTTCCTACTGAGCAGAAAGTACTGCTGGCACAGGAAGAAGTGTTGCACTTAAACCGTTTTAAATATGTTTTTCTCCTTTTGCAGGCACCAGTCCTCAAGACAGTCCAAGAAACTTCTCCCCAAGTGCTTCGGCTCATTTCTCCTTTACTCGCAGGTAACCATATCAGTTTTAACAGTAGTCATTAAAAATCATTGAAATGATAAAAAAATTCAAGTATTTGTTTGCAGATGCTAATGCAGTAAAATTCATCCATCTTTAAGCCTTAAAAGAACAGTTCACCCCAAAATAAAAATTCTCTCATAATTTACTCTCCCTCATGTCATCCCAGATGTATGACTTCCATTCCTGAGTTACACACAAACAAATAATATTATATGACCATGCTGTCATTTTATCCAGACTCAAAATGTTCAACTCAAACTGTTAAAGCTCCAAAAAGCACAAGACTGTCATATGATATTTAATTTGAATATAAATGATGTGTGTTCACCACTTGCTGTGCGTGTGTTCACTACTCACTGGATGGGTTAAATGCAGAGGTCACATTTCGGGTATGGGTCACCATATCTGACAAATAGGTCAATTTCACTTTTTTTTTTCACTTTTCACTTTCACTTTCTTTTTTGGAAAACTATATCACTATTTATATCAGAGTATGTAGCAGAAAAGTTATAAGTAGCATTATTATTAGAATAGTGGTCCAGATCTGTCAGGAATGTCGGGAAATGTACAACATTCACGTAAACAAAATGCTCTTTGATGTGAGTAGCAGTCTCTGACACTTCTCTTCTTTGGTGTGGTTGATAAAAGCTCTCGGTTGCTGCTTTTGAAAACCTCATGAGCTGACAGGATTTCTACAGCCTAAATCTGTTTAACCGTCAAATCAGCGACTTTAGCAGAGCTTCCATGCTGTTCCGTTAGACAGGAAAAAATGCCTTTTGTTGTTTTGAATATTCTTTTTTCAATTATTATTTTTACTATTTATAATCCTATAGTCACGGCCTAAGAGCAGACAGGTAATTGAAATGACAATTACTGTATCTTTACTCCCATCACACTTTCCTGTGTGTAAAGACCTGTTCAACATCCAGTGCTGTACATTTTCAGTATTTACTCGGTCCATGAAATGCTCTACTCTATTTGTGACGTTTGACTTCCTGTGATTATCATCAGGTCATTTAATCAGCTTGAAGACTCATAGGAAATTGCTCACAAAGCGCTGCCTTAAAAGATAACTACCCGAGTGTCGTGAATTATACTGTCACTGGCTTTCATCAGCTCTACTTTGAAAATAAATGGCTCACTCAGAGTTTTTCTTTTATCTAGTGTACCACTCATCTCTGTCTTGGAGAGTTGACTAACATCACCCCTAGTTCTTGTAATGATTTGAGACATGTATTAACTGAGGGTTGCTTGTTTTATAGAACCGATGGGCGACGCTGGTCCCTGGCATCCCTTCCCTCCTCTGGCTATGGCACGAACACACCCAGTTCCACTGTTTCGGTAAGTACCGTACATTGCAGACGGTTGAGGTAAAGACACTGACACAATGACAATGATTTGCAGCAACAGAATAACTGGAAAACATAACGCAGTGAATAGCACAGTGAAGTCACAGTCAGTATGCACCTTGCCTAAAAAAGCTGAAAAACAATACAAGTAAATAAGGGCATAGATTTGGTCTGAACATTTGTGGGTATTATAGAGTCAACTGTACATATGTATCCATTATAGGTGCCCCACCGTTTGGTCAGCTGTATGTATTACAAAATCGATAACACTTTACAACAAGGAGCTACAGTATAACAGTAGTAAATGCATTAGCTAACAATTCACAATTTAGTTTTTTAGAATGTTAATCTTTGTTAATGTTAGTTAATGTCAATACAGTTATTCATGTTAGTTTATGGGGCATTAACTAATGTTAACAGACACAACATTTGATTAAAAAAATGTTTAAGTAAATGCTGAAATTAACATGAACTAAGATTAATAAATGCTTTAGAAGTATTGTTCATTTTTGGTTCATGTTACCTAATGCATTAACTTATTGTTAACAAATAGCACCTTATTGTAAAGCGTTACCACAACATTAACTTCAATTTTTGGATACATTTTGAAAGAAAATATTTTTCAATTAAATAATTGATCATTTTATATTTATATATATACATTTATTTGTAATTGTATACAAGTGTAGTAAGCACAAAAAAATTAAATGTTCAAATATTAATTTTTGGTGTCACTATGAAAAAAAAATATAAGAAAAATCTGAATTTTAACATTTTCTGAAACTTGCCCCATACAGGATTCATTTATGTTTTATGTTAGAAAGCTTAATTTTTATAAACAAAACCAAATCCACTTGCTTCTATGATTATTAAAAAAGGACTGCAAATTCCCTGATAAATTATATCATTGTCATTAACAGATTGTCATAAAGATTCCAATCCCCCAGTTGGGAAACCCTGCATTATAAAATTGTATGCAGTATGTTGTATACAATTAAATCCTCTAGCATTACTTAAAGAGTTCATTTGCAAAAACAGAACTCCGTTTTTAAAATTTTTATTGTGCATTCCAAGTAATATCGGTCAAATTGCAGTTGGGTTGTTTTGAAGTAATAATAATAATTTTAAAAATGCAGCTAACAAACACAAAAAAAAGACAATGAAAACATGATAACATAATAAAAAACATGATTTTTTAATTAAAAAAACAGAGTTATCTGTTTTTGCAAATAAACTTTTCATATTATTGCATGTTGTCAGCATTGTCCAAGCTGAATTGCTATATTTGCTTTAAAGCTTTCATTTAGGATTGGTCTGTGTGCTTATACGCACAACTGAACTGATATTTGTACTGAGACTGTCTGCCACGGGTAACAGATGCTGCCATCACTGTTTCTCAATCTGACTAATGTCCCTCTGAGCAACGCCAGATTTGTTTGCTGGTAAATATGTCCCTGAATTAGCGCCAGACTGCCCACTCACCCGCTCGCTCACTCTCTGGTTGTTTCTGTGTTCAATGACACAGTTGCAGCAGCTCCCCATCCCAATATGATGCTGGTACGCCAATCAGTTTACAGAAGTCAACAGGGTTGTGAAAGATCTTGGGTGTCTTAAGGGCTTTTGAATCACTCTTGTTTTCTTTTTAAACAGCCAAAGCAATCTGGGATGTTAACATCGCCCACGCATTAGGTTCAAGGGAAAGGTCGCCCTGCATCTAAGCCCCTCTCTTAAATACTTTTGTATTTGACTGGGGTCTCCATTAACCATCATTTTAAGATTATCATCTTGAAGAAACATTCACGTGCATGCTCGCATTTTGATGTGTGACATCACACATCAGTTATCATATTTTCGTTTGTCTTCATTCCATTTCTCTTCTTTTCTTTTTCAATGTATTTTACGTTTCATTTCCAGTCGTCCTGTTCATCACAGGAGAAGCTCCATCAGCTGCCCTTCCAGCCCACACCGGATGAGCTGCACTTCCTGTCCAAGCATTTCTGCACTGAGAGCATTTCTGGTGACGACTGCAGAAGAGCCACAGCCATGCGTCCCCGCTCCCGCAGCCTCAGGTGCAGGGTGCTTGTGTGTGGCTGCTGGAAGTTACAATGTCATACGGAATGTCACGTGTATTGAAATGTGTTTTTCTTGAATTTTGTTACAGTCCTGGAAGATCACCGTCATGCTGTGACCATGAGATTATCATGATGAATCACGTGTACAAAGAAAGATTTCCTAAGGTAAGCATATGACCCAAAAATAAAACTTCTGTCATCATTTATTCACACTCAAGTTGTTCAAAACCTGTATATGACTCTTTCTTCTGTGGAACACAAACAAAGATATTTTGAGAAATGCGTAAACTGTCCCTTTAACTATGTCTCTTCAGTGTCCTGTGATTACAGCCTTAAGGCAATAAATGTACAAATAAGTGCAAATAGATTAGAGCAAAAGTCAAATGAGTAGAGATATTCCCTCCTTGCAAGTCAAGCTAAACCAGTTCCTGTTGGTACCTAGTTTTACATAATTACTAGCTGGTCCAGGCAGGTCTAGATGGTTGGACAGCTAAACCACCAACTGGTGCACCTAGTTTTGACCTTATCGAATCTCAAGATGGAGCCATTTTAAAATGATCTTAAATATTTGAAATATCAGAATGTAACCAGAATGTGAATGCTAGGCAGTTTTGTGGAGAACTGTAGCTCCAGGTTCATTGTGGGACTTTGCGATTACACACCGTAGCCCTGATGTCTCCTCTCCACCCCTCAGGCCACGGCTCAGATGGAGGAGCGCATCAAGGAGATCATTCAAAGCAACTCCCCCGAGAATGTCCTGCCGCTGGCTGATGGTGTGCTCAGCTTTGCACACCACCAGATCATCGAGCTGGCCAGAGACTGCCTGGAAAAGTCACGTTTTGGCCTCATCACCTCCCGATACTTCTGTGAGCTCACAGATAAACTGGAAAGGCTCTTTCAGGAGGTAAATAACCTCTCCAGAGGCTTTTCCGCCTTTGTTCTTCTTTTTTCTGCAATATTTGGAATACACTTTCCCCTGTGCGACGAGTCTGCCGTACTTAAAAGCAGAGGATCATCACCTTTCAAGTTGTTTCTCATTGATGCATGCTTAAAAGGGCGCCTATGATGTGTTCTGTCATTGTAATGCAGTCGACTGAGCGATCGGAGAGTGCAGAGGTGACCTTCATCAAGGAGCTGGTTAAAAAGATTCTCATTGTGATTGCCAGGCCTGCACGACTCCTGGAATGCCTGGTAAGTTGTCTAGAAGACTTTCCAAAATCAGTCAGCCCCATCACCTCTTATGTGACATGTTTTAGAATGCTCCTGAAAGTTTAGAATGCTTCCCCAAGTTTAGGTGTATTCAGTTGATTATAATTCAGTTGTTTTTCAGAATGATCTGGACTCTTTTTGAATGATGCATACATTTTGTCTTGTAGGAGTTTGACCCTGAAGAGTTCTATCACCTCTTGGAGGCTGCAGAGGGCCATGCCAAAGAGGGACAAGGAATCAAGACCGACATCCCAAGATACATTATCAGCCAACTTGGCCTGACGAGAGATCCACTTGAGGGTAGGAGGCTTTAACTGAAAAGGCATGACCACAGGCCATTGACAGAACATCTGATGCATATTGCACACAGAAACAGCAATAGTTGAACATTTAACGTCAAGTTCGAATTTTTTTTTTTTTTTTGATTGGCTTGATCCATTAGTCAAGGTTTTATCAGTCTGCCCCGAAACCAGAAACTTATAAGGCTACTAGCATTACTGAGGAAAGTTTTATTTAAAGGGATAGTTCACCCAAAAATAAAAAACAAAAGTCATTTGTTTACCCTTATGTCATGCAAAACCTGAACATGACTCTTGATTCTTTCTTTTGTGGAACACAAAAGAAGATATTTTGAGAAATGCCGTAGTGGTTTTAAGTGTATACAATGGAAGTCAGTTGGGGCCGATGTTGTTTGGTTACCAACATTCTTCAAAATCTCTTCTTTTATGTTCTGCTGAAGAAAGTCATATAGGTTGGGAATGACATGATGTTCATGACATTTATGTTCATGGTCCAGAGCCTAGGTACAGAAAATATGAGTTTCTTTCATTCTTTTGTGTTTAATTTCCTGAGGTGTTAGCTAAAAGCCTTACACACTAGACATCCTGTAATGAACCTCTGATTTTGTTCTCAAGACTATCATTATTGCTAATGAGAACTGAATACGCCCATAGACCTTCTGTCTCATCTTCTCTGCCAAGACGCAGAGCCCTCCTAGGCTTCTTAATCCTCAGAGAACGTCCAGATCATTTTGTGTGAAGATTGGAAATGGAGATAGGCAGCTGTTCCGAGGTCTTTCCGATGGGTTTAGGTCCCTTTAGAGACAGCTGAATGACCCTCTGGTTCATTTACCTCCTGCTGTTCATCAGTTACTGTTGAAGCCTCCTGAGTCTTGCCACACCGGGATTTGTTTGGAGTGGCAGTTTTTCCAAGTAAATGTTTCATGATGTGTGTAAACTTACCTCCGGTTTCCACACCATTTAACTTGTTTAGAAACCACAGGAGTCAGCACTGGCACATTACTCTTTTGGAAGAAGCGACTTCTTTGTTTTTTTGACTAAAAAGGAAAAACAAAGGTGGAAAAAGTGTTGTTTTTGAGTCATTCTTTAATTAGGGATACATTTCATACCAACCTATAAGTGAAGAAATCAGTGTGTTTTTTTTTTGCTAAATATTCTACTTGTTTCCATAATATATCACTGGAATGTGCAAAATTCATTAATTGGCAAGCTTAAGCTCAAATGATAACTTAAATATTTAAATCAAATTAAACATCTGATTCATTATTTTGTCAAATGTGTTACAGACAAAAGTTGTGTCATAGAAGACATGAATGAAATACTAAGCATTCGATAAAACATTTGTTTGCAAGTTCTTTAGTCTTTTCTTTAGTGTGTTTGTGGTTGTTTGTCTAACTGCTTTGAAAATATGAATTTTGAGCTGGATAATTGATATTCTGTGGGATAGTATCATCAAGGATGATTTTTTTTCTACATTAATCCACATTACGTTGAATTTAGAGTTATTCAACATTATTATGTCAGACCTTGCTCTCTAAAAAGTCCCCCATAATTTTTATTACAGTTCAGCCAACATTTAAACAAATTATGGCACAAAAATCCCATGTAACACAGTTGACAACAAAGTAGCACAGTTGACAACAAAGTAACACAGTTGACGGGAAGCATTAGGAAAAGAAGAGAGAAACCTTGCTTTATGATAAAAACTTTATTTTGATAACAAATCTACAATCTGTCAGATGCAATTAAGGCATGCCACTTTTCTCATTGTTTCTTTAAATATGCAGCCCTTTTCTCAGGATCAGCATCACGCTGAGCCCTGTACTGGCGCTGCTTCTCGGCAGCAGATAACCTCATCTCTCTAGACCAGAAATGACTCTGTTTTGAAATGGTGTATAGCATAATTGATAGGGCTAAAATTACATATGTCATCAGGAAACTGTCATTTCAAATCACTGAAACCTATCAAAATGATCCATGAAATTATTGTTTGTTAATATGAGTAGGCTATAGGGGTAGAATGGAAAATATCTATAATGATGTCGTTAAGTCTAGCTAGAGTGTAAGGATTTATTCAGTGTATGGATAATATTGTTGAGTTAATCCCTGTATCATTCAAAATTTTAATAACAATAGTTAAAAAATGGTTTCAGATCAGCTGACTTCTTCCCTGATAAGTATAACTCAGATCATGCATTTATGTAATTACTACCTTATTACACTTTTATATATTATCATTTAATTTCTGTGTAGTAACAATTTAATCAAGTTAATGTTTTTTAATCAATGGACTTAATGAGCATAAACCCAGTAAACCCTTACAACACTGTCAACCGTGTTATTCCCTGTCAACTGTGTTACACTTGATGGGTAACATAGTTGACAGGTAACAGTTGACATTTCCTCCATTTTAGGCACATTTTAGGCCCTACAGACCTTAAACATGTCACCATATGACCTTGATCAACTTATATTTCAATGTACTTTCTTTACATTTTGTTGATTATAACATCTAAGGTAAATACACAAGAAAATGTTGATAACATAGTTGATGAACAATTAATCCACTCCATATACAGACAATCATTTTGATGAAATATTGAAGAGGAGGAGTTGAAATTTACCACACTGTCTTCAGAATTCCTGCCAAAAAGGGTGTGGCATCACACATTGTTGCTTGTTTGAATTTGGTGCAAACCATTGCTTATTTATAGGGGTTATATAAATGTTTTAATGATTATTTTGAACAAATAATGCTGAAAATAATATCCACAAACATGTCTTCTAGGGTTAATTTTGAAGAGCAAACTTGAAATGTATGAAATCGGACAGCACAAAAACTGCAAATTCCAGTATATAATATATATATATAATATAATTTTTTGCTAAATAAATTAAAGAACTTGCTAACTTTCTTTATTAAAAGAAAGAGAAATATCACCTAATATAAAATTGGTCATTGCTTGAAATGAATATTTAGTCAAATTGATAAATACACCCCATGGACATGGTATGTACCCATAATTATAGAATCACTCTTTTGCCAGTTATTGCGCATCCATGCTCTTGACGCTCAGGGTCATTGCTTAAAAATGTCACAAACTACATTTCTTTCTTTAATTTAAAATGTTCTCTGATGAAATATGCAAACAGTTTTGCATATTAAAATGTTCCTAGAATGTACTCTATACATTCTTAACCAAAATTACCATATTTTTAATACTATAAATGTAAAGCAAACAAACTGATGCGATCTGGAAACGTAAACATTGAAATTTTTGAAATTGAGATTTGTTGCTCAAGTTATCCTCTGCTTGCATCTCTACAACATGCAGAAATATTCTGGGCGGGGCTTGAGGGGAAATGTTGTAGAAGTATGCGTTGATCTTCTGCAGAGGCGGTCTTTTGAAGCACTATGCGACAAAATGCGACCTGACAGTTTAGTTCATCTTGGTTTCAATTCATGCAGTTATAAATCAAGCGCGTCTTCTTCCCTTTTAAAATTACCATTTTAGATGTGTCTCTCCGTGCAGCATGAGCTGCGCAGTTTTAAAGTCAGACGTGTCTCTCCGTGGATGCGTCTCTTCGTGCAGCGCGAGATGCGCAGTTTTTTAGTCACACGTGTCTCTCAGTGCAGCGCGAGGTGCGCAGTTTTAAAGTCACACGTGTCTCTCAGTGCAGCGCGAGGTGCGCAGTTTTAAAGTCACACGTGTCTCTCCGTGCTGCGCGAGGTACGCAGTTTTAAAGTCAGACGTGTATCTCCGTGGTTGCGTCTCTCCGTGCGGCACAAGTTGTGCAGTTTTAAAGTCAAACGTGTTTTGCATGCATCTCTTCAAGCTGCGCAGTTTTAATGTTTAAAAGGGAGAGGTGTTAAAATGACAAAATTAAAGTTGTAATTATTAGTAAAACTCAATTTGTGGCGTTTGCACTTTGCAAAGTACATATTAGGCTAAATACCCTGATTTGGTGGTTTATTTAGTTCAGAGGTGGGTAACTAAGTTCATTTACTTGAGTACTGTACTTAAGTACACTTTTTGAGTATTTGTACTTAAGTATTACTTTTTCTGTTTACTTTTTACTGTACTTCACTACATTTGAATGACAAATATCTCACTTTTCATGGCACAAAAAATGATTTCCTTGGCCGACCCTCCCCTCGCTCCCACGTTTGGGAGAGACTATTGTCAGTTGCTTCTAATATAACACACCTGAATCAACTCACCAGGTGTGTTAATTATGGAGACATTCACAACATTTTGGGAGAAGGCTAATGAGTTCAGTTGTGTATACTTTTCCCATATCTGATTTACTTATCATAAGCAAAAGATGTAATTACATTTACATCCGATTAATCGATTAATCTGAAAAATAATCGTCCAACTAATCGATTATCAAAATAATCGTTAGTTGCAGCCCTAGTAGCAACATGAAAGTTGATCCTTGACGACGTGGAGAAAGGGTTTGGGGTCATTTTTACCCTTGTCACGGGTCTTGGGACATTGTTCCTTGTTTTCCTCCAACCTGAAAATGACCAATGTAGCGAAAAGTAGTAAACATGGTTTCCATGGTTAGGGTTTAAAGCATTCTTCACAAATGAGGACCGATAAAGCACTTGCCAACGTAATCTTTGATAGCACACAGAATGAGATATCACAGAAATCTTTTTGTATCCAATAAGGATGTGAATTTGTAGTCCAAGACCTTACCAATTAATGCTTTTTGCAGAAATTGCCCAGCTGACAAGCTACGACAGCGGGATTGCAGAAACTCCAGAGACCGATGACTCTGTCAGTGTAAGTACTTAACTAAACCAATTGCTCGAAAAATTAAACGGGTGAATATTCAGACACATCACAGAAACCTTATTTTTAGATCTCCAAAATTCAAAATTATTCTCAAAAGTCCATTTTTGGAGAAAAGGGTACTCTATTCTAAGAACACTGTTGAATTTGTTAGTATGAGAGTCATACTGTAATACTGTACATCATGCTGTGTGTCTCTTCTAGTCTCACAGTCTAAGTGCAGCACTACGGGCTCGACGCAAACCTTGTGAACTCGACTTTGAGATGATCAAACTGATCAGTAATGGGGCTTATGGGTAAGATAACTCAACAGCTGTGTTTAGGTGACATTAGGTAACTGTCTTTATTTAATGCACAACCATATGCAGAATAATAGAAGAATGTTTTATTCTGTTGTAGTGCTGTATATTTGGTGAGACACAAGGACACAAAACAGCGCTTCGCCATGAAGAAAATCAACAAGCAGAACTTGATATTGAGGAACCAGATCCAGCAGGCCTTTGTGGAGAGAGACATCCTAACCTTCGCCGAGAACCCTTTTGTGGTCAGCATGTACTGTTCCTTCGAGACACGCAGACATCTCTGCATGGTTATGGAGTATGTTGAGGGTAAGTTAAGGGATTTTAATGCCCAATTCCGATATAAAGACCAGAATGGCCTATAAATGGATGTTATGTTAAAATGTAATGTTACCTGTTGTGAAACAAGTGACTGATGAATAAACATACCTTGTAATAGTCAGGATACTTGGTTTTTATTTGGATTTAAAATGTGCAATAACCAAAATGAACAGGTTTGTCTTAAATCAGCCTTACATTATTTTTGTCAAAGTCTCATCCTCCTAATCTCCACTATATGTAAAAAATAGCAGAAGTGCTTATATAAGCAGGGTTCCCACTCTTCTTGAAAGTGCTTGAAAGTATTTGAAAACAGACATAGGTGCTTGAAAGTGCTTAAATTAAACAAACTAGATTTTGTTAGTTGCAGCGCTGTTAAAAATATTGGTTAGTGTTGCCGAAGCCAGAACAAAACAATGTTGCTGATCTGAGGGAAAGCGGGAAGAACTTAAAAAAAGAGGCTTTGAGCGGATGGATCGTGATCATGTGCAGGCGTGGAGTTATTTAACTCGCTCAATGCCAGAGAAGTGCAAATTCAACGATGCTTGAGTTATAATAAAATATGGTTTATCAAAGTTAAGATGTGGAGTACACCAGCAGGTTATGCATCAAGCAAAACGGTTAAGATCATCGTATACAGTCAAACATATGTTGTATTAAACCACTGCTAAATAAGTTTCTTTTCAGCTACGTTCATTTCAAGAATAATTTCATTAGTTATCATTATTCTTGTCAGTGAATGTGCCTTAAGAGTTTGAATCGTTTTTAGGATGTTAAGAAACACTGAAATGCTAGCTAGATAGCATTGGTTTAGCGAAAACAAAAACATGCTCCCAGCAGTGTTATCTGTTGCAGTAATGAACTTTTGCTGTGTGTTTGGGTGGAGGTTTGGATATTTGAGCTTGCTGTGTCTGAAGTCGCTCAGTCATTTTTTATCAAGTTCACCATATCAGCAGTGATGGAACGAAATGTTTGAATGCTGGTGTATTCCTGCACGCTTCAGAGATCTGTATCTTTTAGAAACTGCTTTGTACCTAATTTTGAATATAACCGTAATAATAATCATCATACAGTAATATCATATATTTTTATTTACAGTTTATTTTATATAATGTCTTGAAACTTTCCAGAGCACTATTTATGCAGATTGACAGATGACATTAAGCGTACATAGCGCCCTCAGGTCACTGTTGATTACTTGTCACATTGAATGCTAAATAAATAAATTGAAAATAAAAATATTCAAATGAAAGGCGAATTCCAAACAGAAGTGAACTCACCTATGTTGTACTACCTTTGAAGGGCAGAACCCTTTGAATTAAGGTCCTTGAGGGCATTCTCCTCTGTTTATTATCAAAACTAATAATGCACAATCATCCAGGTACTTGTCATTCTGACAAGTACAATAATAATAACATATATGAGATTATATTTACAAATGATTAAACCAAATTGAATGTTTGTCTTTTTTAAACTTTTTTTCTTGCCTAAAAACCAAAAGTAAAAATGTTTTCCCTGCAGTAGGTTTGCATTTGTTAGAAATGGTTTAATAAAATATTTAAAATCAATACATAATACATGATATAATTTGCTCTTGAGGCAAGTAGCCATGTTAAAATCAGGATAATGTACAGCCAGTCGGTTGTCATCGCAAAAGAAACCCCTTCTGTGTGATACTTGTCTCCGCTTCAGTCCTTTATTCTATCATAAGCGGGCGCCTGTACTGTACAGTATCCCATACTTGCATTGGAATGTCTCCACAGTTACTATGAAAAATAAGCCAAATCACTAATTGACCAGTGTGAATTTTCTAAATTCCTCAAAACAACGAACAATTTTCTAAGTCTGACTATCTATAAGTAACTCGAGACAAGACATTTTTATACTCCACGTAGACTGTAAATCATAAAAAAACGATGTAACGTTTACATTACGTTATTGTGCTTTTTATTCAAAGAAGCTCCCTTTTGTTTATGTCTTGTCCTCTCCAATATGGCAGCATTGTTGAACCCATAACAGCAACAGGCCAAAGCCTTTAATGCGGTGTCTATTTATGTCTGTGACTGCATGTACCCTTTGTTAACAGACTTCTGAAATGGCCCTTTGTGAAGAGAGAAATCATAAAAAATGGTATCCTTTTCCCAAAGTGCCCGGGACGGCACAAAAACACAGTTTTAAATTTGACCAAAATTTGCTTGAAAAGTCCTTGAAAGTCCTTGAGTTTGGTGTTGATGAAAGTGTGGGAACCCTGTATAAGGTACTTTCCCAAAACTGAACAAATTCAGACCCTAAAAAGCAATCTGTTTACCTGATGCTTGTTACTTGTATCAAGTTACTCAACTTTGATCCCTGCCTGAAATAGCCTTTCAGTATGTACTGTTTCATTCAATTGAACTGAAAAGCATAACATTTGTGCAACATTCATTTGTATGTTATTCATACTGACAGGAGGTGATTGTGCTACTCTTCTGAAGAACATGGGTCCTCTTCCTGTGGATATGGCCAGAATGTACTTTGCTGAGACTGTGTTAGCCCTGGAATATCTTCACAACTATGGAATTGTCCATCGAGATCTCAAACCAGACAAGTAAGCAACCAAGATCAAAATCTGGTTATTTAGTAAAAAAAAACACGCAGCGAATGCACTAGACTATAAGGGTGGTTTCACATTTAGTTCGATTGCTCCCCCCAGCCCCCAATGGACTGCGTTCATATTATTTTATCTGGGTCCTAACCGCGGTTTGTTTGCGTTATCAAGCCAGCAGCTGTTTACCCTGTCGCTTGTAACAACGACGTAGTAGAAGGCGGCAAAATGCATAACATTGCTCGCTTCACTTTTATACATGTATGTTTTTGAACCGTTAGTTTTGTTTCCAAAGCTTCAGTACATAATGGCACTTTTGTCTGTCTTAAGAATGCTCTTAAAGGTCTAATCAGACGAGCACTTTCAACAAGTTGGTATGATTTATTAGGGTCTTCATGAAATGTCTGGGACATATTTTGCTTAAAAACACTCAATGGCTGTGTAAACAAAACCCTTCTTGCCTCGTCAAAAACAGCTATGCTCACAGCCACCCGTTTTGGTGCATGTCTCTTTAACTGATAATGAGTTACAGCGAACCCCACCCCGCTTCTGTCCGGCGTGTCAAGCAATGGTTTAGCTAAATTATATTTCCTGAATTCCTCTGCGGTTAGTTTCGTCTTAAACGTCTCAAATCATTTGTCCGGAGACAAAAAAATCAGTCACAGCAAACAGCTTATGCGCTTACGTTCTGCGTGTATGCTTACCTAAAATTCACGGAATCCACTGCAGATCTCAGCTGAATTACATAGATTTTAGCGCTTGTCATTGACAAGTTATAACGTTACACACACAACGTGAGAGCTAGTTTGCTGTGACAGATTTTTCAGCCTAAGCACGAATGATGTGAGACGTTTAAAACGAAACTAACCCCAGTATTCGCCCCTGTTCATTAGCAAAACAAACAGCTTGCCGCAGCTAAACATATTAATGCACATAATGTATTAACATTCATACAGCTAAACTCCAAGTGTCCATCTGCACTTATATACAGTACGTTTAACACTGGCTTTGAATGTTCTATTATGCCCGTGACTGACTTAGCTCCCTTCGCTATCATATGCTAATATTATCCTCCTATATATACGGTACATTTACGTCAATTCAGACTGTTGATAAATATTACTTACATCGGCAGCTTTGTCTCGTTCAGTTGGTCTCGATCCCTCTTGAGGAACAACTTTGAAGCTAATCCTGCTTGTACTGTCCCAGGTTGAAAAAGCACTCTGGTTTGAAGTGATTCGCGCAAACAAGCAGGTTTTTACTTATGGTTTCTGATGTATTTCCACTAAAAATAAAATAAATCCACTCCTGTCTCTTCCTAGGTTTGGACTCTGTGCAGCGACTACATTGCATGTTGTCCACGAACTTTAGCCATGGCGTCACGTACACCGCTGTCGCTTGTGACAATGGCGGAGTGCGGTGGGTGGAACTGTGTAGATTAAGGGGCAGTAACATTATAATAAAATCCGCTTAGGACGTCACAATCGGAGCGAAATCTGAACGGCTCGATTTCTCACATGCTTGCAGGGAAAGGCACACCAAAACAAACTTACTGGGTTCTTATTTTTCACGTTTTCTGGGTTGCTAGATGCACCGGGGACCCGATTATAGCACTTAAACACAGAAAAAGTGGGGTTTTCATCTGATGTCTCCTTTAAGAACGCTGAAGGCGAACAGAGATTAGATTTACAGCTCTCTACTCTGAGTACGTCAGTCATGCTCGTCAGAAAAGTGAAACACACACAAAAACACATTTTTACCAAAGAATACGTCATTAATAGCGATTCACTTCTGCGATTTGGTACTATTACACCCCATACCTCCATTTTTAAGCAGACTCGGGTACAGTTTGCGGGTGCGCACCCGGGTTTGGAAGGCAGCGTTTACATCCTCCAAACGAACCGAACTCTGGCCTTAATCGAACCCGGGTGTGCACCAAAAGTGCTAATGGGAAACCGCCCTAAAAGAAAACGGCCAGTTTCTTTTCTGACTTTTTAGCTGAAATCCAGTTTAAAGGGTATCTAGCAAGGGACCATGTTAGTGACTTACTTTCTGACTATGACTAATATACTGTATAAAAGTAAATGTTAAATGTAAATGTTAAAATGTATATTGTGTGATTGTCAGTTGTGGTGATTGTTTGCACTATGTTGTTACATTTTGACAGTTTGTTGGTGACTTCAATGGGACACATCAAGCTGACAGATTTTGGCCTGTCGAAGGTGGGGCTGATGAATATGACCACTAACCTCTATGAGGGTCACATTGAAAAAGATGCCAGAGAGTTCTCTGATAAACAGGTACATGTGTTATGGTTAATTGCATCTCAAAATCTTTCCACATATTGTACATTAACATATTGTTTGCAAATGTTTTTGATTTCATAACATGTTCAGTTGCTATTGTTATATGACAATCTTTCTGACCCTTGTTTGATAAACCATTAATAACATGCAAAAGCTAGCAGCCAAAGCATAACATTTGCTGTCTGTCTGCATATTGGCCTTCTGCACACATTTCTCCAGGTGTGTGGGACTCCTGAGTACATTGCTCCAGAAGTGATCTTGAGACAAGGCTACGGGAAGCCTGTGGATTGGTGGGCAATGGGCATCATTCTGTATGAGTTCCTGGTGGGCTGTGTGCCGTTCTTTGGAGACACTCCAGAGGAGCTGTTTGGCCAGGTCATCAGTGGTCAGTCACATTCTGATTTCTCTTGTGCAATAAAGTCATGTTTCATTCAGGCAAGAGCTTTAGCAGATGGAGATAGTGTTGCAAGATGTGTGCTTCTCATTAATGGACATCAGTATTTCACAAGATCAACAGTGGGTCAGACACTAGATCTCCTGTTCTCATCCTGCACCTGTCATTCTCTATCTCTGGATTAATATTCAGCCGTTTATATCAGTCTCGTATGAATTGAGCTTTGTAAAAGAATAATAAAAATATATATTTTTTAAATGTTTTTTCCAAAATGCTAATTGCTAGCCTCATGTCTGAAAAGACCTGCAGAAATGTTGTTTAGAATGTCACCTGTGCTTGTTAAGGCATTCGTAATGCTATTGCTTATACTCCTAGGTTAGGCTTCAGTGCACAACTTGCTGAAGAGGGCAGGGCTATTTTGACACGGGCTAGTAAACGGTCACCCAGAACATTCTAACAACCGCATAACAACATGCTTAAAACAGGACACCAAACACATAACTGCTGTGGATTTACTTGCAAATTAGACTAAAAATCCGGTGTCTATTTTGTCATGGTTCTGCTTCTTTTAGTCTTGGATTTCCTGGTCCTGAGGCAGAGCCATGACAAAGTCTTTGGTTATGTGTGGAGAGAAACATATTATTGTCCTTTTGACAATAATATGCGTTCTCTCCAGTGTCTTGTCATTGGCCCCGCCCCTCTCGTTTCTGGTATTGCTTTCCTGCCGTGTCTAATGTTTCTCACCTGCCCTGTGTCTTTATCCCTCGTTTGTGTTCCCTTTAAAATGCCTCATGTTTCATTGTCCTGTGCGCTTCGTTGTGTTTGGTATGTTTTGTGTGACCCAGTGTTCCCACGTCTCAGTCTTGCCTTGTCCACGAATCTGTTCTGTTAGTAAGTGTTTAAGTGTTCCTTAGTTTCTGTTTTTGCCCCATTGCGGGAAGTTTTTCTTTGTCTTTAAAAGCAGTTTTTGGTTATTGTGTTTTTCCCCCATCGAGGGTTTTTTGTTTTATTATTAAAGTCTGTTGTGTTTACCCCTCCTTCTGTCTGCGCCTGGGTTCTGTCTGCTACTTGTCGTGACATATTTAAATCTATTAAAACAAAATTAGTGTTGCAATTATCTAAGTTTATGTTGAACATTTGTTGAATGTAAATGATTGTCAGTAAAGTAATACTGTATATGGAGTTTAAAAAAATGCATAATACATTTTTTTGATGATCTTGTAATTAGACGTGTCTCAATATGTCGGCATTGACAATTGATGTGGTATTAAAAAATACTATTATCAATATTTTTTGTTAATTATACACATATTATATGTGTCGTAAATAATTAAAGGTTAATTTGACTGATAGCATTATTTATTTAATTATTTATTAAAAGAAATCGTAATTAAATTATTATCAGGAATTATTTTGCCCAAGATGAAAATGTTGATGTCCTGACAGCTCTACTTGTAATAATTTGTAAACTCACAGTGAGCAATAGAAGTGAATGGGGGGCAGTGCTGTTCGCTTACCATCTTTCTTCAAAATATCTTTTGTGTTCTGCAGAAGAAAGGAAGTCATAAAGGTTTGCAATGAGGGTGAATAAAGGATGACAGAAATTTCATTTTTGGGTGATCTATCACTTTAAATTTGACCTAAAAATTTAAACTCCCGAAATATTTTTGAGCAGTCTTTCATTATCCATTAAAGCCACATGCCTTTAACTCAAACCCCATGACTGAGAAAACACCAAATGGTTTCTGTAGCCGTTAGTTGTTTTTTTATCATGTGTTTATCATGGGTGCGAGTCTTAATTAATGTGCCCAGCTAGCTGCCATTGCCCTGGGCTTGGATACATATTCATGCTCTTTAATCTGATTCAAATTTGAGGCATGTGTTGCCGTAGAGATGTTTGCAAACCTACAATGCATCTCCTCATTTACTTCACCCTTCTGGCATTTCAGCCAAAGTCTCTCTTTCTTTTTTCTGAGGAGAGCTCTGTTTTGTTGCTCTGCATTCATTTGAGTTTTTTGACAAGGGCTCACTCCTTGATCTGTGTAAAATACAAAACCAACAGCCCCTGGAAATCAATGCATGTTAGGATGTTGTATGCATGCATGTTTATGCGTTGCAGAAATGTTGATGTACGGTAATGACCCCATGTTTAAATTCACATGTAAAAAGATTCTTCATATTCATGCGTGTGCTTCTGGGAATGAAGCAGTGGGGTTCACTGTTACAATGAAGGCCTGACAAAAACCAAGACAGGCTTTCATGTTGAATTTAAAAAAAAATCATTTTAACCTGAAAATAATAGTGTTCGGAAGGGTTTTGATTTTATTTGAATTGGATGATGGGGATGATGAAACTGTCTGTTTGCTTTTCTGTCAGATGAAATAAACTGGCCGGAGGGTGAGGATGCTCCACCATTCGATGCCCAGGAGCTGATCACCCTGCTGCTCAAACAGAACCCTCTGGAACGCCTCGGCAGTGGTAAGGGTCGTAAATTAGCACTCGCCGAGTACAAATTGGCTTTTGCAAGTTAATAACAGTTTTGAGCCAGTTGAATTCAGCCATACAATTTTTTAGGGGTAATAAAGTAGCACGTGTTCTATGACCGATAACACAATGAGACCATTTTTTTAAAGTTGGGTTTCGCTTTTAAAATTTTAACTGTTTCTTTATGAAGTCTAACATGCTGAATACGAAAATCACATGATTTTTTTTAACATTGATGGTACTCACAAAAAGAAACACATTTTAGTATTATTATGCAGAAATTACAAGGTACTGTTATAACACTGAGCTCAAAACAACAGTTCCCTTTCTGTCAGTCTCTCGACGTTGTGTCAAACCGACAGATGGGGTTTGTCTTGAGAACCTATCATCTTCTGAGTATTTGGAAAAGGCCAATGAAATTGGCGAATGAAATTTGCATGCCGGACTCCGCCCCGGATATCCGGGTATAAAAGGAAGACGGCGTGCTCATTCATTCACCTTTTGTTCTTCGGAGCCTTCGATCTTATGATCTTCTCTCTGATCTACATTGATCGTCTACGCTGCTGGATCCTTACGACATAGTGCAGTGGACTGTCCCTTCTTGCAGCGACTTCCCCTGGGCGTCTTGGCAGTTCCGGAGGTGTTTGAGTTTTTTCCTTTTTTATCTAAAAGAGCAAATTTCTCCAGCGCGGCATGCGCTGTTCTCGTGGGTGCAACACACTCATCGAGGAGGGTGACGGACATGATGTCTGCCTCAAGTGTTTGGGTCTCCGGCAAGCTGAGGCAGCCTTTGTGGATACGTCCTGCCCGCACTGCGGGCGGATGGCGATTCAGACGTTGCGGTCACGGGTAGCTGTGTTCTTTTTGGAAGCAGCCGCCACCTCGTCAGCTTCCTGTCCTCGGACCGCAGCGGCTACGGCCCTGTGATATGGGGATCTCCGTGAGCAGCAAACCGTCAGCCACAGGCTCGCGGACTGCTCATGCCCCGTCTCGCTAGTCTGACCGTCCCCAAGGATACGGTCCTACCCCGTCTTAATCCTCTGCCACGTACTCGGAAGTATGTGACGACGATGAGATGTCGCTTGCAGCATCGGAGGGTGACCTTTTGGCATCCGATCCCGACGATTCCTCGGAGGTCCCTCCCTCGGGGGGTCGAGCCTAGGAAGAGGCGGACGTCGAGATGTCAACCATGCTTTCCCGGGCCGCCGCGAGCATTGGGCTGCAGTGCACCGCACCGCCTCTCCCCCAACGCTCGCGGCTGGATATGTGGTACCTCGGGTTGGAGTCGCGCCCAACCCCGGTCCCGTTTTTTCCGGAAGCTTAGTAAGACGTCGAACGCCCCCTTTTCGGCTCGTTTCCATCAGACTAGTTCTGTCGCCCTCACTTCCCTCGATGGTGGGGCAGCCAGGGGCTATGTCGACATCCCCCAGGTAGAACGGGCCGTCACGGTACACCTATGCACGCAGACGGCAGCCACCTGGAGGGGTCGGCCTAGACTCCCGTCTAAGGCGTGTAAGTTTTCGGCATCCCTGGTGTCGAAGGCTTATGCTGCCGTGGGCCAGGCTGCCTCCTCCGTCCACGCCATGGCCATCCAGCAGGTCCACCAGGCCAAGGCGTTGAAGGAGTTCCACGAGGGGAGGACCGACCCAGCGTTAATG
The DNA here is from genome assembly GCF_024868665.1 of Triplophysa rosa. NCBI lineage: Eukaryota > Metazoa > Chordata > Actinopteri > Cypriniformes > Nemacheilidae > Triplophysa > Triplophysa rosa. The sequence goes on from NC_079891.1 coordinate 7,759,212, forward strand.
CAGGAACTCCGCACTGCCGCCAATCTCGCCTCGCCCTCGCCCTATGTCCACTATGGTAGTCCAGGAGAGACACCTCTGGCTCAACCTTGCGCAGATGCGTGACGTTGAGAAAGTTCGCTTTCTCGACACGCCCATCTCACAAGCGGGGCTGTTTGGTGATACCGTAGAGGACTTCTCCCAGCAGTTCTCGATGGTGAAGAAGCAGACGGAGGCCATTAAACATATCCTGCCCTGCCGCGACTCTGCCGCCTTCCGGCCTTCGAGATCCCGTGCGGCATCTGCTTCCCAGCAGCCCCGGCCCTCCTCGTCGCCGGCTCCAGCGCCCCTAGGCAGGCGGCCTCCGGGAAGAAGACATCGAGGAGGAGACCACCACCCCGTCAGCAGCCGCCGCGGAAGCAGAAGCGGCCTGACGGGAGGACCCCAGAGATTATACGCTCATAATCAAGCGTACCATCGGGCCCGCCCCCAGCCATCCCATCGATTGGGACTGGGACGGTTCCTGCCCCGTCTCAGCATCTGCTGGGCCCCTCGCCCACATACTCACAAAAAGAGTTTCCTCTCGGTGGGATTACAGCCGCTCTCACCCTCTACGCGACAGTGGTCGGAACACAACAGCCCTCAGCACTCTCAGTCAGACAGTGCGTTGAGCTGCATCATCGCCGGGCATGTAAGTCAGCAGAGCCGATCCGGTCCCTGTCCCCACGAGTCTTCACGAAGGTCGTGGAGGCCGCCATCGCCCCCTCAGGGAGATAGGAGTGCAGGTACTGAACTATCTCGTCGACTGGCTCATCTTGGCACACTCGCGAGATCTGTTGTGTACACACAGTGACCTGGTGCTCCGGCATCTAGACCGTTTGGGGCTACAGGTCAACTGGGAAAAGAGCAAGCTCTCCCCCATGCAGAGCATCTCTTTTCTCGGCATGGAACTCAACTCTGTCTCCATGACAGGGCGACTGACTACAGAACGCGCTCAGTCAGTGTTAAAGTGCCTGAAACATTTCAGGCAGTCAGCGGTCCCCCTGAAACAATTTCAGAGGCTCCTGGGACACATGGCATCCTTGGCAGGGGTGGTCCCCCTCGGGTTGATGCACATACGACCGCTCCAACAGCACAGAGCAGCCTTGCCCCCTTAGGCCGGGTACCAGCTGAGTTATCTACCACATAGCTCTAACCGGACCTAGTGCTCCAGACGTGGTAACCCCCCCACTGGGTGGTTCCATCTGATATATTCTCATGAGTGGTTCCCACCTCGGCAACCCATGACCTCCCTAGGTGGACTTCCACCTTGCGGTTAACTCCTTCAGTCCGCATATTTTCCCATGAGTTCTCCCCTGATGGCGAGACCATGTTGGTGTCTCCACTAATCTCCTCCCTACGGCAGGAAGTGGTCTCTGTAGCGCATTTCCTCAGTGAGGAAATAACGCTTACCCAGTGGCCCTTACAGTGTTGGGCGGCTTCTCGCTGTTAGAGAAACAAGGCCTCTGCCTGTGACGGCCGGTGGTAGGGGGCTTCCCACCTTTTTGGTAAAAGCTCTGCGGCCCCCCTACCTCTCCACTGGATGGTCACGAATTTTGCGATGGCGCTCACGTCTGACACGCCTAGGCCAGTCAGCGTCACCTCGCTAGAGATTGTGACGCGGCACAGCACCGTGGCGTTTTCCAGAGGAACCCCATCTGTCGGTTCGACACAACGTCGAGAGACCGACAGAAAGGGAACGTCTTGGTTACGTATGTAACCTCAGTTCCTGATGGAGGGAACGAGACGTTGTGTCCTTCATGCCACAATGCTGGCCGCCCACCGCAGTGGTCGAGGGATGCTCTCAGGCTCCTCAGCCCAAAAGGTGAATGAATGAGCACGCTGTCTTCCTTTTATACCCGGATATCCGGGGCGGAGTCCAGCATGCAAATTTCATTCGCCAATTTCATTGGCCTCCATCGGGGAACTGAGGTTACATACGTAACCAAGACGTTAAACATAAAAATGAGTCTGCCAAAACTTCAGAAGTGTACATTTGATCATTTTTGTCTTTTATGACAAATACTGTCCTCATGAAGTTCCAGACGTAGTCACCCATCATCGCTTCATCCCACATCCATGCTACAGAAATGTCTAGAATTTTCTGACAGTGGCGTTTGGAATATAACTTTTTAAATATGTGAAAATTTGTACAGTTTTTGTTTATTTGCAATACACACATATATCGTAATTAATGATATCAGCTCAAAATTTACTTGAGTTAAATATAACACACTGATGCTACATGAAAATAAATATTACCACGATAATTAGCACCACAGAATTATACAAGAACTATAAAAAGGTTGGGCGAAACAAACATTTTTTACACTGTGTAATATGATCCGAAACAAAATAGTGTTGTTGCAAAATTGCAAAAAAAAGTCTTTTCTGCCATGTTTTATAAACAAAATATAAAACGTTCAGCCAAATATCAAAATAATTCATTTCAGATACCAAGTATTTTTTATTTCATCAAATAGATATATAAAATGTAAATAAAATATATGAAAAATGTATAGCTGCTAAACTTTCTCCATTCACTTACCATTGGCACGTGTAAAAATTACTTTTGAACCTAAAGCTTCAGTGCTTTAGGAATACCTTTTTTGTTGCAAATGATCGGCATGGGATCTACAGTAGTCAAAACCTTTGCATGTGTCCTGTTGCAGTCCTTTCTATTAGGCCTACTAGTTTCTGAGGTAATTGACAATGACACCCGGATTGTAAACAAGACCAGCATCATTCCTGTCACACTAATAGAATCAAACCCGGATGTTTTTATTAGAACTAACACAGTCCAGCTCTCCATCCAGCCTTTAAAGCAGACATTAGAGGGCATTCACAAGAAATTGTGTTGCATTATTCATGCCACCCATAAAAAGACCAACTGTAGCACTTTTTTCTCTGTTTAGTGGAGACAGTAAATTCTGTTTCTTTAATTGTCTTTTTATATTTCGTCTTATTTTGTTCAATCATATTTATGTACATGGGCATGTAGCACATAGCGCATTGCAGAATACCATCTAACAAGTGAAAGTTTACACTCGGCTTTTATAATACAATTAATTACAATCACAGCTTTTGTTGCTTTAAGCTACTGACACATGTGGAGTGAGATTAATATTCAAAAGCTATTATTTATTCCATGCTTTATCATTCCATGCCTGTTTAGAAGACAGTGCAGTGCTGAATCTTGGCTTGTGTGTTGTTAAGCAGGAGGGGCATACGAGGTCAAGCACCATCAGTTTTTTCATAGTTTGGACTGGAACAGTCTGCTGAGGCAGAAGGCAGAGTTCATCCCTCAGCTGGAGTCTGAGGACGATACCAGCTACTTTGACAGTAAGTGACAGCCTGACATTTCATGCAGGAGTGAAGTCATCGCCCTTCACCATTCATGCATGCAGGGCTAAGAGCCCAGTGGCCATCACTGCGTTCGTCTTTAATTTCCAAGGGAGGTTCAGATGTTTATCTTGCTGATAGATTTGTCACATATTAGCTAGGTGGTGATGATGATGGTATAATGTTTGGAATAATTTCAACGCCATTTGCTTTTTCACTATATATTTTAAAGTAGCTAAAGGAATATGTCATAGTCCCTTCTATGTTGCTCTCTGAAATGCATTGTTAAGTTTTTATTTACAAACCATAATTTGAGACTTAAAGGTTTTTAAATGTAATGTTTAAGTAAAATAAACTATAGTGAGTTCACCTAAAAATGAATAGTCATTAACTTATTCAGTTTGAAATATATAACTTAAAGGGGTCAAATGGCAATGTGTATACACGATTTAAGGTTCAAAAACGCAGTTTTTCCCCATACCGTGTATGTTTGTATCTCCTCTTTGACCCGCCTGTCTGAAACGCACAGATTGTTTACAAAGCTCATTGCTCTGAAAAGCGAGGTGTGCTATGATTGGCCAGTTAACCAGTGCGTAGTGATTGGTTGAATACTGCAAGCGTGTGATGGAAATGTAATGCTTCTTACCATATTTGGAACATCAGGTTCCAAGCAATTGTACTGACAGGTACGCACACCTTACTTGCATATACATTTGGGCAGTCGTAGTCAAATCATACCACGAACTGACGTAGATTTGTGGGGGTGTGGTTACACGAGGCGTTTCAGGAAGGTCTGGGTGAGCATTCACTTTTAGATAGAATGCATCTTTTGTTCCGACACTTTAATTTTTGCAATTTTACGTGTCTAATACATGCAACTTATAACTCTCCAAAGACACAGAAAAACGCGTATGTAAAAATTGCGCCATATGACCCCTTTAAACATACATACACCATGTATAAATATATATATATACAGGTGCTGGTCATATAATTAGAATATCATCAGAAAGTTGATTTATTTCACTAATTCCATTCAAAAAGTGAAACTTGTATGTTATATTCATTCATTACACACAGACTGATATATTTCAAATGTTTATTTCTTTTAATTTGATGATTATAACTGACAACTAATGAAAATCCCAAATTCAGTATCTCAGAAAATTAGAATATTACTTAAGACCAATACAAAGAAAGGATTTTTAGAAATCTTGGCCAACTGAAAAGTATGAACATGAAAAGTATGAGCATGTACAGCACTCAATACTTAGTTGGGGCTCCTTTTGCCTGAATTACTGCAGCAATGCGGCGTGGCATGGAGTCGATCAGTCTGTGGCACTGCTCAGGTGTTATGAGAGCCCAGGTTGCTCTGATAGTGGCCTTCAGCTCTTCTGCATTGTTGGGTCTGGCATATCGCATCTTCCTCTTCACAATACCCCATAGATTTTCTATGGGGTTAAGGTCAGGCGAGTTTGCTGGCCAATTAAGAACAGGGATACCATGGTCCTTAAACCAGGTACTGGTAGCTTTGGCACTGTGTGCAGGTGCCAAGTCCTGTTGGAAAATGAAATCTGCATCTCCATAAAGTTGGTCAGCAGCAGGAAGCATCAGAAGCGTCTCGCCTGGGCTAAAGACAAAAAGGACTGGACTGCTGCTGAGTGGTCCAAAGTTATGTTCTCTGATGAAAGTAAATTTTGCATTTCCTTTGGAAATCAGGGTCCCAGAGTCTGGAGGAAGAGAGGAGAGGCACAGAATCCACGTTGCTTGAGGTCCAGTGTAAAGTTTCCACAGTCAGTGATGGTTTGGGGTGCCATGTCATCTGCTGGTGTTGGTCCACTGTGTTTTCTGAGGTCCAAGGTCAACGCAGCCGTATACCAGGAAGTTTTAGAGCACTTCATGCTTCCTGCTGCTGACCAACTTTATGGAGATGCAGATTTCATTTTCCAACAGGACTTGGCACCTGCACACAGTGCCAAAGCTACCAGTACCTGGTTTAAGGACCATGGTATCCCTGTTCTTAATTGGCCAGCAAACTCGCCTGACCTTAACCCCATAGAAAATCTATGGGGTATTGTGAAGAGGAAGATGCGATATGCCAGACCCAACAATGCAGAAGAGCTGAAGGCCACTATCAGAGCAACCTGGCCTCTCATAACACCTGAGCAGTGCCACAGACTGATCGACTCCATGCCACGCCGCATTGCTGCAGTAATTCAGGCAAAAGGAGCCCCAACTAAGTATTGAGTGCTGTACATGCTCATACTTTTATGTTCATACTTTTCAGTTGGCCAAGATTTCTAAAAATCCTTTCTTTGTATTGGTCTTAAGTAATATTCTAATTTTCTGAGATACTGAATTTGGGATTTTCATTAGCTGTCAGTTATAATCATCAAATTAAAAGAAATAAACATTTGAAATATATCAGTCTGTGTGTAATGAATGAATATAATATACAAGTTTCACTTTTTGAATGGAATTATTGAAATAAATCAACTTTTTGATGATATTCTAATTATATGACCAGCACCTGTATATATATATATATATGTATATATCACATGACAGCATGTTTTGATAAACTGCACCTTTAAATTATTTAAAGGAATGTTGTTGTAACTTAAGATCACATTGACATTACAGCACAGTGCGACACATTTTCTCCTTTCACTTTCAGCACGATCCGATAGGTACCATCACCTTGAAACTGAAGAAGAAGACGATACCAATGATGAAGATTTCAACGTGGAACTGCGTCAGTTTTCCTCATCCTCACATCGATTCTCTAAAGTGAGTTTTCTATCTTTTTATTACTTGTTTGTCACACACTCGTACATTATATATATAGTCAGTGGTCCTGAGGTGCAGAATGATTTGCATATATTGCCCTCTGTAACTATCACTAACACCAGTATCAACACTGTCTGCCTCTAGCGCGCAGCTCATGGATCTATGTGAATTTCTTGACATTAGAATATCTATTTCTGTAGAACGGGGAGTAAAGGCACAACAAAAACTCATGCACATTCTTGCTCTCAGGCATGAAGGGCTTTGGTGCAATGCAGTATAGGTTGAGTCTAGAAACTATCCTGCAAACAGTGTGTCTGGTGAGAGTTGATTTAGTGTCAGGTGGATTTTTCACTTGTCTGCTTGTCCTCAAAGTGTCAAAATGACAAAGTAAAGGAACATTCTGTACCCATTACATGTCATTTTTGATCATTAGTGACAAGTAAAACTATTATTCATATATATGGTACGAACCAGTGCCTTTTCACATGTATTAAACTAAATCTAAATCTAGAATAAAAGGGTCGGTTCGTTCTTGTATTTTGTGATCTGTTTAGTGATGCATATTCTGCGTGTGTGTGTGTGGTAGGTGTACAGTAGTCTGGACCTGTCACGAGGTCAGCTGGAGGAGAAAGGAGAACACACAGAGAAGAAGACTGAAAGTCCACTGACTGTCGACTCGATGAGCTGGACTCCAGACTTCACTGAGATGTACGTCACTCAACCATCTTTTTAGAAATGACATCTGATAACGTAAAGCTACTAACATTCTTCTTTGTTACTTACCTTCAGCCCGTCTCTCTCTCATTCATCTGACACTGAGAGCACCAGCCTGAGTAGATGTTCAGGTCTCCTGCCCAAGTTTGCCATCTCTGCTGAAGTGGAGGACGGCGATGGCTCTCTGGCTTTGGAAGACCCCAGTAAAGTGACCTTCAGTATTGGGGAGTTGCCTCAGGATGAGCCTGATCCTACTACACCCTGTAGCACCATCAGTAACTCAACCCTCTCAGGTACACCACATGTGAATGTACAGAGGTGCATAAATGTGCATTAGCTCTGTGTTTGATCTCTGCTGATGTTTTGCAGGATTTAATAGTTTAAGTATTGATCACAGTTTGGTATAATAGTAATTAGAACTCTTTTTTTGAGTAGGCAGTTTTTCAGAGCACCTGGACCAGGTGTCGTCGAGGGACGAGGCAGTTGAGAGTCCAGACAGCTCCTGTAAGCCCTCTTTTGATACAGGCACCTTCCTGAGCACTCCCAGACCTGAGATCACAGACAAGCAGTGTGCAGTCAGCAAAGTGCCAAAATCAGTGTCTACCAGCGCCCTGTCACTCATGATCCCTGGAGGTTAGTGTGTTAACATAATGTGTATAACAACGTAGACCCTATCTATGGGAGGCAAATCCTGCCAAATTTAAATAAATAAATTAAACGATGAAAATGAAAATGAAAACCAGATTAGCAATTTCATTATACACAACTGCGTGCACAATATGTGCCAAAATGAAAAATAAAATGAAATATTTTATTTTCATTTTCATTTTTACACTGACAATGCGTTGTCCCTGTCAAATTGAAAAAGAAAATACAATTGGTGATTTGACATTTCATTTTCACTAAAATCTCGAGGCAAGACTGCCAATTTGAAAATGAAAAGGCAAATGTGAAAAATAAATTGTTAAAACATTTTTACAAAGGTTTTATTAATGTTTACGCAATAATACTGACACAATTCAAATTAAAATGTAAACTTTGATTTTCATTTTATTTTATTTTCTCTTCTGTTTTATTTCATTTTCGTTTTCATTTTCGTTTTCTTGTTCACGGTCATGCAAATTACATGTTAATTAGTGGGTGTGGACAAGCGTCTGCATTACTGGGAACGCCCACAAAAAACGTCATATCCGTTTATTCGAACGAACGTGTGTAGACCTTGTCAGGCGCTTGGCCTTAGCGCTTTGTAATGATGACGATGACTGTGCCTGGTGCAATACCGAAAATTGTTGTGTGGTGTACTGCATCTCTGATAAGTTAACAGACGAACAAACTAAAGCATTGGAGAGCCCGTATCTCTAGCGTGCCCTGAAACATGCCGGAGCGCGATTGTCCCCACTCCGCCGCTGACCTGCTCTTACACTGTACATTACCATCCGCACCCGAGCACGCTATCATCATTACACTGTGACTGCTTTTAAGAAAACATAAACAAAGCGATCTTTCTCAGTACAATAGAATCTATCGTAATGTTCGGTTTGAGGTTGATAAGATGTGTTTAACCTCACGCGCGCTGTGCGCAGACCAATTCGCTTATGGTATCACAAGAGCGGCTCATATGTGTTTAAATCAGCCCCGCGTACTTCATTCATTATGATTATGAGCCAATCGTTATACAAAGTGCTGCACTATGTTATGAATGCATGTTTTAAATGATGCACCTGTTTAAATTCCTTGAAGTTCAGCTGTCATGGCAAAAAACATCTGTCAGGGTGCTGTCATGGTGTTGAACTGCCTGGATCATTTCACGCAGTCAGCGGTTCCCCTGAAACTATTTCAGAGGCTCCTGGGACACATGGCATCCTCGGCGGCGGTGATACCCCTCGGGTTGATGCACATGAGGCCGCTCCAACACTGGCTCCAGAGTCGAGTTCCCTGGAGAGCGTGGCACACCGGCAGCAGGCAGATGGTCATTACGCCTCGCTGCCGACGCACCCTAACCCCGTGGTCTTCCATGACCTTCCTTCGGGCAGGGGTACCCCTAGGGCAGGTTACGAGGCATGTCGTGGTGACAACGGACGCCTCCCTGCAGGGTTGGGGTGCAGTGTGCAAGGGCACGCAGTGTCGGGGCTTTGGACGGGCCCCCGCCTGCGCTGGCATATCAATTGCCTAGAGTTGTGGACCGTGCTACTCGCACTGAAGAGGCTGCTGCCTCTCGTGCAGGGCAAGCACGTGCTGGTCCGGTCGGACAATCGTCAGGGTGGCGTTCGCTCACTGCAGTTAACACGACTCGCCCGACGCCTCCTCCGGTGGAGTCAGCAGGTGACCCGCTCCCTGCGTGCCACGTATATCCCAGGCGACCTGAACCAGACAGCCGATGCGCTCTCTCGTCAGTCTACGCCTCGCGGAGAGTGGCGACTCCACCCCCGTGCAGTCCAGCTCATTTGGGTGCAGTTCGGGCAGGCCCAGGTAGACCTGTTCGCCTCCCTTGAAACCACCCATTGCCCGCTTTGGTACTCTCGGGATCCCTCGGCACGGATGCCCTAGCGCACAGCTGGCCGCGGGACAAGCGGAAGTACGCCTTCCCCCCAGTGAGCCTCATTGCACAGACCCTGTGCAAGGTCAGGGAAGAGGAGCAGCAAGTGTTACTCGTTGCGCCACACTGGCCCAACCGGACTTGGTTCTCGGAGCTAATGCTCTTGATGACAGCTCCCCCCTGGCCGATTCCCCTGACGAAGGACCTGCTTTCCCAGGGGAAGGGCACATTATGGCATCCCAGGCCAGACCTCTGGAACCTCCATGTCATGTCGGGACGAGGAGATCCTGAGTGGTCTGCCCCCAGTGGTGGTAGCTACCATTTCTCAGGCTAGGGCACCTGCCACTAGGCGACTGTACGCCTACAAGTGGCGCCTCTTCTCAACCTGGTGTGCTTCTCGAGGAGAAGACCCACGGAGTTGTGCGATCGGGTCCGTGCTGTCCTTCCTACAAGAGAGACTCGAGACTAACCTCTTCCCCTCCACACTGAAAGTGTATGTAGCCGCCATTGCTGCTCATCACAACTCAGTTGCTGGGAAGTCTCTAGGGCAGCACGACCTGGTCATTAGGTTCCTAAGGGGCGCGAGGAGGCGCAACCCGCCTCGTCCGCGCTCCATACCCTCTTGGGACCTGGATGTAGCCCTGACAGGTCTCGTCTCACCAGGCCCCCCTTCGAGCCCCTAGGGGATGCCTCTCTTCCTCATCTCACGATGAAGACGGTTCTCCTTATGGCGCTCGCCTCCATCAAGAGGGTAGGGGATTTATAGGCTTTCTCCGTGTCCCCTGACTGCCTGGAATTCGGACCCAGGGATTCTCACGTTATCCTGAGACCTCGGCCCGGCTATGTGCCCAACGTTCCCACCGCTCCCTTTCGGGACCAGGTGGTAAACTTACAGGCGCTCCCCACTGGGGTGGAAGACCCAACCCCGTCCGTGTTGTGTCCAGTACGCGCGCTGCACCTTTACTTAGACCGCACACAGAGCTTCAGGAGCTCAGATCAGCTCTTTGTCTGTTTCGGAGGTCAGCAGCAGGGGAGAGCTGTCTCCAAGCAGAGGTTGGCCCACTGGATTGTGGACGCTGTCAAGGCATCTTACCAATCCCTAAATCGCCCGTTCCCCCTAGGAGTGAGGGCCCACTCCACCTGGGGTGTTGCCTCCTCTTGGTCTTTGGCACGGGGGGCCTCTCTCGCAGACATTTGCAGAGCTGCTGGTTGGGCTACACCCAACACCTTCGCGAGGTTTTACAACCTCCGCGTAGAGCCGGTGTCAGCCCTCGTCCTGCATGGCCACATGTAGGACCGGCAACTGGTAGGGTGTACGCCTTTTCAGTTCTTTTCCCCCTCTCTCGAGTGGGTCAGTATACCGATTCAGCCTCCCTTCTTTCCCCACTCGGCGAAGAACAGGCACTCCATCCATCACTAAGGAAGCACCTTCTGGGGCGGGCTGGGCAGAGCAGCCCTGCCCCTTAGGCCGGGTATCTCCGGAGTTATTCGCAACATAACTCTAACCAGACCTAGTGCTACCAGACGTTGCAACCCCCCAGTAGGGCGGTTCCGTCTGATGTATCCTCATGCTGGTTCCCACCTTGGTAACCCATGAACTCCCCAGGTGGACCTCCACCTCGCGGTTTTCTCTTCAGCCGCTCTTTCTTCCCATGAGTTCTCCCCCATCGGTGAGACTATGTTGGTATCTCCACTAGACTCCTCCCTGCGGTAGGATGTGGTCTCTGTAGCGCATCCCCCACTTGAGGAAGTAGCGCTTACCCAGTGCCTTACGGTTCCGGGCGGCTTCTCGCTGTTATGGAAACAAGGCCGCCGCCTGTGAGGCCGAAGGTAGGGGCCTTCCCACCTTTCAAGAAAGCTCTAGGACCCCCTACCTACCCACTGGTAGGTTACAATTTTGCGGTAGCGCTCTCGGCTGACAACGCCCAGGCCAGTCACCGTCGCTTCGTTGAGGTTGTGACAGGGCACAGTGTTATGGCGTTTCCATTGGAACCCCATCTGTCAGTTCGACACAACGTCGAGAGACCGACAGAAAGGGAACGTCTCAGTTACGTTTGTAACCTCGGTTCCCTGATGGAGGGAACGAGACGTTGTGTCCTCTTGCCACAACACATGCTGTCCTCTGCAGCAGTCGTGAGAGGTCTCAGGCTCCTCAGAACTAAGGTGAATGAATGATGCACGCCGTCTCCCTTTTATGCCCGGATTTCCGGGGCGGAGTCCGGCATGCAAATTTCATTTGCCAATTTTCATTGGCCTTTTCTAAGTAGTCGGAAGCGATTGGTTCTCAGGGACGAACCCCATCTGTCGGTTCGACACAACGTCTCGTTCCCTCCATCAGGGAACCGAGGTTACAAACGTAACTGAGACGTTTTTGTGTTGTAGTGTGGATGAGGAAAACGGAGGCGTTTAAAAATGATTACGAGTTTTTCATCATGTGATGCAGTTGTCTCCTCTTTGATTGATCAGTTCATGCATACTTTAGATCAGTGGTTCTCAAACTGTGGGCCGTGGCCCCCTGGGGGGCCCTAAGATAGATCCAGGGGGGAAATCAAATGCAATCAAACATCGGAAGAATAAGACCACCAACCAAAGAATTGATGTTCCAGAATTGTATAACTGAATATATTTTTTGATTAATTCAAATTCTTAGTATTTATTTGGGAGTCCGCAAAGTGATGCATCCTACACAAAGGGGGCCTTACAAAAAAAAGTTTGAGAAGCACTGCTTTACATTGCATTTTAGGAGACGGAATATTTAATTACTCGCAGATATTGTTTGCATTAATTCGCAGTTATATGTTTGGCAGGTAGCGTGAGTTAAGTTTCACTTTCGCAGCTTTATAGTCTTGTGTTACCCGCAGCAACATCTCTAAGTGACCTCATTGTCTATCTATCTAAAAAAAATTGTCTTTGCTCCACGTTGCTGCGACATAATAAGGCAGAAAGTAAATAAACGCCTGACAGAAATGACAATGCGGACGTGTCTTAGGTTTCAGTGTGGATGGGCCGCGTTTGGGAAACGCTTGAAAACTAGTGTAGACAGAGTCGTAAACACTTCTGCATGTGTCCTCATAAACCAAATTGCTTAAAGATACCAAATGGTGATATTCTTAAAAAAAAAAAATGACAGAGGTTTTGGTGATGGTTACGTTTAGGGGTTGAATAGAATACGTGGTTTGTACAGTATAAAAATCATTACGTCTATGGAAGTCCCCATATTGTATATATGTGCTGTTTAACTATATTGTATATAAGCTTAAGGTGCTATTTCTGATTAATATTCGATCAATTTCTTAATGTATTTTTTACTAAATACATGTGTACAGCAGGGCATTTTAAAAGGTTAAAAACCTTAAAGTATTAAAACTGGAAAGTTGCATTTTGCAGTGTTGCATTGTGTTTTTTATTAATATGCTGCAATCTGTTATCTTGCTCCACAGATGTTTTTGGTGTGTCCCCATTAGCCAGTCCTATTTCTCCATACTCGCTGTCATCAGACCCCTCCTCCAGAGACTCCTCCCCCAGCCGAGACTCCACCCACTCTGGTGTCAGCGGTCGTCAGCCAATCATCATCCATAGCTCAGGGAAGAAATTTGGTTTCACTCTGCGCGCAATCCGGGTCTACGCCTGTGACAGTGATGTTTATACGGTTTATCATATGGTCTGGGTAAGAGTGCGTTTTCATCATCTCACCTGGTTAGCACAGATTGTTAAATTATATGCTTATAAAACTAATTTTAACTTGTGGGTCTTTTTGATAACAGAATGTAGAAGATGGTGGACCTGCTCATAAGGCTGGACTTAAAGCTGGAGACCTGATCACTCACGTGAATGGAGAAACAGTTCATGGGCTGCTTCACACTGAGGTGGTGGAACTACTACTGAAGGTACAGAAACCAGTCATGATTTTAAAAGTACTTATTTGTAATATTTGTACTTAAATGTTCTTATTTTATATTATAGGAAGTCTGTTGACAATGATGCTTTAAATTTCATTTTGCAGAGTGGAAGTAAAGTTGCAATATCCACAACCCCTTTTGAAAACACTTCTATCAAAACTGGTCCAGCAAGAAGGAATAGTTACAGAAGCAAAATGATTCGAAGAACAAAGAAGCCCAAGAAAGAGAAAATGCAAGAAAGGTAAAGAATACCATTTAGGAAATGTGGTTATTTCAACAAAAAAAGTTGATATTGCTTCTGCTTGTTACATAAAAATTATTGTAAGTGTGTAATATGAACATTCTTTGTCTTTCTTTATATTTCAATATTCTATGTTGGTTTCAATAGAGCGAGTTTGGTAACTGTTGTATTTGTTTCTCTCCAGGCGACGATCAGTATTCAAGCGCTTCGCCATGCAGCCTTCTCCACTCTTACACACCAGCCGTAGTTTCACCTCACTGAACCGCTCGCTGTCATCAGGAGAGAGCCTGCCCGGATCTCCCACACACAGCCTTTCACCACGCTCCCCTACAGCTGGCTTTCGTCCAACACCTGACTTTACCCAGTCAGGTTAGTGGATGACATTTATTATTAATCATATGATCAATTAATTATCTTGCTGTTTATAGTGATTTGCCCTCTTATGTACTTCCCTGTGAATATTTTAGGTAGCATTGTATGCTGTCCATGTATTTTAGCTGGGTGCTTTATTTCTCCAGGTGGCACTTCATCACAAAGCAGTTCCCCTAGTTCCAGTGCTCCTAACTCACCTGCAGGCTCCGGCCACATCAGGCCCAGCACTCTGCATGGTCTGGGACCTAAACTCCCTGGACGTCTCCGTCAAGGCCGACGAAAATCAGCAGGCAGCATTCCCCTTTCTCCACTGGCTCGCACCCCCTCCCCAACCCCGCAGCCTCAGCCGACATCTCCTCAGCGCTCGCCATCTCCCTTGCTGAGTCATACATTGGGGAACACCAAAACATCTCAGACTTTCCCCTCCAAGATGCATTCACCCCCCACCATTGTCCGCCACATGGTGCGACCTAAGAGCGCTGAGCCTCCTCGGTCCCCGCTCCTAAAGCGAGTCCAGTCAGAGGAGAAGCTCTCCCCCTCATATCCAGGAGACAAAAAACACTTATGCACCAGAAAGCACAGCTTGGAGGTGACCCAAGAAGAGACTCAAGGAGAGGCCTCGTGTAAGGGGGAGCATACCCCTGCATGCATAGAAGAGAGCACAACCTGTGAACCACTTGCCATTACTCGAGTAAGACCCGCTGAGCAGGGCTGTCTAAAGCGGCCTGTGTCTCGCAAGGTTGGTCGACAAGAGTCAGTAGAGGACTTGGACAGAGAAAAGCTCAAGGCCAAGGTGGTGGTGAAACGGCAAGACTGGGCTGAGAGACGGGAGTCTTTGCATAAACAAGACACCATGCAAGATCTGGAAGGTTCTGTGTGTTCCCTCACCACTGATGATAAGGAGTGGACTCTTCTAACAAGACCCAGTGCAAGACCACAAAGTTCAGAATCTGGATCACTGGACAAGTCCTCTAATGCTACTTTGAAGGACGTGCTTTACAAAAAACTAAACCCAAGAGTGTGTGAGAGCATTGCGGAGACCGTCGGCGGAGATTGTGCTTCGCTGTTAAGCGAGAGGTCAGCTCCTTGCCAACAAGATAGACAGCGGTCCAGGACAATAAAAGAGTGTAGTAAACCAGACAGGTTAGATTTTAAAGCACCCAACATTGAGTTTGCAAGGAAGAGGCAGTCATTTGACGAAAGGGAGGACTCATTGTGTCGCATTTCATCTGGCATTCACGAAAGCCTTCATTTTAACCCCACCAGGTCTAAAAGTCTTCAGCTAGATTCGGCTTTGGTTTTAGAACACTTGAAAGGGGGCATGTGCAACATTCACAGTTCTTCTGGAATGAGCCCTGAGACTTTGGTCCCTAAGCTGTTCAGCGGGAGAGGAGAGAGTGCCGTAGAAAAACTTCAAATGATCGCCTCCTCTGAAAATCCCATCAGGAAAACCTCTTCGGACTACAAATTGGAAGGACGACTTGTGTCCTCTTTAAAACCACTGGAGGGTACATTAGACATTGGCCTGCTTTCTGGGCCTCGGGTGTCCAAGACTGACACGTGTCTCTCCAAAATGGCAGACAACCATGGTGACACTGCTACAATGGCAGGAGATCTGTGTAGAAAACAGCTAATTCAACATAAAACAACAGGGGCACTTACTCCTAAGGACAACGTGAATTTGAACATCAAAACAACTTCAAAAGAAGAGCCCATATCCAAGGACTGCAATGAAGAATTTTATGATGGAAGCAAATGTAATGATGGCTTGAAATTGCAAAATACCCCTAAAGTAGAATCCGTGGACATAAATGTGAAGTCAGAAAGTAGGCTAAAGACAGCTCAGGAGTTGAGGGCTGCACGACACGGAACTCATTTTTCGTGTGGGAAAACGCCTTCCATCAGGGAGGTCAGCAATGAAGACCAAGAGGAGGATGTGGAAAACCCTGAGGAAGCACCGGCACAGCAAGTTCAGAAAATACAACCAGTCCCTACCAAATCTCACGAACCTGACAAGTCCCCAGTTTCTACTGTTGTTAGTCCCCAGCTCAAATGTTCTCAACAAACCCCAACAGCAACTTCTGATAGAAATCCTAGTGGGACAATTGAGGCACCATCCAATTCAAATTCATCCCTGTCTACAGAAAAGGATAAGCCAGCCAATTCAAACAAAACTGCAAAGGTTGCAGAGCAGAGTCATCCCACACCAGATATTACAAGCAATGCATTTGGGACATTAAGTCCAATATTGGCTGTAGCAAAGGATCATGTAGACAGAAAGGACAAGGTCACTGATGCCAAAGACTCCCTTGACTCTGTTGCAAAGCATATTCAAGATTCTGTGGGAGATAAGGCATTAGACAGAATTTACAAAAATGTTAAGATTTTTCCCATCACCAATAGCTCTGAGCAAGCTAACTCAAAAACAAATGTCAATGACATAGCATCCATCCCTCAGAGTGTATCTTCGGCTCCCCCTGTCACAAAATCGGCAGAAACATCTGAGAGCCCTCTAGTTAAAAGCCCATTCTCTCCCAAACCTATGCTTCAAAGAAAAGCCACACCGTCCTCCATTGCTGCCCCTCTAAAGGCCTTGCCTGCTACTAATTCACAACCCCAAGCCATTGCAAACACCAACCCACAACTTTATGGACTGACTGAAGTTAAAACAATCCAAGATACACAGTCTGAACAAACATGTGCCAAAGTGTCACGCTCTGATGGCTCGGCAAATGGACAGACGAGTAATTCGGTCCAGTTTTCCAAACAAAGCTCTGACAAAACACAAAATGCAACTAACAAATCCAATCCAACAGTAAAGGATCTAAAACCCATTGCAGCATCTGGAGAAAAACCGGTAGACTCCAGAGATAAACCGTCCACTAAAAAAGACCTAAAATGCCAAGCGAGTGAAAAGATTGGCTCTGCGACTGAAGTTTCGAAGAGCTGTGAAAAGCAAGAAGCCCTTGTCAAAAGTCAGGTATGTGCTACTACCACACCAAAGCAGGACACTGGTGCAAGTTCACCAAAAACTAAGGGCTGTAATTTTACAATTGGAGACACAGTGCATATGAAATCACCACTTAAAACTGACGAAAAGCAGAAATTCAAGAAAGGACTTGATGTAGACAGCCCCAAGGCTAATAAACAAGTTATGAACACTTCCAAAACTGAGACAGGTCCAGCGCAGACTGCAATAAAACAGCAAGAACCGCCTGGTACTGTTTCATCAAAACAGCCTCCTTTGAGTTCCAAAAACAAACCTAGAGTTGACTCTCCACTTGTTACGCAATCCACTGGAAAGGCAGTTGAAGACAAGGGTAAGCAGGAGAACAAAGCACAGCTACAGCCCGTTGTCAAAGACAGTACAGTTAAACATAAGGAGGAGAAAGAGTCTGTCTTTTCTACGCCTAAAGCCCAGAAAGTGACCCGCACTGGTTCTCAAGGTGCACCAGTGTTACCTGTACCAGCTGTTAAAATCTTTGTTTCAAGTGGGATTTCGGCAGGTAAGGGCACTGGTGAAACACCTGGACCCTCCTCTAAGGAGCAAATGAAGCCCAGAAATGACATTCAGAGATCAGAACCTCTCAAGGTGTCCAGCGCTAGTGATGCTGTGGGTACAACTACTACAACATCCAGTCCTGACTCTAAACATATCTCCAATGATTCAAAGGTGATTGATAAATCAGTTTCATCCAGCCGGAAAGAGCAAGTAGAAAAGAAGAAAAAAGAACCTTCTCAAGAAACATCATCAGCACCCAAATCGACACATAAAGACTCTGCGAAAGGCGCAATGTTAGCGAAGGATATTACCGCTTCTGAAAAAGATTCAATGCGTCCTAAACAAACAAAAGATTCGCCACGAGGTTCGAAAAAGTAATACGTTATTGTAGTTGCCAAGGTTATTTTTCAAAGGACTATGAGGATATAAACGTCATTGTGTAATATCATCAAGCCTTCCTATCTGCGGACCGGTGAAACTGTTACTTTGGGTTTTCTCAAGAAACCAGAGAGATTCATTTGTGTTGTAATCTTATGTTTTGTTTATATATTCTGTGTTAAAAAAAAAGAGTGTAGGCTGAATGTAGTCTTGTTTTGCTGCTGATTTGTGGTCACTTTTTAGCTCTTGTGAAAGCGCCAAATTAGGCATTATGCGAGTGGCGTGTGCAATAATTGTGGAGATGGAGCGGGGATGCCTTTCTTAAGGCTCAGCTGTGCCAATTATGGTTGAAATGAAAAGCACCTCAAATTTAAAGTGTAGACGGTGTGATAAAAAGTTCCTGCTCACCGTTATCATGTATTACACTTTTGACGTATTTAAAAAAAAACACAGAAAATATAGCAATGGTGCTATTAATGTGGCTTACACTCTGCAAGCAGAAAACTCACTGACATTGTACTTTACTGTTTTTTGTTCGTTTGTTTTGTGTTTATTTCAAAGATTTGTTTTGGGTAGCGGTGCACAGAGGGAAAGCACTTTGTCCTGTGCTTCTCACCTGGAACTATTTTATATTGGAATCATCTTATGGTTCTGGAATCGTAGTGGAAGGGACCTTAGGGTTTTCTGGGGAATTACGACTTGCTGTTCTTAGCAGGTTATGGCGAAATTCACATTCCTTTCACATACATTTCTAAGGATTAATTTTTATGCAATATATTGTAAATACTGCGGCGGTAATTGTACAGAGGGGGTCGGTTAAAAATGAGTGTTGTATGTTTTATATGTATATACTGTATTTTGCTATGTCATGTTTGTAAACTGTACTCGATGTTAGTCTCCTAGTGATGTCATCTGCTCAGTAGTTCTGCTGATTTAGAGTCTATACTAGAAGAATAACTTTAGTCTCACTCGGAAATGGAAGTGTACTTGAAGTTTCACTGAGGTATGTAGGGGATAACCACATGCGCGCAGCAGAATGTTCTCCGAAAGTTCTCTTAATCATCATACTTGAGAAATCACAAATTAAACAATGTATTTACCTAAAAACAGGGACAATGCAAATGTAGCACATGATTTAAAAGGCAGAAACTGAAGGTTTGCTAGTATGTGGATAATACTTACAATATGTTTTTACGAAAAAATCTAACATTCACATTCAGTATACAAAACATGATGTACTTCCCCTGGATTGGTTAAAAGGGCTTATGCAGGGATTATCAAAAGTGATTTTTGTGGTAAGAGTCATGAGTTTCACCACATTTTTCATGTTCAGTCAGTTGCTATTCTATTCATATGCAAAGTACAACACTTATAAATACTTAAAGGCATTTGTGCTGTCACATCTCTGGTCTAAAAGAATTGATAGGTGTGAAATTTAATGCTCTCATTTATTTCATGTCAGGGACATTTATGTAAAATTTTCAAAGTAATTACCTGTAAAAACATCCTTTTCATTAGTTTAGATTTATTTATCTTAATACAGTCGCACGATTTATCAACAGTTGAGTGGTCTGAACTTTAAACCGTTATAACTCTGCTGGTATGTATGCATCACATACCAACTTCAAGTAAATCAATTGTCTACCTTAGCCCATTTCAGTACACATATATTGCTGAACATCTAGGCTATATTACAGTATGATATTAAAGTACTTTACAATATTAAATGTAAGCAAAGAGCATATATAGGAACTGGTCACACAAATGTGCTTAAGTATCTAAATAACGCAATGCACCGTGTTAAGTAAAGCTAGAGATTTTTAAACTGTGTAAGCAGACTGAATTTTCTGTTCCTCTTAGACTTTACTACATAGTTTAGGAAGTCTGGACAGATACAATGCACCTTATGATTAAACACGATGCTTATTGGGGTTTCGGGAAAATGATTCTAAGCTAGCATTATATGAACTGAAATGTGAATGTTTTGTAGGACACATGCATTGTCTGTTGTCCTCACCAGTATTGCCATGAATTAACCCCAGAGATATTTGTTGGTGTTGCTTTTCTTCCCCTGCCTTTTCTGGAAATTGATGTTGAAAAAGCACATTAAATGTTTGTTTACAGCTACTTCATGGATGTATATCATGTACATTGTGTTATTTGCCAAATTAATGTGCTGTCACAGGAAGTTACGCTGTGATCGATGTGTGTGGGTGTATGTGTGAGTTCCTCTTAGCAGACACTTGCTGTTAAAGATTGTTGGTGTGGTAGCCTAATTGTTTCTTGTCTTTCCAGTTTTTGCTTGGCGTTTTCTTTCTTCTCTATGCGTGTAATCGGTGTTTATGTAGATGACCCTGCTTATCATCGTCTTTTAGGATCTGTGCAATAAGATGTGGTTTTGAGTTTTGTATATCACCCACAAAAAGCTCTATGGATGTCATAGATGTTGTATACTATACAAATATTTATACTTCTAAAGTTGTATAACACTGAAAATAAAAAGGCATGTGAAAACTACCATTTTGCTGTTTTATTTCACATTTTAAGTTCATACAAATCTTTCAGACACGTTAGTAATTACAGTATATCTTTACAATTTTAAGAAAGCTAAACAACATTTTCATTTATTTATTGTTTTTGATTGACAATAAATATGTTCCATTTTCCTTCATAATAATTCGCTTTGATTCCCAACTTTGAAAGCAGATAAGGTATAGTTATAGTCATTTATTCACCATCATGTTGTTCAAAACCTCTCTTTCTTCTGTGGAATGCCAAAGAAGATATTTTAAAGGGGTGCTGCAACAGTGTGTCATGCATTCTGACTTCTTTACAATGTTAAACGTGCTGTCTTCTCATGCTTAACATGGTCAACTTGTCAAAAAACGAGTTGGGCGTATTACATAGTATTTCTGTGCTCAATACACTCCCCCAGCGATCGTACAGGTTTCGGAAAGTTTTTTTCGAACATATAAAACTGTTTCGTAACAACTTTTCTTAGTCCCTTATTGGACAATTCATCCGGAAAAGCACGCGGCACACCCACGCGGCAGCAAGGAGAGCAGGAGAAGGAGCATGCTCAGACGTCACATTCACTTGTGTGCAGGAGAGAGAGAGCATATGTTTGCGAAGTTCAGGTGTTTGTTTGTTCACTGCATTTGGGTGATGAATGTTATATAAACGGTGGATATAACGCTGGATTTGGAGATCGTTTGAAACTGATATATGGAGCCGTCCCAGCGCTAAAAGATGCCGGACATGAACCGCATGCGGTGAGTGAAACTGATGTCTGTGTTTTGTTGGCAATGGGTGCGCACGTGCTTTAGTTCAGCCTACCCCTCCCCCTGCACGCGTGTGTTAGGGCCGCTTTAAGAAATGTCTCTGTGGTGTTGCAGCCACACAATGAACTTCAATAGGGGCCAATGTTGTTTAGTTAGTAACATTTTTCAAAATATATTTTTTTGCGTTCTGCACAGAAAGTCATACAGATTTAGAATGAAGGTGAGGTAAAATTTAAAAAAAAAATTGTGAACTAGCCCTTTAAGACGCTAGGTCAATGTGAGACAAAATGTGTCCGTATTTATAGTTCTCTGTAGCTTGCATATCTTTTCCTAATGGTCCTGATAAGAAAGAAAATGCAGATAATGCCAAACACTATAACAACTGCAACAAGAATTATAGCATATAAAGGCATATTTACTGAAAATTTACATTGCAAGTGAACATCAATAATCCTTGTTCCTGTGCCATTACAAGTCGTCTCTGTTATATGTCTAACTTTGATATCATTGTCCTCAACCCATTTGATAAATTCATAGTTGCTACAGTTGCATATCAAAGGGTTATAACTCAGATCAACAGTACTTTCAATTCCCAAATCCACAACATCTTTAACATCCACCATCGTAATGGAGTTATTAGCAAAGTTAAGTTGGAGAAATTTCAATGAGTAAAATGGCGAAATGCTGAATTTGAGCAGTTGGTTTGAACTGACGTCTATCTTCTTCAGATGTGTGAGCTCCTTAAACAAGTCTTCTTTAATCGCAGTGATTCTACATGCAGACAGAATTAGAGTTTCCAAATCAGGAATGTGGTTGAAGAGCTCTGTTTGAGTAAAAACTCCATCTTGAACGGCGACCCCCTTCAAACCGAGATGTTGCAAAGTCTTCAAGCCTTTGAAAAGTTGCACGTTTGTCAGATTGCTGTTTGTCCAGGATAGATTTAGACTTCTAAGATTTTGTAGATTATTGAAAGGCGAGCTGTCGTTCAGAGTGTATCTCGAATGGCTGCAGTCCAAGTGCTCCAGCTGTGGAGTAACATTGAAAGGCTGTACATCCCAGAACATGGGTGACCCATAGCTGAGATTGAGAAACTTCAGTTTACCCAGACCAAACAGCTGGTCATTACAACAAGGTCCTATAGGGTTTACTTTACTAAGGCTGAGATCCAGCTTCTCCAGGCTTCCAAGATTCTCCAGGCATCTACTGCTAAAATTGAGTCGCTCCAGGTTTGAACTCATGGACAAGTGCGTAAGAATGGGAAAGTTCCTGGCATTGATGTGGCAGACATCCCAAAAGCTGTTCTCGTTCAGCACCAGATGAGACAATGTGGACAGGCCGGATAGGTTAGAGGGCAGTAAATGGAGATGGCTTCTGGTAAGGTCTAGCTTTTGAAGTCCTTCGAGGCAATGAAACGTTCTGTTATTCAGGTCTGAAAAATGCTGGAGCTGGAAATTCACGTCAGTCACTGAGATGTTACAGAAAGATTGTAGTGCTATATTTGATATGTGCGATTTTGGATCCGTTTCGTACAATCCCAGATTAAGCTTGCCAGTTTTAACGCCGTCAAGCCCCTTTAATAGCACGGAAATGTTCAGCTTTCCTAGACAGCCACTAAAATCAATACTCCCAAAGGTCATCGACTGAAAAGCACCTGGTTCTACGTATATAATATTGTTGGCTTTCAAGCTTAGGTTCATTCCAACCATACCGTGAAGTGGTTCTAAATCTTCCGCCGTGATTCTCTCAATCGTGTTCAGATCTAGCTGTAAACTCTTCAGGTTGTGCCAATAGAATTTGCTTAGTCCATCTAAATTGTGAATGTCACTTCCCCTAAGGTCTAGAACCTCCAGATAAGCAAGATTATCTGATGGGATGTCTGATAGACTTTTTATATTTGACTGAGCCATACTTATGTATTTCAAGCCTGGCAGTCCAAAAAAAGTTCTGCTTGCAAAGAACACAAGCGGGTTTCCAATGAGTATGAGGACCTGCAGGTCTGTTTGGTGTATAAAAATATCTTCATACACGAAAGTGATGCTGCATCTGTTGGGAAACAGGATTTGAGAGTAAAAGCAAAACGTCTACGAATCACTTGAATAAATATATGATTTCTCTCACCTTGTAAGGTCTAAAAAATGTAAGCTCTGTAGCCTTTTGAAAGTAAAGTTGTATAGAGCAGGCAGGTAGTTGAAGCTGAATTTCAGCATTTGGACAGAATCTGGTATCTCATCTGGAATCGATTGTAGGCTCATATCACTACAGTCATAGCCGTCTGATATCTGAAATAAAAGCAGTTTAAAGTTTACAACTTAAATTGAACAGTAAAAGTCAAATTTACAGTAACATTCATTTTTTTACTATTCCTTTGTCTTCCAGAACACCATAATGAATTATACATTTACCTGTGAATTATAATATTTACCTGTGAGCATTGTCTCCTAACCCATGGTGTTGCTTCATTATAAACCAAAATCTGTATAAATATAGTGGAATGTAACAGGCAAAGAACAAACTGTCCCTCCATTGTGTACAGGGCAGAAAAAAATTCTGTCACTTCCACACATGTATAACAGAAATTAAGGAACATCATGTAAAATAGGAAGTATTGTACTTCTAGTTTTCTCAATACAAACAATTGTTCATGGAATAGAAACATTTCTCATACCTGCTGTTGTACAAGAAACAATTAAAAGTTATTTTCAGTAATATAACATGTATAAAACAATATACCATTGTTCCCATGCTGTACAATAGTATTTTATATATATGCATATTTTTTATAATATTTTTACACTGCCTTTATCACTATTATAATTTGTCTTGTCATTATATAGCGTCTAATGCTTGGCTGTCTAATCGCTGCCGGCGGTTTGTTTGCAGGCCCTCTCAAGTCTCACGCACACGCATTTCAACCCGCTCACACGCCACACCTTGTATTTCTCACGCAGAGAAATTTCCAGGATAACGCCCACCAAGTTGCGCCGCTATTATAACAATCAAGTGAGCTCCCCATAGAGTTCAGAAGGGCCTGCCACGCACCAACTAATCAAATAAATAATAGCTACCGAACAGCCAATCAGAAAATAGCATTGCTGTATCCGGGTAAGATTTAGATATTCCCGCACCGCAACAACAACGTTTACATTCTGATTCCAACGACACATTCTGTTATTCACAGGCTCGCTCAACACGACGTTAATTCAGATGGATCATTATCACTATTAAGTGCCTTTTGGTTTCCTCATCAGAAACACTGAGCCATCATGAACATAATGTAAAATAATGACATTTTGAGGTTTTATTATAAATGCCCTAATA
Source organism: Triplophysa rosa (assembly GCF_024868665.1). Lineage (NCBI taxonomy): Eukaryota > Metazoa > Chordata > Actinopteri > Cypriniformes > Nemacheilidae > Triplophysa > Triplophysa rosa. The sequence goes on from NC_079891.1 coordinate 7,783,600, forward strand.
TTTACACACATAACTGCAATAAGAAGATTCTTAAAATGTGTTTTATCATTTTATACCATTTTCTTTGATTCGATGTATGTGATTTTGGCATGTCCCTCACACTGCTAAGCTCACCTAAGCTAGTGTAAAAAGTGGAAACATTGCACAAAATTAAAATATATTTTTAATGTTCTTATTGTCCTCAGCAATTTATTTAATAAAACAAATAATTTGGATAATTTATATTCTATTTTCATAATAATATTAAGCTTTTTGCTTAAAATGAGCATTCTTTCATGCTTCGCTCTAAAGGATCAGGGCCCGGTTGCATAAAGCTCCTTAAGTTTTTCCCTTAAGTATGACACTTAAGGGGTGATTTTCCTTTACCAAAGACAATAGGAGAATAACTTAAGTAAAATTTAAGGTATACTTAAGGACACACTTAAGGGAAAATTACACTTAAGGTGCTTTATGCAACCGGGCCCAGCTCCCTAAAAGGGTGGCCAGGTCAGAGAAGGAGACTGTGGAGAAGACAGTAGATGAGGCATTGGAGGAGACAGCTAGGGTGTCAGTAGAGGATGAGTCCATGGAAGAGACTGTGGGGGACACCATAGAGGAGACAGTGGAGAACCCACTGGAAACAGGGAAAACGAGAGGATTAAGTAGAGCAGCCACCTATATGTGTTTCTTTAAGGAGTGGTCAACCCAATGGCCATACATCACAATGGGAACCTCCAGCTCCTTCTACTGGTGCTCAGTCTGTAGTAGTGATGGGAATTATGATTCATTTGAGTGATTCGTTCTTTTTCAGTTCGTTCACCAAAATGATTCGTTCAGATTCGTTCACTGATTCGTTCAGTGACCATTTCTATAATACGCCATCAGGTGGCGAAAAAGAGTCGTATTAATGGACGTATAAACTGATTACAGGCTTTATTAAAATGTGTCTCTGATCTACTCATTAAATAAATAAAATAAGTCTAAATAAGTGGGTCCCCAACAAACAGGTGACGTCTGCCCGACGTGCAGATCATGTCTATATTGCGTCGGTCGGTCCAGGACCATATCTGTAGGTCTGCACGACGTACAAATCCAGTACGGTATCTGGACGTCTGACTACGACCTATCTTGGACGTAGATACGAGGTTCAATATTTATTACGTACGTTTAGCTAGGAGAGTTTTTGGACGTCTGTTCACGTGCAAGACTGGTACAGAAAATTAATGTCATTTTTATATAACAATGTTTATTAATACAACGCAAGTATCATTTTATAAATGTACGTTACATTTTTATACAATATATAAACTTTCCTAATTCAATACTCGCGTGCTAAAAGCATTCGAAACAAACTGAACGGGCGAAGCTCAAACAGAAGGTGACAGTAATGAAATATGTTACTGCCGGATGCCAGCTGCTGTACAACACCAAAGAAGAAGCAGTCAAGCAGCCCGCGAAACAAGCGTCACGCGCACAGACCGAGTGGATATTCCTGAGGTTAATTTCTTTTTACTTAACCGTTTTTATCTTAATTCATTTTAAGCCCTCTACAAAAGAAAAAATATCTAAAAAATATCAAGACCGTAAATAATGAAATCAATTTACATCATAAGGACAATCAGGGGAACTGTTTGTTTTTCGCTTTCAGTCTGAGGGGAACTAGTTCTGTCTTCACCGGTAATAAACAGCCATTTGAAACTAAATAAAGGGTCATAAAATTGACGGACTGTTTTTCTTATATTCACTGTAAAGTCAAGCTTCTAAGCTTTAAAATGACACTCATTTTGTGTTTGTCAATGAAGTGGTTATGAAGTATCTAACTTTAACATGATAGGTTTTATTCTTTCTCAGTATTTAGGTTTAGATTACATAAAGCTACATTGCCAGCAAGTCAGACTCATCAATGTCTTAATAAAGGCATTAAAGGGATAGTTCTTTTAAAATACAACCTAGCAACCTTCTCCTTATTTGCTATGTTCATATGCCTCAATAATGATTATTATTCTTTACAGATATTTGCAATATCTCACTTATATTGAAACATGTTTCATTTTCTCCCTTCTGCTGGTGTCAACAGCAGCTACACACACCCCAAATGCTCTTAGCCATATTATCCAGAGTCTTTGGCTTTGTAAGTACATGTTTTGATTAACCTCAATAACAATAAAAGACGTAGAAGAAGTGAAAGATTATTTGATGGTTTTTGTCACGGTTTTATAAACGTATGTAATAAATGTAACCCCTTTTGCTGTCTGCAAACAGATCATTTGCATCCTAAGATATTTTTAACTGCCAGGCACATTCTTGGATTTATTTGAGATATATTCATATTAACATTATTCTCAACATTTGGTCAGGACTGTACTGTAATATTGTGCAATGTCAACAATTGTGAGTAACATTAATATTCTTTTTTTAATTTATTAGATTTTGCATTGTCCGCCACTGCCTCCAGAGTTTTTTTTCCTGGCATCTCTTGTTTTAAGGTTGGTAATTTTTTAGACAAAGAATTTCTGGTAAATAAAACCTAAAATATAGAGTTTCAGTATTAACAAAATAATTGGAGAACAAGATGCATCATAAATTATTTTATATTGCTGTTGTTACCCTCTTTTTTGTCTTTCCATTCTTACAGCTGCAGTAATGAAATGGAGTAAAGATGCAACAGAGGAGATAAGAAAACATACTTCGGACCATCATAAGCATGCACCATCAAGAAGTGGAGGGGAGACACAATGAATATTAAAAATCAATATAGATTTTTGTTTGTGATTTGTTTTTATGTTACCTTTTAAAAGGTAAATTTATACCCACTAATTATTATACACACACACACACACGCTGTCACACCCGTCAGCTGGAGTGTCCTTGTGCTTCACCAAAGGGCACTTCCCACATTACCTGGACTATCATAGCACACTACAATGCCCATAATCCTTTGCTAGACTCAAACATGCTCACCTGTTTCCCATTAGCCTTGCCAACTCCACTGCCCTGTCAACTCCACTGCCTTGTGCAGTTTAGCTCCAACCCTGTTTAAAAACACCTGTCTGTTATTTTTCAAGTAATTCTGATTATCTTGATTAGCTGGTTCAGGTTTGTTTGGGTTGGAACTGTACTCTGCAGGACAATAGATCTCCAGGAGAAGGATTGGGCACCCCTGGTCTATTTAAACCCCTTGTTTTCATTCATTTTTGGCGAAGTCTTGTTTAGTGTTACACTGTATTTCTGAGTATTGTTGCCTGTTGGATTATCGTGTAATACCTTGGATTGTATTTTTTGTCTTTTGAACCTCTGTTGCCTGTCCCAACCATTGCCTGTGATTTCATCCATGAATGTTTGCTGTCTGCCCTGATCTTTGCCTGTTTTGCCTTCATGTCTCGGAAGCAATTCATATAGTGCTGTAGTACTCGAGTCCGGTCTCGAGACGTTTTTTATGGTCTCGGACTTGTCTTGGACTCGTCTCGCAAATGTTCTAGTCGGTCTCGTCCGAGTCCAGCGATATATGTTTTATTTTCTCCTTCAAAACAAAACATTGATGGAGCAATATTCTTGTGATCCGAAAACTAATGATCCGAAAACTGTTGCCGACTCTCGACTCTAGAACGAGAGCTGCGCGTGCTCATAAGTTCTCTTTTCACACAGCAGTTCAGTTCAGTGTGTGCTGTTGTTGTAATTAAATAACTCTGGTATATTGGTTCAAGTCCGCGGGACTGTCATGCACGCCAGAAAGTGAATAACTGAATTAATTTGTGGATAATATTAAGTGTTTACAGGAATCCGACAGGAATGGCGCAGTAATCTTATGTGAGTAAAACATATTTATACTATGCGTCACTATTGCTTTGTTAGAGATCGCTTGATATGTCCTGATAGACCGACTAGAACATTTGCGAGACCAATGATCAAGTCCGAGTTCAAATACCAACGAGTCCAAGACAAGTCCGAGACCATAAAAAACGTCTCGAGTCCGGACTCGAGTACTACAGCACTACTGTCATGCACGCCAGAAAGTGAATAACTGAATTAATTTGTGGATAATTTCATTGTCATGAAATCTTTCTAAAATGTTTACTTTTCAAGGCAGACTGCCGCTGTTACAGCCTTTTTAGGATCGTTGTGAGTTGGTCTTAGTAACTTAGGAGACCTCTTCACTACTCCTAACGTCTCACAGGTTTAGGAGCTAGTTTTATCACTAAGATGTTTTGTGAATACGGGCCCTGGTCTATACAAAGTTTAACAAGTAAAGCTAAATCTTACCTTGAGTGAAAAAAATATTTGTTTTCTATGTTTTGTTTAACCAATATTGCCTTATTTAATTCATAAAGAAAGAAAATTAATGCGGTTTAAAACATCCTTTTTGTGGGGGGGGGTGTTTTCTATTCTATTCAATGGCATTACTTCATAAACAAATCACCTTAATAACATATAAGGTCATTTGTTTATGAACATCTTCCCACAGAGTTATTGTGACTTGACTTCACCATTCTAATGCCTTTTAGTTGTATTTGGGATTACGGTGTTGTTGCAAAACCTATTTATTTATTTATTTTTAATAGCATCATACTCAAAATGATAAGTCATTCGCCTAGCATAATCGTTTTTTAAATCCTCAAGACCAAGACTACCAAACTGTGGTGCTAATGTCTGTTATTCCTTAAAATAACCTCTTTTGGTTTTGTGCCTTACAATACTCGATTTTAGTTGTTTTAAAACCTTGCAATAGAAACATCTATCCATCAGAGGGCGATATTTTTCTTTTTTGCCGTATGGGTAGGTTGCTGGGAGTTACGCAATACCTACATCCAATTGTAATGTAGCCTACTTATAAATAGAAACAAATCTTACAGATTAAAGTGTCTCGGTGGGGCCAGAGGATTAATCCAAATGTTAATACACAGGATATGACTCTAGATGGGATTGAATGGCTTTCTGTATTTAAATTGGTTTAATAGATTATTGATAAAGCCAATATATGTATAATAAACAATATTCATGTCTTTCTGCATTATCTACTCATATCTGCAGTGTTTATCACTTCTGTTACTGATTTATAAAACACTTCTGCTTCTCAAGGCACCACTGTTTCCTAGCAGCCTATCAATACGTGTTTAGTATAGTATGGTAAAGAAGTTATTGTGGTAACATTGAAGTTTGAACACTTTATTTGTCACAAAGTTAGATTTAACATTGGTATTTTTATTTACCATGGCAAATCAATGACCTTTTTGTTTATTTTGTTTAAAAAATGTAAAAAAAAAACATTTTTAACGTATAATGTGCAAACCCTTACAGAAAAGACACATGAATTTCACATGTTTTTTTTACATGTTTTTCGCATGTGATCACATGTATACAACATGTGTTTAACATGTGCAAAAAACACATGTGATCACATGTGAAATGTGTGTTTTTGGAACATTTTGGTGTGAATTCCATGTGAATTCGCACGTGAAACCCATGGGATAACATGTAAAAACCCATGGGATGACATGTGCAACATGTGGTGATGTGAAGAACATGTGATCACATGTGGAGACATGTCGCATATGTTATCCCATGGGTTTTTACATGTTATCCCATGGGTTTCACGTGGGAATTCACATGGAATTCACACCATAATGTTCCAAAAACACACATTTCACATGTGATCACATGTGTTTTTGCACATGTGAATTTCGTGTGTCTTTTCTGTAACGGAAAACCTGTAATTATATATATATATATTACAGATTTGTCATGGATTTTTGAAAATTTGGTAAATTTACAAAAAAAAATATTTTACAGCATTTTTCTGGCGCCCCAGCTGCTGGAAATTTTCATTTTTTTAATGGGATTGTTTACAGTGCATTCTAGACCCCTGCAAATCTGCACAAGTGTGTTTGCAAAATGAATAGATGGATGCAGTAATGGGATTTAAAGCCACATATTTTGGGCCGTTTTTAAATTATGTACAACAAATCTATTCATAGCTTCCAGTAAAGCCTTTATTTTCATACACATTGCATGAAGCATCATTTTCCCCCTGTAATACCGGAGCATTAGCACATTTGATATAAAATTCACATCAATCCTTTTGTAAATTGAGCCCATATTTATCCTCAGTCATTGTATTGAACATTTAATACAGTTTTTGCCGCCCCTCTTTTAATTATTGGATTAAAGGGGCAATGAATTAAGACCTCAATTTTAACCTGAGCTTTTGTTATATAAGAGGGAATCGTATTCAAGCGAACATCATGTAAGTGTCAGAACTGAAAACTCCCTTGTTACTGAAATAACAAGGTCCTGGAATGCACCTATCTATGACAGGTTGAACACCGCCTCCACAGAAAAATATCAACGACTACTTCTCTAGCGCCGCCCACTGGTTCGGCATTTGTGATGATTGACAAACTGGTAACCATAGCGACATATTTTTCGGCTAAAGATTCGTTTTGTCCGTCAGTTTAAACTAAACTGCTAATATGCGACTGTGTTGTGTTTATGCTCGGGAGGCTACATCACACAGCGCTCTTTTGCCGTGTTGCCATGTTTGTTATTAATAAGTGCTTTTATGCTTGTTGTTTGGTCTTAGATCAAAAAGCCTCGTCACTTAGGTCTTAATAAATGGTCTGTTGCAGATTTTAAGAATTTTTTCTTGTAAAATATATAAACAATTTGCATTTTAAGGTTTGTTTTTCTTGTCTTTATTTGCTTATTTTTTCTGTGAAGATCTGGCAACTCTGTCACTTTAGCGAAGGACTCTCGAGAGCGGGCTAGCCCCGTGTCATATGTGCAAAAGTGAGGACTTCTTTCATTGTTATTTTTAACAAGCAACAAACATGCAACATTGTGCAGCGCCTGGTTGTGGAAGAACACAGTCGCTTCCTTCGGATTCTGATATTAGGAATGCGTGGTTGAAGTTTATTTTTAAGTACGTTCCTGCTCACGTGGGTGAAACATTGAGCATTTGTTCGTTTGTCCTTTCACCATGGATTCCTTTGTGAACAAGGCGCTGGGTTTGCGGAGAGACTAAAATTAAAAAGCAGTGCTGTGCCGTCAATATTGAATCCGACAGGAATGGCGCAGTAATCTTATGTGAGTAAAACATATTTATACTATGCGTCACTATTGCTTTGTTAGAGATCGCTTGATATGTCCTGATAACGTGTAACCTAACGTTACGTGTCTAACCAAATTCACAGAAGGCTCCAACTAAGTTTACTACGCAAACTGCTATCCAATCATAGCAGTGGGTGTTTACTTCCAAGTCTTCAATGCGGGCACACCCATTAAAACAGAGCGTTTGACGAGACGACCTCAAAACCCTGGTAGGACATAGCCTATTACTTATTGATTTTGATGTTTTCGAATGTAAAAACCACGCGATCGTCATAAGTAGACCTCAGACAACAGTATAAAATAATAAAAACGGCCAGTTCAGCACACCTTTAATGCAGTCAGGATTAGAAATACAGAAAATCTGCACGCTCAGGCACAACAGCTCACCGAACACCCCCACATCATGACACAGAAACAAAATTACTGTAGGGCCTATTCAGCTCACCACCTACATCAGCTGTTCGGCCGAGCTGTTGTCGTGAGACCGCACATGCACTTGTGCCCACTCGCACATATTACTAAGCAGAAAAAAAATCCTTCCAGCCAGACCCTAATCCTTTTAGAGATTTTTATTAACACCCCCCTCTCTCCCTCCCCCTCCGAAGTGAGCTTCAATGAAATGGGGCAGAAAATGGCATTTGGTATTGAGGACAATTGTGGAAACTGTCTCTTATGAGCAGAGTGGTGTGCAAAGAGCAGACAACAGGGCTCCTATGACCCAAATCGCTAAATTGGACATCAAAGAGTGAGCTGCATGTGGAGAAGCCTTCAGAACAGAGCCTTAATTTCACCTCGCTACATTTAAATCATTCTGACAGCCCCCTCCTCAGTAGTAAACGCAGGAACAAAGAGGTGGACTGCACACAAAGAAAGATATTTGGAATAATATTTGGGGCAAAATCTGTTGACTTCACTTCTGTCTTTGTTATTGTAGCTTCAAGAACATATCACATCACTTTAATTTTACTACTATGTGTCCTCTGCTTTCACCTTTTTTATCAGCTCATCTGTCTCCCTGGTCACCCATCTTGCAATTTCTGAATTCAGGCAAACCAGCTTTTATTAATACATTTATGAGGTGCCAAATGTCTAAGAAAGACAAATAGAAGAGAGTGTAAATCAGGCAGGATGGTCAGTGTTTCTCGCACTTCATTACTGATGAAACATTTCACTACTCTGCCAAGAATCAATAACTTTGTGTAATGTGTGCATGATAAATGTTGAGTTAAACCGAACAAAAATGTGCATTTATTTGATGGTCTGCAATCAAACAAACTATTGTTGTGGACAAAGACATCTTTGAAACTTACCACAGTGGCCCTATTATGAGGAAAACAACATTTGCCTTTGTTTCATTGTTCTGCAGGTTACGACACCCATTCGGTGACTGACAGAATCTAAATTCTGTCATTGTAAAGTTTGTGCTGTTCGTGCACATCAAGGCGAGAATAAATGCAATTTGAACACAAAGCCAGAGTGCACTGTTTTAAATATTTACACTTTTCCTCGCTGGATTTTCTTTCTCATTGGCAGAACTGAACGAAAGAAATGCTTTATGTAAATATTTTTTTATTATGTATACAAGTGCTTTTAAAATGCAGGACATTTGGTGACAGAGTATTGCAGCGCTTAACCTTGACACAGGACGCATGTATACACAGCAATCTCAGAGACGAAGAAATTCTCCGCCTGTATTAACTTCAGATGGAATATGTTCAAGAACATTTTGTGAATTGGGAGCAGGCCAAGCTTCAGATGAACAGTCCCATGTTGCAATTAACGGTCAAAGCTCCAGTTTTAAATATGGAAACGTTGGCTGTTCGTACTAACAGACAAGAATAAACATATCAGTCTGAGAGAATTTGTTGCAGGAGACATTCTTTTTTTTTAAATAAGGGAAAGAAAAACACAACATAATGTTAACATCAGGAACAGAAGTGTGAGAGAAAGACTAGATGGATGTGCGGTCAGTTGGCGGCAGAAGCACGGAAAACATGCCAGATACATAGGGAAGAGTTGGATTTATCCAGACCTTTGAGCTTTAATTCTGAACATTCATCTAATGGATTGCGCAAAATGTCCATCTTGTGTAAGGCTTTATATGTTTCATATTTCAAAATGAAAATTCTGTCATCATTTACCATTTCAAACCTGTATTACTTTCTTTCTTTTGCAGAACACAAAAGAAGATATTTTGAAAAATGTTGGTTAAAGAAAACCGTGGTCCCCATTGACTTGCATTGGTTTTGTGTCCATACAATAGAAGTGAATGGGGACCAACGTTTTTTGGTTACCAACAAATATCTTTTTTGTGTTTTGCAGAAGAAAGTCATACAGGTTTACAATGACAAAAGGGTGAGTAAACGATGAAAGAATTTTCATTTTGGGGTGAACTATCCCTTTATTTGAAACTTGTTTGAAGCAACACTGAGCTGATCGGCTAATACAATTTAGTGAAAAAAAAATTTTTTAGGTTGCATTTACATTTTTTATAAGGTCTGTATAAGGAAAGAAAAGTTTATAAAATAGGAATAGAATATAATATTTGTTGTTTGGAAAGTAATACTCAACCTCTTTGCATGTCTATAGCACAAACAATATGTTCTCTTCTGTGCTGTTTATCCTTAATAAACATGGTTTTAAATAGAACATTTAGCATGGTAAATAAGAGATGTACAAAGAAACCTCATCTCTACATCCAAATCCCAAACCACAACAACATTGTGCAATCAAAACACTTAACTTTGTTATAGTTGCCAATAAAAACAAATGTGTCATAATAGTGTCATCTAATACTTTTTAATGGCTGTTTATTAGATAACCGAGAATAATCGTGAGTTGCACAATTGCACACCATTTATAATAGTTCCTGGCACCTGCCAAATGGAAAATACATTTTCCTTTGGTCATTGAAGCTTAACAAATAGTTCACAATAGTAACAACTGTGATGTTTTGGAAAGCAACATAAAAAGAAATGCGTGGGCACCTGATGTCAGCCTGTCATGATGCATAAAGATTTTAACATTCGGAATTTGCCTTCGGGCCAGATGTGTGAAGAACTGAATAATCAGCAGTTTTTTGTTGAGTGAAACCTTTATTGTGGGCACGAGATGTACCAGACTGCTTGTCATCATGTTTATAAAGAGATCAAGGTGTTCGATTTCATCGCGAGTGTTTGAATTCATGGGTGCCGCCGTGACCACTGGGATACATTTCATCGGTGATCTTTCAGACCAGGTGGCAGCCCGACACCCGCGTGTTTCCTCAAATCATTTGGCCGTCTTTCAGAAAAATTGCCATGCAACCTTAGTCTGTACTGGGCTCACAATAGACCATGTCGTTCATTCCTGAGATGTGGCTTGAGGTGTGTTCGCACATTGCTTAAATTGCGGACCACAATGATGGTGAACATCGCAGATTCTTTGAGAGGAATTGAGGGCCGTGGAAGTGCTATGATACATGATGCTGTCATGCAGTTAAAAAATGACACTGGTGATAAAGCAACGCCAGCCAGAGAACCTCTGACCTTTTGGGTCAAAGCCGAGTTTCCATAATATGGAATTTGAAGAGAGCTCTTCAGTGTTTTTCCTTTTTAGACTTGGCTTAAAACTGTTGGAAATGTTTCAATCTGTAAACCTACACTCTCTACCTTTATGTTAATGGCTCTTTATATTTTTAGGAAAATATGGTGCAAACTTTGTTTGTATCGCTGTGCGGTTGCTAGGGTAAAAAGGGTAAGTTTCTCAGATGCCAGCTTTAAACCTATATGCAATTTTTGTTTGTCTGTCAGAGTAAAATCAGAAGGTAAAACATCAAGTAAAAGTAGTACCACACCTCCTCTCAACAAACCGCATATGACTACTTATGCACTGAAGTTACTTGAGCAAAAGGAATAATGATGTTGTTAAAAGTGTAAAAGTGTCTACTAGATGACTATGACTTATTTGTGCTTATCTTTTGCATGTTTTATAGCTTTGGTAATACTGGCAAGAAAAAGCTCTATAATTCTTTTTAGCCTGTGCCTGTGGTACACAAAGACGTCTTCAGCTCCTCACTGTAAAAGCCAAATGCAACAATAATAATGGCTATTTATCTAAGCTTTGGAAGCCATGCATTGACCTGCCAATGACCAGCTCTTTCCTGGGAAGCAGAGGAAATTTAATGAAACTGTGGTGCGAGTGTTTGGCCAGAACAATGTGGGCATAGCTCTACAAACCCAAAACCCAACTTCACGTTTAAAAATACTGTTTGGCTCCTAAACTAATAATAAGCAAAGTTTACCATGTCATTCTGAAACAGATTTCCTTTCGATTTTCTTGACATCTTAATGAGATGGTTGTATTGTGCTAATGCCAGCCCATACAGGCTCCTTTTATATTACAATGCTTCATTTTGTAATCATACTGTACATGAGATGCTAGTGGCTAATTATCATGTTAACTAAAGGTCTTTAGGGTTAATTATTAAAGCTAGGTGGTTTCATAGACTCTAGAAATCGCAGCCTAGCTTGGACAGCACATAGGAAATACATAGGTAGGTTGACAATGATTGGACAAACATTTATGACCCTGAGACTTCCACAGAACAAGTTATATATCCTTTACATTTAACTCGTATATCATATTATATGTATCACATTATATTCAATTTTTTTGTTTTGTTTTATTTTTTGTTTATTTATTATTTTACTAAAAAGAAAGAGAACTAATTGTAATGGTCATTATACCAATGCTTAAACGCCATTGCTGAAATCTAATGGTCGCCCAAGCCTTTACTGTGTAACAGTTTTGATAAGTGCCCTTTTCTGTTCCAAAATGACTACTCCTGTTTAGAAGTAACCCAATGTCACGGAAATTTGTAAATATTTCATGAGCCGGCTAATTTGTATGAAATCATAAGATCTTATTCATACATTTAAGGGGAGGGGCTTCAGTATTGCGTTTTAAAAAGCTGGGTTATTTTCAACCCAGCATTAGGTGAATAAGGTAGGTACCCAACCATTGGTTTATAAATTAACCCATGAGGTTGTTTGAACCCAAAATGCTGGGTTGCTGTAAACCATTTTTGGGTCACATGTAAACATTTATAGGTTAATTTAACAATTTAACATTTTTGTTCCTAACAGGAGGAGTTAAGCGGCAGAGCTGTGCACATACTCGAGACATTTGAGCCTTGGCATTCATGTAGGAGATGCAGGTTCAGACTGAACTAATGTCTCCTGAAATCAGTCAGGCAAGAAACTGTTCCATTCCAGAAGTCTAAAGTTTCATTCCAATACGTGTCCCGATTTATTAACCCCTCCTGGGTTGTTGCTATAGCGATTAAAATAGTGTGTTACACCAAAAAAATGCTTAGGCTTCCTAACCCTAAATATGAGGAAAATAACTCCTTATGCTTTCCCTAAAGCAAGAAGCACTGAAACAGATCAGAGCCAATAAAACAGAAGAGCGAGTATGGAGTGGAAATATGGTGAAGGAACGCTCAAAGCGTCCAAAGAGGAAGGGGGATCTTCTCTCTGACACCATGCCAAGACCTTTAGCCCAGAGAAGAGACAAGCGTCCAATATGGGCCCACAGCAGGTATAAATAGGCAGACTGCAGAATTTACGACTAAGGCTTAACACAGATCAGGCTAGCATTGTGTAGATGCAATTACTGCACCATGACAGTGGAGTCACACTGTGCATTATTAAGGTCACTGCAAAAGACATGATTAGTAAAGCTAAAGCAGGATCAGAGAGGAGGAGGAGAGAGAGAGAGAGAGAGAGAGAGAGAGAGAGAGAGAGAGAGAGAGACATAGAAAAAGAGATTGAGGGAATTAGTCGTAATTCACGTATACTCCCAAAATCATAAGTCAAATTTTGTTCCACTGCATGTTATAGCTTATCTATTTCTTTGGGAAATCTGTGCACATTCAGAATTGGGGCTTTATAAGAAGTGTTGTCTTACTTTCAAAGAGATTGATCTTATGTTTTTAATTTTCAGTCGATAAACTTGTAAATAAATCTGGTACATTTATATTGAAGGAGAAACACAAGGCATGTTTTGGGACCAATTTCATAGATACTTGTGACTCCTAGGTGCCACATAAAACACCCCACGACTAGCATCAATCCTTCCATCTTCAAAATCCAAAGCTTTTAAAACTATATCCAACTTTCAATACCAAATAACCAAGGAATCCCCCAACAAAATGCCAAAAGGTTTGTATTCACACTACCCTATAATCTTTCTTGAAACTTGAAACTTGCCACTGTCACCCCACACATACACACAGTGTCCCAGATAGAGAAGATTAAAAATGCTCCAATTTTGACCTTCCTCGTAATCTTTGCACTATGGTCTGAATTCAGGGAAAAGAAAATCAAGGTCTGTTATGTAAAACCAATTCCAACATTCATCGGCCACAGCTGGTATGTCTTGCATAAGAGTCATGAAATGTCATCTGGTTAGAGCCAACACTGCCTATCCATCGGCCACTAAAGCTTAGCTTCCCCAGAAAGTGATATCTCCTGTCACTGCCCAGAGTGGATTAGCACTTGATTGAGGTTGCTGTCCCGGTTTGCTGTAAAAGTATGGGACAAGAGATCGACCAGATTTAGGGCTCAGTTCATAAAAATGCATCTATGTAATACTCGGGTCAAAGTACCATGTCCGGTGGTAAAATGGACTAATCTTCCAGACACCACTTACGGCATTTTAGTAATTTGATTTGAATGCAAAATAAAAAAAGACAGACAGACAGACAGACAGACGGTAGGTAGGTAGTAGGTAGGTAGGTAGGTCGGTCGGTCGGTCGGTATACAATTTTTTTATTTGGGAGAAATGTTGTCACTATACCACACCGAATGGAAAAAAATATATAATTTTACTAAAACACATACCAAAGAGTAAACTTAATATAATTTTAAAGTGGTCTTTTATTTTTTCTGCAGCTGTATATTTTACAGTAATTGTACAAGAGGATGCAGCAGATGGCATACTGTATATTACTGGGACGGAAGAGCCTTGCTTCGCCACAGTGATCCAAACATCTGAATCGGCTTTTGCAAATGATCTTCTTCGATGAATTACTGCAGCATGGTCAATAAAAGTGCAAACGCACATCTCCTTTCATTTAAATTGCCAACTTGCATTCATAATTGTGTCATGCAAATAACACCAAGTTTGTGAATAAACCTTAATATATAAACCGAATACACATTGCTAAATTCATGAAAATACTGTGTCAGCACATTTAGCATCTGTTCAAATTGGACTACAAGTGCTTAGTGAATAAAACGCAGTTTACGCTGAAATACATTGTTTTTGTATATTATAAAACACTGCATATCATCCCAGTACATTTCTTACTGTGGTGTCGTAACACACAAAAGGTTTACAAGAATGTGTGGCATTCAGGCATCATATAATTTGCATTACCATATAAAGTGTATAATGTATGAAATACAATTGCATGAGTGCATATGGAAGGATGCATTTATTGACTTTTCCTTCTGACTGTCTATTGCCAATGTAATGGACAATGGACGTTTGAGTGGCTACAAGCCCTGGGTTATTGATTTGATCAAACAAGCATAATTAGGCAGATGTGTCTGTAAAAAACAGAAGCTGAACTGTACTGTATACTTCTGTTTATTTCTACCAGCCCATGCTTGTACTGATGTGCTGTGCCCGTGCATGCTAGCGTGGAGAGGTGATGTTATATCAAGCATAGATGGGCACTGATTAGATTTTAATACACTTACTCTGGTAAGTGGGGTTAAGTATGTAGTGTATTATAGTAATACAGTGGATTTGTTGATCTGTGATGGAAAGAGTATGTGAACGACATGGGTCGGCTTTGGGACACGTGGGCCACAGCTGTGCATTTTATCAGCCACCGCCTGAGCTATTAGTGAAAGAGGCTTTTATACACATACATTCAACACTAATAAGCCTTTGTCAGATGTAGGATGCAGAGGCTGCAACGTTGGATGATTTGTCAGCCCAATGAGGTCAAAAAAGTTTAGGATTATGACACAGAGATGGGGTTTTAATATAAAGTACTGTCCTTACTAATGAGACCACCATCCAACACCAGCATTCATTTGATGTGCACAGAAAGTTCACTAGGTGTACAATTTGTATTCCCCCTGATAAATGGTGACCCCTCTTATATATTCAACCTAGATTTATTTAGGAGTCCCTGTGGAGTAGATTATATTACAATTATAATATATATATATATATATACAAATATATTCTAAAATATTAATATAAATTAAGTTAAGCAATCTGCCTGACTGTATAAATATCACTAAACATAACATTTACTTTGTTTACATGGTTGCATCTGAAACCTTAGGTCAAAATATTTTAAAGATTAATTTGAACTAACACAAGGGAGACAATGCTTATGACTAGTCTTAGACTAAAGTATATGTTAGAGCTGTCTACACTGAAAACAGTTAGCAGTGACATATCTTAAAATACATCAGTAGCATTGTTTTGTCTCAAAATGCACACAAGTCATGTTTTTTGTAAGGCATGTTTGTAAAAACTACTTAAATGTCCTAATTTGACTAAGGTTTAGTCCTGGTTTAAGATAATCCCTGTCCGGGAAACCGCCCCTATGTGAAGACCAGATTCAATATAGGATTCAGATATGCATCGATAATAAGACTTACTGAATGCAGTAAACGTTAATTTTATTGCAATAAATATTTAGAGACAATGTCTATCAACTTTCTATCAATTTTATTTCAACAGTATTTGTTATCACAGCTCATCTGTTATGTACATGTCACAGCACATATAAACAATAGCCATGGTTGTTTATGAATAGAATAAAGATTAAATGCATCATTCAGAAATTCTCCCGCTTGTCCAGACATATTACTCCCGCACGTAAAAGTGTGTTTCAACAGACATTGTGACAGAGGAAAACAGGTGTTACTAGTTCATTTAGGCTTAACAGGGGGGGATTACAGCTGTCACCTGCCATATTCCATCTCCAATGTTGAAACATTGTAGGACTAATGACCATACCCTTTTCCCAGAGCTAGACACGTCTATTGTCTCTGTAACCTAACTTGTTGTGTATTCCTCCTTGCTAAGACATGTCAAGCGGGGTATCTTGCTAACAACGTGCCCTTGAAATCTCCTGGTATGCATATATTTGAAATAGTTTGGACCTCAGACGTGTCTCTTGATAGCAACAGAATCCTGAATGATGGAAAGCAGCTTGGGGAGAGGGATCTGTGGTGACAGAAACCACAAGCTGCAAATGTTCTGCACTTATAGGCTTTAATAGGCTTGGGAAAAATCTATATAGACTGCATACAAACAAAGTCCATGTCTCCTGAAAAGATGGAATGTGTTTTTAAATACATCCCTCTTCTACAAGTGATTTTTATCTATAAATTGCAGCTATGGAGTTTTAAAGGGGCAGTTCATTTTTTTAGAGTTAAAAGATTCATTCTAGATCTGCGAACATTGCCTTTTTTTGTTATTTTGACATTCAATTTTCTGCCAATAAATGCAAATAAAACCATGTTTAATTTGGAATTTAGAAGAAATGTTGTCTGTAAAAGTGATTTTGCCATTTAGTTGTTTATTAGTTATTATTTTATTATATTATTTATTATTGTATGATTATTTTACTGTTCATATCTGTAATGTAATGTAAAGAATACTATTAATATGATCAATTTAATTCATTTAAATTTCTTGTGTAGATGGTCCTCCTGCAATAATGTATAATTTAATAAGATGTAAATAAAAATTTCAGTTTTGGTGTAAAGGTGATGTGATTATGTGCTTGGGTATGGTCATTGCACAGCAAAGCCCCTTTATGAAGGAGGTATTGGTGGAAATTTCAGTCAGAACATTTTTTTTAGAGTGAAATTTGAGTCTTAGCAATGTATTCATCCTGATGTTTTAATTAAATCACTCATAGTAATCATAATTTTTATTCAAATATAACTGTATGCCTTTTAACTCCCTTTCAAGCAAAACCAAGTAGTAATAAAACAGGCTGTGAAAAGAGCTGTGCTTTTTAGAGTTGCTACCACTTGCCCTCTGATGGATACAGATCAGGGATGAACGGTTCACACAGGAAGTCATGAATCACATTGACCTGAACAGTTCAGGGAAAGGAAAAACATTGCTTAAATGTTCTTCCAGTCACTCTTATCACAGACAAATGCTTTATCTGAAGACTTTAAACTGTTTAGGCTTCTCAAAACATTTTTATTTTAGAAAGAGAAATGAATGAACCCTTTCATAATGGTTCACTTAAACGAGCTCAAAATATATGTGCTTGCACAGAAAAAAAGTTGCAACTATTCATATAGATAGTAGTAACAAAAGTAAAAAGATGTCATTATAAAAAAATGTCTAAAACATTGAGTACATAAGAAATGACAACCATCCAATGCGTCACAACAACGTTGTCACATTCTTTGTGTGTACCTTACATACGATACTTTGAGTGTCCACATATAAAACTAATCCAATTTTCCTAGTTGCGAGGTCTGAGGTCTGCTCATAAATACTTATACAGTATCAAATTGCAGGGCACGCCAATTCTTTCCACCGGGGTTTTTTCTGGGTCTTACGCCCCTCATGAGAAACAGCACGAAGTGTGACCTGAAGGCCAACCCATCAGCCCATGCTGCACAGCTGGAAGAAGCCCGAATGCCCCACAACAACTCAGGTTTCTCGAAGAGACAAGAACCTTCAGATTTACAGATCCATTCTAAATTGGACATGCTTTGGTGAATTCAGCATGCCCGATACCGAATAACAGGTTAATTTACATTGCATTTGTGTGTGTAATTAAATGCAATAAATAAATGCAATTTCCACAAAGAAGGTAGCCTAATTTATGTACCATTTTAAACCTGAATTTTGAAGTAAAGTTCAAGTAAAATATAGTGACTAGTCTAAAATGTGTCTTCTATATCTTTTATACTGTATATCAGAACACTGTATTCAGTGACGAGTTCAATGTTCAGACACGTATTGAGACATTGGTGGTCTTTTAATAATACATGTGCTGTACATTACCTTGCCCAAGCCGATGGCTATCACAGCAGAATGGGTTCAGTTAGAGTTCAGCACCAACACCCACCACCCCCAACCCTGCTGAAACAGAATCGAGGACTGGTCATTAACCCTTTTAAGACCATCGATGACTGAGCGTGAGTAATCCTTGACCATTCAGTCCAACTCTTGATGTTGGACTGGATGATAAAGTAAATCCTGTGCAGGGGTGCAGAAAGGGCGACTGAGGCAGTTAAGCAATGCTGGTTGTTGATTATATAACTGATTATATCATGTCGAATGGTTTAGAAGAGCTTGTGTGACTAAATTTTACAAGTGATTCTGCTTACGTGACACCACTGCTATTATTTTACAACATGATCGTAAAATAGTCATATTGTCATAAGCATAGAGTAATACAGTCAAATCATCCCTGAAGGTAATTTTAAACTGGTTAAACAGATGATGTTAGTACTCTCTCTTCTTTTCGAAAAGCATTCTAGAATGCACCTCTAAACGCTGGTTGAGAGAAGAGTGTGCAGCCGTAATCTAAACAAAGAGTTCCTAATATGATTTTATTAATTTATTAATTAACTTAACATTATTCATCATTAATACATTATTTCTCATTTTCTACAATCTTCTGCAAATCAAATGATTTCCTTTTGCCGATATGACTCAATCCCAGCTAACAATTATGTTCTAAGGGGCTGTGTCCACCGAGACGTTCTTTTCCGCAGCCTCAGTGCCGCCGCTCAGCGTTTTTTTCACGCTCAGTGTATCATAGTAACCAACTTGCCTCGCTTAAAAAAAACATTGTTCGAGTCTGCAACCGGCGTTTTCCGCTGCGTAAAAGCGCCTCAGTGGATCGGGATTGGATGAACTTTCTTAATCCCCTAAAGGAAATTTATATGTCACAGCAGCACATACCAGACAAATATATTATTAGTAATAAAAGACATAAAACCATTCATAACCACAAGAATTGGTTTTTGAGTATCGTGATTAATATTTCAGACAACCTCTGTTGTGATGCAGTCTATCTTCTTACACAGCTCTGATTATACAGTCTAATAGGAGTTGGTAAAAAAGACTTAAGTGCCTAAATCTGCTTAAATCTGGAGCCTAAGAATGTTTTGCTAACGTTCCTTTTAAGTTATAAAAACACTTTTTTATAATGTTTTTGTAATGACATGTAACTGTTTTATTGTTATTTTAAAACATTTTTGAGAACTTTTGGAAAAAAATTCTAGACAACGTTGTCCAAAGTTCTGAAAATGTTCCCTGTAAGATATGGCGAAATTATTATTATTTTATATATATTTTCTAGACACAACCTGATACCCTCACGCCACAATTTCAGAGCACACATTTGATGTCATAAACTTCAAGGCTAAGTTGCCATAAACATTTCAATCTTCCTTTATATTCCATGCCAAAGTATTCAGCTGCGTTTACATCTTCCGCCTCCAGCTAAGGGTTTGTGTGTGGTCTGTAGCATCAGTTGGCCATCTGTGTATGTGTCTGTGGAGAGCTGGGTCACTGAGTGGAAGCAGGTTTACAGGTGAGGAGATGAGCTGTGTTAATTCTCGGCTAACCTCTACTTTACCTTATCCTGTGCTTTATCCATGTAAAGTCACCATATGTGTGAAATCCACACATACAGTATGTGTACTTCTGGGGCCCGTTTCAGAAAGGAGGTTTAGTGAAAACTCTGAGTATATTAACCCTGAAATGAGGGAAACTCTGGGTTTTCCGTTTCAGGATGTGAGGTATGTCAAACCTGAGAAAGCGGGGTAAGTCAAGCCCATTTCTAAAAGAGAGGTAACATACTCAGAGTCAGTAACCATAGTAACTTACTCTGTGAACCTAACCAGGGGTGCGTTTCCCAAAAGCACCGTTAGCCAACTATGGTCGCAAGTTATCTCGTTCCAGCATAGTTCAACGATTTAAGTGATGCCCAAAACCATCGTTGCAACGATCAATCGCAAGCAGCATCGCAAAGTTGCGTGATAGGAAGTACAGGTCTAGAGCTGTGGTTATAAGCATCGTTCATTATTATTATGACATGTAGACTTACATGCATCATCAAGCTTTTGATCAAAGTAAGCAAGCAACACTCAGTGCATTCCATATCCATCATTCTAAATATATACAAATTCAATTTTACATCTTTTAGTTCGTCAAGAAAATAGAAGCGCTGTTGTTTGAAAAGTGCGCATGCGCATGACCTGCGTGCTCTATGCCCCTGGGGAAACCCTGGGCGGAACGACGTAGGAGGACACTTATAAATGAATCAAATATCGTGAAAGAAAACAACAGATAACAAAAATAGAATAACAAAAGTAGTCCTTAAATGCAATGTATGTTATTTACAGCAAGAATTTGACATTAATTCGATCTCAACATATTTATTAGTAGACGTCATTACTCCATCACCTGTGTGGTGTCATCAACTAGATTGCTGAACCAACTTGGTTCAAACAATTGATCTCCGACAGAGTTACACGGTTTCCGGAGACAGTCGTAACTACATCGTTAATTTCCCCAATGATGCATCGTACTATTTGGTTAACGTGGTGTTGTTCGGGAAACGCACCCTTGGTCAGGAACAAGTTTTCTTAGGAAAACCCAGAGTTTTTTTTCCCATCTCCTCCCCCTTTTTAAAGTCCAAGTGGTGTCCTTCATCGATTCATTCATTTAATACAGTCATTCATGGCACACATTTTGATCACACAGAGACCATCTCAGTGACTAAAATATCACGTGCTTTTATAGAGGCTGCATTAATTCATAGGGATATACATTGTATCTCCTCTTTGCACTGCCTCTCCTCTTACAAAGCTCATCGTTCTGAAAAGCGAGGTGTGCTATGATTGGCCAATAACCAGTGCGTAGTGATTGGTCGAACACTGCAAGCGTTGACGGAAATGTTACGCCTCTTACCATATTCGGAACACCATGTTCCCAAGCAATTGTACTGACAGGTGATAAAATGTCATCGCTACTTCCTTATATCAATTCGAAGCCGAATCTGATACGGAAATAGAAGATGATCAAGCCGATACATCAACTTTGCAAGCGCAACTTGAGCAGGATGTAAAGGATTGGTAGGGTTTTATTAAAAAAATATTATGTTAAATAGTTAAAAACTATAGCTAACTGTTTTACCTTTTATATACAAGGTTATAAAGACTATAAACAAACAACCATATGATATACATCATACAGAGTTTGTTTGAGATAGAAACAAGCATTCGTTTTTAGTTGTCTCATCTTTTGGCAGGGCAAACAAAGAGTCTTTCTTTTCGCAACGAAACACACAGCGTCTCCGCGATATGGCTGCTACAGTGACGATACAATGAGACTTACAGGTACGCCCACCTTACTTGCGTTTAGATTTGGGCGTCTTAGTCAAGTCATGTTACGAAGTGACGTACATTTGCCGGGGTGTGGTTACATGAGGCATTTCAGGCAGGTCTGGGTGAGCATTCGCTTTTAGATAGAATGTATGTTTTGTTTTGGCATGCCATGCGCTCTCTGGTCTCGTCTATGTCCCCGCCCTCTTGTTTCCTCATTAATTATCTTGATATGGTTTCATGCCCTTCACCTGTTCCTCTCTTGATTTTATCCCCTATATAATGCCCTTGTGTTTTCTATCTTGTGCTGTTCGTTTTGCCTGATACCCTGTCAGTGTCTTAGTCAAGTGTTTATTTGTAGTCTAGTGTAGTCAGTGTTTTGTTTTTGTCAAGTTTAGTTTGTTTGTGCCTATGGTTTTGCCCCATCGTGGGTTTTGTTTTGTGTTTGTTTATATTAAAAGTATTTTTGTTAACCTTACCCGTCTGCAATTGGGTTCTGTCCACACAAACCGTGACACGTGGTGCATATGCTTAACTCAAGGTAAGCCTATCCAGAGTTGATTGAACTAACTCAAATCAGCAGTACTGAATCCAAAAACTCAACTTTCGCATCTTGGTGTAAATCAACTCAGAGTTCATATTTTAACTTGGTGTTGGTTGAACCTCCTATTGAAATGGACCCCTGACCTGCTAAGTCAAGATCTGCTGTAAGTCAGTTACAAAAGTTCAAAGAAAGTTTTTGTCATTTATACTACACTTGTCTTCCTTAATAAAAAGCAATATTATTTAAATATTTGTTGCTCCAGGTATTTTAGTCCAAAACCTTTTCTTTATCCTTTAGATGTTTTTGTTACGGAAACACCAGTGGCCTGTATCACGAAGCGAGGTGAACAAACACTGAGTTGCAGAGTAAGCTTTGAGTTGACAAAACCAGACAAACCCAACCTGTTTCAGATCAGGTTCAGCTGTAGCACATGCTTGGTATAAACTTTCTCTGTCAACTCCGGCTTGATCCAGAGTTTGTGAGGGGCTTGCACCTGAAAGTGTGACACGTGCGGCAAACAGCCAATCACACGGAACATGGAAAGCATCATCAGTTTGATTGACTTCTCGCGAGTATCAGTGCAATTCACTTTTCTGTTGAAGATGAAGAGGTCATTATGAAAAAATATCATGAATTGAAACACATTTACAAGGCAGGAATAAACATTGCTGCAGTGAAAGTTTGAATAGGCAGCTACGGACTATATCAATACAGAATCAACTGAATTTAAATAATTCATATAGGTTTACAAAAAGATCTAAAGATAATATGTATATGCTTCATTACTTTAAAAAGCTTTATATATTAAAGTTTGGATTTATACGAATATAGTTATATTTATTTAAATACTGTGTTTAATATTAATAAATATTATTATATATATATATATATAGTTAATTATCAACTCATATAATAATTATATTAATGTGTTTTGAATTATAATTAATAGATGTTAATATACAATACAAATAAACACTTAGCAGCAAAAGATTTTCTCTCTAACATCTTATCACTTTAAACTTTTTTAAAAGGGGTCATATGGCGGGAATACGTGTTTTCTGTGTCTTTGGTATGTTATAAGTTGCCCATGCATGTATTAGACACGTAAAATTGCAAAAAATAAAGTGTCGGAACAAAAGATGCATTCTATCTAAAAGCGAATGCTCACCCAGACCTGCCTGAAACGCCTCGTGTAACCACACCCCCACAATCAGTTCGTGGTATGATTTGACTAAGACCGCCCAAATGTATACGCAAGTAAGGTGGACGTACCTGTAAGTACAATTGCTTTGTAACCTGATTTTCCAAATATGGTAAGAGGCGTTACATCTCTCTTGACATATTCAAACAATATTCCAAACAAAGTGGTTCATTTTTTTGAACCAACTGTACTGCCTGACCTGACTGGCTGGGGATGTACAGTAGTTTGTTTTTATTAAGTCCTATCTCCCCCAAAATCACAATCTCCTCTTTCTGCTTCCATTTCCGTGGTATCCATCTACAGGGGTTATTAATGATCGAGTCAAAATAAAATGATCGCTATTATTTAGAAACATACATAAGTTTCGTCAGCCCTCCTGCTGACCTCCGAAACAGACAAAGAGCTGCTCAGAGCTTCTTGGCTCTGCGTGCGGTCCAAGTAGAGGCGCGTGCGCGTACTGGACACGGCACGGATAGATTGGGTCTTCCTCCCCGGTGGGGAGCGCCTGCAGGTTCACCACCTGGTCTCTCGGGAGAGTGGTGGGAACCTTGGGCACGTAGCCGGGGCGGGGTCTCAAGATAACGTGAGAATCCCGGCCCCGAGTTCTAGGCAATCTGTGGACACGGAGAGTGCTTGTAGATCCCCTACCCTCTTGGAGGTGAGCGCCATGTGGAAAACCGTCTTTATCAAGACTGAGAAAGAGCGGTAACCCCGAGAGGCTCGAAGGGGGCGGGGCCTCGTGAGGCCCGCCACCTAGGTCGCAAGAGGGTATGGAGCGCGGATAAGGTGGTAACCCTCTCGCACCCCTTAGGAACCTAATGACCAGGTCGTGCTGTCCCAGAGGCTACCCAGCACTCGGGTCATGATGAGCGGCCATAGCGGCTACATACATTCCCAGTGTGGAGGGGGAGAGGTTACTCCCCCGTCTCTTTTGAGGACGGGACAGCCCGTACCCGACCGAGCAACTCCGCGGGTCTTCTCGCCGAGAAGAGCACCAGGACGAGAAGAGGCGCCACCTATGGGCGTATAGCCGCCCAGTGGCCGAAGCCCTAGCCTGAGTGACGTCCCAACCGGACAGGGGGTGGGTCACTCAGGATCTCCTCGTCCCGTCCAGACATGGAGACCAGGTTTTGCCTGGGATGCCGTAACGTGCCCCTTCCCCTGGGGAAGCTGTCCGCCAGGGGGAGCAGCCAGGGGGGGAGTTGTTGTCAGAGCCTCAGCTCCGAGAACCAAGTCCTGGTTAGGCCGAAGGGGCGTAACTAGTACCACTTGATGCTCCTCTTCCCTGGCCTTGCACAGGCCCTGTGCAATGAGGCTCACTGGGGGGAAGCGTACTTCCGCTTGTCCCGCGGCCAGCTGTGCGCAAGGGCATCCGTGCCGAGGGGTCCTCGGACAGGGAGTACCCAAGCGGACAATGGGAGGAGTTCGGGGAGGCAACAGGACCACCTGTGCCTGGCCAAACTGCCCCCAAATGAGCCGGCTGCGCGGGGAGGGAGTCGCCACTCTCCGCAAGGCGTCAACTGACGAGAGAGCACATCGGCTGTCTGGTTCAGGACGCCTGGGATGTGTGTGGCTCGCAGGGAACTGATCACCTGCTGACTCCAGAGGAGGAGGCGTCGGGCGAGTCATGTTAGCTGCTGTGAGTGAAGAATACGCCACAGCAGCTGTCCTGTCCGACCGGACCAGCACGTGCTTCCCTGCACGAGAGGAAGTCCCTCAATGCAAGTAGCACAACCCACAACTCTAGGCAGTTGAATGCCAACGCAGGCGGGGGCCCGTCCACCGCCCCGACACTGCTTGCCCGTTGCACACGGCACCCCTTAGGGTGTGTAAGCGCTGCCGGTGTGCCACGCTCTCCAAGGAACTTGACTCTGCCGCCAGTGTTGGAGCGGTCGTATATGCATCGACCCGAGGGGGGGCCACCCCCGCCGAGGATGCCTTGAATCCCAGGAGCCTCTTGTTACAGGGGGACCGCTGACTGTCTGATCTCAGGCAGTTCAACACTGACCGGGCGCGCTAGTCCTCGCGCCCCCTCCTGGGGGTGAGCGGGGCCGCTCGTGAGGACAGAGTCGAGTTCCATACCGAGAAAGAGGATGCTCTGCACCGGGGAGAGCTTGCTCTTATCTCAGTTGACCTGTAGCCCCACCGATCTAGGTGCCTGAGCACCAGGTCCCTGTGTGTACACCACAGATCTCGAGAGTGTGACCAAACTTGAGCCAGTCGTCGAGATAGTTAGTACCCGCACACCTCCTTCCCAACGGGGACGATGTCGAGGGAGGATCGAGACATGAAGTACGCGTCCTAGGTCGATTGCCACGAACCAGTCCTGACGCCTGACGGACGCCAGGATGCGCTTCTGTGTGACCATCCTGAAAGGCAGCTAGTGTAGGTGCCTGTTCAGAACACGCAGATCTAAGATAGGGCTCAACCCTCCGCCTTTCTTTGGGACAATGAAGTACTGGCTGTAAAACCCGCTGAACACCTCGGCCGGTGGGACGGGCTCGATCGCTCCCTTCACCAGAAGGTAGGCGACCTCTGCCCGAAGTACGGGGGCATCCCTGCCTCT
Organism: Triplophysa rosa; assembly: GCF_024868665.1. Taxonomy (NCBI): domain Eukaryota; kingdom Metazoa; phylum Chordata; class Actinopteri; order Cypriniformes; family Nemacheilidae; genus Triplophysa; species Triplophysa rosa. The sequence continues at coordinate 7,809,381 of NC_079891.1, forward strand.
GACTGAGGTAAAAAAGGGGGCCCCGGAACTTGGGCGAACGTGTAGCGAACTGAATCGTGTAGCCGAGACGGATCGTCTTCCTCAGCCAGCCTGACAGTCTGGGCAGGCTCCCAGAACTGTGACAGGGGGACTAGAGGTTGATCTGCTTCATTGCCCCCGCGGAGGGTGGTTCGATGGCTAGCAGTACGGATTCCTTGCCGGGGGAGGTCCCCCGGGGAGGAGATCGGCTCTGCCATATTTCCTGCCTGGCGACTGCACAGCTCAAGGCACTGTCTGACTGAGAGTGCTGAGGGCTGGTGTTTATACTCGACATTGCGCTTTACCATGACGCAACGTCGAGTTTGCCGTTCACCGTCGTGCAGAGGGTGAGAGCGGCTGTGGTAACCCAGAGAGAGAGGAAACTCTCCTTTTTGAGAGTAAGTGGGCGCCAGCCCCCCGGAGGGGGCCAGCAGATGGAGGGACGGGGCAGGAACCGTCCCTATCCGACCTCCCAGCGCTGTGGCTGGGGTCGGGCCCAATGGTAGCCTCGATCACCCTGAGGTGTTCCTATGACAGCCGCTGCCCGCGGCTGCTGATGGGGCGATGGTCTCCTCTTCGCTGTCTCCTCCAGGGCGGCGTTGAAGAGGACCAGGGCTGCTGGGAAGCAGACAGTGCACGGGACTCGACGGCCGAGTTGCGGCACGGAGGACTGCTTCTTACTGTCGAGAACCCTCTGGGGAGGCCGCGAGCAGGTCTCGCGCCCCCCCCCCGACGGGCGGGGGGTGAGCGGGGCCGCTGCGGCTCGACAGTAACACCAACCAGCCCCCCCTTGCGAGACGGGTACGTCGAGAAAACGGACCTTCTCAGCGTTACTCATCTGCGCAAGTATCGGCCAGAGGAGTTTCTCATGGACCACAAGTGTGGACATCGTCCGACCCAGGGCCCGCGTGAAGTGAAGTGAAAGTGAAGTGAAAGTGACCTATTTGTCAGGTATGGTGACCCATACCCGAAATGTGACCTCTGCATTTAACCCATTCAGTGATTAGTGAATACACGCACAGCAAGTCGTGAACACACACACACCCGGAGCAGTGGGCAGCTATCACTGCAGCGCCCGGGGAGCAAGTAGGGGTAGGATGCCTTGCTCAAGGGCACCTCAGTCATTACCCGCCGGCCTTGAGAATTGAACCGGTAACCTTCTGGTCACGAGTTTACCATTAGGCCACGACTACCCCAGGTGGTCACCTTGGTCGCCCGTAGAGCGAGGTCGGTGACGGCGCGGAGTTCCTGCATAAGCGCTGGGTCGGTCTTACCCTCGTGGAGCTCTCTCAACGCCCTGGCCTGGCAGGAGCCATAGCGTGGAGAGAGGAGGCAGCTTGGTCCGCCGCAATGTAAGCTCTCGACACCAGAGATGCCGAGACACCACATGCTTTGGACGGGAGTCTAGGTCGAGCCCCCCCAGGTGGCCGCCACCTACGGGCACGAGTGCACCGCGGCGGCAAACTCCACCTGGGGGACACCGACGCATCCTCCAGCTGTCTCAACCTCGAGGGAAGAGAGGGTGACAGAACTTTGTTTGACGTGAAACGTGCCGGAAGGGGCGTTCCAGGTCTTGCAAAGTTCCTCATGCACTTCCGGTAAACACGGCACTGGGGGCGGGCGCGGCTTGGAGCCGCGCTCAAACCCGAGGCGCCATGTAGCCAGCCGCGAACGCCGGGAGAGGCAGTGCGGGCACTGCAACCCAACACTCACGGCGGCCCGGGAAAGCATGGCCGACATCTCGACATCCGCTTTTTCCTGGGCTCGACCCCCCGAGGGAGGGAGCCCGAAGAATCGTCGGAGTCGGATGGCAGTACGTCACCCCCCGATGCTGCAAGAGACCTCTCATCATCACGCATCGTGTCCGAATACGTGATTGAGGAATAAGACGGCGGACCGTCTTTTTTGGGGAACGGTCAGACGAGCGAAACGAGGTGTGAACGGTCCGTGAGCCGTGGCTGGCGGATTATCGCTCACAGTAATCCTCATCTCACCCTCGCTGCTTGCCATAGCGGACGGCAGGGCCGTAGTCCTGCCGCCACGGAACGGGGAGCAAACGAGGTGGTGGCTGAGTCCCGTGGGAACACAGCCACCTGTGACGCAACGTCTGAATCGTCACCGCCCGCAGTGCGGGCAGGACGTATCCACAACGTCTGCCCCAGCGTACTGGAAGCAGGCATTGTGTCCGTCCCCCTCCTCGATGAGTGTGTTGCACCCATGAGAACAGCGGGACAAGCCACGCTGGAGAAATTTGCTCTTTTAGAAAAGGAAATTTGCTCGAACACCTCCGGAACTGCCGAGACGCCCAGGGGAGAGTCACTGCAGGAAGGGACCGTCCGCTGTCCACGTCGTAGATTCCAGCAGAAAGAATGATCACCAAGATCGTAGAGAAGCTCATCAGATGCGTAGGCTCTGAAGAACAAAAGGTGAATGAATGAGCACGCCGGCTTCCCTCTTATACCCGGACATCCGGGGAGGAGCCCGGCATGCAAATTTCATTCGCCAATTTTCATTGGCCTTTTCTAAATACTCAGAAGATGATAGGTTCTCAAGACAAACCCCATTCTGTCGGTTCGACACAACATCGAGAGACCGACAGAAAGGGAACTCCATATTATTCTATAAAGCAGTTTTAGATCCATGACGTTTTCCAAGAAGCAAGTACACTTACTTTATACAGGAGGTGCTGTTACAGTACAGTACATGCAAACATACTGTATGTGTCAGATTATGCCATAAACATATGGACATGGAAAGAACATAATTTACAGCACATGGCGGTAAATGATTGACACCAATGTTTTATGTTCACTGTTTATTGTTTATTCATATTTCTAGTACCTAGTCGATGTTGTTTTCACAGTGCATTTTGTAAACACTATTAAAGGCTTCATACAGAATATGTGTTTGTTTAGTATTGCTTGGCTCAAAGAGAGTTGTGAAGGTTATGTGGGGTTATGCAGTAGTGGGATATTTAAAATCTTCCTGAGAAGCTGTTATTAGTTCTCATAAACCAGAAGATTCAATTACCTCGTGCCTAGGTTTCTAGGAACTGGCCAGCATCATATATTTGATTTACAAGCAATGACATGCATAGGACATAAAATGGAATGCGGAGCACAAGTTCTCTTTAAATCAGATTCTGTTGTATGGAACAGTTCAAAGTACTACAAACACTTATCTCTCTTATGTAAAGATCACTCTATTGCTTTGAATGCTTTTACTCTGTAACATTTACTTTACTGTTCCATGGACTCATAAACTGTGTATAAAACAAAGCCATAATTAAAAATCAACCTGTATAATATGCGTGTCATTGTAGAATAACTCCCTGAAATATTACCGGGGTTTGATCTTGAGAACCTATCATCTCCGAGAGGAATTTAAAACGCCAATGGGCTTTGGCGAATGGCACACGCACGCCAGTCCCTGCCCCGTGCATACGGGTATAAAAGGGAGGTGGTGTCGGCCATTCACTCACCCTTTGGGCTGAGGATCCTGAGAGACAACTCCCGGTCGCTGCAGCGGTCAGCGAAGCGTTGTGGCATGAAGACACAGGTTGTAGTTGTTGTAAAACCTCGCGAAGGTACTGGGCGTAGCCCAACCTGCAGCACTACATATGTCTGCCAGAGAGGCACCCTGAGCCAGTGCCCACGAGGAGGCCATACCCCAGGTGGATTGGGCTCTCACTGCAAGCGGGCACGGGACCGGTATGCCAAAGCAATGGCACCCACAATCCAGTGCGCCAATCTCTGTTTGGAGACAACAGCGTATAAACAACAGCGTTATAAGCGTATAAACGCCTAGTGTCGGGGGCTCTAGACTGCAGGATGGTTTCCTGACCACCAGCGGCAAGCCACTCAAGGTCTCCTCCTCCCGTCCAGGGGCCAGACGTGGAGATTCCAGAGGCCTGGCTTGGGGTGCCACACCATGCCCTTCCCCTGCGACAGAAGGTCCTTCGTCAGGGGAATCGGCAAGGGGGGAACTGTCTTCAGAGCCACCAGGTCTGAGAACCAAGTCTGGTTGGGCCAGTAAGGCGCAACTAACAGTACTTGGTGTCCCTCTTCCCTGACCTTGCCCCCCGGACCCCCCAATACAGTAAAACTGCACATTTTAGAGTGGCATTTTATTCTGGCCAGCCTAAGGCACACCTGTGCAATAATCATGCTGTCTATTCAGCATCTTGATATGCCACACCTGTGAGGTGGATGGATTCTCTCGGCAAAGGAGAAGTGCTCACTAACACACATTTAGACAGATTTGTGAACAATATTTGGGAGAAATAGGCCTTTTGCGTTCATAGAAAATGTCTTGGATCTTTGAGTTCAGCTCATGAAAAATGTGGGCAAAAACAAAAGTGTTGCGTTTATAATTTTGTTCAGTGTACAGTATATCAATGACATTAATTAGACATCATTAAAAGGCAAAGATCTGAAGCTGTTAGCTTTGCGCAATTTCAGGATAATTTGCGATTTATCTGATAGAGAGGTGTACACGAGTTTTCTGTAAATATTTTCGTTCTATGAATCACATGTACGCACTTTGAGAAATTATCATAAAATCAAATTTAGGACGGTTTCTACACAATATTCTATAAATCAGTGGTTCCCAACCCGGGGGTCGCGACCCCCACTAGGGGTCGCTAAAAGTTTACGAGGGGTCGCTGATGTTACTTAAATTTGAGTTAAAATAGGAAGCATTTTTATGTAAAACCATGTTGATTATTCTAGTAATGTTCTCTTATTATATGAATGAAAAAAGAAGCAATTTCTTCATTTTTAGATGTGTATTGCTTGAGTCGGGAAAAGGCGGAGTGTGACTTTAAAAAAATACGCGGCAAAATTCATATGTCAGACTGCCCGTTGTACAGCGCAACGCTCAAAACTAGGTAAATAGTCAAAGAAAACGAACGAATATGGCAAAGCGCAAGGGAGAAGAGAAAAATATGTGTGTTAAAAAGAAAATAAGGATTTATTTGGACAGTTATCTGGAATTTGTTTTATTGAAGCAATGGACAATGTGAGGATTGAGTGTGTAATCTGTGGAGAGAGACTAGCGAATGAAAGCATGAAGCCCTGCAAACTGAAGAGACATCAGACCACCAAACACCCTGAGATGGTGGGTAAACCCAGAGAGTTTTTCCTAACGAAAAAAGAACTTGTTATATCAAACAGGCCACAGAACATTAAAGATGCTTTGACTAGAGCTGGAAATGAAAACAGACATGCAACGGTTGCGTCCTTCGAGTGCGCTCTTTTGATTGCCAAATCCAAAAAGCCGCACACCATCGGAGAAACGCTAATCAAACCCGCTTGTGTAAAAATGGCAGAAATAATGTGTGGAACGCAGGTGGCTTCCAAGCTTAAAACTGTACCCCTGTCAAATACAGTAAAAGACAGGATCGACCGAATGGCAGACAATGTTGAAAAAACGTTAGTTGAAAAGTTAAAGGAGCACCCATTTTCTATTCAACTTGATGAAACGTCCACTGTGGCAGACGTAGAAGTACTCGTTGCATTATGTGCAATACATTGAAGACGCCGAAGTAAAACAGGACATTCTTTTGTCTTCCAATTTGTCAACAACGACACGAGGTGAAGATATTTTCCATGTTATTGATATGTACTTTACCAAGCAAAACATTCCTTATAATAACTTAGTCGCATGCTGCACAGATGGAGCTGCTTCAATGATGGGAAAGAACAAAGGCTTCAATGCACGTCTGAAGGAAAAGGTTCCTCACTGTCTTGTTTTTCACTGTATGATACACCGCCAAGCCCTGGCTAGCAAACACCTCTCGGTTGAGCTGAATGAAGCGCTCAAGATGGTTGTAAAGATCGTCAACTTTATCAAAGCCCGTCCATTGAACAAATGCATCTTTGCGGAGCTGTGTGAAGATGAGGCGCACCAGACACTCCTCCTTCATACCGAAGTGCGCTGGCTATCAAGGGGTCAAGTGTTGGTCCGTTTTGTTGAGCTGAAAGAAAAAATAAAGGAGTTCCTGAGCTTGAACAACCAGAAATTGCTTGACGAAATGACCAACGAATTTCTTATAAGAACATCATACCTGGCTGATATTTTTAGCCTATACAACGAAACAAACAAGCGCATGCAAAACGCGGACGCGAACATCATGGAATGCAAGGAAATCATTGACGCATTTGTGCAAAAAGTGGAATTCAGAAAGAATAAACTCATGAAACAGGAACTACAGCACTTTCCATCACTTTTCAATCATACTGGAGGTAATTTACCTGAGCCCTTGAGCCGCGAATTCACGTGTCACATGGAACTGCTACAGGAGCAGATGAAGTCACGGTTCTCTGATGTTGATGAACATGTCGCCAAATGCGCATGGGTAATGGATCCATTTACTGCAAAGGTGGAGGACGTGGAGCATTTAGACGCGGAGGACGAGCTCTTGGACGTTAAAACGAATTCTCTTCTGAAGAGGTTCTTTACCGAACACGGGTACAAACGGTTCTGGCTCGTGAAAGGGTCCGTCTTCGCTCCTAAGCTTGCGCAACATGCCTTAACCAGACTCATCCTGCCGTTTGCCACAACATATCTGTCAGAAACTGCTTTCAGCTCTCTGGTAAAAATCAAAACAAAGGCACGCAACAAGCTAGACGTGCACAATGACTTTCGTCTGGCTGTCACACAAATCACGCCTGCTATCCAATCTTTAGCTCAGGAAATATAAGGCCAGAGCTCACATTAAAAATCCTTACACACTTGAAAATGGGCATCATTCAGAGATAGGCTACAATAAATGGCAAGAATAAATATGAACACACACACAGCATTTTTTTAAATATTATTGTTCTTACATTTTTTATCTATGTTTTTAGTTTTTGGGGGTTAAAAATGCAATTCATGAATTTGTTTGATAATATGGTGTAATTTCTCTAATTACTTGAAATTTACATTTTCAGTTTAGAAATTGTTTGTGGTATTTGTGCTACAGTTTAAGAAAAAGTGGAGCCTGTTGTTGTAAAGAAAATCTATTCTGAATTGTTTCATATTGCCCTAACTATTTTATTCAGCTGTTTTTGCATTTATTAAAAATGTAACGATATGTATTGATTGTATTTTCTGTCAGTATGCAAAATGTGTCTGAGGGGGTTTGGGGGTCGTTAAGGATTTTGAATGTTTAAATAGGGGTCCCCTGGAAAAAAGGTTGGGAACCACTGCTATAAATGATGCCCTTGATGTTTTTATATCTAGGGATAAGTATCAATTTAATTTCAGAAGTTTCTTTAATTCTCTTCTCTATGAGAAAGAAATATATAAGCAAATGAAGCAATGGTTGCCTTACTTTAATGTAAAGTAATAGCCCAAATTAATTAGTCTAATGCAGTGGTTCTCAAACTGGGGGCCCCAAGATAGATCCAGGGGGGCACAGATTTTGTAGCATTTTATGAGATATTGAAATGTATCAAATTTTATGCAATCACACATCAGAAAAATAAGCCCTCCAACCAAAAGAATTTATGTTTCAGCATTGTATAACTGAATATGTTATTGGTTTAATTGAAATTTGAAATTTAAGATTATGGGGGACCGCAAAGCAATGCTCCCTACACAAAGGGGGCCTTACAACGAAAAAGTTTGAAAAACATTTCTTCAAACATGCAGTAAAGCTCAGAATCAATAGAATCAATCGTTCATAAACAAAGTGGAAAAAAAACTGATCTATTGGTTCACAGCTTGAGAAAGACATTTGGTTTTCTGCTATTTTTATCTTTCTGGTGAGAGGAGCTGAAGTAGCATGGGACGAGAAAGACCAGTGTGTGTAAAAAGGAGCATAGTGAGTTTATTAGGAAAACAGATGTTGAACTCCATTGGGTGCTTTGACTGTTCTATGATATGGCTCACTGTCTATATTTTAGTTTAAATTGTTGCTTGACTAGACACTTTATGTCAAATATCCATTTTAACATTACAATACATTTGTCACAATATGAAAAATTACCCAAAATCTAAATTCATCAATGGAATCAAAGCAAAATCATTTTAAGGTACGATCTGCAACTGCAGTGTGTTTTTTAAAGGGGTCATATTGCGCGAATAAGTGTTTTTCTGTGTCTTTGGTGTGTTATAAGTTGCCCATGCATGTATTAGACACATAAAATTGCAAAAAATGCCTCGTGTAACCACACCCCCACAAATCTACGTCAGTTCGTGGTATGATTTGACTAAGACCGCCCAAATGTATACGCAAGTAAGGTGGGTGTACCTGTCAGTACAATTGCTTTGGAACCTGATGTTCCAAATATGGTAAGAGGCGTTACATTTCCGTCACACGCTTGCAGTATTCGACCAATCCCTACGCACTGGTTAACTGGCCAATCATAGCACACCTCGCTTTTCAGAGCGATGAGATTTGTAAACAATCTGTGCGTTTCAGAGAGGCGGGGTAAAGAGGAGATACAAACATACACGGTATGTGGAAAATACAGTGTTTTTGAACCTTAAATCATGTAAACACGTTGCATTACATCTAAAACAAACGATAATATTTGTTTTAACCCTGTCAAATCACCCCTTTAAACATTTTTACATTTGGGACAATTAAATTATTTTTCCTTTTAGATGTTGAGTGTTCTTATGTCATTGCTGGGTATAAAAAAATATTACATTAAAATAATTTGAGATGCAGACTAAAATAAATACATTTTATTTAGTATCTGAATGGTAACAAAAGACACGTTTGATGCGTTTAATGCAAATACATGTTTCCCTTTTTCCAAAGGACTTTGGAATGACGATTGAAGATCAAATTCCACATTCTGCAGCAGGTTTCAAGGCTAAAGTTTTATGCAGTAGCTCTAGGCCAGTCAGTACACGGCTTTATTTATCCATTTCTCAAAAGAAAAGACACACGAAATTCACATGTGCAAAAAACACATGTGATCACATGTGAAATGTGTGTTTTTGGAACATTTTGGTGTGAATTCCATGTGAATTCCCACGTGAAACCCATGGGATAACATTTAAAAACCCATGGGATAACATATGCGACATGTCTCCACATGTGATCATATGTTCTTCACGTCACCACATGTTGCACATGTCATCCCATGGGTTTTTACATGTTATCCCATGGGTTTCACGTGGGAATTTACATGGAATTCACACCAAAATGTTCCAAAAACACATATTTCACATGGGATCACACTTGTTTTTTTGCACATGTTAAACACATGTTGTATACATGTGATCACATGCGAAAAACATGTAAAAAACATGTGAAATCCATGTGTCTTTTCTGTAAGGGCAGTCTGGCATATACAAATTGATATGTTAGGCTAAACCAAGCCACAACATATAAGCAAAACACATTAACATGTTGCTTTATTCATTATTTACTAAACGTATACATGTTTGCAATTAAAACGTTTTTTTTTTTACATTTGAGAACTTAAGACTTTTGTATCATAAAAACAGCAAAACAGTTTACCAGCAGTGGATGTCACAATACATGTTTTCTCATAAGAATGCTTTTGATCTGAATAAATGTTTACTCTCCCAGTTTCTCTTCTTCTGCACTCAAGTGAGCTCAGTGAAGGACAGTTGTATATATTTGCATAATGACTCAACCCGCTCTCTTACTAGTAGTTGACAAGAACATGCAGTGTACCAAATGTTCCCAAGCGACCTTGTTTTGCTTCTGAAAAGCACGCCCACATACGCTCTGTGCTGGCAATCTGAAGCCTTCTTCTATCTCCAACCATAACACGTAGGGCTCCGTTCCAACCTGATGGGCTACTTAGCATGGGGATCTTTGGCAGATGTAATGCGTAGACAGTCAAAAGCAACCTGTTCGAGATGCTTGTTCAAGTCAAAATTGCCTAGTAGATATCTTTCATAGGTGTGAGCAGCGCTGTATCTAGCGAGGTGGAAGGTGGGAATGAGGTCCTGGGGGCCCACAAAAATGTCTAGGTTTTATTTTCAAAAAAGAGGCCCATAGCAATATGCAGTTAGATTTGTAAGGATTGTAATTTGGTTAAAGCTGAACAGTCAGTGAAAAAGAAAATTGAACTGACATAGCCATTTTGCCGCCACTCACTCGGGTGATGTAGGGAGAAAATTTAATTTGGTTTTATCACAAATAACGCTTGCAGCAAAGGGTGTGGGGAAAGAACGCCCTAAACCTGAAATAAAGAGACGTTCCCTCATTTTAGTCATGTACGTAGCAAGTGACCCAGTATCTCTTATGACGGATTATGTTTTTTAATTGGTTACAAATTTGTTGTTTATTAAAATTGTTACACTAATTGCAGGACCAACAGAGAACATTTTGTTCAATCAACTTTTTTTGTGAATAAAAAGACAATGTGAATGTGTGAATAAAAGACCATAGTGTTATCAGTAAAATGAGAGTTAATATCGTTAATAGAGTTAAATAGAGTTAGAGATCTTGACAGATTTCAGGGTGATTGAATGAAGGTAAAAGAACCATACATAACCATTTAAGAAAGATGCATGGATGATACATGCAATGTTTGTATAAAAAAGTAATTCAGAAGAAAAGTTGACTAATTCCCCTGTATATGAATTTAGAATCTATGCAATGGATTAAGCGTTTAATTCTATTTAATTATTTGTATTCAATTCACAGCCAAAACTTGAAAAACAACAGTCATGCCTAGGAGCCTTCACCAAATAATAGTATGAATATGAAAATGTTGAGGCTGAAACTGTACATAACATTGAGACTTTGCATTTATGTTTATGTGTTAAATGAGGAAGGTTTTTTTTAACTGATCTCTAGAGCTACTCTCTTCACAGCTAGACGAGAGCAGAGCGGGGCTTTCTGCGATAACAACCGGCTGCCTGTACATTATCCCTTACTTAACACAACTCTCTTATGCAAGACTTTCTCTCTGTGAATTTACTTGCATTTTGCATCATTCACACACTTTGGTTCTGCTACAGACATACCGTGACATTGCAGTTGATTCAGAGAATAAACTGTCAGACTAGTACTTTGATCCTGTTTTAATATTGAAGTTTTCAAGCGTATTTTTGTTTGGGTTCTGTTCTGTGTTGCTCCCTTTGGACAGTAGAAGCAGGGAAACCAGGTCAGCTCTCATTCAACTGCCAGAGGATTACATCAGAGTGGGTGTGTTTCAAGCAGCCAATCAGACAGTGTTTTAATCTGAAACCTTAAAAAACCTTTTTCTCATGTCTTTGGGGAACCGTTTTAGTTGATATTTTCCCAATAACCACATATTTCACATTCCAGCCCTTCAACTATCATATTCCGAGTACATTTAATGCTCCCATATTTTCCCAAGTATTTGGACATTTAAGCCACATTTAAAAATGTATGAATGTGACTGCATTAGGTAACATTTCAAACCAACTAATATTTATTTTAAAGAGAACACAAACACACTTTTCAAGCAAAGCATTTGGCAAGATTATTATTTTTATATGAAAAAATAAATATATTTATTTACTGTTTAAAATGAAGACCAAAATGTGTTTGGATGCCTTAGTCAAAGGTAACATTTGTTAACTGTGCTAAAATATCTGTTCAAACTTTTTTGGCAAAGCCGCTTTGTTTGATATTTATCTAATGGATAAATAGTGGCATACATAGATCTAAACACGCACGTGCCCATAGCCTTTCGTCTACCAACTTTTAAATAAAAGTGCTTCTCATCAATTTTATATTTTAAATCTGCTTAAACTTTGGTTTTGTCAACTTTCAGGCCATCCGAGAAAAATCAACAACACACTTATTTTAGTTTCATTCAACAAGTATTAATGTTAAGCTTAAGCAAAGCCTCACCAAAGCGTCTGCCGTTCACCCTTTCCTAAATGTATGCTCTATCAGACCGAATGAACATCGAAAATGTTCTCAAGATTTTATACTGCATGGTTTTCTTGGGAGAAAACAAAAAAATAACACAGATGCTTAAATATTTTATGAGAGGGATGAATCACACCCACAGCATTTGGAGTTGGACTGCCTCTGCTCTTGTAGCACGCGATAATGACCACAGATCGTTGGTTCTCTGGTGACTACTCTTTGCTTTGGTCTCTCTGGTGCCAGCTTCCTTCATAGGGCCAGATGGTCATTTTTACATTTGTCTCTTAAAATATTTCACCATAAATTCTTATTTAGTTTATATAACCCCCTCCAAATACTTACTGTCCTGTGATCAGTTTTTAGCTTTCTCGTGAAATTTTGGGGGGTGGGAGAGGCCGAAGGAGTCGTTCCTCCCTCGAGAGAAATGTGTTACTTCTGCCAGCTACCGCAGCCTTTCCTTAGAAACAGTTTCAGTGGCTCACAGCAGTAAGCTTGTGCTGAACATTTGTTCTGTTTTAAAAGGAATAAGGCTCACTTCACAGTTTACTGTATACTGCTGTTTAAAAAAAATAGGAATTTAACACTACTAAACATGCAATGCTTACAAATTAAAACTGTTTGAAAAACATTTTTCATACATTTTCATTTTTAATACAATTGTTGCGAGTGGAGAATAAAACAGTTTTGAACCCAATTTTGTATGAAAATGTTGTTGTTATCATTAATTTCCTTTTTTCCTTTCCATGGACTTTATAGTCAGAGTAAATCGCAAATGGGAAGTCTGTTAGGTCTTTCTGCAGAATTTATAGTAAAATAAAAAGATCTAAAAATTAAGGAAAACAATCAAGTAAAGCATTAACTAAAATTACACACTGCTCCTCATACATTAACTGTATACACTTTATACACAATAATGATCTACATCTGCTCCCAGTTAATTGGATTCAACTGGAGTAATCTACTTTTATTGTGAGTGTATAGTGCAAACACACTGAAATTGGCTGAACAGAAGACTTTCGTCTTTGAATAATTTAAAGTCCCATCATTTCAGTTTCAGGTCCCTCATCTGCAATCTAAATGGAGTCAGAATGTATGAATGGTGCTCAACCATGTGTTTGATTTCCTCTGTGGTGGAGGTCAAAACTGTGAGCTGTGCACAAAGTTGTGAAATCTGTGGCAAAACAGAGGAACAGAATATAGATTCAGATATTAGTTTCAATGAAATGAATCATTTTTAGACTGTCATATGCTCAAAGGTGAACACTATGCAAACATTTCCCTCAAAAAATGTGGTAAGAAAACCAATCAAATACTCTTACATTTATACTGTACCGAATACTTCTCAAAGCTTTTCATTTGCCCACAGACCTGAATAAATAAAATGAGTTACATGTCAATATGTAAGCAATAAGGTAATCAAGTCTGTGCTGTATCATGACATAATGTAGTGGAGAGTGCATCAGGATTGTACATTTGTGTTTATGTCTGCATGCACAGTTGTTAATGTAAGGAGTGGGCCACAGATTGTGATTTTCTCAGAGTTCTCAGCACTTCCTGGTGGTGGAGTTATGCATTTTAAGCTAACTTCAAAGTCATGTTCCTATACCCAATACCTGGGAAAATATGTTAAAGCAACACCTTGTAGTTTTTTCGACTTTAAAATAATGTCTCTAAAATTATTTGAGTGTTTAATTTTATTATTTTAACTGGACGTAGTCTATGCACGCTGCTATCTGAGCAGCCTCAAAGCAGCTACAACAAAACTCTATAAGTTCTGTGTTCGGGTCAGAACACACCGCCCCGCCAATCCCCTGCCTGCGGAAGAGTGCGACATGGTTTCCAAACAACGTTTCTGCATTCGCCCGTTTCATCAGCTTAGTCAACAAATTCGTGTGTATTGCGCTGACCAAGGGGGATGCTTATACAGCAACATTATTTACGACACTGGTAACAGACAATTGCGCTTATCAACCACATGGGGGAGCCGTGAGCAAAAGTTCAATAGTGTGGCTTTATATACTGGGTCAATACAATTAAACTGGTATAGCTAGGGATGTCAGGGTGGATAAGAAGGGTAGTCTTAAATCCGTTTTTTTGTTTTTTGCTTTACTCCATGTAACGCTGAGGTCATCTATATTTCAGTGTATTCATAAAGGCTGACAAAATATAAGAAGTCACTAGAATGTCTTTGTTGCAGTTCTACAAAAGTCTTTTCCAAAAAATAAAACAGCCTTTTTTCATCTTTTTGAAGATATTGACTTTAATGCATTTAGCAGATACTTTTAACCAACACAATTTAAGGTGTATTTAGGGTGTATTTTTATTCAGTTTGCGTGTTTCCTAAAATGTATCCCATGACATTGGCATTGCAGCGCCATGTTCCACAGACCGATGACCAATTTGTCTGTCAACCGTTCATTAGTCACAAGAGTAATCCAAGACCTAAAACAGGCGTGTCAGAAAAGGGAGACAATATGTACTGTTGGGAGTCCTCCAGAAACAGGGCTGGGAATCATGTCCTAAAATACAGCAACCAAATTTGGGAGATGCAATGATATGCTTGCATTTGTTTTTGCGGGTGTGTGCCTATTTACACACTTTACACACCTGTCTCAGCAAACATTTGTTGAAAACATTTAATCTATATTTAATCAGTTTTTTCATGACGTTTTTTTCGTTTTTTATTGGTGAATGTTTACCTGAATATCGTATTATACAGTATGCCACCATGTTTGTATGATTTCATGGACCACAAATTCTGTGAAGTTAGAGCTGAACAGTGTATTTAAAAAATTAAATCAGGAAGTCTGACATTAGAAATGCATTTCACTTTTGTAAGCGGTGTATATTTTTAGTATAGAACACGAGTTTTGAGGCTGTCATTAAGGCAGCAAATACATTCCTTCTGTCACAGGAATGTTCAAACTGTCAAGTAAAAAATCTTTGAGGAAAAATTTGTGCGGTTTTGTTTTTCACTTTGCATAAAAAATGTGACTGGGTTCTTTTACAAACATTATAAACACAATCACAAACAAATTGCAAATGATTTTTTCTAAAGCCTTAAAGATATTTTTATACAAGTATGTGTTGAATATGTTAAGAAGTGCATGTCTGACAGCATTCTAAAACCTCTGCAAAAGCTGCACAAAACAGCATTACACAGCATCCTTCCCCATTCTGACCCATTTAAGAGAGGAAATTATACATATGCATTTCCCGCACTGCTATGATAAGTTGCATCTTTGAACTGGCTGCAGTTAAACCAAAACAGGAACTCTTACGAATCTGGTCACAACATGTGGTGCGAATGATTAGAACTTATGACAAAATGTGGTTATTCTGAACTCATTACAGAATACCAGGCTGAAAGTCTTGATTTTCTGCTATAGAACTAAGGGAATGTCAAAAAGCTCCTTTGTTTTCAGTTATTTCATACTTTTTTCTTTTGCATTTTTAAAGGGGATACTTAAACGTTTTATATCGTTATTGTTTAGAGGTTTTAAAGTATATACATATACCCATCTGGAATACGTACACAACATATATGTATCCATTTTTTTTTATACGCAGTATTTAAAGACACCTAAAATAAAGTGGGACTGAGCGCTTTTTCTTTTTTATGCAGACAGGACATGATCTTGACCAAACTGGAGCCCATGTCCTGCACAGGTATCACGACTTCAGATGTCTGGAGCCTGTGTGCTGACTGATGCTGTAGGCCACAGCTCCAATAGTGTTTGACCTTATCCATTCGATTATTTGAATGTGTGACTGCAGTGTTGTTCAGTTGGTTAATGACGTGGTTGAGGACAAGGTGAAAAATATCTCAGACGCTTTGACAAAGTAGTGCGGTATGTGTCCTCTGCCTCATCTCTTTATGACCGCAGCCTGAAGATTTCCTGTCTCTCTAACTTGTCTCCTATCGTCACTCACAGTAAAGGACTGCTGACTATCTAGGCCGCAAGCGAGAAGGATAAAATACGTCAGAAGCAGAGATTGGCACAGAATCGACACATTGCTTAACCAAAGGTCAAATAATTTCTGGACTGTGTCTAATAAGATTTTGGCACCAGCATCCAGAGTACAGTTATGTTTGGTGTGTGCTGATAAATTTCAGTAAATTACTCATAAAATATAATGTAAATATGTTAAATATGTAGTTTTTAATTGCTTAAAAAAATAAGACGAATGATAGAATGTTATGATTTGCAAACCATCAAACCTCACTTGGAGTTAGCCATTCATATGATTGACCTGTGTATACATTTAATTTGAGATGTTTCTTTCATTAAATTGCATAAAGGAAACTATTTCTTTTGGATGCTATTCAACAAATGAGTGGGTGCTGGCATGGAAATAATATACGATACACGCTAACAACAATACATCTTTGAATCAACGAAAGACCACGCACAGCTCAAGAAGGAAGCAAGGGCGAGTAATTTAATGAAATGGAAAGGAAGTAAGGAACATTAGCTTTTGGTGTCGGTGAGTCACAAACGTGAATAGGAGTCCAGTTTCATGTGGCCTGAAGCTTTTATCCAAGCTTTGCGCTGTAGCAAAATGCTAATTGAGAGATCTCGGTCGTGATGCACTCTCCACGCAAGGCTTCCAGTAAACAGGACAAGCTATATTTACCACCTCCAATCACAAACCATTTGATTCTTGGTTTCCTTGGTTACATAATGAACACAGTGGATGGGTCTGCAGTTGCCTGTAATTAGGAAGTGATTTATCATGCTGACTTTAATCTGAGGAAGTTAGATCTGCAGAGTTTTAAACAGTGTTAGTGCAGCTTGCTAAAGCGAGTATCAACAAAAACCTATATCCTACCACTGTAAAAAAAACTGTAATTTTACAGAATTGTTTCACGTATTTTTGAAGTTCGGTAAAAACCTGCAAATTTACAAGAAAAACATGAAAATCATGGAATTTTACGTGAGAAAAAACAGTTATTTTACGTTATTTTATGATGCCCCAGCTTCTTTTTACAGTGTACCTATACCTGGTAACTGGTCATGTACTAATGTAACTTGCGATTTTTAAATCCTCGACAGTTTATTACCTGACAGTTAATAAAGGAGAAAAAAATCCTATAGACTTGGACTGCTTTCAGATTTGGTTCAATTGCTTGGCCCGAATTCGTGCTTGACCCTTTCCCAGCCCCCTGAAACAAACGAGGTTTAAAAAACACCCTTAAACATAACAGTGCTTGTGCTGCAACAAATGTACTGCAATGAATGCAAAGAATGTGGAGCTACTTGATAAAGACAATTTATGCAGAAACAAGCAAAAATAATCCATGCGTCTATCTCAGTCCTTGCAGATCAGTCCCACTGGTAGGCAAGATGAGTGAGCACACCCACACACACTATGCTGTCATCAAAACTGCGTTCATATCAGCAGCAAACTGCACCGGAGTTCGTGTGAACCATACCCAGACAATTAACCACATTGCAGTGGTGGCATAAGCATCTGACAATTTTTTTTCGAAAATATAAAAATCTTCAGATGCTTATGATGTCTATGGCTTAATTCCCAGTTCCTCATCATAAAAAAACCCCTTGAAGAAAACCCCTTTGGAATTTAAGTGTTCCTCATTTGCATATCAAAAAACACACAATGGAGCATGTCAATGCATTCAATATTGTACAAAGTGTGATCACTAAAGCCACATCAAACAGCATTGTGTGGTATTCTACTGTTAATGTTTCGACACTGTAGTATTCATGGTAAATAGTTCTAAATAAATCTGCACAAAAATCACACTGGTTTCTGTTTAGACCTTTGGTTGTTAAAAATACACTTTCATGAAACACAATTCAGATTTTTACAGGAAAAGGGAAGCATCACGCTGTTTTACGTCAACAGTACTTTAGTCCCTTATGCTGGAATTATTAGCTCTATGTGGGAGTTGTAATTATGCCCCAAAATACCAAGCTTGCAGATGCTCACTTTGCATCTGACTAGCAAGAACCACCCACCTTTGCTGATAAAAATGTAGCATTTTTGGTTATAAATCATGTGTTATCTAACAATAACACATTCAAAAGTATTGAATGTAACCTAACAGTCCTTTGTTTGTATATCCACATTTTTGCCCTGGAGACAACACATGCTGTATGACTACAGAGTAATTTGATTGAAATTTATGAGCTCTCAGCCCCCATTTTAAAATGTACATGTAGCTGCTAGGACTGAGAAGAATGCCTTCAGGAAGATTACGAGTTCTGCCGGAGAAATCGCCAGTTTGTGCCCATCACCCATAACCACATCAGAGTAAAACTGGGTCAACCCTTCCTTTCATGGATCAGACAGATCACTTCAATGTGCTAGTAATGCGGCTTTAGTCTCCTGGGACTTAGTCAGCCACCCCCACTCCCTTCCTATACACTTTTGTCTCTGTCTTCTAACCCTGTACACTTCAGGAATCTTTCTGCCTGCCTGTCTGTGTGTGTGTCACTTTTCAGAATGAAAAACTAATTTTGTGGCATTGAGTAAACAAACTGATTAAAGGGTTAAAATCCTTAAAATGAATGTTTGGTATGATCAGGGTTGATTCTGGTCAAAAAAATCTAAATCAGTAATAGTGGGAAAAAACGGGAAACACTAAGGTGGAACCATAAGAGGGAGAGGCAAAGGCGGAGCCCAGATAGTAGTGATGCACAGTTATATGCACAAACACTGCTGATAATCTGTAGGTCGGACAGGCAAAGTAATAAAAAATAGCATTATGATTAATTATGGGTGGGTTGTGGGTGGATAAGATAAGGGCATGTGGCATCTAAAAACGCTTTCTGCAGCGTGGAAGCACCAAAAAAGGTCTACATCTGAAATAACAAACCTGAGTGGGTAAAAGATGTGACACGAGAATTAAGATGATTGTAATGTGACTATGCGATATGTAAATTTGAGGAAATCATAGGTTGGGCCAGGGAGATGATTTAGTTCAGGATTCCAGTGACGTTAGAGCTGACCCACACATCTTTAACAGATAGTGCTTCCCAAAGGTGGAAATGGGGCTGGATAAGGTGGAAGCCCAGGCAGACGGAAGGAGGAGCATGGTGAAGGGTAAAGGGCCCAATGGCACTTGGGGGTCCAGAAGTCCACAACGAAACAAGGATGACAAGTGACCAAGATGGAGCCAGTGGTATGAAGTAGCCCAGTGGAGCCTGAGTGGTGTTGGACCACAGTGGAGCTGCGGGAGCACAGAGCCAAGCCGGAGCAAAGGGGCTGATCGGTTAATATCAAGTCATGGGCCAGGAAGACCATGGTGCAGCCAGGGGGCTTTCTAACCATAGAGATGGAAGGTGTGAGTGGTCAGGCCAAAGGAGCTGCAAGGAACCATCAGAGGTGGCGGATTGAGGAGTTGGCTGATTAAGCCATTAAGCTGGGTGAAACTAAAGGAGCCAGGAAGCTGGGCAGAATCAGTGAAATGAAGAGGGCCAAGAAGCTGGACGGGCCTGACATGAAAGAAGGAGCTGGGTGGGACCAGCGGGATGAAGTAGGTAAGGAGTTGGTTGGATGAAAGAGCCAAGGAATTGGGCGTAACCAGCAGAGACGAAGGAGCCAAAGAGCTGGATGGGACCAGCAGAGAGAAAGGTGTCAAGGAGCTAGGCGAGACCTGCCGTAAATTTAGGAACAATAGGGTGTGCAGAATACAGGGTGAGATGAAGGAGCCAAAGAATTGGGCAGGACCAGCGGAGACAAAGGAGCCAAAGAGCTAGATGGGACAAGCGAAGTCAAAAGTTACCAAGGAGCTGGGCGGGACCTGCTGGAAATTTAGGAACAATTGTGTGGGCAGCTAAAGAGCTGGGCAGGACCAGCGATAACAAAGAAGCCAAGGAGCTGAGTGCGACCTTTGGCGGAGTTATCACCTGGTAATCATCAAATGACAGTGAATTCAGAGACAGGAATATGGGTGGAATCTGGCTCTAAAACAAAGTTAATGGCTCCGGGATGGACCCTGTGGCTGGCTCGGGCCCCAGTTCTGTGGCAGGTTCAGGCGTCATCATTGGTTCAGGGACGGAAGATCTCTGTGGCATTTTTTTGGCAGTTTTTATATTATTTCAACAAATTTATTTTATGATATAATGTAGTTAGTTAGCTTTTGACATAACATTTTATCTGGCTGAACTAAAATATTGGGTTTAACAATTCACAATACATAAGTTATAATGCATAAATAATTGATTTTAGAATGTATAATTGAAATGCCCTCAAAGTCTCCGTAACATCTGTGACACTCATGCAAACTTTATGTTCAAGCCTAAAATAATATGTACTGTAGTACTGTATTGTCATTACCAAGACATCTGACTTAAAAAAAAAATTCATAATAATATTGTTTAGATTACTGTTAATGTTTTTACGACATTGTGATTTTATTGATATTGTTGCACTATGTGCAGGAAACATGCATTATTTATGTTTAATAATTAGTAGAATTTAGCTTTGTACCATCTTGTTGAGTCAAGCTAATGCACAAGATCAAGACATTAAAAACAAGTTACTGATCTGTTTGATCTGTGTTTAATGAGGGTGTCGTAAAATCTTTCTTTTGAAATCACAGTTACGGCCAGAGGGCAAGTGAAGTGTGATTAAAAGAAAAAACTATGAAAGGTGAAACAGGGGACAACATAAATCCCATCTTAGGGCTTTTGCTTTAGGGTTTAGTGTAGGATTTATCCTTCAGCTTTAGTTTTTCTGTTCTTTACATGTATTGGAACAATAATACTGCCAAGAACCACATTTTATTGTTTAGAGGCATTGCTCAGAAGAATTTAGTTTAATTTAAGTATCATTAAAATAATAAAATATTTATCTCTTTCGCTTTAAAATGTGTAGAATAAAGGGTTAAAACTGAAAGTGTTGGCAATCTTTTTACCAATTTCTTCTCCATACATGATTAAAATGCATTTAGGAGTTACAGTTATTTAAATCATGGTTGCCACAGTTATTTAAATCAATTGAACATGCAAATTCTCTTCTCCATCGCCAGTGAAAACATCTTGGTTAGGTATGTAACCTCATTTCCCTGATGGAGGTAACGAGACATTGTGTCGAACCGATAGAATGGGGTTTGATGTTGAGAACCTATCATCTCTGATTGTACTTTTAAAAGGCCAATGAAGTTGGCGAATGGCATGGCATGCCAGTCTCCACCTCATACATACGGGTATAAAAAGGAAGATGGCGTTCCCATTCATTCACCTTTGGGCTGAGGAACCTGAGAGGCATTCTCGGTCGCTGCAGCGAACGGCGAAGCGTTGTGGCATGAAGGACACAACGTCTCATTCCCTCCATCAGGGAACTGAGGTTACATACGTAACCAAGACGTTCCCTTTCTGTCTGTCTCTCGATATTGTGTCGAACCGACAGAATGGGGTTCTTATACGAAACGCCACGGCGCCGCGTCACGAGTTCCAGTGGAGCGACACTGACTGGCCTGGGCAATTTACAAGTGAGCGCAACCGCGAATCGTAACCTTCCAGAGGCTCTTACTAACGGCCGTACAGATGGTCGGCTTTGCTACTCTAGGGGCGAAATAGCCGCCTGTCACCATAAGGAACACTGGGAAGCGCTACCCCCTCACCTGAGGGGAGAACGCTACGTAGACCACATCTGCCATAGGGAGAATATACGTGGAATACCTACACGGTCTCACCAGTGGGGAGATCTCATGGAAGTAGTAGTGCGGAGCCCCAACAGGCCGAGCCGAGCTCGAAAGCTCGAAAGTGCTTAGTGATGAAATTTGTGAAATTGAGAAAATGTGAGAAATTTGCTCTTTTTAAGGAAATTCGCTCTAGTAGACACCCTCGGCTCGCTACCGAAACACCCAGTGGAAATCACACACACCAGGACGAATCCACTGCTCTGCGTCGTAGAATCCAGTAGTTCCAGAGATAATGTGCTCAGCATGTATGCTCAGCAGGTTCCGAAGAACAAAAGGTGAATGAATGGGCGCACGCCATCTTCCTTTTTATACCCGTATGTACGGTGCAGAGACTGGCATGCCATGCCATTCGCCAACTTCATTGGCCTTTTAAAAGTACAATCAGAGATGATAGGTTCTCAAGATCAAACCCCGGCACAAGATCGACACAACATCGAGAGACCAACAGAAAGGGAACTGTCAGGCAGCACAACTGACAGAAGATTCATCAGTCATTGCTCAAACCAGACTCTTGCCTCCCACAGAATCTTTTCACACAGAGCGTCTCAAAGTCTGAGCCCACTGCGGGCCTCTTTCAAAACACTGTACCTTCCCACTTTTAATGATTTTTCATGCCTGACAATAGTGATATTTGGTTCAAAGCATGTTAGCATAGCACATTGTAACTAGAGAACATCATTTATATCTGTGGGAGGGACATGCCATCCTAAACAGTCATGCTATAATAAATACTTTTTGAAACAAAATATTTAGTAATATAATATATAATTTCATTTATTCTAGGATATATAATATATTTTTTTCTACATTTTGTACAGCGTGTGAATTTACTTTAATTTACATGCATTTTGTTAAGGTTTTCTGCTGCCATGCTAATTGAGGTATAGTTTATATGAATTATGCATCTAATAGTTTATCTAATCGTATAACTATGCAGCAAAAAAAAAAAAAAATTATTCTCTATACTTTGCCAAGAATCCATCCACGGGTGGTGGGTTTTTTTTCTTTTTAAGATGAAGCTGGTTTTTTACATATTTTCTCGTACAAATGTCAACAGATGATATATTCTTCATCTTATTACATTGACAGGCAGTCTTGAATGAGGGTAACTGATCCTCTTTGGTTCTCTTAGCGTCTGCATGGGGGAACATTGACATGCGTGAAGTATGAAACTTAAAGAAGCTTTGGAATGCATGTAAATGCTCAGTAAAGCAACGAGGGATGAAAAATTGAATAAACAAATAGAAAGGGAGGCACGTCAAGAAGAAGAGTGTTTCTTTCTCTCTCTTCCAGTGTTGTTTAAATAAGCGTTGGTGGGTGATGCATTTCACAGAGCTCTCTTATGTCGCTGGGTATTATGGGGTAGGCTGTGTGAGAATTCTCAGCTTGCTCACAAAAGTGGGAGAATTGGTGAATGGGAGGCAATATGAAAGGAAAGAGCCACAGAGCTTTTCAGTACCGCTGTGGAATAAGCAGCAAATGGGTCCGGTTAATGGTTTAGGGGGCCCGGTTTGCTGCAAAGTGAATTTTCTAAAAGATACATTAGACAATCACAGTGTGGGCGTAGAAAGACCTTCTGTTGCCTACCTGCAGCATTCATTTAATCGCAGAGAGAGAGAGAGAGAGAGAGAGAGAGAGAGAGAGAGAGACAAAAGAAGATTCGAGGGCAGACACAAACTTTATTTTCAGTTCTAAGTACTGTAATCAGTATAAAATATACAAGTGTACTTCAGCAATGTCTTAACATATGGTGTGCAGTTGTATAGTTAGCATCACGTTGTACATAATTGGGTTAGCTAAATCTAATTTCAAATCAAACCTTCTATTGTTTCCTTTGATGATACTAAGGCATGCATGACTATGGCTCCTTAGAGTCACAATAATGTCTTTGATTTCAGTTGGTAATTTGCACCACTATGATTTTACTTAAAAATGTAAGGCACCAATTAAACTTGATGTATTTTATTTATTTGAAATATTTTAGTCATCAAATGTTATGGATAGATCTTAATAATGCTGCCTAATGCTTAAAAGAATTTTAACTGTTACATGAGGAGTTCAGTGTTTCATTGAAATTGATGGAAAAAATGTAATAATGTCAAAAAGTATTGCACCATACCAGGTTAAAAGATCCTCCAATCTTCAAAAAAAAGGTGCTTCAATTAATTATTTTTAGGGATGCCACAGAAGAATAATTATTGGTTCCACAAAGAACCATTCAGGTAAAAGTTCTCATTAAAATATATATATTTTTTTAATTTTTTACATATAGAACCATACATGCAAAAATTGTTTTTCTGTGGCATCATTTAGCACTTGAATTTTTTAAAAGTGCACCCCCAAAAAGAAATAGAACGATAGCTTTAACCCTATGCTTGAGTTCTTCCTTCTAAAAGTAATAACACATCTCCCCAATAAGCTGTACGACTTGATGATTTGTTCATGTCAAAAATACCGTAACCGGGGACCAGAAGAAAAACGTAAAATATTTATTTTTTAGTAAAATTACATGTTTTTATGTTCTTACACCCAACTTGTAATTTTTGGCGCATTTCAAAAACGTGAAAATTCTGTAAAATAAAACAGTAAAATTGTGTAAAATTTAGCACAAATATGACCCTGCCTGGGAAAACCCAGCTAAAGTCATTTTTTTGTGATTTACTACATGAAATAGGCTATGCTTTGTCCATGTCAAAAATAGCGAAGCTGGGGCACCAGAGAAAAAACATAAAATAACATTTTTTTTGTAAAGTAAAAATATTTTTTTTAATGTTTTTACACCCAACTTGTCATTTTTAGCACATTTCAAAAACATTAAAATTCTTTAAAATAAAACTGTAAAATTTTGTTAAATTGAGCACAAATGTGACCCTGCCTGGGAAAACCCAGCTAAAGTCATTTTTTGTGATTTACTATATAAAATATATTGCATCCTACACATTTTGTAAAAATGTAAGCTTAATATCTTTAATAATGATGCCATGTCAAAGTATGAAATCATGAAATCAAACTGCTCCTGTATCATAAGATTATGAGACTTAAGTCTTGATTTCACAGACTGAAATAAAAGGTCACAAATATAGTGCAGGAAGAACAACATTAAATGTTCTGTTTGTCATAGCTGGAACCAATACCATATTTCTGAAATATAGAACCCCCTGTTTTTCTTACAATATCATGACTTTGTTTTCATCGTCTGTGGGTGCCCAACTTGCCACCTCTGTCTCTGTGTGGTAGTTGGTGGTCTGTGAGGACCTTTGCTTTGATATCCATATTTGATTAGCATGATAATAGCGATCGCTGTAGAGATTTCTGATTTCCCCTATTTTTATGGTATGGTCACACTAGGGCTGTGCCGATAAACGATATCATATCGAATCGCGATAGAATGTATTTCAAAAACGATGATAAGCTATTGGCATTTTGACTCGATATGGATTAATCTTATAGTCTAACAGAACGCAGAAATAAACGCAACAACAGTCAGTCAGCGTGCAGCTTTTATCATGTGCGTCAATGTACAAAGTCCATTTCATACTGCACTTGGCAAAGAACTCAACATGAGGAGGAAAACATTACAGGAAAGCGGAAACAAAGCTGAAACAAAGCTGAAACTAACCTCGAGTTGTCATCACGCGGTTTATCAAGCGTCTTATTTTTTTTTCGCAATCGCCGGTTAAACAAAACAAACTTGAGGTGCAATTGCAAGCGAGTTACTTCGAAACTCAAGCACAAACGTTTTTATATCCATAGTTAACATATCTGCTAACATGAGCTAGCGCATATGAAACAAACCAGCACTGCCCTGTACAGATTAGAGATGTAATGAAGTGAGTTTGTGTGCACATTAAAATATTGAACCTTGTATGTAAGATATGATTAAAGAAATGTACTACAGTTTATGTGAGATGTCTTTAAGGTTCACTGAATACATTGAATGAATCCCACTACTTGAGCAAGACATTATTGCAGCGTTATGTATGTGCGCAGGTGCTCACTGCTGAGCCAATAGCGTTCGAATGTACACAGTAACGGAGCCCTTTCATTGGTTGAATGTACTGAATGAACACTCCCTTTACTTAACGAGTCAATTGAGTCAAAATGAGACTGAATGAACTGGTACATGTTGTTTAATTATGGCCTAATATCCTCTGTGTTGCAACAGTGCATTCATTTAATTGAAATTTAACTGGTTAAAGGTTAACGTTTGTTAATAAACTGTATTTAAAATAGATTCTTTTAAATACAGTTTTTTAATTAAATATATATCGAAATAAATATCGTTATCGATCAATATAGAAAAAAACTATCGAGTTTACTTTTTTTGCCATATCGCCCAGCCCTAGGTCACACACAGGTTTGGAACCTCAGCATAACTAATCTATAGGACATTGATGCCAAGCCGGGGTGGACTGTCCATCTGGCGTACCGGGCCGTACCTGGGCCGCTAACATATGGGGCCGGAAAGGAGGTGGTGGCCGCTTAGACGGACGTATTATAAACGCGAATGCCAAGACCAACAGTCTGCGGACAGAATTGATTTGGTTTACTTTCGGCCTGCTTAAAATGAAGGTGAGTGAGTTTAGGGGGGTTCAGTCTGCAAGCCAAATTTTTGCGTTAACTTCCAAAGAGTTGCATCACAGCCAGGGCTGGATTTAGGAGGATGGGGGCCCTTGGGCTTGAGTTGTTTTCGGGGCCCCCCTACTATTTAAAATCATGTATTTGTTAGCATTAGTAAATGTTTTGACTAACAATGACACTTGTTCATTGGTTTACACGTTTATATTGCTTGTTTTGACAGTGGGGGCCACAAGTGGTGCGTTTATAGCATTTAGGAAGTTTCAAACATACTTAAATGTAAAATCCAATCAACATTAATAATCAACGTTACAATTTCAAGGGGACTAATATAGTTTTTTGACATAATCATAAAGCCCTACCATTATGTATTTTAAAATTACAGTTAAACTTATTGATTCATAATAAGAAAACTACTAAAAAGGAACAAATGTGTGTGTTTTGCCTGTATTTCTGGAGGATCTTGAGAGATTATACATCTCGGATCTAAAATGTGGGAACCCCTGCATTTACATGAAACCAACAATGAGCTATACAGTTGTCAGCATTTATTAATCTTGTTTATTGTTAGTTAATGCCAAATACAATTGTTCATGTTAGTTTGTGGTGATGTTCAATGTTTTTAAAAATATAAAAATATAAGTAAATACTGAAAATGAAGATTAATGCAATCTAATCTGTAATCTAATGCTTAACTAATGTTAACAAATGCAACGTTGTAAAGTGTTAAAAATATATTAGTATTCTATTGCAATTCCATCAGTAAAGCATATGACAGATCTATGAGTTTGAAATGCACTTTAAAATTATATTCATAATAATCAGATGAAACGTCTTATTATGGCTTAAATAGTTTCAGAATAATGAGATGGGTCCATAGTTTTGTAAGGTCTATTTAACTGAGGTTGTGCAGGGCAAATAGGGCACCCCTCTGTTATACATCGTTTTAATTACTTTATACTTTATACCGTCTGCCAAACGCATAAATGTAAATGTAATACCTAACATAACATAATTTTCATGTCAAATTCTTAAATGTAAATCTAAGAGACTGTTAAATGCAGCTCACAGGGCCATGAATGGTATATCTGTAAGGTATCATCTAATTTAGCATTTAAATTTTGCCAGAGATCTCAATGTCAGACATGAAATAAATTACATATAAACGCGGTTTGAAAAAGCATGAGCAGCTTGTCCCTTCGCGCGTCCCATAGTTCGGTTGTTTTAACTTTGTTGATTAGTTAGCAGAATGTTTTTATTTACATGGATGGATTTAACAGTGTTTGCATATTATTTACAAGAACCGCTTATGGTCACAGAAAGGGAAATATTAGAAATAAACTTTATATTACCTGTTTTTATTCAGAGTTGTCTGCAGAACACAACACTTTTCTTAACACGTTTTTTGTAAAAGCAAAGAAAGTGTAACAACAAAAACAGCTAGTAGACTGTACTGCATCTACCTGTCGATGAAACCATCTGTCGGACACCGACTGTGAGGAGTGAGCGTTAAATGGAAAACGCGGAGTGGAATTTGTTCGGACCTTTAGTGGTGTGATAAGAGTTTTTCGCGCGGAAAAACTCTGCTAAGTTTTCACTACTACACTTCGGCTACCGTTCTATTTCGCCTACCAAAGGGCGCCAGCCTGTGAGGGCAAATGGGCAGTGGCTCAAGTCACAGAGCCACCCCGTGAACGCGTTCCGGTTCCTGTCGGTCCGGAAGTTTCAAAGGAGAAATAACTGAAATACTGGAAAAATAACTGAACGTGAGGTTGGCGGGAGATGGGTGTGAAAACGGGAGTGTTGACAGGCAAGTTATGCTCTGGATTCTCTGGCTTAAGATCATGGTGTGGTGCCATAGGTAAATAATCAGTCCAGGGACGTGCACAGACATTTTGAGGGGCATAGGCTCAAGTGGAAAAAAAGGGCACTTCTCATATTTGTTTTATTTTTTCCAAACAAAATGTTAAATATATTAAAAACAACTTTTTTTAAAAATCCCTCACACTCACCCAATTGTTTCATGTTGTTTCATTTTCCAACAATGTCTACAAAATAATCAGTTCACATAGAGACCATTGTCTTCCTTAGAATTCACTAATTTTATCACAAGAATATGGCAACAACAAAGGAAACTAAGCCGCAATGTGTATGTTTTCTATGCTAAAGTTTCAAGTATATACATAGAATAAATGACTGCACTAAGGAAAAGGACATATTTTCACTAATAATTTGTTTATTTTGCACAAGCCAATAAACTGTTTTAATTATTTTGGTGTTATTGGGACACCAACAATGACCTTCACACTAAACTGAAAAAAGCAGTTGGTGCTAATTTGTTATTTTTCATGACAAAAACCTGCTTAATTAATTAAAACACACTGCAAAAAATGATTGACAAAATACACAAATACAGCAGCTTAACTAATTATTATTATTATTACAGTTTTTCTCGATTGCTAACACACAATTCATGAAACAACTCACCATTTTCTGACAACCATAAACACATTCTCAGAACAATACACCAACTTGTACAAACCCCACACACAAACAGCCTCAGTTTGCAAAGGTTTAACCATGTTCTCATTCAGAAAACACAAACACACAATATAATGAACTGAAGTGTCAAGTTGTAAACTCAAATAGCACACATTTGTCCATCAGTAAACATTCAGTTGCAAAACTGATGACACACCAACCAGAATCTCAGGATAATATCAATAGGAGCACAGGTAAGTGTGCATCCTAGAATCATCTACTGGGCTTTATACTACTTACAGTAAACATTATAGACAGTATAATCACAGTACACACTTTATATGAGAGAAATTTCACTATTCTGTATCCAGTAAACTGTAGCATGTGTACACCCTCAAATTTGTGATTATCAAGTTTACAAATGTGCATTTGTAGCCTTTTTTACCTGTTCCGTATTTTTGCAGAAAATAGTACACTTTTACGAAATTGGGCCAAAGGTGCAGAGGATGCCATATTTTTTACATCGCCTCCTATTGACAAATCGCCTCACTGTTTTGTTTCCTTTATCTTCTCTGTAAGTCGCTTTGGATAAAAGCATCTGCTAAATGCCTGAATGTAAATGTTATTTGTGCAGATGTGTACTGAATTGTGTTGCATGACCAGTTTAAATTGTTCTTTGGTTTTTGAACTTTTCTTGTCTTGTAAGATCATCTTCATCTACTTTCCAATAGTGTAATGTTTTATTTTTATTTTTTCCTAAAGCTCATTCTTGTACTTTGCTCTATGTGCACTCTTTTATGTTGTATATTCTAATAAACACTAATCTGTCAAATTATTCTTAAGTCCCACAAAGAGATTTTAATAACAGTGTTTTGAATTTATCTCACCAGTGTTTAAGACTATGTTGCAGTGTGGGTGTTTTTGAGGGCTTGTGTGTCATATCTGGGGGAAAAGTTTGGTTTTTCAGCAAGTTTGAATGGTTTAGAGAAGAGAGCTTCATTTTGACCAGAAAATAGGATGTTTGGGGAATTGGGTGAGATGTTATGGATTTGTGTTCACTGTTTTGAGAATACGAGGCATAATTTCAAGAAATGTGTTTAAGCAATCGAGAAAAACTGTAATAATATTATTATTGTTGTTGTTATAATTACACTTACTGTACCACGCACACACACACTGATGGTGACAAGAAGTTTGTTTCACACTTGATGGAGGGCTGCTTAGATCCATTAGCATACACAACATATAAAATGGATAGTTATTAGATGAGGAGTCTGAAATCAAACTTACTTATCAAGTTATTGTTTAAGGCGGGACACTTAATGTACTGTTCAATTTTGAGATGTTGGTCTATTTTGCTTTCATGTCTTCTTTTGCTCTAATGGAAAGGAAATATCCAAAATACACATTAAGGTGTTTGTTTTAAGCCTTCTATACCCTCGTCTGTTTGCTTCTGTAGATTTCTTCTAAATTAACCCAAAACAAGCTCCATATATATCTGACTATTTAAACATAACATTTCAAGGGAAAATACTCTTGATGTAAATCATATTAACTAATAACTGGTGATATGCTTTAGTTTTTTATCCTATTCATCTGCATTGCCTGCAAGTTAGCACATTTTAATTACTTAATGCCTACATATCAACGATGCGATTCTGATGACGTTATTAATTATACTGTATTCAGCTGTCGTTACTTCATTTAGTTAGCATGTAAGTTAATGATATACTGCCTTAGCGAAACTTTAGCTAACTCAGCTCATAAGTAATGGATGTTAGCAAAACAATATTTGCATTTTGTCTTTTGGATAATTAGCTGTGAATTCGAGGCACATGTAGCTAGTCTGTTCATCACCACTCACCTCCACGCCAAGACAAACGCTACTGCAAAGGAGGGAGGGCTTCACTTCTGCGGCTCTCTGCCTGATTATGGGATTCCTTTTGTGCCAATAAAAATGAACGCAAACTTTTAAAAAACGAACAAAAATATACAATGAGAAAGAAAAAAAACACTTGGATAATGAAAACAATAAACTCAGTTGCAAGAATGTGACATGATTTTCAAATAAACTGCTATTTTTCTTAACAATTTTCTAAGTTTCGTTTTTGCAAATAATAGTTTTGAATTCGCTGCTATTTTTTTCATTTGCGCTTTCCGAGTTTTCGTTTACGCTTCTCAATTTTTCGTTCGCCTTTCTGGCACAAAACTCACGTGTGGGCGGGACTTATGGCCACTTTACTCTCATTGGTTAGTGAGATTTGGATTTACAGCTCCCTGACCAGGAAGACGATACTGAAGACAGTGCAGCGGATTAGAGAGCAATCTGTTTGCGGTTTTCTGTATTGTATTGTTTTAGTGTTTGTACTTAAATTACTTTCTTATTTTGTAAGTATATTAGCAGGGTTGCCAACTTTCACGCACTTAAAAGTGGGACACGCTTCCAGGCTCTATGACGCCGTAACAACAAGCCAACGTCAAGCAAATACAGGATAGATAGCCATATTCACATGCAAGTTTACATGGGTTTAGAGGCTGTCAAGACAGCTGTCTATAATTTATAATTTCAATGATATCAGGAAAACGAGATGCCTAGTGAGTTTTGAGGAGATATACAATAAAGTGTTATGCTTCCAGTTCATATTTCTAATTTATAGATTAATCGTGGTGGAATTTTATGTATCGTTTCTATCTTTAAATGTTTGTTTATAGTTTAAGTAGTCTCTCTTCTGCTTTTCTTTAACCTGTTTTATGTAGGTGTGTAAATACATAATGATATTGTTGTTTGCAAGAGGCAGACTAAATGAATAAAACATTCTAAAGGCCTCTAATTGTGTCACCTTATGAATGTGTTTTGTTGTAGCGTTTAAAAAACAAATGTCATTTGAATGTATTGGTACTGTTTTATGAGGTGTAATGTCTGTGAATGTAAAGAAAGGGGTATAATACTGTACATTCACCATGAGTTTAAAAAGAAAGATACAGTACTTGACTTATAAGTGGACTTAATTCTTTAAAAGGAAACTGTATGCAAGAGCGACATCGTCATCCTCCTCATCAGCTGGACACAAGTCACCCTCAGGTACATTTATGTAACCGAGTTAATAAAATCGCTAAAAGTTTCTCTGTACAGTAACTATGCAGCAATGTTTTCATTTAGCACGTTAATTTCTCACAACCCAATAATCTGTAACGTGTCTTTATTGGATGTTATAATGCAAGTTGTTCGTTCCTTTTTAAGAAAATAATCTTACAGTCCATAAAATAATACCTGACAGAAAGTATAAAGCACACAATGAACGCGCTTAGTAAAGACAGAATTGCTACTGTACAGGAATACAACTTTTAGCGATTTTCTTTATTATCTGAATTACATTCATTTACCTGAGGATGAGGAGGACGCTTGGATCCACACCGCGCATGATTTACCAACTTCGAATACCAATTACTAATATACTAACTAAATAAGAAAGTAGTACAAACAATAAAGATAACAGCATGCAGATCGTTCTCTAAGATTCGTTGCACTGTACTGTCTTCAGTATCGACTTCCTTGTCAGGGAGCTGTCAATCAAAAACTCACTAACCAATCAGCGTAAAGCGCCATAAGTCCTGCCTACACGTGAGATTTGTGCCTGAAAGGCGAACGAAAACTTGAGAAGCGTAAACAAAAACTCGGAAATCGCAAATGAAAAATCTAGCAGCGAATTCAAAACTATTATTTGCAAAAACGAAACTTAGAAAATTGTTAAGAAAAATAGCAGTTTATTTGAAAATCAAGTCACATTCTTGCAATTGAGTTTATTGTTTTCATTATATAAGTGTTTTTTTTTTCTTTCTCGTTGTATAATTTTGTTCGTTTTTTAAAAGTTTGCGTTCATTTTTATTGGCACAAAAGGAATCCCATACCTGATGAGCCAAACGTGCT
Organism: Triplophysa rosa; assembly: GCF_024868665.1. Lineage (NCBI taxonomy): Eukaryota > Metazoa > Chordata > Actinopteri > Cypriniformes > Nemacheilidae > Triplophysa > Triplophysa rosa. Next base: position 7,841,886 of record NC_079891.1, read on the forward strand.
GCACACAGGTGTGCTGCGCGTGCGCGTGCCCGCTATGCGCTGCTGCGCGCCTGCGTGGAGACGCGGATGGAAGAAAGGCATCGGAACTCTCAACATTTCCCGACCTGACCTCTATGGCGTTATTATAATGACAAATGTCGCGAGCGCATTATTATAAGGCGAGAGCGCATTCTTGTAATAAGAGCGCGCGAATCTCTCCGCTCGCACGCCGATTTCCTTTGCTCATGCACAAAACTGGACGCGCGCTTTCAATTATACGCTGCTCTCTTATAAATTTTCTCTCCTCTCGCTCAGTGAGCGTGTGCGCACTCAAAATGCGTGCCGTGCGTCACCGAATCCTTTGGTACTCTTGCTCTCGAGAGGTCCTCCTGTGTGTTCCAGGCATTATAGGCTGTCAAAAGTAGTCAACCAATCAGGGATAGGCTTCCACGGCGGGCCAATGAAAACGCGACCTCTTAACTACAGTAGGCCTAATTGTTAAAAATGCTTGATGAAAAGTTGTTTTTTGTGTTCTTTTATACAAAAGTGTCATGTTAATGTGTAATTCTTGTAAAATAGTATATTGTACATTGCTGAGTTTCATTCTTATAAAATCTTTTCTTTTAATATATAAATCTTTTAATGAGTGGATTCTTGCGTGTGGGTGGATGGGGTGCACCTCTGGGGCTGTTGCCCAGGGGCACCATGAGGTCTTAATAGGCCTCTGGATCCACCACGTTCTCAGGTAACAATTTTAATATATTTGATGCAACATTATTAATCAAATGTATATTCGAAATGAACGGTAAGGAAGCGTTTGGTATATTGCTTAGAAGTTCAGTTTTATGCCCTGAACTTCTGGAACACTGAATGCAGAACACTTACAGCGTCTGTCTGAAAATGCATTAAATGCATAACCAAATAGGTATAGAATATTATATGATATTTCCAAATGCATTCCAAATCTGTTACTATAAAATAAAATGCTAAAATAATCTAAAATCGTCACCATGATAATTAAAGAGTGTGAAACTGACGTCATGCCCTATGTTGCATGTTGGGAGGATCATACTCCACTGCTATTATTGTTTTTATATGTACCGTTACTTGTAGTATATATTATTTTAGAATAAAGCTAACTTAAGACACCAATCTAAATTGTTCGGTAATCAATTTAGTACTTTTTTGACAATACTATGTTTAGTTTACGACATGCAGGAGGACCACATGAACTTGAGGGTGTTGGCCTGTTTTGTCTGAATAACATGGTAGTTAAACTGACTAGGATGTTTGCAAAGCATCCTAATGCCCCGTTCATTTCTAATACACATTTGATTAATAATGTTGCATCAAATATATTAATATTGTTACCTGAGAACGTGGTGGATCCAACTTGCTTCGTTGAATACGTCGAGTCACTTTCAACCAATAAGATGCCATGTAAGAGGTCGCGTTTTCATTGCGTGGAAGCCTATCCCTGATTGGTTGACTACTTTTGACCGCCTATAATGCCTGGAACACACAGGAGGATCTCTCGAGAGCAAGAGTACCAAAGGATTCGTGGATGCACGGCACGCATTTTGAGTGCGCACACGCTCACTGAGCGAGAGGAGAGAAAATTCATAAGAGAGCAGCGTATAATTGTATAATTGTCCAGTTTTGTACATGAGCAAAGGAAATCGGCGTGCGAGCGGAGAGATTCGCGCGCTCGTATTACAAGAAAGCGCTCTCGCCTTGTAATAATGCGCTCGCGACATCTGTCATTATAATAACGCCTTACCTATGTTCCGTCTGAAGCGCGCGCAGACTCATTGTAGGCAGGGCCAGCTCTAGGCATGGGCAGGGGTGGGCTGAGCCCACCTAAACGCCCGTCTTGCCCACCCAATGAGAATAAAAAATAACACCAAAAATTGCAGTATTTTTCTATTGGCAGAAAGCAACGTCACTCTTCACTCACAGAGCGGCTTTAGTTTGTAACAGAGAAGCATGCTACAGGTGGAAGCAAAATACTGTGCAAAGGAATTTTAGGCACACTGCACGCTTGCTTTGAGTTGATTATAAACAGCATGTAAAATTAACTGTGCAGTAAAATCAGATTCATTTATTATAACGGGAGTTTTTGCGGTCTTATTTTGTGGAGGAGAAGCAGATTCCACACGATGCATCACGCAAGTGGTAACATGAACAAACAGCGAAATTAAACAGAAGTCAGTGATCGTTCAGTGATGGGGAATGTTCTTAGCCCGCTTTCCATGGCCGGAGCCGGGGGGGGGGGGTTGGGGTGATTTCTGGGGCTTCAGCCCCGATTGTTTTTTCAAAAGCCCCGAATCTTTATCTCAGGTTAAATAAATACCGAAATCTCAGGTTAAATAATTTCATACAGTACGTTAGGTGGCGCAGTGGCGGCATTGAGCTTTAAAGTCCGAGTCCGCCACTCCAGTCAAAACGAAGGTGCGTGCATTCTGTGCAACTTAAAATACAGAATCTTCCGACAGTAAACACGTTTTTAAATCAGTCATTATTACAGTGGCTTCATTATTACTTTGAAAGTGTCTATTTTTAGTTATGTGGTTTGTTTATACTGTTAAATAGCGTTCGGCTAACGGCTAACGTTAACACTGATCTAGTCTAGTCTGTCTAAATAATTAGAGTATTAGAGGCCACATTTACTTGGCATTGTTGATGAGCTTTGATTTGAATTACTTGTTACTTCATGGATTCAGTGGTAGCACCTTTGTCTTCAATTTTTTTTTCAAAGCAACAAAATAGGTTTTAAATTAGTAATGTTTATTCCAATCTAATCTACCTTTCTTGTGCAACTTCATGGTAACAGGTTTACAGCATTTTTTCTGTTTTTATTTGAGAGAAGTGAAAATGTATTTGTAACATATCAAATTAGTTTCAGAATGATAAAAAAGAGAACACTTCGATTAAAGATTAAAAAATAGTTTATTATAGCTGCCATAAATGTGAAAAAAATCTCCTGGGGACCATGCCCTGGATGGAACCCCTAGATTTTGGGCTAAGTCCCCAATGTCCACAATGTCTGGCTCCGCCCCTGCCGCTTTCTATATAGGCTTTATGTCCGGTTTATTAATGCTTAAAACATCAATAAAATGAAACGCACACAATTACTATATGAAGGGCAATAATCAACAATAATTATTTTTGTTTTAATTTTGCCGTCTTCTGTAATGAATGCGTATTTTTATATTTATAACATCATAAATCATTTAAATCCTGCATGTATTGCAATGTTTGTTGAATTCCAACAAAAGCAAACCTCAAGAGTGACAAAGCAACAGCAATATGAAAAACTGAGAGCATGATAATAAGCTCATTTTAAATATCAGGGTTACTTCATGAAACATTATTTTTTACTTTTTCTAATACATGTACAAAAATTAGTTTTATGTTGTTTAAAACTGAATATTAACTTGTTTTTGTTGCGATGTTTCAGTTTAAAAAACGCAGATCATCTTTTCTATTGTTTTAACCTATTTACTCCAGTACATTTTCTGCAAATAAATGCAAATAAAAACAACATTTTTAAATTTGGGCAATCTGCGGCTATATACAGTGTGGTTGGGGTATATGCCCACCCATGATATCTGCTATCCCACCCTTCTGCACATGGCAGGAACCGGGCCTGATTGTAGGTCCCGTACAGTGCAATTTTAGGCTGCGCACAAAAGCTTAATATCTACAAAGTAGGCAAACGTCCACCCAGGAAGCAGCAGCAATTACCTACATCATCTTAAGAAACAGATAGATCATATAGTTTGTCTATCAGACTGTAATTTATGAATAAGGGCAGGTCTCTCCCTCTCCCGACGACTGCGCGTGAAGGGAGTGGCGTGTAATTAAAGTGCCTTTTCATGTATTTCTGAACTTGGACGGCTGTTTAAAGCTGTTGACAGTTATTAAAGATGTAAAACGCTATTTTACAGCACACCGCATCAGTATTATAAACTGCGAATAAACTCTCGTTCGTGTTAAAATCATGAAACGCGCGCGGCGCACCGTTAGCTATCGTGATCTGGCAGATTAATCCTTTAGGAATAATGCCCCAAACACTACAATTTTGTAATGGTTTTAATGCAAAAAGCTAATGGTTCACAATGGTATTTTAATGGAAACCATTCATTTCTGTGATGGTTTCTTTTGTTTTATCAGCAGGGTTCTTACATTTATAATCTGATCTCTTGATATCAATCTGTCATATAGGCCTACACAGTGGCGTAGCCAGAACTTTTTTTAGAGGTGGCCAGGTAAGACCCAGTGATTTTATTAGGGTGACCAAAAAATCCTTAGAGACAGAAATTCTTTAACTTCTACTGTAATTTCTACTTCTACACCAATTCTTCATTGCACATAGTTTGCTGGTCAAAAACGTACACGAAGAACGTAAAGTAAACAAATTATTTGCAATGCTTTCATGTGCTAACATTATTTTTAAATAATTTGCTAGCTATCATTTGCAGTAAGTTAGCATTTTTTATAGAAAATAAACATTGCAGTACCCCAGCTTAAACTTTCGCGAAAATATAATTAATGAATGAAATCCAGTTAAACAAGACTGATTTCACTGCACCAGCTGTGCGCAAATTACAATTTAGCCTACTGTAGTTTTGACTTAAACAGGCACTAAGTTACAGCTTACGCACTACAAAATATTTTTGAGTTGCACCATTCAACTTAGTTGAAGCATAATGTTACGTAAATATCTACGGAAGCCTCCTATCAGGAATAACTGTAGGAATAAAATAGCATACTCTCTGAACTAACGGAATAAGCTCTTGTTTCACTCGACATTCTTCAATGATTTACACACATGATAATGCTGACATTTACAGTCACTTTCCTTTTAAAATAGAGAACATTATGTGATGACATTTAATTTTTGACTGCTCTAACACGAACCTTATAGCGCGCCTCCGTGTGTGTATATCTGCCTGTGTTGTGAACGTCAAAATGAAATAATCTTCGTTTTTTTTAATTGGCGGTTGGCAGTAAAATGAAATCACCCATATTGCATGTCATTTATTATTGCATTAAGTAGGCTGTATTGTTTTAAACAGCATTTGTTTATTAATCTACTTTTAAATATGTTATTCATGAAAGGTAGTCTACGTTTTTACCGTATGTGAGGTAAAATAAGTTTTAATCCAGAATGTTTTGAAATTCACAACATTTCAACACAACTTTTTCTCACGAATTTAAAGGCTGCTATTGGACTGTTGAAGGTAAACGTCATATTATGCGACTACGCATTACTTTACGGAGAGCTTACGAACTAGCTACGTTCTGCCTTAAGACCAAATGGTGCAACCGAATAACATACAAATTTAGTTACAAACTAGCTAGTAGTAGTTACTAAGCCTCTAGTGTGGACTTTATGTTCACGTTTAAGAAAGAACTTACGAATGGCTGGTGCAACCCTACCCCGAGCCTTCTGCTCGCGATGAACTTCCATGGTACGCAGACAGTACACTGTCACGAAGCGAAGAGGTTAGCAGATGTTCAGCTAATAGTGCTCAGACTGTTTGCGTCAGTGCGTAAGCGTATGACATCATATTCTCGCGTTACTTTCAGTGCATACGCTAAATGATCTGCGCAGCACTTCGTAAACTCCGACACGCATCTTGAAACTGCTTCGCACAACAGAGGTGGCCAGATAGGTGGCCATCCATCATTCAGGGGTAGCCGTGGCCACCCATGGCCACCATGTAGCTACGCCCCTGGCCCTACAGGTATTTTTTGCTTCTTTATATATAGTTTATATATCTAACATATTTTACACATTATCTTATCTATCCTTAATGTACAGTATGGGGGAGACGCCAGTTCTTAAAATGGGTTTACAGGGTGGGGCCACCATGAAAAGGTTGAGAACCACTGACATACAGTATATAGAAAACAATGCAATGAGTTTTATTTTCTATGCAGATAGTAGAGAATTAAAGCAAGAGGACGAAAGTGGTAGTTAGCAAAAAATGTGGGTTTTCTTATCTCTTTGTTGTATCTCAGACATGTTCCAACTTGCTTTGAAAAGCCCTGAATGGGGCATGTTTCAGGCTAGTTTGTGTGGATTTGCAAAGCACACGTTCAAGATAAGTGGCTGTTTTTAACATTTCACAATTGAATATGCTATTTCAGCTTTATATTCTTGGTAAAAAAATGTTAGTTTTGCTTGTCTGTGAAAAAGTCTCCATCACAATGCCTGAGTGAGTCCCAGTGCATTGCTTTCTGAGGGTTTTTTGTGAATAGCTATTTGGTTGCTTCTGTTCTGTGTGCTTGCAAAGAGTGCCCTCCCCAGTGATCTTCCTTCGTTATGTCTTAGGTATAAAATGTAAATGCCAAAGTAAATGAATGCGAAAATCATTCAGTACAATGGTATATATTTAGGTAGCATGGCATAACCATCCAATACAGTCAATGGCATAATAGTGTCAAATTAGTGTTATTTTATGCAGATATAACTAATTTTATTTTATAACATAACATATTTTTTTATCATAAGCTAGATAGCAGTATACTGCTCATAATACTAATAAACCGAAAACAATATAATTATATAATAAAACCCATTATTAGGTGACGCATATAGGCTATATAAATAGCTAAATATTGCCTATGGGTCTGTCCGCTCAGATCTGAAGTGCAGGGAAGTAAACGTGTTGCTCAATTTCTGTGAACTGTAGTAAACTCCTCACTAACATTGCGTAATTCTCTCAATATAGTGTTATAGCTTGAGCAGGTGAAATGCAAACAAAACTGCAGCGCTTCTGGACAAATTGTTCCAGAAGTCGTAAACACCCGCTATCTGTGGAACAGCGATTCTGTACAACCTAAAGTCTGGATTTGCAATGTGGAACTCAGACCCTAGTTGGAAGCTGGAACGCACCCAACGTCAGCACTCTTCCTTTAGGGAGAAAGCTGAACTCCCCTTGTCTGCTTCTACAGAATACTCAAATGTCAGAAAGAGTTTGGTTTATTTATGATCATGCAATGTTAGTGGAGTATAGTTCCTACTACACATATTATGAATTTATTTGGAAAAGACAGTTTGTCTGAATCAGTTTGATATGTCAAATATAGCTATTATTATTGCTTGTTATGTAACTTGTCCCACACCATTTGTGCCATAGTGATTGGATATATGCAGCTTGTTGAGTAGCAGTGTGCTAATACTTTTTTAAGTGACTTGGTACACAGAAAAGAATCCCACATAATGCTCAGAATACCTTAGCAGTGGCATTGCAATGCCCTGGCAAGTGACAACCATCCACAAGCAGTCCAGCATTGTTTTGAAAAGTTTAGCACATGCAAATGCATCTCCTTAGAAAATGTAAAATATAGTTTGTTTTGTTGTGGTTGTTTTTTAGTCATTTTCATTGCCATATATTTAAAAGAACAAACCATCATTAAAAAACCTATAAGCAATTCATATAACTGTCATTTAAAATTACTATGCTTTGAAATATGAAGTTATATGTTTTGGTATTTTTTGTGCCAAAGTTTCTAATATTAAACATACAGTATGTCTAAAAACTACTTTTAGATTTTGAATTTAGGGGCATGCTCTTCACAACATACTCTATTACAACCCTTTCCCAAGAGTCTGTATCTAAGTAAAACATTAAAAAGAGCAGTATAATAATTTAGGATATTACAAAGACCTCTGTTGTTATAGGGTTTTGCTGGCATAACATTAGCGTTCACGAACCCTCCTAAACACTGAACAAAGCACGGTAAGATATAAAGGAGGAAACCACAGTTATCCAAACAGAGCACTATTACTTGTGTGAGGTCTGCAAAGCGCCCAGACCTAGACGTTACAGATGTCTATTGGAAGTATATAACGATGTAAATCTACATTTGGTAAGAATTAAACAGTTCATTCAAAAAAGAAAAATGTTAAGAAAACATGAGACTAAGAAAAAAAATATAAGAAAATATAAATATAGTAAAATAATATGTTTAAGGTATCTCTGTAAGGGACAGCTTAACAATGTTGCTAAACGCATGGTACCAAATAATGGCCAAAATCAGAAGTGTCATAAAATGTCAGACTCAACGATGAACACATGAACAGAAGACTAGGGTTGGGATTTAAGGACCCGTTAAATTTTTAATTTAGGAACTGAGTAATTTTCATGATGTTTGTTTTCTGTTACAGATTCTTTAACAAAATATTGATTTGTGAGTCAGTTCTTTTTAATGAATTACAATTTTTTATTGATTTTTATGTTATGATTAATATTATGAATAGGTTATGATATTTTAGTCTTGTGACTTCTACTATACATATACTATATAGTGGAAAAAGCTAGTACATTTTATGATTGCATGTGTGATACATTTATTAAATATTTAACAGATTATAGATAATTCCTTCACGTTTAAAATCCGTCTTTCATGTATTACATTAATAAAACACTGTCACTTGGCTGCAATCATATTAAAGCATTAGTTTGGTTTTAAAAAAACATTCTCATGCCCTGAATGCTTTAAACTCTTTCAGTTTTCCTTTGGAGGCCACTCACCAGGGGATTTCTGCAAGTTGACCTCCCCCATGATCAGGCCACCCACATTCACAGGATTGGCCATTCTAAATGAGCCCTGTGTAGTGAATCCTGACTGACAGGGAATAGTACAACACAGGAAATGGGCCCTTCTGTTGAATATGGAGTTTTTATAGATTTTGTGGACATAGGCAGTGGCCTACATTTGAACCCCATATTTCAGGAAAATATAATTTCTTATTATAGTTCTGAGAGAAAGAAAAGTAAACTTTAAAGATTATGAACATTTGAACTAAAACTATCATTTTAACATTTAATGTCTTTAAGTGTTATACAATACTTGTCCTTTCTCAATATGATAGCCTACATATAAGTGTAAATCTATTAATTGGTATAATTCTTTTGTGGTATTGTACATGATGTACTTTCATTGTGGTTTATATTGATGAAAGTTTATACGTTTATAAATTAACATCGGGTGATAAGATAAAAGATCATGTTTTTTCACTGACATAGTGTATTAAGATTTATTGCAATTTAATTTCTTGTCTCTTCAGTTCCTTGAAATTCAATACCTTGTATTTTAAGAAGAAAATGTGACTAAATTAAGATGAATGTGGCCCATTTTATTTTGCAGTCTCGCTGCTTCCTAATGTTCCCCTTAGTATAGCGCATACACCGAGGACTTTTCTGCTCTATTCTGAGAATCCCCCTGTTCCAATGCTGAGAGAGAGGGTGACCAGGAAAAAAATTCATCTTGATTTAATTAGGCAAACGGAACAGGGAGCGGTGAGACTAATATACACGCTGCATGAGGCTCATATACTTGCAGTCTTCTTTTACACATCAACTAAAATGTACATGTTAACAAAATCCACAGAAAATAAACAATATAAAATGTGATTGATATGGATGGGACTGTTTGGTAAAAGACCTTCAAAAATGTGCCAATATTGTGTCATACTGGTTTTACATACCCCATACAGTACTTAAAAGAGTAGCCTATACTGTGACCACTGTAGTTTGTGGACAACATAAGATAAAACATGCTATTAGCATCAAATCATGTCAAAAACAAACATACAAACATGGTAATACAATTAAATAATGTGTGAATAGCCTATTATTTCTATTTGTAGCCTACAAGTAGCACAACATCCATCATCCAGTTCATTAGTTAAGAAATATTAAAGATAGCATTTTGCTCTCTAAACTTGCATGTAAACATTATGTAACTCATCTGGGCGTTACGTGTGACCGCCATCGAACATACATTTAACTAAAATGGGAGGAGAGTGAAGGGGGCTGGTAGTGACGTGTGCCAATGGGCGTGGTTTGTGTTCGGTGTGCCTGCCATTGAGAGGATTCAGTGCGCGGTGGCTCGGGCGGAGTCGGCTTCAGTGTCGTCAAACGATCTCGATCAATAAGTTACGTTAGCGGTTTGAGAAGTTACCTACCGTTGGATGTTACTTAATCGAGGACGCCACATCTGAGGTGTACTTTATAGCAGCTACGCAGGGTGGATTTGCTTGAGAACTGCCGTGAGCTGGAGTTACGGGAAGCGTAGGAGATTTTTTCGGCCCTGCTTTTCACTTACTAAAGTTTGCATATACACTTCGTTTTCTCTCTATACTCGCCATTGCAAGGTAGGTGTACTTCTTCTACCTAATATGCGGTAGGTTTGTGATTAGTGTGTGGTTTAATGTTGAAGTAATGGCATGTTTGGCAGGATTGCTTCGCTGTGTCGATTGTTCCAGTACAGCGTGTCCCAAATGCATCCTATTAAAGCACTCCACGTACTTTACATTCACGCTGGCCATATATTTCCTTTCCTCGCGACTGTGCAATAATCACCGTAAACGAAATTGTTAATGTCAATTGTCACAACTTTTATTGCTTTGCATACAAAGTAGCATATAAGAGCTTTTGCTGTAATAATCATTTACAATATTAAGCACTAACTTTAGCCGCCATGCTAACTAGTAACAATAGGGTTTAATTAAAATGTATAAATCTAAAAGTATTCGATATACTTGCGTTTACTTAAACGTCATGCCGTGAAGTAGAAATATGATATTAATATTTTGCAAGTTAATAGTCGCATTGTTTGGTGGTATCTGATTTGTTTGTGAAATTTATAGTTAATACTTTTTATTGCTGAAAGTTAGCCGTTTGTTTTGTTAATTTACTTCCTTTTATTCGACCAACGTGAATTTATTCTTTTTAAAATCGCCGATTAATAATCGTATTTGATACTCCGTGTGTAGTTTCGCTCAGTCAGCGGTTCTTCTGTGCCAATTTTTATATATTTGTGAACTATTTATACTTAACAGTTTGTTTTATTAGCTCTTTCGGACTTTCGAAATACATAAAAAACGTTAAAAATGGGATTTCTGCTTTCTCAGGCTCTGTAGCACTTCTTTATTGTTTACAAGAATAAAAATGCTTTATTTCAGACATAAACTGGCTATTTTCACAGTTTAGCGATTTATTTTTCTGTTTTTGTTTTAAGATAAAATCATAGAACCTTTGCTTACATTTAGGCCATTTAAAGTATATTTTTGGTTTACTGCACCAAAATAAAAACAATAATATGTTGTTTGTATGGTAGGGTTCTTAACACGTATTTTAAGGCCATTATAATAGTTTATTTATAATTAATGGAAAAAATATGTAACAAGACTATTTGTTTTCTAAGGTTTGTTTTAAATAACAATGTTTTGTAGTTATAAACCTGTCTGTGTTGTGTGTATGTGTAAAATAGCTTCTCCTTTGTCTTGCAGGTTTGAGTACAGAGATCCATAGGTACAGACCTCACACAGATGGGAAGAGTATTTCTGAAGCACCTTGAAGGTGCACTCAATCACTGGACTATTAGTTTCACATAATCCACCCATTCTGACAGACTATCCAGTGTGGTTGAAGATTAATGCTTGTAGTCTTTGAAGTAAAATATTTTTTCTTTAACTCTCACCTCTCATCTGAAAGTTGGTTCAAAGAACCTTTGGAGTGAGCTTCATTATTTCTGTGACAGCGAAAGATTGCAACCATATCATCAAGATGAGTGCAGAAGGATATCAGTACCGAGCCCTGTATGACTATAAGAAAGAGAGAGAGGAGGATATTGATCTACACATAGGTGACATTCTCACTGTCAATAAGGGTGCACTGCTTGCAGTTGGATACACGGATGGTGTGGAGGAGAGACCAGATGAAATTGGATGGCTACCTGGTTTTAATGAAACCACTCAGGAAAAAGGTGACTTTCCTGGTACGTATGTGGAGTTCATCGGCAAGAGGAAGATTTCTCCGCCAACTCCCAAACCAAGGCCCCCAAGGCCTCTGCCTGTGGCCCCTGTACCTGCCAAGCCAGATTCCGACTCCGAGCAAGGTGAGTGGGCTTTTTCCAGTCTACGCCAGACGCAATGTCGCAATAAATTAGAAAATGTATCTTACAGTGTTATTTCGAGTTTTCGTCCACACCATCTGTCGCAATGATAGGCAATGAGTTTGGATTGTATTTTAGAAACTGTTATTTTTTAAATGATGTGTAGAATGAGATTGTGAAATATTGACTTGAGCACATCACCTGAGCACTGTTTATAAACATTAGGTTGTAGCTTTCATGAGCATTAAAATAAAACATATATGCCCGGTTTCACAGACAAGGCTTAAAGACTAGTCCCAGATTAAAATGAAAGTTTGAGCGGTCTTAACTGAAAATAAATTGCCCTGACATATCTTAAAATTAGGGTTGGACCAGAATATTTGTTCGGTGGGTTGGCTGTGCACGGTTAACCGAAATATATATTACGTGATTTATGCACAGCTTGTGAGTGAAGTATGGTAAAATGCTGCTGCACCCAAAAGCCAGAGGGCGCTCTTATGCAGAAACTCCAAATACGCACTGCAGAAGAAGACCATAACACACATAGTTCTAGGAAATGCCTAAGGACATGTTTTTTATCACTGTTCCTCAAGCCTCCTCAGGTATTTTCATGATAATAAAGTATATTTATAATGATCATATTTGACGGGTGTTGCTTTTTTAAATGCACGTTATAAGCGACTCAAACTCGCACTGCTTTTAGATCGAGCAGCATTTCCTACTGATCCCAGAGCTGTGCTTCATTGACAAGCTACGCATAAAAAAAATATTGTTGCCTTGCATAATCGAGCCAGCTCAATTTCAGCATGATTTATTGGTAATCGCGATTCGATTTTCAATTTTGAGATTTGAATATTCTTTAACACCTGGCATCCCCCGTGTAGCAGTTCTCATGCTCGCTTGAATATGAATCACCCATGAGTGAACTTACAAGACAAAGGCAGTGTGCCAAATATGCGATTTAAAACTGGCCTACCGCAACACCACACGAGTTCTACCTATAAAAATGCTAGTTTGTAGTGATTAATTTATTTTGTGTTCATCTTTATGTGCTCGTTGCACAGATCTGCTTATCTTATCAAAACAACACGAGAGCAATTAATGAAAGATGCTTTTCGCTGTTCGGTCTGCGCAGCGCTGCATGAAGTCCGACAAAGCTAATATTTGGAGCAGTTTGGGACCCGGTATGGACACAGGTTGCATATCACTATGTCGCACATATCCAAAGTTTTTTTTTCTTACGTTGACAGCTGAAGCTGAATGAGGAATTTAAACAGACTCATGCCCGTCATGCGTTTAAATCCACGTCTCTGGCTCGGTTGGCAATCAAACTGCGTTCTCTGCCTGAGCAACAAACAAGAAGTACTCAAAAAATTTCTAAACTAACGTGTTAAAGGAAACGAAACTAAACTATTTTAATGGCTGCAACAGTTTAAACAGTCGCCTTCATTTTATGCATTTAAATCTGCATTCACAGTTGGCAACCACAAACAAAAAATACATTTTTCTAAATGAACTTAATACAGAAACTAAACAAAATATAATTGGCCATTAAAAACAAAACAGAACTATTTAATGTGAGGCACGTCGCTTCCGGCTCGCGCTGTTCTGTAGTTTATTTGAAGTTTATTAATTCTGAACTTGTCGTGTGTCCACATTGCACCAAAGTGCAACACTGCACTCCCTTGGGTCCGCAGCAACACACCCGCCATGCGTGAAGTCGATTGGATGAACGGTTCTCGAAAAAATTAAAATGCAAACAGACATAGATTCCTACCTTTATTAGAGAGAAGAATATGTTCAGCCCCCTCCCTCCTTAAAATGCCTTAGATAAAAATATTACTGGTGTGCAGCTTGAGACCGAACAATGTAAATTACATATTTTAAGTAGGGCCTACTTAAAATATGTAATTTACATTGTTTGGTCTCAAGCTGCACACCAGTAATATTTTTATCTAAGGCATTTTAATAAAAGCGACTTAAATATCCTAATTTAACTAAGGCATAGTCTTGGCTTAAGCTAAGCCTTGCCTGTGAACCTGTGCAATAGTTTATATATTTTTACAAATGCAAACTGGCCACCTTTTGACTGTTACACAGTTAGTTAATTTCCCTTAAAGCTAATAGTTAACCTTTAGATTTATATTTGTTCATCAGATTTGACCCTAACCAGTGGTCTCAAAATAGATTTTATTTTTTTACTGTTTAAACATTGTCGTCAACCATTTTAGCTGGGCGTTGTTGGATCACAACAAATATTTTCCTCAACTAAATCCTTTCATGCTGATGCTAAACCCAGGTTCCTCTCTTAATATACCCACTTGCCACTTCTTCCATTTTTGTCACTAGTGACCAGATTTTACACCACTATTTCATCAAGAGATTGGATTTATAGCTGCAGCACACAAATGTCCTCTGAATATTTAAGGCCGTTTAAGGTTTGCATTGGGCTATGGTTCGTAATTGCAAACATGGCAGAAAGCCCAGATTTGGATGAAGGCCTTTACACAGTACTTTGTAATTGTCTGGTGTTACTGAGTATATTGCACAGCCACAGTATGAGCATTTAGAGCCCCCTATGGCGGCTCTAAAATCTCTATAGTATGAGATCTGTAGTTTTGGTAGAAGCTGTCTTCTGTGGTATTAAACTCCACTGGTTTCTTTTACAATTTTACAACAAATTATAACATTTTATAATTAATTATATTTACTTATTATTATAATAAATTAAATTATGCTTTATATACTTACTGTATATCAGGATACAAAAAATCTAAGATATGTATCGTAATGTCGATTGCATGTGTAATTCTATTGGTTGAGCTGGAAACATGTGACCTGTGTCAACAGGGATAATGTTTTAATATTTTTAACAATGTACTTTCTGCTTTGAGACATTCACTCTGCGTATTCAGTTTTACTTTTCAGTGAAAGACGTATTTAGTTGTTATTAATTTAAATACAGAAGGTTCAGTTCAACTTAGGAAGCCCTCAGTTCTATAACAAGTTGTATGTACAACAAAAAGTTATTCAAATTGTTTAAAAAAAGTTAGTTGAATTTAAAATTTCTAAAGTTCGTTCAAACTATCTTATTGTAAACCTATTATCATGTCCAACCAAAAATTAGGAGACCACCTCACCCTCGTAGCATCGCTTGCAGTACATCTTTCGCAGACCGAAAAAAAGTGAATTTCGCTGCTGTCCTTCCCAAACCTTGCATTTCCAAATTCGCTGTTTTTCAGGAAATGGAAAAAAAAAGATAATACTTTTAAAATGATTTCATACTATGTTGTTGAAGTTGACAAGCACTTCTTAATACTTTTTATTGGTTAGATATTTGCAAAACCCAGTGACAAACATAAAGGGTAAAAAGTAATGTGGATTGGAATTAAAGGTGTCCGTGAAAAAGAACTGTAGAGGCTCTGTAGTAAACTCTGGTTTGGACCAAGCTATTAAACCAATTGTAAAAAACACCCTAACGTCTTTTGTAACTTTGTGAATCGAAGTGAACATTTGAAGATGCCACGTCATTTCCCATGACCAACCAAATGTATTTTTCAACAAAATGCTGTTGCAAAAAAATGGGGTTGTCATAACCCAGTTGTCATGGTGATGAATAAATAGGCTTTTGGGGGTTACGGAACATAGATCAGAAGCAAGATATGTCACTCAATCATTGCACTTCAGAGTCAGTGTGACAAACTAGCATGCTACTTCCTTGTCCTGTTTCTTCTTGGCAGAAGAAAATGCATGAGCACATAGCTTTTTACTTCTTCACCAAGAGTTATTTTTATTGGATAAAACCCAAGTAACTCTCTGGTAAAGATTGTATAAGCTGTATAACTGTGGTTCAAGTTCGACGATTTATTTTCTGTTCCATTCTGAAAAGTGATTCCAAGTTCTGCCCATTTTAACGGATGTAAGAGGAAGCTTACATTGGACAGCAGTTGAGACAAAGTTTTGCTCAATGTAAACCACTAGCAGGAGATCTGTAAGTCAGCCAGGGCGAAGGCAATGTGCCCCTCGTGCACCTGGTACCTGTTATCCCACCACATCCACCACCACGTAAACAACATAAAACTCCAGATAAAATTCCATCTCTCTAATCCAAGTGTTAGATGTGAAGGTGCAGTATGTAATTTTTGACATGAAATGTTTTTTTCCAGTGGCAACATGGGTTAGAACCAATGGCAATGGAGAGTCTATGTGTCTGAAGGGAATAAATGGAAACCTGTTTGGAAATGGTTGTTTTTGCAGTTTCATTTCATCCATGACCGTTTACCTTTAACATGATTTTTTGTGATTCATTTGCATTGGATCGAAGTAACTGAAAATGGAAAAGTCAGTTGTACAGTTGGACATTTAGAGAAATATTTTGGCCTTGCTAGAAAATTCCTGATTTCTCTTCCTCATTTGAAATGAGTTCTTTGGTCATAGATTCTTTAACATGCGCAGATAGACTGACTTAAGAGAATACAGAAACAAAATGGCGAAAAATTTCTGAAGCACCAGGAAATGCACTCTGTCTTTGTATTAGACAGTCGAGCTGTTTGTCATTGTGACCTAATAAAATGTTATTTCTGCCCTTTTGCAGCTCGGCTCATTTTGGGAAAGAATGTTTCTCCTGCCGCAGTTTTTCATAAAACTTTTAAAAAAGTGTACTTTTCCAGTGTCATACACAGAAATGCTGCTAATAGTGTATATTAAATAGCGTATCAACTAAAAAAAGTATAACTATGATTCTAGCCTTGTGTGTGTGAAGGAGAGAGAGTCAGGGGCCGTAGTGCTGCAGAGGCCCAGGGTTTGCTTTTTATTGCCTCACTCTGTTTGAGATTGATTATCCCCCATTTAGTTAACTTGTAGATCTTTCTTGGTTTATCCTCCTCATTTCTCCAGCTCCCTCTTTGAATTTTTGGGTAATTTTTCTGGGCCCGGGCTTTACGGAGGAGCGGAATGAGGGGCAGTGTATAATATGGGGCCTCTAATTCTCTCTCTCTCTCTCTCTCTCTCTCTCTCTCTCTCTCTCTCAGCCATAGGGGCTTTAGAGAACAGCAGATGTGGAATTCCAGACCGTTCCGACTCCCAGGCTTTTTTAAAACACTAGCGTGCTCCTTTGTGGGCCTCTGGCGTGTGAGGGTCAGTATGTGCCTAGCCCAGCTTTATGCTCGCTTCTCGTTTTATTGTTATGTTAATGTTGAATAGGGATTAACTATTATTGCTTTTCCAATGGCTCTAGGACTGCAACATATACAATGTGTACAAAATGTTCTGTAACATAAATTTACAAGCGTTGGTACATTTTGGAACTTTGGAAAAACATGAGTACAGTAAAGCCTCAGAATGTTCTCCGTTCCAGTGTTTTGGAGTTCAGGAGTATCTTTGCGTCCACACGTGGTTTAAAATAGATGCGATCAGCCCTTTTGTGTTGCGAGGCCCGCATTCTTCCAATTTCATTAAATATGGCAGGCTTTTGGCATGCAGTTTGTGAAAATGATGCAATCTATGCTTTCTCTGGAGCTCAGCCCTCAGAAAATCTATCAGTTTTTCATCTGTTTGTTTTTGAACTTTATCTCAAGTTATCCGAGATGCAGGTCTCTGGTGGCTGTGCTGTTCATGTAAAACAAAGAACATTTATTTCAAGAATGCAAGGCAGCAGAATTCTGAAAAGGCTTTAAACGAAGAGAAAAGGGCTCTCTGTCTTCTTGAGAACCTACATTAAAGGAGAGGTTGTTCGAATGGTTTTACTAGATGTGAAATAAGTCTCTGGTGTCCCCAGAGTGTGTATGTGAAGTTTTAACTCAAAATACCCAGCGGATCATTTATTATAGAATGTTGAAGTTGCCCGTTTTTGAGTGCGTGTAAAACGCACCGATTTTGCTTATATCTCTTTAAATGTTAATGAGCTTTTTGTCCCAGCCCCCTCTCCAGAGGAGGGCGGAGTTTCAGGAACTCGTGCTAATGCTTACCGGTGTAATGCCGAGAAATGCACCCCTGCCAGATTATGCACCCACCCTCCCCACAATGGTTAGGGTGAGGATTAGGTGTTAGGGGAGGGGTTAGAATTAGCCAATCGGACATCGTGTTATTGAAGGAGGTGCATAATCTGGCAGGGGTGCATTTCTCGGCACAACACCGGCCAAAACAAAACATCAAAATGTCAGTAATTGTTAGTGGTGTTCAGCCCTATATGTACGAACCGGAGTTTGACACTGATGGAGAGACTAAAGTAGAAGTGACAGCCTTAAGAATGGAACAGGACGTTTCCAGGAGTAGGAGTAGTTGTAATTTTGCAGTTATTGTGTAATTAGCGTTCTTCAAGTGATCGATAAGCATTAGCATGGTCCGTCATGATAATGTATAAATCGCTGTGCAGGTGCTTGTGTGGGAATTGCAGTAAAATGCCTACAGAGCCAGAGAATAAATGCTGCATGGAGGTCGAGCAGGTATAGTTTAGTGTTACTACAGTTATACTACGCTTTCAACGTTGTTCTATCATGTACTGTCACACTTTACGTATTGTTTACGATAAGCCCGACAGCATGTGAGGGCAGCATCAATAAATACAGTTAGATGCTGTACTTCTATTGTTAGCAACATTACCAATATAGTGCGATAACAAGTCCATTAAGAGTGGCAATTTTGAAAGACTAATCAGCAACAATATGAGGTGTGATACTGCTTCTGCTGGGTATGAGGACTGGGCACGAAGTGTTGGTATTGCTCCCGGTTGCAGTAGCAACCTCGTTGAAAGTCCAGCGTTGTACTGGCCCTCATTCGTGAAGCAGTCCGGCGTGAAATGATTGGCGGAAACGTGAAATACTTTACCGATTCTCAGCGGGACATTGCCTTCATAAATGAAATTTAACCATGCTGTTCTCTATAACTCAGCTTGCGGGAGTCTATGGAGACAGTTATGCTGGTCGGTACATCCTAATACAGAACAACTGTAGTGCCTTTGTGGCGCAGACATTGTGTAGCTCCAGTGACGATCTAACAATGGCGACTGTTGTACTTCCCACACGGGGCTGTGTCTAAGCAAATATGGCAGATTGTCACCACTGCTGGGTGGGCTTTTCTTTTTTTTTTTTTATTTATTGTTTTATTTTAATTTTTTTTTTTTTCTATTTGGTTTTTTTATTTTTTTAATTTTTTAAAAAGGAGTGAGCACATTTTTTACATTTTAGACTGCTTGTTTACAGACACTGTGGACACGTATTAATGTGTTAACACATTATAAAAGTGAATTTTGCAAAATATGTGCCCTTTAAAACTGAGTTGTGGTAGCGGTGGCTGGTAACTGAAAGTGTGCGAGCTGGTGGGGGGAGGCAATGCTGCCTTTGAGATAATGCACCTCTCTCCTTTTCAGGGCCTCTTCAACACTTGAACGAACATCTGCTGTATGAAGCAGCCCTCTGAGGGAGAATTGTTACTGGGTTTCATAAAGAATGTGAACTTTCCCCCTTACAGAGCAGCAGAAGCCCCCTCCATGTACACACTTATGAGAAAGTACCCTGGTGTTTTCTTTGTATCTACATTTTATATAATGTTGAGGACGTCAAAACTATAAAATGTAACACAAATGAAAGTATGGGACTCAGTTACATAAACATTAGGGTTGTCACAAAATCAGATTGTCAGAATATGATTGTGGTGGCCAAAATAATTCCCAATAATGATATTATTGAGATTTGTATCAGCATTTAATAAATAAACTAGGGCTGTCAAACGAATTATCGCGATTAATCGCATCCAGGAACAAAGTTTGTGTTTACATAATATATGTCTGTGTACTGTGCATATTAATTTTGTATTTATGAAAACATACACATACATGCATATATTTAAGAAAAATATACAAATGAATAAACATTTATATATAATTAAAATTATTTGTAAATATAGATAAATGTAAATATTTACTAAATATGTATACATGTATGTGTTTATAAATACAAAAATTATATGCACAGTACACAGACATGTATTATGTAAACTCAAACTTTTATTCTGGATGCAATTAATCGTGATTATTCGTTTGACAGCCCTAAAATAAACTAAAAGTGTCAACTAATACATAATTATGTAGTGCTGAATATTACATTTACTTTATTTTGATTTATCCTTTTTTGCCAGTGATTCACACTGAATCACAGAGAAGTTTGTAACCATTTTTGCTCTTCCTGTGGTGCATTCTGGAAAGTCTTTGTTTGGCATTGAAGGAGTTTCCCCTTTATTCCAAACATCTTGGAAACTTTTCTTTTAGGTCTGTAAAGTAAGGAGGAATGAATGAATGAGGCATTTATTTGGTGCTTTATTGTGTATTGCTGTACACACAAAGCGCTTTATAATCATATGAGGGTGGTCTCTCCTCACCCACCACCACCAGGATGATGCGACTGCAGCCACAGTACAACGGCGCCAGTGCGCTTACCACACACCAGCTATAGGTGGAGAGGGGAGCCAATTTAAAGCATGGGGATTAAGCTCAGTTTATACTCGTGCGTTGGACTATGCCGTAGGCTACGTGTTGGTTTTCATTTATACTTCTGCGTCGTTGTCCATAATGACAGGCAATGACCACTAGGCATCAGTGTCCATGCACGTGTTGCTTGTGTAACCAAGACAAGAGCCGAAGAAGAAGCAGCTCGTTTGAGAAGCATTAGCAGTGATAGCAGCAAGTTGTTGCAGCTTGAGATGTTAAATACAGAATAACAAATAATTTACTTAGATAATTCATTCGGAAATGCGTTTTAGTAAACATGACGCTATTGCAGAGTTTTTTGACCCGAGGGAGGGGTTCAAACAGACCAATCACAGCGCTTGTGGTCTGCGTTGAGTTGACGCGTTGTTACATTTTTGGAGAGGTCCACGTCAGGTTATGGCGTAGGGTAGGCTACGGCGTAGGTCCTACGCATGAGTATAAACTGAACTTTATTAGGAGGCCATGATTAACAAGGGCCATTGGAGGAATATCTGGCCAGGACACTGGGGTTACACCCCTACTCTTTACAAGAAGTGCCATGGGATCTTTAATGACCACAGGGAGTCAGGACCTCGGTTTAATGTCTCATCTGAAGGAAGGTAAATTCATTCAGTATGTCCAAGACACCTCGGTTCCACTAATGTCCTCTTTGTATATCTCTCTATTTTCCCATCATGGCTAGATGATAAGTGATATATAAACCCTATAGCTTTTTTAAGACGTGCCGTTCTCGTTCAGGGTAACAAACCTTGTTAGATCATTGTGGTTCTAGCAAGGGCAGAACTGGTTTGTGGCAGTTGGTGTAATGGTACACATTCCTGTGGCTAAGCCTGAACAGTTTGTGCTCGGTGGATGTATTTAGCATCATGACGAATCCGTACAATCGCCTCTAAGTGACGATTGCGAATTGCGGTCGAGTTTCTGGCTAAATAGAAGTAGGGTCTGGCAGTGTGTTGAATCGTGGGGCTCAAATCTGCAGGCCATGATCACAGATTCCCACCACTGTCCGGCTATGGCTGTCGTCATTACCATTGCATAGGCTATTAGGCCAAACCAGAGCTGTGTCTGTCAGTAAGGTGTTTTCAGGAGCCTGAAGATGAGACATAAAGACAAAACAAGCTGATTTTAGTGTACGTAGATGCCACTCACATATGTAAAAATGACAGAAGTTTGGTTGAGTTGACTCCTGCCGTATAAACATATTTATGCATGTAATAAAGATAATGTTTTGCTAAAGATTCATTCATAAACTTTGTTGTTGTCTTGTGAATGTCACTGAATTTGCCTCAACCATTAAGCCAAAGTCAGCTGTCCAGCTGTGAGTTTGGCTTATTATTCACCTAAAACAGAGACAAGTACATGTGCTATAATAACACACACAACTTCCATTTGCAAAATGGTTTAACAGTAAATTACTAGGAAGGGTATCAACTTTAAAAGAAACATGAATAAATCACCTATTTAAAACACCAAGACACAGTTGTCAGACTTCTTAGCTCAATTAAGGCTTGGTTAGCATTGTGAGAAATACCCGTCTCTTCCAAGTTCCCTCCCAACACAAGCTCACAACTCTGAAATATTAATAAATGAACCTAAATACATGTTGTTCCACAGTCTGTTTAGGAAACATTAAGATAATGTTCATGAAAATATTTTAGAAAACTGGTTCATGGGAGTTTCTGAACCAGCAGAAGTAAATAATGATTGATACAATTTCACCTGATATATATACATGTAACGTTATACGCTTAACATTTTAACGAATTATTATGCAGGCACCTCAGCAGGACTGTTAAATCAGGACTTTGATGCAGGACAAACAACCAATCAGGAGGCAGCTTCCAAATAACTGATTTAATTAAAACTGAAAAAGGCGGGAATAAATAACCCTTTCCCAAAACAAAGAACCATTTCAGCAGAAAAGGGTTCTTCAGAAAACATGGTTCTAAATAGAACCTTGAGCATCATTATAGAACCTTTCAAGAACCATATTTTTTAGAGTGCATTAAAGCCCTCTGGGACAAAAGTGCATTGAAATAGAGTAATGTTACCAGCAGGAACGTGGAAAAGTATTTGGAGCGCATCACAAGTTGTGCGTGAGAATGTGTACATGTGCTGTTCATTAAAGAGTACATTCCTCGAGATCATAAAAAATACATTTCATGAAGTGTTTAATTTTGCCGTGTTTGAATGTAAGCAATCTGCCAAGTTGTAAATCCGAAGGTGAACGAATAACAAAGTTATTAGCTTATAAAAAAGGTAATCGACTCTGAATCACGCGAACAAGCCATGACCTGTCCGAATCTTTAACCACAATGTACCTACGTCACTAGAAAAATCCCCGCCTACTGACTGCGAAAACTTAACTCTCTCCTCCCCAAACACTGTACTAGCTCGTTCGTGACGTGTGCATCATGTCTAAGAGAAGCTGTGTTCTATGTAGTGAAACTAAGTCAGTCTTATTTTCACTACCAAAGGAAGAACTTCTGAGGAAAAAAGGTTTACTATTTATTTTTCAAACGACACCAAAGGAGTATAAACCGAACGTTTTACTTTGCGCGCGTCATTTTACCGAAGATTGCTTCATCAATCTTGGCGCCTTTACTGCAGGATACATTAAACGTCTTTCCTTAAAAGATGTTGCAATACCAACTTTATTTGGACCTGTAAGCTCCACCGAATCACAACCTGTAAGTGTGACTCTTTATTTTTGTCTTTACTTAAAATTAAATTTGTGTGACGTTATCTCATGTCTGTGTTTAGCTAACGTTACCGTTATTTTTGGGGTTGTTACTGTTTGTTTACCTAACGTTAGCTATAAACTCGTTGCGCTAATGTAAGTGTTCAACCATATTAACTCGCAAAGTCTTTATTTCAAGAACTGCGTGGTGTACTATAGTTATAATAACATCTGAAGATACGAACACCGTACACTGTATGCCGTGATAACTAACTGTTACAAGAGAAGTGTCTAAAACAGTCCTTTTTCTTACTGGCATCTGTATAAGGATTAAAGAATGATTCGTCAGACTCGGGCTCGAACTGGTAAGGTAAAATCGACGCCATCTCTCTCTATACACTGTTAATATCCAACCACCTGCAAACCGTAATACAGCAGTAATGATAGGCGGTCCATTTGCGACACATGCTGAACGCGTTTGACCAATCACAGCAGACTAGACCATTTGACCAATCACAGCAGACTAGACCATCTGACCAATCACAGCAGACTACACTATCTGACCAATCAGATCAGACTACGCTGGCGGAAAGGCGGAGATTACACAGATGAATCGCGGAACGAATCATTTGAGAGTCAGTCAAGAAGTAAGGTAATAAAAACTGCTTATTATTACGAAATAATAGTATTTTTACATCATGTATGTACATAAACTTGTTGTCGGACACTCCATAAACCAAAATAAGCCCTTAAAAATATTGAGGAATGTACTCTTTAATGATCTCCTCCAGAGCTGAATTGACCCTTTGCAAGCAGTTTGATTGACAGGCGATCTGACCAATCATAACGCTGATATAATGTGCCCCTGTGACTAACCGCCATTTTGTCTGACAAACAAACCACCTGGCGTAGTAGAGCTTTGGTGATTAATATGAAAAAATAGCTTTTTAATAATTGTGAAAGTAAACAGTGAGATACATACCCAGCTTTAATGGACGTTCACACTATAACAATAAACGATAACTAAGTTATAACTTTTAAAAATCATTCTAAATGGAGAATAGCGGCGTTCACATCGCAACAACTATACCAATACATATATGAGACACGATATTGTTGGAATTATTAATGTAACGTTATGAATTACAGAATGAAGCATTTGGGAAGTGGTGTTTTAAGGCTGATATAATACTTACTGATATATTACTTACATATTACATGTATGAGCAAGCTGGCAAGATATGCCCTGTGATGAGATGAGTGGTGCAGAGACATTTTAAAGGAAAGACGTTTTCAGCAAATGAAGCATGCATTAGTATTGTATGCACGAATGCATATTGCAGGCATTTCTGTCTGAAATCAGTGTGTCATTTTTCCAGAAATTCTTCACTATTTCCCCAGAAAGAGTGCACACATTTACACTGGTAGCGCATGGCTGATACCGAAAGCTTGTCGGACATAGCAGCAGGAACGAAGGGGGGCGGGGTTTTGCGAAGGGTCAGGGCAAAGCTACTTACCGAAGGACAAGCATGTCTATTGGGTGGATTAGCAAAACGTTGTCCAAGAGGCTGAGCGACAAAAACAACTAAAATATGCAAAGGGTCAACTAAAAGTTTGCCACTTGCCACCACCCCATCCATCCTTTTTTTATCGTTGGTCTGGGTGTTTGTTGACATGGCATCAAAGACATTTGTTCAAGTTAGTCATGTGTCAGATTTCTCGCTGCATTTATAGACCAATGGTTGAGCGTGGGTGAAGGAAAATGCATGAAACCGTTTTAACACTCTGCTTGAGTCGAGAAGTCTGTTGTTTTCAATGAGTTGTTACATTTTCCTCAGTCACTGCATAGCATTTTACGTTTTATTTTTTTGTCATTCATATGTAGGTATTTTTTGGGCCAAAAAAAGTCTTTGAGCCTCATTTATTGAACGTGAGCATAAAGCATTTCTGTGGAAATTGATTTATGCTAGTATGGATTTATTAACAAAGCATTAAATTGAATGCTGCAGTTTAGGTTTTTTTTATAGTTTTACAAACATTTTTACACAAACATTATGCTTTTTCCACAAATGAGGCCTGTTTTCTTTATTTTTTTGAAAAATGTTTGACTGACAGCAGCAGGGCTCTGTGGTGTTGACTGATGGATGCAATACTGATAAATCAGCTGCTTTCAAACTAAAAGATAATACACATTTGAAAGAATAAAGGGATTATAATTTCAGTTGTGTGATATGTTGAGATTAAGCCTTTGAGCAACTGAAAAAACATAGGACTTGTTGTCTTTATTTAATACACAGTAGTTTTGTTTTCGTAAAAATTCAATACTAGAAATGGTTGAAGGCTTTTCTGAGAATCAAAGTTAAGAACATGAAATAGTCTGTGTTGTGGCATGATTGTTCTGTGTAACCTGGTTTAGAAGCGTAAAATGTGCTGAGCTGTGCCATTTTTTTGTTATCTGAGGTCAGGCATTTTCACACATGAGGGATGCTATTACAAATACTTTTGCTCTTACATCAAATGTTTTGTAATGATAACCTCTCATACTAGCGTGAACATTTTTTTTTACACCTAATAGACTTTCCTAAAATTTCTGTCTGTTCAAAAAGTAGAAACAAATTTGTAATGTTGTTGTTTTGTTTGTTTCGCCAATAGGGGGCGATACACTAAATTCTTTCCATTTGCTTTCGATTTCTGAAATATTTTCTTCATATATTTATGTGAATTTTTTTCTGCCACATAGATTGTAATTACATAATATTTGGTATTTTAGTAAAGTTCAGAGGTGGACATTACTTAAATATTTTTACAAAAAATATCTGGACTTTTACTTCACTACATTACAAAGCATATGTTATACTTTTTATTCCACTACTTTTCATGGATATTTTTTACCCCAACTTTTACCTTTTAATACTTAAGTACAAGCTCAAATCTAGCACTTTTACTTCTGATCTTTTACTTAAGTATTTTTACTTTTAAAAGTGGGAAAAAATGTAATTTACCTAAATTCTGTATTAAAGGTAAAACAAATGAAATAAAAGTATGACATATGCTTTATTCTGTCTCATATCTGTCACACTGCCATGTTGGTCGGAATTGCACCTAAGTTTTTCACCTACTGTTGCACTTGTGTAAATGGTTGAGTGACAATAAAGGGATTTGATTTTGATAATGTTGTGAATAATTTTTTTCCAAATAAAAACACTTACTCAAGTACATTTTTCAAATATCTGTACTTTATGACAAAGTAAAAATACTTAAGTACTGTCCACCTCCGGTAAAATTTTAATTCATAAACTGTTACCTCTATAATCTGTGCATGATCCAATTTGATAACACCCCATATGTCTTATTTAATGGTAACACACTTTTTATGTCTAAATGAGCCTTTATGAGCAGCCTTAGGAAAATAGTTCTCGTTGTAACACCTTGATGATTGATAGGAGTTAAACAGGTTCTTGAAAAGCAGGTTTTAAGCCCCTTTTTAAAGATATTCTATTTATCCCTGAAGGGATATGTGATGAAATCTTAGAGGTTCGCTTGGAGGGACATTTCAAAGAACTTCCCTAATCTGCAGTGGAACAGCTGGATACATGAGCAATTGAGCATACCTCCTAAAATTAACTGCTAGGACTGCTATCTTTAACATCGTATGCACCTTCTCTGAACTTGGTCTATGGTTCAGATGTACAGAGATTGTTCCACTAAACCCAAGCAGCTGCGCTCCCTTTAACTAAAGTTCATTTCTGTGCAACCTACAAGACCACCACACATTCAGATGCTATGCCTGTTGAGACTTGCACACGGAGCCCCTCTTTCTTCTTGAGTTGCTACAGCAACCAGAATCTGCAGCTCTCCTGATTGGCTGTTTGAATCAGAGCTGGCCTGCTTTCTGTTTTCTGAGCGTTTAATTTTTTGAAGAGAATGCAAGGTGGTTTCAACAGTTTTTCGCTCGCTAGTGTTTCCCATAAAGTCTTGCAGCACTTGAACTTGACCACAAATTCATCTTTAATTGTTTCCATCGCCCGGTTGATTGCGTGATCTCTGTTGCACAGCTTGGATAAATTAAGCCTTTGAGTTGGAAACAGAGGGTGTTTTCATGTAAAGCTGTCCAGATCATTTGTTCATACTCGCACTAAGATCCAGCTAATGATACTCGCATTGTGTTGAGAGGCTTGGCACGGTAGGTTAATATTGGTTGAGCTCACGTAAGGGGATTTCAAAGTGGTCCTAGTGTTACTTGCTTAAGGGTTAAGGGTGTTAAACAACTCTTGAGTACTAAACATTGATTTATAGTTCATCCCAGACTGTTTATTTTTTAAATTGTGTGGTCTTTTGAAGCAAAATTTGCAATTATGTGATTAATTAAAAATAAAATGGTTCTATTGAAGTATGACCCGAGCCACATCTACGGACCACAATGCCATACAAACTTGAGGAGGGACTTTTTGTTTGTTTTAGAACACCAAACACAACACCTGCAAGTTTTGAAAAGTCAAGCACTGCTTTTTCTCAGAAACATGTAGTTTCTCTTCTGTACTTTTAGGCCTTGCATGCCTCGGGAGCGTTGCAGGACCTTGAACCGAAACATTCAGACAGTTCTACTATCATCAATTCTGGCTGTCATTCCATCCAGCTGCTTGGAAGGCCAGGGCTATCAGGTCACCCAGAGTTTCTTAGAAGCAACTTGATCCCCCTTACCTTAGCTTTGCATCTCTATGGAGATGCCCTTCCAACACATGTAAATAAACACAAACATCTTAAAATCTACAGTTCACTGAAGCTACGAAATGGATGTAATATGTTAGTTGCTATTGTAGAAAACCAAGACTCAAACTATGGCAGTTTTACCATTAGGCACAGTCATTGCAAGAGTGACTTGGCACAAAACATACTATGTGAGAAATGTGGGCATATGTAAAGTCGTATACCCATATTTGTCACTTTTGACCTGAACATTTTGAAACGGAATAAAATTAGCCCCACGGTGAATCTGAATTCTAAGAACCGGCTGGTCGGATAGGGTGTCCGTCTGGGCAAAAGGTTGACTCAGCGTCGTACCGTAGTGGCACTAGTCTCCAGATCTCTATAAGAAGTCTCTTGTTCATTCCCCCCCCCCCGCCTGCTTAGAGTTCTCAGAAAACGAATAACTCTCCTTACACTCGCCATTGCTTCGCCTGTAATAGAGTCCAGATGACTGTTGTATTTCAAAGTAGAGCGCAAGAGAAGGGGGGTGATATGAGCACTCCAACTTTTATCGCTTATCTCCCAGGCTTCCAAAATAGGCTCAGAGCTTTGGGACTAAACAAGACTATTATTCCTAATGGCTTAAACCCCCATTTCCTCGTCTGGTTATTTTTTCCATTTAGGCACCTCTTTCAGACTTTTAATTTGAGCCATACCTTCTAAGAAACTTTGCAAACTGTAAAGATCCTTTTGATGGGTCTTTAAAAAAACAGAGTGAAGGGAATCCATTCATAATCAACCGTGTTTGGGTCTGCGGGCTTGGACGCCATTAACAGTAGTGCCTTTTAGAAATCCTAGCCTTTTAAAATGCCGTGCAGCAAATCCAAATAAAGCTCAAGCCAGGCCCGCTGCTCTTTCATCCCCACACCTGGACTTGTAGATCTCAGAAAACCTCCACCCTACACCACCGGCTGCGTATTACGGTCTGTTTGCTCAAACTTTCTCCACAGCACACTTAATCATATCCTACCGGTCAGCACCGGCCCTGTACCCACTTCGGCCACGCTTAGATGTTCCCTTCAAATGTGCTCCTGGCCGCACCACATAAACTCATGAAAGCGATTATTCATCTAAGTGTGCCGTGACTTTGGAGTGGGTCAAGGTGTAAAGATTGTTTTCTTTGGAGACTTTGAAACGACGGTCTTGGTGCTTAATGAAAAGCTAGTAGAGTTGTTCAAAGGAACCCGGTGGCTTTTTGATGTTGATTGTTCAACTTTTTCTCTTCCAGGCTCTTGCACTCTGTTGGACTTGACGGAGCAGTTTGCTGCCACAGAAATGGGGCCGCCCATGCTGCTCAAGCTCCTGGAGGCCATCGAGAGGAAAGGTGAGTCAATCTTCTACCTTACTTTCAAGGAAATGCTATAATTATAGCTGTCTACTACATGTCTAAACTCCATGTATGAATTCTGCACAGGCCTAGACAACCCAACGCTCTACAGAAATTTCACTGCTGGAGGAGGGCTTGATGTGCGACAGTGTTTTGATGGTGGTGAGTGACATTTCTTTGAGTGAAATATCTAAGAGCCATAATATCATAGAGGCTTGGGTGCTTTTTTGACTTCCATAACCACCCAGAGCACACTGGCAGTCATCCACAACAAGCTATGCTTGAGCAGAGCACAAGCTGGTTTCTTGGTTAGAATACATGGTTAGAAATATGTTGTTGGCATCATTGATTCCACTGACATTTGTGTTTCTATCAGACCCAGCGTCGATGGATCTCGAGCAGATGGACCTTCAGATGTTGTGCGATGGTCTGAGGAGGTACCTTCAAGATCTGCCTCAGCCCATCATACCCTCTGCCATCTACAATGAGTTGATACGCGTTGCTCAAGGTGAGATTCTGCTTCAGCAGCAACAAGCTTTTAACATTTTTAAAGCAAATTAAATGCAGAGTAGAAAGAAGGAACTTCAGTCGGCATTTTCTCAGAGGTCGCGTTAACCGAAATGTTTATTTTTAACAGTGACGGAAAAATCTGAAGGCCGTCCGTCATTTTGACGGATTACAATGAGGGCAAATTGTAATTCCCCTTTATGGCAAGTTGGTAGCATCCAATAATTTCCTTTCATCAGAACGTGATCGTAAGTGACCGGAGGAAAGGGACGCAGGTTTCCGATTCATTACTCATAAACGTCTCGCCCATTCAGGAAAACCCACGCGGGAGACTCGTGGTGTGGAGCCAGGCGCGTGTATAAACAAGGCATTAGACTATGACGGCCCACCACCGTCTACTTTGTTTCGCCATAGTTTCAAAACGAACTGAAACTCTTTTTACACTTTTCATAATAACACGGCGATAATGTTGTTTGAGGCATTGTTTCTGGATCTGATTCTGCAATGCACGTATCTGTAACTTAATCAGACCCCCCCGTCGCGTGCTCGCATATACACATTATTTTATGTCTGACAACAGAAACATTAAAAATGTAAACAACTTCAACTTTATCGGGTATTCAGTTGTATTACAACACAGTAAGTTCAGAGAGTAAACGCATGTACATAGCGATGATGTCACAAACATGCTAATTAGCACGTAGCATCACCTTGCGCCATAGTGATGGGAGAAAATAGATTTTTCTATGTCAAAATGATGGATAATCAAAAAGTCTAGCGCAACATCTGCATTTTCTAGTAATGCAAGTTCATTTCCTAACTATTCTAAGTGGGATAAAACCCAATGTGCAAAAAGACAAAGCGGTACCCAACTTAGTGAATTAGGTTGTATAACCTTTCCTACAGCCGCCACAATGAACATTGTTCGCCCCCCTGTTATTTTTCTGTGAGTGAACATCTCCATTTATGTTTTATGACAGGACTCATACAGCCTTAAAAACAGATGATCAGACCAATCCTTATTGATCTCGTAGCCACAGGGTGGCGCCAATGTTCTCATTGGGTAGTTGAGACCACATTACAAGTCTCATAGTTCTCATAAAAAGGAAATTTTTCACAGTCCCAAAGTTCCAGCCCAAACTCATCTGTCAAGTTCATGTGGTTGTATCATCAAAGCAAGTACATACTTTGAGTATACCTGTTTTGAGTATAACTGTCTGATTGCATCTACAAAACCTAGCCAATTCGATGGCGATCAAGTATTGCAGGTGTTTTACGAGCTGTTGGCTTAAGGGTGTTATCAACCCTCGCTTTAACTGAACATTCTGTCTGTCCACAAAACAAACTGTTAGCAATGCCAAAGAGTCATTTTTAGAGAGTACACACCGTTTTTTTTGCTTTGTACTTCTCTTTTGGTAGTGTACAGTCACGTGGTTGGAAACAGGATATCTGTGGTTAATAGAACTAAAGCAAACCTGAAAGCTTATCTGCGACATCAACACTGTCAGCCAATCACCTCTCAGAGTACCTCACTCTGTCATTGTCTCTCTTGCGATCTTTCTGTGGTTAGAAGTGCACTGAGCACATTTTTCCACATGACACCATGTACGTTTTTTTGCATATGTCCTCACCGATCGTTTTATTTAGCCCACGAGACACGTATTCAGGAAAAGGTCTGATGACACTGTAAATTTGGGAAGGTGAACGCTAGGGCGGCTTTGATCTCACGTCTGTTGTGTGTCTGTTTTTGCAGAGGTGCAGGGTACAGACGAATGCACCCATCACCTGCGGCTCATCTCCAGCTCCTCAGCTCTTCCTCCGCAATATTGGCTGACCCTGCAGAGCCTGCTGCGCCACTTCTCTCGCGTGTGCCAGGCCTCAGCGGCCAACCTGCTCAGCGCCCGCGCGCTTGCAGAGATCTTCAGCCCAGCACTCTTCAGATATCAGCCCACCAGGTACACGGTCACTGAGACACATATTACATCACAGCTGGCAGCTGGTAGCAACATGCTGACCTTTCTTTCTCCTCCCCAGCTGTGAGCCCAGCCCTGAAGCACACATCAGAATAATTGAAGTCCTGGTGACCAATGAATGGAGTGACAGTCAGGCGGCTCCAGGTAAATAATACCCAAAATGTTCGAAACTATTATTAATATTTATATTATAAAGTGGACAACGGGAGAGTAAAATAGTGAATGCATGCAAGCTTTGCTTTTATGTGTCTGACTCAAGTGCACACTTTTACGATGCATGGGGGTAGGTAGAGGGCAAGAAAGAACAGAGGGAAGATGATAGCTAAAAATGATGTTTGCTGGACTTAAACCTGCAGCCGCAGCTCAGGATCTCAGAATCAGAATTTTCCATTTTTGGGAACTGCTAGGCCATGGCTCCATCTAAACTGCACGCTTTTGTGGTGGGCAAGGCGCAGACTGACGTGAATGATTATACAGTCATATCATGGAATTTAGACTGATACGTACACTTTATACAGCAGAGTAAATGGCACATATGGCTCAATGAACAGATACAGAGAACATTGCATTGTTAAAGGGGATGGTTCAACATCTAAAATCTGTTATCTTTTATTCACCCTGAAGTCATTTAAAACTTGAATATGACTCTTTCTTCTGTGGAAAACAAAAGACGGTGTTTTGAGAAATGTCTTGGCTGGTTTTGTTTGCACACAATTGAAGTCAATTAGGGAAGGTGTTGTTTCATGAGGGTGAGTTAACGATGACAGGGTGCCTATTTTTGGGTGAACTATCTCTTTAAGAAGAGAAAAGGATCAAACGTATCCATTGCTTTTAACATACTAATGTTCTGAAATAAGAAAGCAGTGCATTTTCACTTAATCTGTGTGCTGGAATGCAACGCTGATATGAATGTTTAATGTGCTGGAGTGCTCTGTAGAAGAGATGCTGGTTGGCTCCCTTGATTTTGTGGTCCATGTTCTTTATGAATCTTGATGACACTTGTGTGCATGTACCATTGTGTGCACACTCAACATAGACGAGTCGTGCTTTTATAGCACTAGTAAAGTCTCCCTGAGCTTGTCTATCTCACTCGGGCTGCCAGGGGGGCCTAAGTCTGGCTGTGTGACTGTTTAAATGTTTTATTACCTGTTAGGGCCTATTTATTCCTTGCCCTGGCATGGAGCGAGCTCAGCTGTCAGTAATTTGCACCTGCAGGAGGTTGGGTTGGGCTAGACGAGCCCAGACTCAAATGCATACCCGTCTCCATTCTGCTCGACGGCTCTGTTCCTTCCTGTAGCTTTTATACAAACATGGGTCACACAAGTGCCATCTTATTCTGGTGCTCACTCACTTTGCAGGCTGTGTGTGCGTGCGTGCGTGCGTGCGTGCGTGCGTGCTTTAATTGGGCAAGAGGTTGCGTGCATGCATGTTCCCAGTTACCGGGTGGTTATTTTAAGCTGGTGGCAAAAGGCCCGCTTGGATTTGGTTTGCTTGAAGTGCGGTCTGCTCCACAGAGCTTTCTTGTTCGCCCTGCAGTGGCGGCTGTTCTGTCTTGCAGATGTTCTTACACACACACGCTTGCAAACGTTCACTTCCGAGGAGTTTACTCCACCCCCCGGCCCCCTCCTGTCTGGGCCACATTCCCCTCCCAAAACATAAGAGCGCACAGCTCAGCAAATACTTGAACCCGAGCGAGTTAATCATGAGACAGAGAGAGAGTGAATGAGGGTGAGAGAGAGAGCGAGAGACAGCCGGCAACAGTCCGATCGCAGCAATCATTAACCCAGCCGTCCCAGAGCAGGCGTCATTCGCTGCCTCTAACAGACCTGCTACAGTTCTCCAGATTTTACGGCTTCAACCTGTCGCGGCAACTTCTCCGGATTTTGCTGGATTTTTCTTTTGAAGAAATAAAACTTGAATACTTGGGAATACTTTTCAAGAGAGCCAGTGGAACTTCTCTTGGATTTACAAAGAATCATGAGGAAAGCTTAACAGACGGATTTTCCTGAATATAAGTCTTCTTGACTTGTACCGAACATGCACAACTTGCAATGTAAGTTTGTGGTTTTAATGTCTCAGGAAGTTTGATGTAGTGATCGGTTTACTTTGTCAAGGAAGCAGTTGGGCAGATGGAATCTGTATCAAAGTAGAACAGCTTTGATGGGGAGTTACCCTTTTTTTCCGAAAATCCTTGATAGTGTTTTAGATGGATCGGCCTCTTCTTTCAAAAGTCCCATTTAATGTCCTGACTTTTTTCTAAAGGGAGGTGAGGAGCTCTGACAGGCTCATAAATCAGTGCTGCTTTGCTTTACAAGCTGCCAGTGCTTCTGCGTATCAACTGTCTATGGTAAAAAAGACAAGCGCTCCGAATGCAACCTGCTGCAAAAGTGGGTTAACCTGTTTGACTAACACTAGCATGCCTGAACATGTGAGGTGAGCGTGTGTTGAATTCGTCGGCTGCTATGAAGTTAGGGTTTACAGAATTCGTCGTCTGTTTCCCTACCCATCGCTGTCCGTTAATCTCGCAGAGGTGGTTGGTTACACTTGACCTACTGCTTGTTAAGTACCCCAGCTGAATCCTCTCTGACCTGTCTTTAGAGAGCCGAGCATGACAATAGCCCACGTTCCTGTGGCGGTTTTAACCCTACTGAGAACTGCGGCTATTTCAGGTGCCCTCTCGAACACGAATAGCTGATCTCTGCCCTCCCACAGCCCTCTGCGAGACACATTAGGGGATTATAAGAAGTATTTGCAATCCGTGCCTGCCTCATGACCCGGCCTTGTCTTTGACGTAGGGACTGCCTACGTGCCGCTGCAGCAGCTATCAGAGCTGTGCTTTTGTCTGCCTGCCAGCGGAGGGGCCGTGCTGATCGCCACTGCTCAGAGAGGGGCGGAGCTTAGCTGAGCTGCATCACAGATGCAGGAAGGGAGGGGTGGCAGAGAAAGACAGCCAGGCTTCAGTTCCTTTCCTCATTCGAAAGATGCTGTGCTGCAGTGCACCTAGTCAGTGAATCACCTCCATCTGTTGGCAAAGCTCACGTTGCACGCCGAGAGGATACCGCGGATACGTCGCGCTTTAGATTCGCTTCTTTCTCGACTTTGGAAGGACGAAGCGCTGTTGCTATGACATCATTGCACTCAGCACTTGGAGGATATAGAAGCAGGTGATGAGGCAGGAGTGGCCAGCAACAGTCCCGCAGCACCATTGGCTGGGGTAAGTGATGTAATGGCTTTTCCTGACCACACACTCAAAGGCTTTCAAACCTTAAGGAAGAATCTGGATTCATAGTATCTGTTCGGTGGAGGTTTGGCATGCTCGTTCTTCCAGATATGCAACGGTATGGCGGATTTAGAGTGTCCGAGACTTGATAATGGATCCGGATCAGATCTGCTGTTTTACATAGAACTAGATGCGCCAGGTAATCGCTTGAGTTGGTGCAATACGAACTTGTCATTGTTCAGGGTTGATCAGATTGATGACAGTTGTGTCAGTAGTTTTGTATGCATTCTGCGGTGTCGAAATGGGTTTAACGTTTTGCCGTTGACTTGCTGTTAACTGTGTATCGATGTATAACTGTGTGCGTTTTATATCGCATGCGCTAATAAAATCATCAGGTACCTCACAGACCATTGTTACAATAATCCAAGATCTGTTCAGTAGATTTATGCACTTATCTGTTTTTTATTTTATACGCGTGTGATAGTTTCTAACTGCACTGTGCAGAAAATGCTTGGCGACAATAGTGACTGAAGTGAACAAAGGAGAGAGAGATATAGTGAGTGTGCATGGAGGAGGGGGTTGGAGGATAAAAATAGCCCACTGCTCCAGCTCTGCCTCATGCTCCACGGAGACTGCACTGCCCCCGCTGCTTCTCGTCACTCAAGCCGTCAGCCAATCAGACGCAACATCTGCCCCTTTACATGAAGCAACATGTTCTCAATGGTTAGGGGGTCTTTCATGAATGTGCATATTGGATCACATTGAAAAGACCATCTCTAGTTCTCTGCTTGCAGCCATTGACATCTTTTCTTGGTTTCTTCCACCGAACACTTGTAGCGTTGAAATGTGCGAATGCTTCATTGGCTCCGTTTCGTGTCTTCATGACTCATCGATGTAAGCATTTCGTGCCGGGACTAATTGATAATAGATGTTTTTTTGTTTTTTTAGTAAAATGCATTCTGCTCTCAAAGTCGAACGCTGCTGGAGAGAGCATAAGAAGCATGCGCTCAGCTGCATTTAATGAAATGGAAAATGCCCGGAGGGGAGGAGGCGAAATATCTCGCAAACTGCACAAACGCTTCATGCTTTCAAAACGTGACTCCCTGCGCTGCCTGCAAAGCAGAAGGGAAACGCGCATCGCTGCCTTGACACAAAACAGCCACATGATGTTTTCATGGCTTTTTCTTCAAATTGAAACTGCTTTAGTAATGCTGTTATATCAGATTGAAAGCACTGAGATGTCAGGGCAGAGGTTAGATTATAGAATGCACATGTTCTGTTTGTTATTGACCTTGACGCGCACAGGATATGTTACAGTTGTGATGTTAACCAGTCTCTCTCCCTCTCTCTCTTTGCAGCACTACCTCCCAAGCCACCCAAACCAACGTCTGTCACTAACAACGGTATGAACAACAACATGGCTCTGCAAGACGCTGAATGGTACTGGGGTGATATCTCAAGGCAAGTACTCATTCATGACATTCATGCTGTTCAAGGGTTTTATTGTTGTTGATCAAAGGCTTTATTTAAACATTTGGTTTACGTTACAGGGAGGAAGTCAACGAGAAGCTTAGGGATACAGCCGATGGTACGTTTTTGGTCCGAGACGCCTCCACTAAAATGCACGGGGATTACACTCTCACGCTAAGGTACGTTTTCCTCTTGCAACCGTATTTGGTTGAAATTCGTTTTATTTTGCTTTGACACCTTGACCCCTCGACCATTGTTGACATCATGCTTTTTATTGGCTATACAGGAAGGGAGGCAACAACAAGCTAATCAAAATCTTCCATCGAGATGGGAAGTATGGCTTTTCAGACCCTCTGACCTTCAACTCCGTGGTGGAGCTGATCAACCACTATCGGCACGAATCCCTCGCCCAGTATAACCCCAAACTAGATGTGAAACTACTGTACCCTGTGTCCAAGCACCAGCAGGTAATTATCGCTGAAATATGGAATGTCCATTTGAAGAATTTTACATTGGGTTAGCAAAGTGTACATATCTGAGATCTGTAATGAAAAATATTCCTTTTTCAATGTATTTTACAGGATCAGGTGGTGAAGGAGGACAACATTGAAGCTGTTGGGAAAAAGTTGCACGAATACCACCAGCAGTATCAGGAGAAAAACAGAGAGTACGACCGACTCTATGAGGAATACACTAGAACATCACAGGTTGGCAAACTTTCCTGTTTATTAATGATTTTCTATAAAAGCGATTTAACAAAGCTTGACGTTTTGATGTGCTTTTATGTAGGAAATACAAATGAAAAGGACTGCTATTGAAGCTTTTAATGAGACCATAAAGATCTTTGAAGAGCAGTGCCAGACGCAAGAGCGATACAGCAAGGAATACATCGAGAAGTTTAGGAGAGAAGGCAACGAGAAGGAAATCCAAAGGTGAGCATCGAGTCTGAAAACCTCAGGTGCGGTTCTTTGGAGATGTCCAACGTTTCACACATCACATTCGCGCTTTATTTCAGGATCATGGTAAACTATGAGAAGTTAAAGTCGCGCATCAGCGAAATCGTGGACAGCAAGCGGCGCCTGGAGGAAGACCTGAAGAAGCAGGCGCTGGACTACAGAGAGATCGACAAGCGGATGAACAGCATTAAGCCTGACCTCATCCAGCTCAGAAAGACCAGGGATCAGTACCTTATGTAAGTAGCTCATCCTGCATAGGTGCTTTTTGAATTTGGCATAAAGACTCAAGTTATTAAAAGAACGCTAAGGGTTAAAAAATGCTAAACGTGTTTGTTGTACCACAGGTGGTTGACACAGAAAGGAGTGAGACAAAAGAAACTCAACGAATGGCTGGAAATAAAAAACGAAAACCAGGACGAGTGAGTTTTCTCTACCTCACATTACGTTTCAAAATCCTCTCGGTTACAACAGCTAACTCACCACTTCTCCTTTACAGTCAATTCTCTACGGTGGAGGATGACGAAGATTTGCCGCACCACGATGAGCGCTCCTGGAAGCTGGGCAACATTAACCGCATCCAGGCCGAGGCACTTCTGAGGGGCAAGAAAGATGGAACATTCCTGGTCAGGGACAGCAGTAAAGCCGGTTGTTACGCCTGCAGTGTTGTGTATGTATCATTTTTTATAAATGTTGGGGAAGATTTTGGGTTAGCAATGCTATGAGGCTGTGGGTACAAGTTCCTCTTTTATTACTCTGTTCATCGTCATTGACTGCAGAATGTGGAAATAAGAAAGTGTACAGCGCTGATGTCTAAAACTGTCTCTTTGTGTTCTTGCAGCGTGGATGGCGAGGTCAAGCACTGCGTCATCAACAAGACACCCACGGGATACGGCTTCGCCGAGCCCTACAACCTTTACGGCTCTCTGAAAGAACTGGTCTTGCACTACCAGCACACGTCCCTGGTTCAGCACAATGACTCTTTGAATGTCAAGTTAACATACCCGGTCTACGCACACCAGATGCGGTGAGGACTAGTTGAACATACCCTTGAGACTCGTTACAAAGATGGGAGTTGAGAAAGGGCCTCCCCTCGCATGGAGACTCCCCCAGTAGGGCTGCTACCGAGGACCGCTTGCCTTGAAACGACCGTGTCGGAAAGACAAAGCGAAACCCGAAACGAACATTTCAGCCACTGAGACTTTCGCCAGTCTGAATGTAGATTTCTTTCCTGAGCAGAAACTGCTGGACTTGAGCTCATTTTCTCCCAAAATGGAGGACTTTGGAGGCCTTTTCCAAATGGTGCTTGTTCATTTCAAAGCTTTACCCGCTGCTGGAATGTGGAACGTTGATTTAACCTCTGGAGTGAATCTTTTTTTACCTCTTTACCCCCTCACCTGCTCAGATCAGGACCCTTTATGTGTGTGTTTGTGTCTACGAGAGAATGTGATGTGACCAAAATTCACAGTATCTGAAAGCTATCGGGATGTTCGACATGTGTGAAACCTTCACGAACAGACCATGGAATCAGCTGATCAAATGTAGCAAGATAGCACTTTCGAAACAGTATCTACTTGTTTTCCTGACTTGTTTAAGAACGTTGGATATGACACGCCTCATCTCAGAGGAGCACAGCGACGAGGAGCGAGATGTTTGGCATTTTCTTTGTGAGCATTATTGTGACAGACTCTAAATCCATTTCTCCTTTATGGATGGGCAAGAATGGGACTTACTGAAACAGACTTCACGCTGTATATAAAGATAGCATCAAAAGCTACGTGACGAAACCATATTGTACCAAAAAACGCAGTTCTTTCTCAGTTGTTTCTGCTATGCAAATTCTGTATTTTCCGTCTTCTCTGCAGAGTTGTGATTTTATTTTACACATTGCTACCCATAATATAAACTTGTTTTTATTGCTTAAAGGTCTTTTTTATGTCGTATCTAAGAGGATATTTTAAGTGTCAAATCGCCAAGAAAGATGGCTTCAGTTTTACAGAAGTGAGAAAAAGTACTTTATTACATATTTCTTTACAGTCGCCGGTAAAATTAAAGAGAGAGTATTTTATTAGTCTTTTTCACTTGGAGCTGATTTTCTCTCGGGCAGAGCCCAGAGAATATTAGTGCTGCTTCTGTCTACAGTAATGGTGAATATATATATATATATGATCATTTTCAATAGAGCAAACACAAACCATAAACGATTTGAAATCACTGCAATTCAATGAGTCGTGTCGAAACAACACACCACTGCATTTTCCCAAACAAATATAAAGGTTTATTTTGTGATATTTGTTCCATAGTCAAGAGCGAAGCGATTTGATCCTCTGGAATGATGGTGAAATACGTTTGTTTCGGTTATGAAGACTAACACCCTCTCATTCCTTATCAACATAGTATTTTTCTGTATCAGAAAATCATTAAGCGTTTACGTGGATCAGCTCCGTTCCACTAGTACCCGACGTTCTAGTTTGCGCCATGCGCTCCGAAAATGCAAATTCATCTGGATGATACACATTTAGGGGGAACTTGCCAGCTTTACAATTTTCATGGCTAGATACAGTATTCTCAACGATCGGTGAAGTCAGTATTGCTTTTGCCTTCTGCTTTTGTGTACATTGCACTTGGCAAACGCATTTGATATTTTGCATAAATATACATCAACGTTGACACCAGTAATTAATGAGTTAATTTTCATTGTTGCTTTTTTGTTAGTCAGCTGTACGGTCGTATATTTTTATTTGTTTGACTCCTTCTTTTAACTAGGCCTGATTGCCTTAAATTGAGTTAGTTGTTCATAATTGTCGAAAGTATGCTGTACTGTTGAATTCAGCCATGTGTTTTCTTATTCGTCTTGTAAAATTGTCAAGGGGAAAGTTTCTCACACGTGCATACGCACAAAGCGATTTTTGTCCCACGTATTTTTTAACATTTTGTTTGAATATTAAATGTTTCTTAAAATGATACATGTGGTTTGAGGGAAATGTTTGAACTTCACAGACCACACTACAAAATCACGATTTGATGTTTGGAAATTGATGTATAGTTTGCGTTTCTTTTTCAGTTTTTCAACTGAATCTCTGCAAATTGTCACTTTAAACCTACACTTTGTTTAGATAAAAAATCATGCTAGGAATCATGGTGGGACTTTTTATTGCCTCTACCTTTACGCTCTTTATCTCCTGACACATCCGTTCGTGTTTCACATCACGATCATCCTTTTTCTACAGCCCCTGTTCTCTGAATTGCAACATTTTGTGAATCCTATATTTTCTGTTCTTGAAATTGTATAGTATTGGTTTACAGACATTGTTAACAATGCTGAAATTAAAATTAACCCGTGTGTTCCAGCTCTAAAATGCTTCAGATCTGTTTTGGCTTTTTATAAAAAAGAAATGAATAAACAACGTTTTAGAAACAAGAAAAGATTGGTGTTTCTTACTGATTTTCTTTTCTGGTCTGTTCTTTAGGTATCATTTATAGATAGCATTTGACAGTTGACTGTTGAACTCTTTGTACTGTTGCAGAGACTTTTTGAGGTTATGCAAATGTTGTGGTGTGGTATGATGGCACGACATTGATGTCACCAGTCACAAAAGGGGCTGAAGGTTACAGAACTTTTTGTTCTCGCACTTAGTAAGCAACAGGCCTACTCTATTTGGCTCACATTTTGGACTATGTACAATTATAAAGGAACTCAAAATGTATCCCGATACATTTGAGCTAAAGCACAGCCTTTGTCAAAGATTATTTTTTCCTTGTAAAAAAGCCAATTTATGTTACTATGTCCAATGTATATGTAAATTCATGCGTTTATTTATTTTTGCATTTAGAATAGCTTTAAGAATAGACCTGTGACCCTGCAGGTAAACCGGGTTAAAGTATGACCTATAAACAATTTGATTGGACATTTGTGACCCTGGACAACAAAACCAGTCTTAAGTAGCACGGGAACATTTTTAGTAATCGGCAAAAATACATGGTACGGGTAAAAATT
The DNA here is from genome assembly GCF_024868665.1 of Triplophysa rosa. NCBI lineage: Eukaryota > Metazoa > Chordata > Actinopteri > Cypriniformes > Nemacheilidae > Triplophysa > Triplophysa rosa. The sequence goes on from NC_079891.1 coordinate 7,883,136, forward strand.
AACGATTTTTCTTTTTGCCAAAAATCATTAGGATATTAAGTAAAGATCATGTTCCATGAAGATATTTTATATTTTATTTTTGTGAGTGGATGGCCTGCTACAGTGCCTCAGATTAACAACTTCAAAGGCGATTTTCTCAATGTTTAGATTTTTTTGCAACCTCAGATTCCAGCTTTGTAAATAGTTGTTGTTCCGCCAGATAGTGTCCTATCCTAACAAACCATATATCAATAGAAAGCTTATTTCTTCAGCTTTCAGATGATGTAAAAATCTCAATTTCGAAAAATTGACCCTTAAGACTGGTTTTGTTGTCCAGGGTCACATTTTAATAAACCACGAAAAGCATTTTAAAACTGTTCATAAGCAGAAATGGTCTTGCATAACTTGTCAATCGTCAAAATGACAAGATGCAGAAAGCCCGATGGGTTTGAAATCGAATCGAATATGTACCTACCAAACCCACATCTCTGGTGCTCTCAAATGTGACGAATACAATGACAGCAACACATGCATACATTTTGAATTGAAACTCTCAATTGACAATAGATTGACAATCGTGACCTATTTATTTTGATACTACAGCATTTGGTTGACCATGCACGTCTCAAGCAAGTCACGCTGAAGCATGCGAGTATGTGAAAGGAAACCACAGTCAAGAGTGGTGTCAAATGTGCTGTTCTCCGGAAAAAGGAAAGACTGTAGAGCCACGTTCTTTCATTTCAAATGAGCAGAACTTTAATGTGCTTTGATGTACACTATGGAAGTTTAAACAAACTTTCCCATTCTTTATAATTACTGTTGTCCACCTCATACAATAAATAGTAAAGTCATAAAGATTTTATATATTAGAATTTGACGTTAAACCCACCATTTGCACACTCTTGAGAATACTCTCAAAAACATTCATCTGCTTTATAAATGCATGGTGGTCATAATTATGTTGCCAGCTTTTCTTTTACTGCATGCTCCAATTCATCCATTTTAAACATTAAACTTTTTCAATTTTCAATTTGTCTTTAAAAATAATTTCAAGTTTTTAAGAAAACATCATTATATAAAACTGTTTAAACTTTTGACTTGCATATTTGCATATTTGTCACCATGGTGCTTGGATTGCAAAACAGCCCTGGAATGACATGCTGCACTAAAGATATTTAGATCTCATTTTAACAATCATGTAACATGTATGCAGTGACTGTTAGAATTCAGTAACAGTCTGTCACTACAACAGGTCTTGTGTGATTTATCGTTCGAGTTTGTTATGCAGAATTAAACCAAACGTTAGAAAGTAACTTGATGATGCAACAGGACAGAGTCATTATCTTAGACCTTTGCACTATGTGTTTTACCATAGACTAAATGGATTCTACATGGTGTTACAGACGATAACATGCCACATTTCTGATTAATGTTACTAACCTACAGAAAGTGATGTGTAAAGAGATTTCTAAAACAAGGAACTTATTAAATGGTTTTTAAGTATATACTGTATATGAAAGTATATATCTGATGAGAGGTGTTGTCACTATTAAAGTAAAGGTAATTCAATTCGTTGACCTTTTTATCATCATTTACTCAACCTCTTGTCCTTTCAAGATATTTTGAAGAAAGTTGATAACCGAACCGCACTGGCCCCCATTCACTTCTATTGTATGGACACAAAACCAATGCAAGTGAATGGGGGCCAGTTAACCACATTCTTCAAAATATCTTCTTTTGTGTTCTGGGGAAGAAAGAAAGTAATAAAGGTTTGAAATGACAAGAGGGTGAGTAAAAGATGACATCATTTTCATTTTTGGCTGAACTATCACGTTAATACTATTTAATCTGTTACTAATGATAGTTTGATCTGGAATAAATACTGAAAGAAAATGTCTTAATGACTTCTGTTAATGTCAGCGCAATGAGCTGCAACCTCTCACTGTTAAATATTCATTGAGACTGCTATTTCTAGTAGCTCTCGGCCTACTTTCAGCAGACAAACACTCTAGCTCAGTGGTTCTCAAACTTTTTCATTGTAAGGCCGTACATCCTGTGTGTAGGGTGTATCGCTTTGTGCCCCCAAATAATGACTTGTGATCCAAAAAACACTAATAATTATAGAATGCTGGAACAGCAATTCTTTTGGTTGGTAATTCTTCAAACATTTGATTGCCCAAAATTATCATAAATTTCTATAATTCATAAACTGCCTCAAAACCGTGGCCCCTCTGGGTCCATCTTGGGTCCCCCTAGGGGTCCACGGCCCCCAGTTTGAGAACCACTGCTCTAGCTGCTTATAACTTGAAAAGACTTTATTAGTCCATGGCATATAAAACTTTGTTTAAAAAAATGTCTTGTCTGTTTAATTCAGTAGAACACTTTTACATGAAGTCAACATGACATCAGAACTTGCCTGAATATGTCTCTGATTCTACTTTTCATTTCAGCTGGCGTCACGACATCCTTAAACCATTTAAACCAGCAAAGATTAGTGGTCCACATTCACATTCAGGTCAGGGGGTGAAGGTTTAACTGATTAACCCCTACTGGCAGCTGCTGCAACTACACTCAAAGCGTATTTCTCTACTTTAACAGCCATTAAAAATGAGCAAAATAATTTTATTGCAGCGTAATAGAATATATAAAGAACATTTTATCAAAACATAATTTTACTGCATGCTATCAACCAGTATCAGTCAGCATCCAGTATGTGAAACATACCGTTATGGTTGACATATGGCATTTTGCAATTAGAGAATCGTTGATACACCTGTTGGCCCAGATAAATTACCAATAATCCACATTCCAGTATACTTGCCACCTGTTCACAAGTAATAAACACTTAATATTGTACTGTGTCAAATTAGGCTACATTTAATTTTCAAATAGCAATTTATATTGTTTATACAGTTTACACTTGTATAAACATTCCCCCAATATACTTTTTAAAAGACTTTTGATTACTTCAAATGTAATAAATGTCAGGTCAATGATAGTTTTATTTAAATGTCAAAGACATAGTTATCATTATCATCTGTTTTATAGATTTTAATATTGACTATAACTGGAAACTGGATGGATTAGGTGCTTTTGACTCAGCTGATGGTCTCTAGGTTCCAATGTGTGGTTTGAAGTTAAGATAAGATAGTGGTTCAAAGTGCACATCAGCAAGAGTGCAGACTATTGGTTTACTCTTATGCAATGTGCTGTTAATGGTTTGTCAGAACTATCTGGATGTGTCCTCAGCTATGGGCTCTTTTAGCTCCGTGGAACTTTCTTAAAACTCAACTTAATGAAATAAAAAATGTGAATGTTTATTTTTTATGTGACGTTGCAGTGTTTATTATAAATTATTTATATCTTTTCTAGATACAATTTATTCACAGTGAAGAACACAAGACATATTTTTCTTACTGTATTTTCTGTTTTACTCGGTAATGCTCAGAATCCTGAAATAAAGACAATCATGACTTCCAGTTCACAGAGTTTTGTCTTGCTAATGCTAATTTATAGCTAGCATTTATAAATCAAACATACAAATAATAACATTTTTGCATAAATGTGCACAAATTGAAACAGAGGTTGAGTGAAAGTAATACTATAAAATATTGTTCACAGTGAATGTTGACATTGATTTTTGTCACAGACAAAGCTGTCACCTTGTTAAACACAATTTTTGAAGAAATTATCAAGGCTTGAAAATTGACAAAACGTGGTGGAAATGACAACTTATATATTTGGAAACTATCGAAATGTAGTGTATTTTGTTTCTTTTACCATGTGTTATGTGTTTTATTATGGATTTTTGTATTTTAAGATTTAGTCCCGGTTTCACAGACACGGCTTAGCTTAAGCCAGGACTATGCCTTAGTTGAATTAAGATATTCATGTCACTTTTATGTCTTAGAAGAATACATTACTGGTGTGCATCTCAAGACAAAACAATGGCACTGATATATTTGAAGATATTTCTGGGCAAGTTATAGGGTTAAGACAGGTCACACATTCATTTTAGTCTTGGACTAGCCTTAAGCCTTGTCTGTGAAACCGGGCCTTAGAGTTTGCATCTACAGTATAGCTGTAAAAAACACTTACAATTTATTCTTGAGTTGAGCCAAAAACTCAATGTCATGTTGTCTTTTCAACTTCACACATCATAAAAATCATCTTATTCTGTTTCTAACAGATTGACAGTTCTGTGGAGACGTATAAATCGAAGTGAAATGTTTCTGACTGCACATATAATAAGCAGTGGTCATAATCCCTGCTTTATGGATTGCATTATCAATGCTACTGCTGAAGTTAGCTTCCAGGAAAACGTTTTAGCTTGCTACCGTCCTTCTGTTGGAAGAAGACACTAATCTTGCTTAGTCAGTGAGGTTAAACGCTTCCAAGTTTAATACAGGTGATGACTGCTTAAAAAAGAGAGTTCAAAGAGAATTCCATTTCGTTTTTCTTTTTCTATCAGCCTTGCTCTTTTAGTAACCCTACTGTTATCTGACATGGTAATTCCCTTTAAGATTAATGATTCATTTTAGCAAGGTGACTCAGCTTTGTGTAATATAATAATAACACTCAAACATCATTCAGCGACAGCAGTAATAGCCTACACATTAACAGTGTGACACAATTTTGATTTAATAAATAAGAAAATTGTAATGATTTGAGGTGCTTGTTTTACCGTTTAAAAAACAATGATGATAATAATAACATCAATAATGATACTCAAAATGTAATGATTTATGAGTTCCAATGTTGACAACATGCTTCTGAACAATATGTGACAATTTACTTACATCCAATGTTCCTACAAAATTTGCATTAAGAAGCATTTACAGCTTAAAGACTCTCACTTCTGCCAATACAAATCCACAATTTCTAAAGGGGGAGGAGTGACTTCATATGTTCCACACAATTGTGTCAACACATCGAACAAGCTGCACATTTATTTCAAAGCACTTCATTTGGTCTTTGACTTTTCTGTAAATGGTCCTGAGGTCTAGAATTGTCACGTTAATTGAAGGTGAATTACTGTATGTAGTAATCAAAACCATTTTTTCATTTAAATTTCAAAACCCAACTTTTCATTAAACCTTTTGATTCTTTTAATACAGGACATTGCTGTTGCCATTGTTTTATAAAAGCCACTTAAGGCTTACATGCAGTGATTTTACCACTGATCAATTCTGCTCCTGGAGGGCCACTGTCAAAGACATTGGGCCAGTTTTTTTTCCAAAGGCATTGACTAGATAAATCAAGTCATAATTATTATTTTTTCAGCGTAATCTATGATAATTACATAAGCAAGCAGGCTCAGGAAATGTAAATCAAGTTTATGTTCTCCAGAGATAAGGAGACATAGAGATGAGGTTAATGCATTTAAAGGGATAGTCAAGTCAAATCAACTTTATTTATATAGCGCTTTTTACAACTTTCATTGTTACAAAACAGCTGTACATGAAATATATTGACTATAAGTAAAACATTAAAGTTATACAAGTTAAAACTAAAAAAAGTGAACAAACACAGAATGCAGACACGCACACAGGTTCATACATAAAACACAACTCCACACGCACAGAGCACAATATACACACGCACTGACACACGCAAACACACGCACGCAAACACACACACGCACACACACACGCGAACACGCACGTACACACACACACACGCACGCACGCACGCACACACACACACACACACACACACACACAGATCTCAGAGAAGCACACATTTAAGATAAAAGAGAAAAACACGGGTCAAATATTATATGGACTATAAATTCCTATATGTAATAATAAATAAAGTAAGCAGAATGTTACATTTTAAAGTTATATTAATAAATACGAATTGCCCCCAGTCAGGCAAACAGTATGCAAACGGTGGCGAGGAGTTTTATTTATGTATTTTAATACATTTGTATTAAGTAAATTAAAGGGATAGTCCACCAAAAATGAAAATTCTGTCATGAATTACTGTCCGAGTTGTTCCAAACCTGTATAAACGTATTTGTTCTGTTAAATACGGAAGTCGCTAGGTGTCACCGCGCTGCAACGGAAGAAAACACATGCAAACCGAAAAAACACCAGCAAATTCAGAAAGCATCTTCATTAGTTTGGCAACACATGCCCTGAAAATTCTTGCAACACAAACAAATACAGAAACGCGCTGCAAATTCTCGCAACACAAACAAATACAGAAACGCGCTGCAGGTACCACAAACGACAACGGAAGTGTTTCCGGGGACTCAGAAAACTGATGCACCATGGTTGGGACGCGTGTTATTTCTGTGAGATTCCAATCCGAAGTGAAAAAACATGTTCAGTTCAAGGGCACTATGAACGGCATAAATTCGATTCAGATTGCTGTGTAAATGCAATGTAACTGCCAGATGAACTTTCACAGGCCATGTCTAATAGCTTATTTTTAGTTACCCCCTTCACTGCATCAAACATCTGAAACATTTAAGTAGTAGGAACATGCTGTTCTTAAGACTTCCATACATCATGCCTTTCACAGTAGACCAAAAACAGCTAATCTTTTCATGAGATAGAATGTCAAATCTATGTTTAGCAGAAGAGTATCGTTCCCAGATGGAGATTTGAGAATACAAGCTGTCACATGTAGCAGCAGGCTTTTGAGGTCCTTGGCCATCAAGAGTATAAGGGATTAATTGTGCTATAATCCTTTTTTATCCAATTCCAGTCCCAAAATAAACTCGCAATGCAATGAGTTTTAATCTAAGTACCAGGCTACTTGGACAAGCCCACTGAATGATGTCACAGGGATCTTATGTCATTTGAGCGTGTAAAGAAATTTCGAGTTTTACAGTTTTGAGTAAATTATGAAAGAATTTTCATTTTTGTGTAAACTGTCCCTTTAATGGCCCAATTCAAAACCACCGCACAAGTCTGTTTTAACATGCCCCTTAGTGTATATTTATACGATTTTTATAATTTGCCAAACATGATTTCTCAGAAATGCTATTCAACCTCTCCACAACAACTATTTGATCATTCTGTAGAACCTGAAAACAAACACACTGCCATTAAAGGCATGCCTGACTCTCATGTAATGAACTGCAGCTCATTAGCCTTGGATTATAATTTTTTATCTGGTTCACCAAACAAAGAGTTCATGCCTGAAACCACAAGCGTTGTATCCGCATTGGCATTAAAAGCATGGATGAGCGAAACCTAATTGCAAGAGCATCTGCGCTCCAGTTGCCTTTGTGCAACATGACTTTAAATGTCATGAAGGTTTTTAGTGTGGGAAACAATACCAGTGGAATCCATTAACTCAACCAGAGCTATTAAGTAAATGATCAGTGCTATAACTCTCCACTGACTCTATGAAAGCCATTAAGGGGGATCATTTACAATGGTTAATGACACCACAACATGGAGAAAGCATGCGCAAGACCGTTCATATGTTATCTGCCATCATGAAAAGCAACATTTCATCTAATTATCTTCTGTAGAAGCTTTATGTCCCTTTGATGTCATTTAAATAACATTTAATCAAGTAATTGCAAGTGTTTTGTGTGACTTGTTTTACTATTTATAACCGAAGGTCATAATCTGCTGCACATCTTCTATTTAGAATTCAATAATACTTTATTACCAAACAAATGGATATTACGTATCGTCACTGTCAGACTTAAACCTCGTATCTCAATTTTTCAAGATTTTATTCATAAATCATGCCACCCTTCATGTTTGCTTTGGGTTTTGCAAATATTTAACCAATAAAATTGAAAAGAGCTTTTGGTGTTTAATTATTTTCTTTTACTGTAAAGTGGCACTTTTGGAGATACAAGCTTTTAGTCCAACAATGGCAATATGTTAAATTCAGCAATGTAAAATTTGATTTGTTGTTTCAACTTAACAATTTAAGTTACCTGGCTGCCTCTAAAACAACATAAAAATATTAGTTATTACATGAATTTGATGCAAAATTGTTATGTTAACTAATATTTTTAAGTTGACTGAACTAAAAATTATAAGGCAGCCGGGTAACTTCATTTTTTAGGTAAAACAACAGATTATTTTTACAGTGAGGTAATTGCTAATAACTTTCATAATATTCGTTCGATTTTTATTTGTATTCATTTATTTAAAAACCAATTCATCTGGAGAATTTGCCATTTCTCAACCGCTCAAACGGAGAACCCATCATAATTTGTAACTATTTTACGAGATGGCTGATTGAATCTGTATGTCAATATGTTTCGGTACGATTTGCTGTTATGCTAGTGACAGTCGAGATTAGGACTCTGAAGTCTGAGTCACTGTCAATGTTCTGTGTATTTACAAGATTGTTCTGCCAATCCAATGAAAGTATGGCATTATCAATGATCAGTATATAACCTTTGAACATGTGTACATTTGTGTGGTGAAAGAGTTTGATCCATTCCTCATTACACCACCCTCCGTCTGGAAATGTAGCAATAGATATAAGGTCATACATTAGGTGTTCCTATTGCATCAGCGGAAAACCTTGAAACATTAAAACTCTTTTCACCGTTTCATTTGTTATTGCTCTCTATTTCCCATCTGTCAGTGACAACGTGATTGTTAAGCAAACAATTCCCAGTTTTCAAGGTAAATTATGGATCTGAGATGCCTTAGAGCACAGCTGTTTGTGCTGACCGAGGCAGTGTTAACTTTATGGGAGGACAAATTGTTGAAAGTGGATGAAACTCAGTGAGCAAATAATGACATAACACTTGACTGCAAACATTGGCAGCTGCAACGTGGTGTGATGGTTTAAAGAATCATCAGGCTTATCGCCATCATTTGTGTTGATTGCTAAGGGAATCGTCTATATTTGTTTTATAGAGTTAAGGTATTTTGTAAAGCCCTATTTCTAATAAATTTCAACACACATATCTCCTCAATATATCCAGCAGTTTTATGTCCTCTGTTTCTCTCTTGTGAAATGTAACTTCCAAGAAGACATTGATCATAACTTCTCACTGAGAGGACCAGGGCTGGACTGGGAAGAAAAATCGGCCCTGGCATTTTTTCGCCCACATCGGCCCATTAACATTTCTGTTGACGAAGGGGTGGTGCATGGTTAAATCTGTCAACGGGGGGTGGTGGGGTGGTGGAATGCATAAGTGTCTTTTGCATTCGCGTTGCATGCATTCGCATTTATAGTACGTCCGTCTGAGCGGCCAAAGCGTCCCTTCAGGCCCAAAACGATAGCGGCCCACCAGGAAAACGCCCGGAACGCCGGATGGCCAGGCCGACCCTGGAGAGGACTACAATTAGAATTCCATATCTCCATGTCTATCCTGTATACTGTACATAACCAAATTATTCTTATAAGTTATCAGGTCGTTTTTAGCATGCCTTGCCTAGCTGGAAAACAACCGGCTACTTGTACATTATCCCGCTTGTTACACGGCCACTTGCCACATGAGGAAAAACTGGACATGAAATGTGAATTTTAAATATTTTATTAGCTAATTTTTACGGAATGCAGGAGGAAAATAAGTTTACTTTCAGTTTTAAGGTAAGAAACGACGTTCAGGTGTCAACGAACAGGCAAATTGGTTTAATCATTTGTAAATATAATGTCACATATGTTATTTGAACATTGTTTCTTACTTTAAACCGAAACTAAACGGCTTTTCCTCGCGGAAGGTCTGCATTCTGTAAAAATGAGCTAATAAAATATTTCAAATTCACATTTTATGTCCAGATTTTTTCTCATGTGGCAAGTAACTGTGTAATAAGCGGGATAATGTACAAGCAGCCGGCTGTTATCGGTGAAATAAGCCCCTTCAGTTCAACCCGGTCTCATGAATTGTGTATAAATAACACGCTGTTGCATTATCGTGAAATACGTACGCTAAAGTTTGATTTTGCATGCATATGATACGCCAATGTTTGCGTGCACCTCGTTGGAGAGCAGCCATTTTGAAACGTGCATGAACAGGAAACACTGAAATAATTAAAATAATACTGTTAGGTTTAGGGTTTGGGTTAGGGTAGAGGCTATAATATGCACGCACGCTAACATTAGGTTTATTGTTTGGAGACAGGTTAATAAGACAAATTGCCGGTTAATATGCACGTGTGCTAAATTGGTGTATCATATGCACGCAAAAATAGGCATATTTATGCACGCAAAATCAGTGTCAATAGGTAAAAAAAACACTGCCGCTGCATTGGCCGTTTTTAGAAGAAAAAAAACTTAAAATAACATTTTTGTAAAGTCAAATTGCATTTTTTGCATGTCTTGCCACATTACCGCAAAGGTATGTGAAAATTCAGTCAAATAAAACTGTAAAATTGGTCAAATTACAGTTTTTTACAACACATGCTTAATAATAATTAAACCCTGCAACTATGGGATAGTGTATATATATATTTATATGTATGTGTTCTATATATGTATGTGATCAACCTTGTTTATAATTAAAGGGATAGTTCACCCAGAAATGAAAATTTGGTCTTCATTTACTCACCCTCAAGTTGTTCCAAACGTGTGGAAATGTCTTTGTTTGGTTGAACACAAAGAAATATATTTGGAAGAATGTTAGATTTCTGGGGCACCATTGACTACCATTTAAATGGTTGTAAAAGGTGCCCCAGAACTGTTTGTTTTACTAAATTCTTCAAAACATTTTCTTTTGTGTTCAACAGAACAAAAAAAAATACAACAATTCTAGGTAGTCAAGGGTGCTCTAGAAATCTCAATTCAATTAAATTAAATTCAATTTTATTTATATAGCGCTTTTCACAATGTGCATTGTTCCAAAGCGCAGCTTTACAGGAGCAAATAAGAAAAACACAGAAAGGTAAAACACAGCACAGTGCATGGTGTTTATAGACCAAGCAAGATCATTATAATAAATAATATCTAATAAATAAATGAATAAATAAATAAATAAATGCAGTCTCCCGGTGAGCAAGCCAACACTGCACTGCTCTGCTGGCGAGGAACCCAAACTCCAATGATGAATAATGGAGAAAAAAAAACCTCGGGAGAAACCAGGCTCAGCCGGAAGGGCCAGATCTCCTCTGACGTGTCATAGCTGCACTCAGTGACCCCGACCAAAGCCACCGAGCAACGTCCACGAAGAACAGGGAGAGCCCACGAGCCGCGACCCAGGAAGCCCCACCCGCCGAAACCGTGCAGGTCCAACCCGGTCCCATTCCGCGATCAACAACAGACAACAGAGGAACAACCAGGGAAAAGTAGTAATGGCATAATTAACTTTATTCCTCTGTTGTCCGACATCGACCACAAAACAAGACCAACCAGACCAGACCCACACAGTCCCAACAAATGAAACGCCCCGAACCACAACCAACAAGCCCCCCCACTCCCTACAAACACCCACCCAGCTACCTCCAATCAAAGTCACTGAGTGCAGCCATAACTTCAAACTGCTGTCATGTGATGTAAGTTTAGCATTAAATACCAAGTATTGTAAATTTAGCATTTATGTGACAGGTAGTCCGTCTTTGCTCTCGGTTGGGGATGGAATTGTCTGAGCTGGGCCGGCCAGATGGTCGCCTTTTTCTTGGGTGGTGATGGAATTGCCTTGGATGGAGCTGAGATGGTCAGTCAGTCCACAGGCTCTCACAGGAGGATGGTACGGGATTTTCCGATGTAGCTGGCGTAATCTCTAGTTGTGGATGGGCATATGACGTTCATCTGGGCCTGGCGGAATCTCTCCCTACCTCGGGATGGGCATCCCGAGGCGAGGGCAGAAAGAGAATAATTAGCGTAGCTGCTGTTCATTAGCTATGTGTTAGTGAATGCTTTGGCTGAAAAGATGTGTCTTTAATCTAGATTTAAATTGGGAGAGTGTGTCTGACCCTCGAATAGTATCGGGGAGGCTATTCCAGAGTTTAGGTGCTACGTATGAGAAAGCTCTACCCCCTTTGGTGGATTTAGTTATTATCAAAAGTCCAGAGTTTTGAGATCTTAGAGAGCGTGATGGCTTGTAATGTGGTAGAAGCTCTGTTATGTAGGTAGGGGCTAAACCGTTTAAGGCTTTATAAGTAATTAAAAGAACTTTAAAGTCAATACGATACTTAATGGGTAACCAGTGAAGGGTTGATAACATTGGGGTTATGTGATCGTATTTTCTGGACCTGGTTAGAACTCTGGCAGCTGCATTCTGAACTAACTGTAGTTTGTTTATTGATGCTGCAGGACAACCACTAAGCAGTGCATTACAGTAGTCAAGTCTTGGAAAATCTCAGTTGCTAACATTCTTCCAAATAAATGTATACAGATTTGGAACAACTTGATGTTGAGTAATTCATGACAGAATTTTCAATTTTGGGTGAACTATGCCTTTAAGTAACTATTTTTAAAAGTTTTAACTAACATAACAGACTTATAACTTATTATTAACTTATTATATAGCCACATTGCAATGAATTATCAAGCTAGTATATGTGTCATTAACTACATTGCACAATATTATCATATCTCTTTTACATTATACATATTATTTTGTGTTTTCTGTATCTCTTTGACCCTCAATGCAAATAGAAGTGCTCTTTATATTTAAAGCTTAACCCTTGTGTGGCGTTTAGGTCTGTGAGGCCTGACTAAAAAAAGATGCCATTGCTTTTTAGCCTCAGAAATAGGCCTACACGTTTATTAAAGATAAACATGTTTTTTCACCCATAATAGATTTTTAGTATATTAAGTTTAAGTTTTTTCATAAATGTGATTTAACATAACAACAGTTATTACCCATATGCTCCTTGTACATTGGATTAAGCAAACACCAGTGTCCAAATGGTTTCAGACATAACAAGTACAATGCGTTCCTCTCTTTATCACGTGTTCTTACAGCTCTGCATTGCACTTATCTTTAAATCTTTGAGTAAGCAAAGACATTTGTTTTCATTTTCACCTTGGAATCTAGAACAAATATGTGTCCTCTATGCACGGTATTATGATATGTTTCCCAGCTGGTTATGAGTCCCTAAACCCCATTCATGGATGCAAAAACTGTTTGAAGATTCTTTTTTTTCCAGTTGAAGAAAAGGTTCGAAAGAACATGAGGTTCAGTAAATAAATAAAGTAACATCTCTTAAAACGAAACAAACCAATGAACTTCATTATGTCACCTTAACTTTGACACATCAATCCTTACAATAATATAACTTTCTACTTAAAGAAAATTCATCTGACTTAACTTAATCACCTGATATTTTTAATTTTTTTCTTGTTCACACGGTTGCTAGGACATTAGTATGTGGTTGCCAATATGTTCTGGGTATTTGTTATAGCTTGGCTAAATTCAAAAGACCCCAATTATTTATCGTATTCTGGTCCCTAGACATACCTTGGGCCCCTTTTGCAGTGTAGGTCCATGATTTCTTGCCTGTTTTATCATCTATCAGGCTAAAACCGTAATGCCTTTAACACAGTAGTTTTCAAACTGGGGGGCGTGGCCCCTGGGGGAGCCCCGAGATGGATCCAGGGGGCCCCAGATTTTGTGGCATTTTATGAAATATAGAAATTGATCATAGATTTTATGCAATCAAACATCAGAAAAATAAGACCACCAGACAAAAGAATTGATGTTTCTGCATTGTATAACCGAATATGTTTTTGTTTAAATAAAAATGTTAAATTTAAGATTATAAGTCTTTATTTGGGGGGCCGCAAAGCGATGCACTCTACACAAAGGGGACCTTTCAACGAAAAAGTTTGAGAACCACTACTTTAACAAGCACCACAAATGGGCCACTTCTCTTTTGAACTGAAACCAGTCTGTTTTTTCAACAAGTTATCTGGTTTGATCTCCGCGAGACTGGTACACTGAAAAATGTTTGCCTAGCCAGAGAAAGCAAACATCACCGACTGTCATGTGTTGTGTGTTGTTCTAAGCAGGAGAAACGTTTTGATACAGTTGCTCTCTCTTGCAGACTCCAGCCTTCAAAGACCTTCCCCGTTCTTTGAACAGTTTGTTCTAACTGGCCAAAAGTCAATCATGAAACTTCAGAGCAGTGGGAAAAAGAAAGTCACGGAGGAAGAAACCCCATACTCTATATTCCACCCTTGCCTGCTTTTTCCCCTCCTTTCCATTTCCATCTTGGCTCTGAAATCGGCAACGTTTGCCAAATGCTGCTAATGTGTGTGAAGCATGAATGGTCACACTCTGTGCCGAGTCCTGCCGCGCACTTAATATAGATGTTCTACCCAAAAGCGACTCATTTGCCATTACAAAGTCTAGCGTGTTTCGCCTTTCTGTTCCTTCTGCATGCATGCTGAACGCTGGGTGACTCGGTGATGTCATATTGCTGCTCCACCCTGTGTCCTTTTGCTTGCATTTCTGGCAGGAGAAACCGGTTATACTGCAATCTTATATAATTCTGTGGTCACATCATTCAGCTTTGCACGGGACCATAGGCATGAACTAATGATGGCGTTCGACGCCCCGAGGATTTTGTTGGACCTTTCAGTCTGAAGAATGGAAACTAAGGCATTTGACAAAAAATGAAGCTCTTTTTGAGCTGTAAGCTCTTGTTGCAATCTCTTTACTTAAAGAAGAGTTCATATGTGATGATAGAAGAATACGCATACATATTTGTCTTCTATTGCAATGTAATGTTTTGGTCTCATTTAACAGTTGTTTATACATTGACACGTGGCTCTGTAGAGTGTGCTGTGTGCTGCAGAAAGATAATAAGCTTTATACTGCCATCTAGTGGTTTGATCTGTTTATTCATTGCATTGTGTTTGTGATAAAAAAAATCTGACAATTTATATAAAAATATCAAGATTGAAAAATAAAATTAATTATTTTAATAAATTATTATAGCACATTTTTACATGCTCCTTAAAGTAATACAGTTGCGATATCATTTTCATAAAATCTTTTTTTTATGTTTTAAATGGCATTCTTGGGTAAAAAAGAACTTTGCATTAAGTGTTAATCTTATTTGTGATTGAAAAACTTTACAATGTTCGACTGCTTCCTGCAATTGCCCCATAGCTGCATAATAATGCATGATTATAATGCATTACTGTTCAACTCATAGCTACAAAACAAGAATGACATCGTGAATTAGATACATTTAGTGTACAGTCTATTCGCTTGACCTTTTCTGCATTGCACATTATAAGGATATATGAGCAGGACAACAGTAATATGAAGGCCAGGACACTGTACACGCCATCTCTTGACGTCATGGCTTCCATCTGTGGCCTGCACTAAACCAATAACACACATGATTCACCCCGCAGGATTAGACATAAACACCTTTAAAGGTCATTTTATTCACTATAGCTGATGTGCCAGTGAGGCCTTGGGCAGAAGCTGACAATTTTATGCACCTTTTAGTCACTTCATGAATCTGTCAGCTAGTGCCTGCTTAACCATCTGCCACAGTTTCAGCAAAGGTGAAAACGCTACACTGTTAATTCATCTGTATGATTAGAAATTAGAAATGATTAGGGTTGTTGTGACGGTGGCCGTGACAACCGCTGCGGTGGTAAAGTGCCATGACGGTGGCGAACTGCCACCGGCGGTAGTGCACGTCACTCTGACAAATATAGGTGTAATAAATATGAGAGTTGCGATAACGTTTGCTATTTGTAGCCTTTCAGTTGTTGTTGGTTTTATTTAAAAGATTTTATATTAACAGAAATTATTGGCATACGTTTCCGTTGGTGCGTTCGAGCGCGGGCCTGCACGGCAAAACCCAGGTTATTCTGCGGGTTTTGCAATGGATCTTGTTGTGAAATGAACAGATACGTAAAATCAAAACTATATGACCCGCTTGCTTAGTGTCGGAGCGCGCGCAGGTTTTGCCGCGGTTGCGGAGAGACATCTCTTCATTTGCGCTCCTGTGCACATCTTCTGAACGCGCATTTAGTGCAGCTGTACACATTTTAATCTGGACAATGTCAACAAGTAAGTTTCACATCAACGAGTAGGAAAAAGTAAAGTTTTTATGGCAATCTGAATAGGAAAGCCAATGTAGGTTTAAACAGTTTGTTTCAAATGGAATTGTTAAGGACTGTAAGGGTTAATACGCCACTGACTGAAGTTACTGCAACAAGAGCTTTTTTATTTAGTATTTAGCTGTCTTATATCATTTAAGTTTTCATTATTTACTGAAAACTTACTTAACTTACTGAAAATTGTTTATTTAAATGTTATATATGCTGTAGTGTGCCGTTTCACCGATGGATTTGCGCGTTAAACATTGACGGATGTTTCATCCTCATTTATTTCAGATATCATATTTCAATTTCAAGTATTTAACAATTTCAAGTATTTAAATAAGGTCTATATTTCTCTTCCACTCGTCATGTGGTTGCTACACGCAAATATAATAATATAAATATTATTTATATAAATAATATATATTTCTCAACCACCGCACCACCGCGGTCGATTTGTCTATTACCACCGCGGTGGTAAAAAACTGCCACCGTCACAGCCCTAGAAATGATTTTTCCTTTTGAAACGATTTACAGATAGACTGTAGATAGACTGAAAAATATTCCAGGCTGAATAATCTGCCAGTGTTTAATAAAATTTATATTTACTAATCGTAACTAATATTTACTAATTTATGAATAACTAATATACTAATATTTACTAATAACTGACTGTTTGACCAAGTAATACAAGTGTGGAATATTAAACTGGGTCAATGGATATAAGATTTTTTTTTCCATGTGTAGAGAACTTTAAATAAATATTAAACAAACTATATGAATTAGGTTTGATATAAATATTATATTATATTATATTAATTATTATTTAAAAGTATAAATAAAATAGGCTAATATAAATTAAGTAAAATTCAATCATTAATCTTATAGTCATTTTACTTTCAAACATGAACATGAAAATCTTGAAGTCAAAATTTATTGTAATTTAATTCTGGAAATAAAAAATGGAATAAATAAAGCCAAACAATATCATGCCAATGATGTTAACACGTAAGCTGCATCAATTAATGACATGCTGTCATTAAACCAAAGTGACAAAACCAAACGCAGAAAAGTCACTGATATTGATTATAGTAGTATTAATAAATTTTATATATTATTATAAATTCTATATATGTATATATTGTGTTTTTAATAGCTACATTTGTAAGATACCATTTTTTATTGCTATTTTATTTTAGTATGAATTTTCCTAAATACATTTTGAGCTATGTGACTTTTATTTTGAAAGTCAGCCCAGACGTCTGCCATATATGCAAGGAAGTGTTCACGTCACTTCTCAGTCCATAATGTTGCTATTAGCTAACAGTAAAATTTGATTTTACACAATATGTATTTCAAAAACCAACGATTACTATTTCAGGGCTCAACGTTGTGGTTGGTAAACAGTACATGAGCCATTTCCGCACCGAAGGGGCCTGGAATCTGCGCTTAGATTCGTTGTCAGCCTTCTGAACAGGTAAACACAGTAAGCCACATCAGAGCTTCTTTAGTTTCTCAATTAAGAGTTCAAAGACAGATTAACGATTTTACACACAGCAGCAGAATGGATGAGAAATACAGCAGTAATGTCATCTCTGGTGGAAAACTGGGGCGAGTTGAGGCTCCAAATGCCAGGTAAGAAAATATAAAAGCCTATATGCCAATAAAATACCTTTATAAACGGCACCGTAGTACTAAATGTTAACCTTTATTTTCAAAGAATCCCTTGAGAACCATAGTAATACTGTGGGACTATGTTAAAAATGTGCTAATGATATTATGTTTACTGTAAGTTTTAGCCTAATCATCAGTCTTTCCAATAGATCATCCTCTGTTATCACTTGGTCTATGTGATTTTGCCAAGATGTGTTCTTGGATCAACATCGTTTGTTGGTCCAGAAACAACATTTCTGTCAACAATAAAAAATAATACTTTCCTGAACCCCACCCATAAAACAACCCCAAGCCAAAACCAAATCAGACAAAAATAACAAACCACCAGCCCAGTCCTAAGCCACCTAACCCTAACATAACAGGGTGGTTTCCGGGACAAGATATAAATTAAGCCAGGACTAGGCCCTAGTTAAATGAGGACATTTAGGTAGTTTTCACAAACACCCCTTTCAAAAAACGTTACTTGTGTGCATTCTGAGACAAAACATTGGCACTGATGATGATTGTAAGATGAGTCAGTTTAGACAGCGCTAACATTTATTTTAGTCTAGGACTAATCTTAAAGTGATAGTTCACCCGAAAACGAAAATTCTGTCATCATTTACTCAACCTTTTGTCATTTCAAACCTGTATAACTTTCTTTCCTTTCGCAGAACACAAAAGAAGATATTTTGAAGAATGTTGTTAACTAGCACCCATTCACTTGTGAAAGGGTGCCGGAGCGGTTCGGTTACCAACTTTCTTCAAAATATATTCTATTGTGTTCTGCAGAAGAAGTAAGTCATACAGGTTTGAAATGACAAGCATCTGAGTATTTTTGGGTGAACTATCCTTTTAAGCCCTGTACAGGAAACCACCCCTAAGTGTAAAACAAAATCTGCAATCTGATTGGTTGATAGAAGAAAGCTTGTGTTCGGGATGAACAAAATTTATCATAAACATGTCACGTTGATTACCCACAAAACTGATTACCTTATTCATATACCATGGCTCAAAGTCTTTAAAGAATACAATAATACAATCAATAATATGAAAATATAACTGATTCATTAATAATATAATATAATAATATAATATAATGTTATTGATTAAAACATGGTGTTACCATGCTTCTCTGTGGTACATATGAATAATAGTCACATTATACCCTGTCTTTAAGAGATGATGCGAGCCTCGACCGTTTCTTTACTTTAAAGAAGTGTTTTTCCCCTCAGGCTGACCCGGTACATAGTGCTACTCTACTTTACCAAGCTGCTAAAGGCCTTTGGGATATTTGAGTCCTATGATCTTCTTAAAGTTGTGCACATTGTGCAGTTTCTCTTTATACTGAAATTGGGGTAAGGATGAAATAACATCATATTACAGATACATTAATTGTGTGATGAGTGTTTAATTGTTGGTTCATCTTTTCTACTTAGGTGTGCGGTGATATTGGTTTTCTTTCAGAAGCCATTCTCATCAGGAAAAATGATACCTAAAAGACAGGTGCAGTATGAATAAATGCTAAAAATCTATTTAAAATGTATGCTTAAAAGTTAAATTCCCATTCTTTCCCATTTAAATCTGTTAACAGCTTAAAGTCAACCTGAAAACAATTGAAGCTCTTTATACTTACTTGACATACATTTCTGGCCATATTGTGAAAGTTTTATCAGTCCAAAGATAAAAAAATGCTTTTGTAATCTTTTATAAAAATCTAATAACCACCACTGCCGTTGAAACCATTTTCCACTTTTGGATGATGCAACGTTGGTTTGTTAACCCACAGCCATGAACTATTTTAATCTTCTGTTAAAAGTAATGTAGCTTTTCCAAAATCTCACCAATCTAACCACTTTCTATTGGTTTCCATTGGTCAAGGTGCTTGTTCAAGAACATGTTGAAAGTAAAATGAGCTGCAAATGCTCTAAATGCTTTAAATCATTAAATAAATCTCACCTCATGTTTGAACACAGCAGCCCACTCATCCGTTTTCTAATTTCAGTGGATAAAAATCCTCAAACACTCGGTCATGAGCTGCGTCATTTCCCTGTTGGGTTTCTTCGGGTTGACGCTCTGCGGGCCACTCAGGTATGTGTTCAGACTGAATCTTAATAATATAACTTCCATTATCCTTGCAAGAATGTTGTTAAGCTAAACTGACATTCTTTCTTTCAGGACACTATTGCTGTTCGAGCACAGTGACTTGGTGGTGATCTCGCTCCTCAGCGTTCTTTTCACTAGCTCTGGAGGGGGACCTTCTAAGGTCAGAACTTCACAGAAATGATAACCAGCATCATAGATTGAGCTAAATATATCATCTGACCCATTCTCCTTTTGCTTTTCTCTACAGACGAGGGGTGCTGCTTTCTTCATTATAGCTGTCATCTGCCTATTGCTGTTTGATAATGACGATCTCATGGCAAAGATGGCAGAGCACCGTATCCTTCTAGTAATTTATTTAGTGTTATTGTATTATTTCTTACCCGACAGTTACCTAAATACTCTGTCTTCTTGTTTCATTTTTTACAATGATATAGTCCTGCCCCAAACTTTAATCACTGGTTGAGTCAAAAGTTGACATGTTGGGACACTTAAACGCAAAGCAATGTTTGAAAGTGTGCCAGAGTGTTTACACTCTTTAAAGGAGTAGTTCAGCTACAAAATCGAAATTCTGCCATCATTAACACGCCCTCTTGTCATTTCAAACCTGCATGACTTTCTTTCTTCTGCAGAACACAAAAGAAGATATTTTGAAAAATGTTGGTAACAGAATAGCACAGCCCCCCCTTCACTTCTATTGTATGGACACAAAACCAATGCAAGTGAATGGGGGGGCTGTTAACAACATTCTTCAAAATATCTTCTGCGGAAGAAAGAAAATCATACAGGTTTGAAATGACTTCAAATTTTCATTTTGAAGATGAACTACTCCTTTAAGAAGTCAACCTACAAATAGCTGAAACTATTTTAACATGCAAATTGTACATGCTTCCTGTTAAACTTATTTTAAAGGTACTCAAATTTTTTTGAGTAACAAAATAAATTACTAAATAACTTGTATTAGTGCGTATTAAGAAAGTTAAAGGTCCAATGTATGAAATATGGCAGCATGTAGTGGTGAGGTTGTGAATTGCAACCAACGGCTCACTCCACCCCTCCTCCCTCCCTTTCGAAGCACTACGGAGGCTGACACAGGATAAGGTTGTCGTCACATTTTCGCTTCTTTGCCGAAAAAGATCATGTATTTACGAAACTCGCTCTGTAGAAATGTTTGTCTGTTTAGGGCTAGTGTAGAAACAACATGGCAAATGCAAGGGGACACGCGGTGTATGTAGATAGAACAGTGGTTCCCAAACTTTTCGAAAGCAAGGCACCCCTTTGTAGTGTTTTTTTCCCACGGCACCCCAACCCTGATTTAACTAAATGTACATGTGTACATACATACTGTATATAAAATTAAATCCAGATGAGCAAACAACA
The DNA here is from genome assembly GCF_024868665.1 of Triplophysa rosa. Taxonomy (NCBI): domain Eukaryota; kingdom Metazoa; phylum Chordata; class Actinopteri; order Cypriniformes; family Nemacheilidae; genus Triplophysa; species Triplophysa rosa. The sequence goes on from NC_079891.1 coordinate 7,904,196, forward strand.
AATGAAGTATAAACAGCTGCATGATTTTATTACAAATGCAATACAACGGACATTATATGAGGTGGAACAAATCATTTAAATTAACCATCTGTCATTTTTCAACTCGATGACACATGTAAACAAATCTTATAGACTGATATGAACCATTTGCTGTATGTGGGAATCGTTGGAACAAAACACATTAGAATAAAGATTGATACTTAATAATAATAATAAACAACTCGCATTACATTTTTCTTTAGGTTCTTATTTGCTTTGTTCATACTTGACCTTACAACCTAAAAAGGAAACTAAAATACCTGTGCATGGAACTGTGTTATGGGTATTTTATGGGGATACATGTGCCTGCTTTTGGGAGCACAGCCTCTTGATACAGGGGTAGAATGTGGATCATGCTCCACTGACAGGCGCTGCCTTTTTTGTTTATCACGTACGCCAGGGACACTTTGATAATGAAAACAATAAATTCAATTGCAAGAATGATTTTCAAATAAACTGCTATTTTTCTTAACAATTTTCTAAGTTTCGTTTTTGCAAATAATAGTTTTGAATTCGCTGCTAGATTTTTCATTTGCGCTTTCCGAGTTTTCGTTTACGCTTCTCAATTTTTCGTTCGCCTTTCGCCACGAAACTTAGAAAATTGTTAAGAAAAATAGCAGTTTATTTGAAAATCATTCTTGCAATTGAGTTTATTGTTTTCATTATCAAAGTGTTTTTTTCTTTCTCATTGTATATTTTTTAAAGTTTGCGTTCATTTTTATTGACACAAAAGGAATCCCATAGTACTCAGTCCCTGTCCCAAATGAGCGCGCATCAGTACAATGGGCGGAGCTGAGCGATTCTCTCCTGGGAACAGTCCAAGTGGCGGTAAAAAAGATATTTAAACGTTACATATGTATGAATTTCATGAAATATATGTTTTTTCGCGTATTTTCACTTTCGTTTGGACATGCTCATATGTTGGTGTTTTGATATATTTTAAAATATATGATGTAAAAGATTATTATATGGTACTGGAAAAAAGCTGAGATTTGGCGGCACCCCTAGCCAGTTGTCACTGGGGTGCCGTGGCACCCACTTTGGGAACCACTGAGATAGAAATAGCTCATTCTAAGGTAATAAAAACATAAAGCTTCATTATGTAAGGTCCACCTCTGAAGACATAGTTATGTATAATATCTTGCATTTCTGTCAATAGATCCTTCCAAAAATTACACGCAATGTCAATTTTGATTTCAATTTAACAAAGAATTATATATGCTGTATTAAATATGTATGTTCCTTAACTTTGTTTGTAAAGCTGAAGGACACCATGACAGTGCTCTTACCCATGCGTTGTACACAGGAATTGCATTTCTAGGGGTGGCGGACCACAAGGTGCTCATTTTAACAGTTTTTATCTTTAAGCGACAGAAACCCTGTTTAAGTGATTGATTCACTGATTAAACGACTGATTATTTCTGATTTTTTGATCAGGGTGGAGTGGTTCTGCTGGTTCTGGCTCTGTGCCTGAAGGTGGCCTTCAACACAGCATCTAGAAAACTATCAGTGGAGATCGGGGGTGCGAAGCGCCTTTATGCTCTGTCTAACCTGGTGTCCTCTGTAGTTTTGCTGCCTTGGGTCATAGTGCTGTCTGCAACCACTGAGGTGAGAGCCAGCTGAACTGATGTTCAAATCAAGCTTTGTTACCTGGCATCCTTTATACTATATTTAAAACCCCATGAACTAGTTTCGTTATTCTGATGCATTCGTTCTGAGATATTTTCATGACGTGTTTTATAATGGAAATCTTCAGAGTAAGGTGGAATCCTGGTCTGGACTCATCTTGCCGTTCTTCATGATCATCTTCTCTGTGATGATACTTGACTTTTACGTGGAGTCCATCTGCACGACAAAGCTGGAAGCTCCGCGATGTGCCCGCTATGGCTCTACGTTCCTGTTCCTCTGTGGCCTGCTGCTGGCTAACTTCTGGACCCATCCGTTAACTGACCAGCTCAGAGTTATGAGTAAAACAGCCCAGCAGAGTAGCACTGAGCATGTGCTGTCGGGTGGAGTCCTGGTTAGCGCTTGCTTCTTCATCATGGGTAGGTTAAAGACACATTCTGTTTGTTTTTTTTCAAACATAAAGGAATGTTGCTGCAATGTCAAGCTGAAAAACAGGTTTTTAGTTACAGATGCTTGTTCTAGACTTCGAAATACCATGTTGCAGAGATACATTTGTCACCTATTTAATAATACTGGGGTTATCAAGTGTAAATTATTATTAAAGCCGTGATCTCAATATGGCACCCACCATTAGGCAGTTTACTCTTATGCAAAATATAACAATTATTTTAGACACAGAAGTACCAGTTCAGGTGTAAACCTTTCTTGTGGACGAAAATCAGTTTTATCTGAATTTTTTCAGCCAACTGCGTGTTATCAGCCCCATCATCAAAGGGACAGAAAGGTACACTGGTGGGTTACTCTCCTGAAGGAACACCTCTTTATAACTTCATGGGAGACGCCCTCCACCACACATCTCAATCTATGCCTCGCTTCATCAAAGACTCCCTTAAACAGATCCTGGAGGAGTATGACTCACGACAGATCTTCTACTTCCTCTGCCTTAACCTGGTGCGTTACACACATGATTTTGCTCATATTTGAGTAGAACCCCTGACCTACAATCTAACATGCTGATCTCGGCTCAGGCCTTCACATTCGTAGAGCTCTTCTATGGTGTTTGGACCAATAGTCTGGGGCTGATCTCGGATGGTTTCCACATGCTGTTTGACTGCTCCGCTCTGGTGCTGGGACTTTTTGCTGCCCTCATGACCAGATGGAAAGCAACCAGGATATATTCCTATGGGTCATTTACCTTTATGTTTATTTTGTGTTTGACAAGATAGCATCTTCATTACTGTTATAGGAAAAGATGGCATTGTTAGTGCTGTTAACAGTGTGTCTCTCGGATTTCAGGTATGGTCGTGTTGAAATCCTCTCTGGATTTATCAATGGCCTGTTTCTCATGGTCATAGCTTTTTTTGTGTTCATGGAGTCAGTCACCAGACTTATCGATCCACCAAACATCAACACAGATATGTTGACGGTACAGACCTCTAATATATACAGTTCATGCACATTGTGGTCAGTACTGATTGCTAAGTTGGTGTCTTGATGGACTGATTTGGTTTGTTTGTTTCTTTGCAGCCAGTGTCGGTCGGCGGACTCATCGTTAATCTGGTGGGTATCTGTGCCTTCAGTCACGCTCATTCTCATGGAGCCTCCAAAGGAAGCTGCTCTGGGCATGAGCACGGCCACTCGCACCACGGGCATGCAGAACACAGCCACGGAGGCCATGGACACAGTCATGGAGGACATGGACACTCACATAGCCACGGCCATTCCCATGGATCTTCTGGAGGAGGAATGAATGCTAATATGAGAGGTGGGTATGGGTATTGTGGGTGTTATGAGTAATATGTTTTACTATAGACACTACAAAAAAAAATTGTTTGCCCTAAAAGGAAATGTTGTGCTCCTCTACAACTCTGGACTTCCAATCTTATAATTTTGGTAGTTAGTGTACATTTTTATATTGATTAAAATATTTACCTTTATATTTGCAGGAGTGTTTCTTCACGTGCTTGCCGACACACTGGGCAGTGTTGGTGTGATTATATCCACAATTCTCATCAGGCAGTTCGGATGGCTGATCGCAGACCCCATTTGTTCTCTTTTCATTTCCACACTAATTTTTCTCAGTGTCATTCCTCTAATAAAGGATGCTTGTGAGGTACTTCTGCTGAGAACTCCACCTCAGCATGAAAAAGAGCTCAACTTTGCTCTTGAGAAGGTACTGTATGAAGACATGACGAATGTAGCCTGAAGTATTCCTTTCTGCAGGAATTTAGTAATGTGCTTCAGACACATAATTGAATGTTCTTTTGTTAATCACAGATTCAGAAAATAGAAGGTGTTTTGTCCTACCGTGACCCACACATTTGGAGACATTCCGCCAGTGTCATTGCTGGGACAATTCATCTTCAACTCATGTCTGATGTAGTAGAACAGCGTATTATTCAGCAGGTGAGAATGTTGTATTAGTTCACCCAAAAAAAGGACAAATCTGTCACGTTGTTTCAAACTTGTGTGACATTCATTCTTCTGATTCCCTTTAAAGGAATAGTTCACCTAAATATAAACCTCTCATAATCCCATTCTACATTTTTATGACTTTCTTTTTTTTTAAACACAGTCATAGTTATGTTAAATAACTGACTGGTTCTTCTTAGCTTTGTGATTTCTTAAGTCATCTTGCACTGATAATGTGCATTATTACACGGCTCGTTGGAATGCTTGATTCTGATTGGCCAGTCGCGACATTTGCAGGTTCGTTATTCCCAGATAACAACCTCACAAAACTAATAACACACAGTAACCCGGACGCAGCAAATCATTTTGACAGTTCTTTTTGATAAATTAAATATCAATATATCTTTTAATAACATATATGACATTATATTTACAAATGATTAAACCAAATTGCCTGTTCGTGACATTTGAACGTCGTTTCTTACCTTAAAGGACTCATTAAATGAGCACTTTCAACAAGTTGATATGATTTATTAGGGTCTTCATGAAATGTCTGGAACATATTTTGCTTAAAAACACTCAATGGCTGTGTAAACATAACCTTTTTTGCCTCGTCAAAAACAGCTATGCTCAAAGCAACCCGTTTTGGTGCATGTCTCTTTAATGATAATGAGTTACAGCGCACCCCACCCCCCTTCCGTCTGGCGAGTCAACACAACACACGTGTAGTACTGCCAGGCAATGGTTTAGCTAAATTATGTTTCCTGAACTCCTCTGCTGTTAGTTTCATTTTAAACGTCTCAAATCATTCGTCCGGAGACTAAAAAATACATCACAGCAAACAGCACTCAAGTTCTGTGTGGATGCTTGCCTAAAATCCACGGAATGCGCACCTGCAGATCTCAGCAGAATTACGTGGATTTTAGCGCTAGTCGTTGACAAGTTATAACGTTACACACACAACGTGAGAGCATAACTAGTATGCTGTGACAGATTTTTCAGCCTAAGGACGAATGATTTGAGACGTTTAAACCAAAACTAACCGCAGTGTTCGCCCCTGTTCATTAGCAAAACAAACAGCTTGCTGCAGCTGAACATATTAACGCACATAATGTATTAACATACATACAGCTAAACTCCATTATAAATATAGATTGTTTAACACTGGCTTTGAATGTTGTATTTAGCCCGTGACTGATTTAGCTCCCTTCGCTATCGTATGCTAACGTTATCCTCATACAGTATATACGGTACATGTACGTCAATTCAGACTGTTGATAAATATTACTTACATCGGCAGTTTTGTCTCGTTCAGTTGGTCTCGATCCCTCTTGAGGAACAACTTTGAAGCTAATCCTGCTTGTACTGTCCTAGGTTGATAAAGCACTCCGGCTTGAAGTGATTCGTGCAAACAAGCAGGTTTTTACTTATGGTTTCTGAAGGATTTCCACTAAAAATAAAATAAATTCACTCCTGTCTCTTCCGAGGTTAGGACTCTGTGCAGCGACTACATTGCATGTTGTCCACGAACTTTAGCCATGGCGTCACGTACACCGCTGTCGCTTGTGAAAACAACAATGGCGGCAGTGCCATGGGTGGAATTGTGTAGATTAAGGGGCTGTAATATTATAATAAGAGCCTGCGTCTACGTTGCATCAGGAGCGAAATCTGAACGGCTCGATTTCTCACATGCTTGCAGAGAAAGGCTTACCAAAACAAAGTTACTGGGATCTTGTTTTTCATGCTTTCTATGTTGCTAGATGCACCGGGTTATAGCACTTAAACGCAGAAAAAATTTGACTTTCATCCAATAGGTCCTTTAAAACCGAAAGTAAACAGAATGTCTGCATTTGGTAAAAATGAGCTAATAAAATATTTCAAATTCACATTTCATGCCGTGTAATTAGCAGGATAATGTACAGGCAGCCAGTTGTTATTGCGCAATAAGCCCCTTCAGGGTGATACAGGACCCTCCGCTTCGCAATGGGTCCTGATCACACTGTCGGGGCTTATTTCTGCAATAACAACCGGCTGCCTGTACATTATTCCTTACTTATTGATAAATTTACAGAAGTTTGTTTGAGTTGACTTGCATTGCTAGTTTTCTTTTTTTCTTTTTCAGGTGTCAGCTGTGTTTAAAGATGCTGGTGTTAATAACTTGACTATTCAGCTAGAAAAAGAGGCCTACTTTCAGCACATGTCTGGCCTTAGCACCGGATTCCACGAGGTTCTAACCATGACACAACAGATGGAGTCCATGAAATATTATAAAGATGGCACATGTATCATGTAAACTGTTGCATTAACAAATTTAAATATTGTGAAATAAAGGGTTTTAAGATGTAATTTTAATCTTTTCTCTTTTTTTAATAAAAATATTTTATAATGTTAATAACAGGCTCTGTGTTGTTTCTAATATTGACATATATTATATTTCCGAGTGAAATTGAATTTCGAATGAGAAAAATAGTGGGCATGGCTTTCGTCTTTCTCTGCGATTTGATTGGATGTATAAAAACAACCGTTGCATTTTTTAATGGAACTGGCATCAGACTGACAGTTGAAGGGGAGGAGTTATCTGATGCTCCGCCCAAGCCTTCTAACATGCGTCATTTAAGATGGATAGTCATTACAGGAAGGAAGTGCATTTTCAGATTTTAAAGGGGTCAAATAGCGCGAATATGTGTTTTTCTGTGTCTTTGGTGTGTTATAAGTTGCTCATGCATGTATTAGACACGTTAAATTGCAAAAATTAAAGTGTCGGAACAAAAGACGCATTCTATCTAAAAGCGAATGCTCACCCAGACCTGCCTGAAACGCCTTGTGTAACCACACCCCCACAAATCAACGTCAGTTCGTGGTATGATTTGATTAAGACCGCCCAAATGTATACGCAAGTAAGGTGGGTGTACCTGTCAGTACACTTGCTTTGGAACCTGATGTTCCAAATATGATAAGAGGCGTTACATTACCGTCACACGCTTGCAGTATTCGACCAATCACTACGCACTGGTTAACTGGCCAATCACAGCACACCTCACTTTTCAGAGCGATGAGCTTTGTAAAAAATCTGTGTTTCAGAGAGGCGGGCAAAGAGGAGATACAAACATGCACGGTATGTGGAAAATACAGCGTTTTAGAACCTTAAATCGTTTATACACATTGCATTACATCTAAAACAAACGATAATATTCGTTTTAATCCCCGTCATATCACCCCTTTAACTGAAGATTATGAGGGCACACACATTTTTGGAAGGGAATGACCCATATTTATAAACTATTTGCTGTAATATTTCATGAAAAAATAGGCATTGTAATTTTTAATTTCACTGGGATTTTAACCTAAGTAAATTATTAAGGTATAAGGTATTTTCTCTGTATTAGTCCAGGGTTAACAGAGCATATGTTATCTATCAGTATCATATTTCACCCCAGTAGCAAAAGAAAAAAATGGCAGGAGAAAAATGAAATATAAACATGAGAAAATAAAGATTTGTGGGTCTGCAGAGACCACATTTACCACAACATCAAAGAAAGCACGCTTGTTTTGCATTGACTTGACTAACACACTGCAAAGATTATAAAAACAATAACTTATATATTATAACTTAGCCTATTGCTAATCGATTTGTTTAGAGAAAATGCTAAATGCTCTACCTCATTGCTCTCATTTCTCATGTCGTCCAACTGCCCCACAGCGAAAGATGGCAGTAAGCATGCGGCACTATACAGCATTATAGAAGAAGAACGCGTTTAAATCGAATCCGCCCCCTGCCGTCACATGATCGTTAGTTGTCCTGGAAACGCATTGAAATCAGGCGCGGTTCGGCCAATCACATTGCAAATGATTTTCGAACGCAGCGAATCAAGTTCGAAAGAGCGACGATTTAAACCGAAGGGCAGAAACAGTGTTACATCGTGTTCGCTTGAGCGGAATCAAACAGTTTGTTCATCGATTTACAGCCACAAGCCTCTGAAAATAATGGCTCTCCGTGTTACTAGAGTAAGTTTTCTGTATTGCATTTTCAAATTGTTGAAAGCCATGCTTTTTTCTTATGTGCAGATAGTCAGTGCTCTAGTTCGACGTATTTGTTTGAGTTGTATATAAATGGTAAATGCATTCTTCTAATTCAAACGAAACGTGGTGGCTAAATTGTCTCGTTTAGTTCTCCACTTTTCTTTAAATTATACTTGTTTAGGTATTTTGTTTTCTATACACTTGCTCCTTTACTTTCGAGCAGTTATCTTTGCTCGAAAGACTGCCGTTCAAGTCTTTTAAGTGATCTATTTTAATGTCTTTCGTGTGATCAGAACACTCGCCTGGCCAGCAGCGAGAATCAGAACGCTCTGCCTGGGAAAGCAGTTGTAGCGAACAAGCCCGCACTGAGACCAAGGGCCGCGCTGGGGGAGATCGGCAACAACCCGCAGGCACGACAGGCTTTGAGGAAAAAGGTAACTTTTTTTTGTTTGTTTATTTCGGCGTTGCTCTTTTTTGCAAGTTTTACTCTACCCTAACGATTACCTTGTATTGCTCTGATCCAGGATGTGAAGGCTGCACCCGTTCCAGAGGTCGTAGCCGAGAAGTTGCCTGCGGTTCAACAGCCCAAAAAGGGATCTCCAAAAGTTCAGAAGGATGACGTTCAGGTGAGTCGGTTGCATGACGCCTAATAATGTATTTTTAAATTGAAAAGCACCTTTTTAGATACGGCAGAAAGTTTGTTAAAAGCCCAAGATGTTCCAGCTTGACCCACTAAGGTGGCCACCCCCCCCCTTAAAACCAGTCAGCCTTCTCGGGCTGGAGTTGGCCTTTTTTTTTCCTTCAGGTTACTTAAAAGCCAAAACAATGTGTATTGCACCATTCAAATGGTGTTGTTGGTAGGCTTTTCATTGCATGAAATTAACTTATAATAAAATAATTCCTAAAACAAGTTGGCTGGCATTTCTTTAATCACAGATTTTGTCTGAGCCCTCCTCTCCTGTTCCCATGGAGACCTCCGGCTGTGCTTCAGATGATCTGTGTCAGGCTTTCTCTGACGTTCTGCTTAATATTAAGGATGTGGATGCAGATGACTATGATAATCCCATGCTCTGCAGTGAATATGTCAAGGATATCTATCAGTATCTCTGCCAGCTTGAGGTTTGCCACACATGCTGTATTGAATGATTTCGATGAGCTGTGTCAGGCCGTATATAACTTGTTGTTCTTGCAGACTGCGCAAGCTGTTAAGCAAAGATATCTGGAAGGGGGCGAGGTTACAGGAAATATGCGTGCCATTCTTATTGACTGGCTCGTCCAAGTCCAGATTAAGTTTAGGCTTCTGCAGGAGACCATGTACATGACTGTCGCCATCATCGATCGCTTCCTGCAGGTAAGATGATGAATTTTCTATAGATATTGTATTCCTGTGGCTCATGAATTTTTCTAATGTGCAACTTCTCTTGTGGCTCTGATCAATCAGGATAATGTAGTTCCAAAGAAGCAACTGCAGCTTGTTGGTGTAACAGCCATGTTCATTGCTTCCAAGTATGAGGAGATGTACCCACCAGAGATTGCAGACTTTGCCTTTGTGACTGACCGTGCCTACACCACTTCTCAGATCCGTGAGATGGAGATGAAGATCCTGAGGGTTCTTGACTTCAATTTTGGAAGACCTCTGCCCCTGCAGTTCCTCAGGAGAGCTTCAAAGATTGGAGATGTAAAGAACTTAACTTTGTCTTCTGGGTGTTTAAGTCTTATTTGCTAGAATACTTTTTTTTTTTTTCTTTTAGGTGACAGCGGAGCATCACACATTGGCGAAGTACTTCCTGGAGCTTACCATGATTGACTATGACATGGTCCACTTTCCTCCTTCCCAAGTGGCTAGTGCAGCTTATGCCCTGACTCTGAAGGTGTTCAACTGTGGAGAATGGGTAAGTTGAGTTTGTTTTGTCCAATTTTGCTTTTGCATGTTGCTTAACAATTCTTCTTGACATGTTACAGACCCCTACTCTTCAGCATTACATGGGCTACACTGAAGATGCGTTGGTTCCTGTGATGAGACATATTGCAAAGAATGTTGTGCGGGTCAATGAGGGGCTTTCAAAGCATCTGGTGAGTGCCTTGGGCCTACTTGACTGCTCAAGTAGCTGTGTTGAGGTTTTGCACTTGCTGTGACATTAAAAGTGTTTGCTCTTTTCCTCAGGCTGTGAAGAACAAATACTCCAGTCAGAAGCAGATGAGAATTGCCTCAATTTCTCATCTTAAATCATCCTTTATCAAAGAGCTGGCCCAGCAAATCTCTTAGTGTGGGATTATTTTGAAGAGATTTAAGCACTATGTGCTGCGTTGTAAAAATTGTAACTTATGCAAGCTTTTACTGTTGCAAGTTTTAATGTTTCACAAATGTTTTAGTTTTTTTTTTTCTGCACTGCCATGGTCTTGAGCAAAAGTGATCTTTAATGTCTTTATGCAACCTTGTACATTTTTAACTTCAAATAAACCTTTTAAAGTTTTAAGTTCAAAGTTTGTCTTACTCTTAAGTACTTGTACTCTAACCATCACATTCACTACAGGTATTTGATGATAAAACACTGTGTAGTTGGGTAAGTGGACCATTTTAAGGTTTTCTAAAAGTTCGTGAAAAACATCAGTTTTTATTTACTGCTTTTAAGATGGTTTTGTTGCTGTGCTGTAGTGGAAAATTTATTCTGTGAACTGCTAACAATATTGCTTAGACATTCTAATTTGCAGAAAATGGAAACTGTCAAAATGACGACAGACATTTATTTATTTATTTTTTGGACCCCTAATACTGCAAAGAAATTAAGCGTCTATGAAGACTTTATCTTTTTTTTGTTAGCTGTAAGTTATGGCTTTAAATCAAAACAAACCAACTGCAGTCTGATATTAACTGGAATGTACACAGTTTTAATCTCAAACGGAGTTCTCTAATTTGGATCCAAACTCTTCATATATTCACTTAAGCAATACAACAGTAATTTTATGTATTGGGGAAAGTTCAAAAATAGTTTTGTGAATACCTCAATCTTTAGCACAGTTTTCATGTCTCTTGCATTGCTGTTTTGAAGACGTTGTCATTCCTGCCACAAATTCAGGCACTGACTGAAGTGAAATGGCCACTAGACATTAAGAAATGTTGATTAAAGTTCCAGTGGTCTCAAAGAAAAGTTCAACTTCAAGATATAAATTGTTATTTACCCTTTTGTCATTTCAAACCTGTATGCCTTCTGTAGGGCTCAAATTATATTTTAAATTGATAACAGAAAACCATTGACTTCGTTTGTGTCCATACAATAGAAGTCAATGGGGACCAAAAGTTTTTTTTTTTTTCAAAATATCTTGTTGCAGAGGAAAGAATTTCACAGGCTTAAAATGACAACATTGTAAGTTAATAACTATAGAATAATGACACTATTTTCATTTTAAAGTATCCCTTGATTTTTTTTTTTTGTGTATGCATGCTTTCCTTTCTACAGTTTTTACTCTGGGACCGCCCAATTTCCTTTCTCAGCAATGGCTTAAATGCCCTTTATTAGGTCTTTCCAACATCAATTTGGCCCACAGTATGTCCTGTCATTTTCTCAATTGCTTAAAAGACCAAAACATGCACATTCTACATGAGGTAGTTGTTTGGATGCTTCGGTTTTCTTTTTGCCAATGCTTTTCAGTACTTTTTTCCCATCAAGCGAAATGTCTACCTCGTCCGACAGAAGAAAATGTGAGGCAGATTTGAAGTTCCTGTAAATTGTAATTCCATATTCCTGCCTGTAGGTGGCACCCTTTCACTTTGTAATAACTTCAGAAGTAAACCACGCCTATTTTCACATTTGATGGTATTCGTAAGTTTATAACTGTTGCTTTGTAATATACATTTGTTAGTCTTGTTTTTTTAATGTATCTAGTTTTCTATTTTGTTTTGCAATTGAATAATCCGTGACCTTTTGGCAACCTCATTTACCCCTCCCACTCTTGTAGGTGTCTGGCAATATCATAAGTGATGTCTGCACTCTACTTGCAGTTTATACAGTTGGTCTATTTCGTCAATGGACAGTCTTCAATGACAAATTTCCATATGTATTAAATCGTTTTTTGAGACCCGAGTATATAGGCTAGAGCTGTTGTATGCAGGCCCCATATTCTTTGATCACCTTCAAAAAACATCACAGATATTTAATTCTGGTGGGTGGTGTTGTGATGGTTTCTTTGCCATCAAATAAAGTATTTAAAGAAGTCTCATTTATCCATTACTTAAACGGCACTAAATAAATCTCGCAACATTGCTGAAGATAGTCAAACATTGTGGAAAAAAACGTACTATTGTCATAATTCAGTCAATATTTACATAAGTCATATAAATATTGCATCTTTTTTACTATTTTTGACCAGAAAGAAACAAGCAAATAAATACATTTCTAATTAACACGTTATCAAATTTAGTTATCGCAGTGGGAATCTTTCATTAAATATCTTAGATAATCAAGCATAAAACTACATTTAAATTCCACGTAAATAAGATATTTGAGAGAAATACAATTTTTTATTAAATTAAAGACATTTTGTATGTAAATCACATATCCGCATGTGAAAAGTAGGTTATGTGTGAGACACAGCACTGCTGTTTCCCAAATTGACTATGAATGCTTCCTTGTTATGAAGGATAAAGCTTATCTCCTTTGCTCCGCCCGTGGTGGTTGTGCTCCTGCGGGACTGGTGATAATGAGTCTCAGTTTTTCTGGCAGGCTGAGCCAGTAAATGCAGGTCCAGGCTGAGAACTCATACTTGCAGGCTGAGGTCATGACTGGGCAGTGAGATCAGTTTACAAGACAGAGCCCTCGTAAAGAAAAGAGCCATAGAGCCGTAGTTCAACAATTTAGCTACAGCGCTGAAATTGATGTTTCATTGTGCACTGATGGCTTTGAACACATCGTGCACACAGTTTGTAGATACAGGCAATTCACATTGAGCACTCCACAACTTGGTGTATTTGGCCCTGTAATTAGTTCTCCATTGATGCTAAATAAACACTATGTACTATGGTTTGATCAAATCATGTTCCTTAGATTTCAAACAATCTCTACACTAGTAATAAATAAGCCGAATCCGAATGATGTGCTATACGCAAACCTTCATTTTGAGTTCCAGATATAAATAGATGACTCTATTCTCCATAACTCGAGATGAGATTGATTCCTCTATCTGCAAGTCTCTTCACTCAATCTCTTAACAGACCTCAGGACCCATTTGAATGAGGTGCTGACACAAGCATATGGAGTGGACTGAAAGACACTGATAGGAGCGCAGCAGGGCTGCAGTTTCTCTACGGGCCTGGAACCCCATGCATAAATAAACACAGAGGCATTCATTTTCAGAATTTATAGATTTTCAAATAAAAGCCCAATATGCTTCCTGAACTTTACAGACCTCTGCTGTTCTATGGCGTATGAAGGGAAGAAAGTGTTCTTTTTTGCGCTCACCTCAGTGTCTGCTTTCAGCCAGGTGTGAACAGACGTTAGGCCTGTGGTGTCAGTCCAATTAATTGAGCAGAACTTTCCTCAATACTGTAAAAATGGCACGGTTCTCCTCTTTGCTGAATGATTCGGAGGGATTTCAGTGAACATGTTTTAAACAATTAGTTAGTGTAGTTTATGACCCTATTCCAGCTTTATTATGAAGGCAACAAACTGCATATGATTGTTTTCCCAGAAAACAATGTGAGCTGGTGGTGTATTCAAAGCATTCAAAGCATTAGGAGACAATTCTAGAAACCCACCCTTAGCATTATGGCAACCAGTTTTGGCCATGGCAAGCACCACTTCTTTGAAAAGGTATTTAAATGATAATAAATGATAAAAAATAAAATTATTTAATGAAAATAATAAATATCTAAATATACAGTATACCACAGATAAAATGAGCCATACAAAAAGATTTAATACAATACCTTTAAAGAGTTTAGGATCACTTGACTAAAATGTATTCTGTGAACGTAAACATCATTTGATTTAAAGGAATAGCTCACCTTCAAAACGAAAATTCTGTCATCATTTACGCAACCTGTTGTCATTTTAAATCTGTGTGATTTTCTTCTGCAAAACACAAAAGAAGATATTTTGAAAAATGTTGGTAACCAAAAACTGTTGGTCCCAATTGACCTCTATTGCATGAACACAAGACCAATGCAAGTCAATTGGGGACCCATTCATTTTTGAAGGTGAACTATTCCTTTAAAGGCATGTGCTTATATATTTGTAGACAAAAACATAATTGTGAAAACATATTTCACTAAAAACTAAAATTGTATTTAATGTAACATTTTTGAAATGGATTATTTGAACTACGGATATGAAGCCAGTAAAAGCATAGATGGAAACTGCTTCAGTTCGGTTTCAAAAGCATCTCAGCTTGAAACCTGAAGAAACTAACAGATTCTGCAAATTACTTTGAAAAAATACTTTGAAGACAAAAATATAACATAGCATTCATTTGATTTTAGTTTTCTATAGTCACAACATAATTCCCACCATCATCTATTTGATTTTTTTTATTGTACAATCTAGAAAAAAAAATAACAATGAATAAGCAATACTTAACTTTGTTAAAGTAATATATATTACAAAGAGTATGCTTAACAATTATTATACCACCACACAACAATTATCATTTGTTGTACAACCATGGCTGTATGTTGACATAAAGGATTCAAAGGACCTTGCCACTTTTTTCCTCAATATTATAGTTCAAGTAAATCATGTTGCTAGAAAAATTATTTTGTGAAAATGTCAAAAATGTGACTTAATGTGCGTGCTTAGTTAGATGATGTCATTATATTTCATTACGGCTGCTGCTAATCATTATAGTCTTAATCTTCTAGCCCTTACTGAAACCTGGATCAAACAACAGGACAGTGTCTCACCGTCTGCCCTTTCCAATAATTACGCATCGGACTCTCGTACTCTCTTTAAAACCTTCTCTGCTCATCTTTGTCCACATGCCCCCACCCACCATCGTCAGCTTTAACAGCTGATGATTTTGCTTCATTCATATAAACAAAACTACTGCCATCAGCAGCCAGTTCTCCACACCGCCTCCTTACGAACTTGTCCTAACTTCTGACACGCACACTCCCTTCATTCTCTCTAATATAGCTGCCGTTTCTAAATCATCGGTACTCATCCTGCTAGATCTATCTGCTGTTTTTGACACAGTTAATCACAACATCCTCTTGTCAACCATCAGGGCAATTGGTGTCTCGGGAACGGCACTCCAATGGTTCAGTGGAGCGGTGTGGTCTCTGAGCCTCAACATCTCACTACTGGGGTACCCCAGGGCTCAGTGCTTGGACCACTGCTCTTTTCAATATATACTGTATGGCATCTCTAGGATCGGTCATTCGGAAACATGGCTTTTCCTATCACTGCTATTCAGATGACACACAACTCCACTTTTCCTTTCAGCCAGACGATCCAACAGTATCTGCTCGCATCTCTGCGTTCCTGAGTGAGTGATGTCACTCTGGATGGAGGACCATCACTTGCAACTGAACCTAGCAAAGACTGAACTGCTTGTGATCTCGATTGACCCAAAGATTCATCACAACCTCTCCATTCAACTAGGTTCATCAACCATTTCACCTTCCTGGACAGCCAGGAACCTTGGAGTGGTAATTGATGATCAGCTAAGCTTCACTGATCATGTTGTCAGCACGAACCGGTCATGAAGATTTATCCTGTACAACATTAGGAAAATTAGACCTTTGTTATCATGGTGGAATGGTGGAATGATCTGCCTGTTTCTATAGGAGTTGATTTAGCAACATTCCCAAAATGTTTAGTTTATCTGTTGTTTCTTTTTTACTTAAACTTATAAAACATCTACACAAAGCTGCCATTGTGAATGATGCAATCCTTTATTGACTCATTGATTTTCTGAAGGACACGACCTCACAAGATATATTCTTATGTGCCGTAAGCAAATACCTCCCACTTGTAAGACACCTCAAAATAGTCACTATAAAAAAAGAATAACTTTTCCTCTCAGTAGTATTTTGTTTCTACACATCCCCCATTGTCTTATTTACACAAATGTGCATTGTAACAAGATCTGTGAGCTTCTGTCACTTGCCATGATTTCATTAAAGCAGCAAATAATACAGCAATCTCGAACCATAATGTCAAAAATTTGAGGGATGGGTGTTCATTTAATTCGGTTAAACCCCAGTCCCTTACTTCCTTCCCAAAATGTCTTGTATCCCCCCTCATGCACAAAGCAAAGGCACTTATTGATTAGATTTAGTCAATAAAGGCCGTTTCCTCTGATCCTAATGCACTTGGGGAGAAGGTCCCTGTCTGATTGGCTGGCCAGGTTATAACTGAGCAGAAGGCAGAGCACATAAATTATGCAGAAGCCTTGTCTCCAATGATGTCACCCAAACCCGCAGAGCCAGATGCCATCCCATGAGATGTAATGTTCAGCTACCGGTGGTGTGGAGGTGCTGATCCCCCACAGGACCCCATGCATGAATGTATGATGGATAGATTGCTCAATACAGTGGCGCCATATGTCCAGTTAAGCCGTATGGATGATAGATTTTGAATGGTGTTTGCACAATTGTATATCATATTACGAATCACTGTAATGTTGCAAAGATAAGCTCCCTTCAAACTGTGTAAATGAGCAGATGTATTTTCAAATGTTTTTGTTGGTTGTGTTTGTAAAATTTAATTACATTTATATTGGACAGTAATTTGGGTATTTCCCAGTATATCAGAGCTTGAATTAGTTATCAAAAGTCTTTTTTGATAACACAACTGAACAGAACAGTTGATGTTATCATAATTAGTAGTATTTGTATTTTTAATTAGTCAAGAATAAGATACTATTGCTTTCTTCGAAAGCTCCACATCTAGGAGAGAAGACTAAAATGTTTCCAGATGTCACATTTTTTTCATTTAAGCTGAAAAAAGGTATAATTACACAAAAACATGTTGGGTCTTTCCCAAAGTAATTTTCTGTCATTTTACATGCGCGAGTGTTTGGGTTATCTAAAACGTTTGCTTGCACTGGCATTCTGGCAAATCATTTATCGCTGTATTTTTATTCTACTTTTTTACAACAGAAACAAATCATCAGAGATTTGTTTTAAGGACTTGGAAGCATGTGTCATAGAAAAGGACTCAGTGGACTCAGCTGCATATTAATATTGACATTTAAAGAACAAATGTTCAGCAACATTACCTATACTATTTAGAATAGCTGGGCAGCACTACCCCAACATTTGTTTACTAAACAGAGTTTATATATACAGTATATATCATATTTATATATTTATAATAATATATATTTATAATAATATTTTTCTGCAAGCAAAGATGGTTTGTTCTATACTCTAAACTGTCTACTGTACTCATCAGTGTTGAATGCAATTTGATTTATAATCTCATTTCGCTTGATTGCGTCTCTAATGGCAATTTTGTCTCTTCATGTAGCTTGAAAAATGTATACAATAATAACTATGTTTGAAATGTACTGTGGTTTGGTCACAATCTAATAACAGTGTTTCCAAACACATACATTTAGCAGGTACACCATTGGTTTATTCACAATGGTCTCCACTTTTATCCAAGTGCACCTGAGATGATTCACATTGCACAGTAACACAACTCCTCAATAAAGTGCCATGCGTTGCTCCATATTTGAGGTAGCTCAGTCTGATTTCTTTTGGCTGTCAACACTGTGAGTGCATAGACACTAAAGGAGCAACTTCACCGTAATCTACCTTTGATGAAAGACAGAGCCCAAAAGTATACTGTAAACGATCCTTTTACGGAATGTCTAGGTAGCAGAATGTGACAGAGACTTGGGGTCAGCCATCAAGCAGCCACCTTAAATACATAAAACCAAATAAGTTTAGTGTTTTTCATCTCTTTGTCAGCATTGGTTGCCTTGCATTTTAGCTGTGTTTGACAGGATTAGCATTTTACTACAATATAAGGATTAACCCTCGTCTGATTATGGCAGACGTTTTAATTAGAAAGATACGGAAGGTTAATTTCCCTCTCGGTAGAACCCCTCATAGAGAAGGTCACTCATAATTAAAATAATCAGCTGGGTTTGTTTCAACAGCCCTAAGAAAGTGAATTTTAAAAAGTACTGTATATAATGTTTTGTCAGTTAACCTTAATTGTGCACAGATCTAAAATATGATTTAATACAAAATTAGAAATTACAGGAAATAAATGGAATAAACTTTTTATTGTAAAATAAAATAAAAAAATATATAGACTTTTAGGTAGGACGTTATTTATGTACCCCTCTCACACTCTCGTACAATCAACTTGGAATCTAGAAGTACACGTCAAACGGACACTTCTGTATATTTTATGAGGCCACGCACAGAATCTGAGTTCAAATTCAAATGGTTAAAAATAAAAAACACCAGAGAACTGTGGGCCAGGCAGCAAATATATGTAATGTATTTGTGATATGTGATAAAGTAAGAAAGTATTTGTTTTGGATAAACTGTACTGTTTTCAAAATACCTATTTTTGCAGTTGCAGTTAACATGTCAGACGTCAAAGAACATACAGGTCACATGACAATGCAAACGAAGCCATTGTGTTATGTCCGGAATTTATGCCACACATACATATAACAAACTGATTTAAGGATCAAGAAAAGTATGCATTTTTTTCTAGAACAAATAAACTTACATTTTTGTTACAATCTGAAAAGAGCAACAGAATACAAATGTTTGTTGTGATGAACTGAGGAAACCACGTGAGGAGTAATTTTCTCCTCGACTATTGTATCTGACCCCTAAGAGTCCAAGAGAGGAGATAGGGAACACAAATTAAATGGGTCTCCAGCTCGAAGTGGGAGAGGAAAAGTAATTGGACGGAGATGAGTGTGGCACTAATCAAAGCGGTAAGGTTAAAGCGGTTATCCAAGAGCACAGGACAAAATAGAAGGATGAAAAAAATGCTACCAGAAAGAATAATGGATTTCTGGTAATCACAAAATATGAAACAGAAGTGATTTAAATTTCCATAAATGTGTTACAAATGGTGGAGCGAAAATTTCAACAACAGTAGATTCTGGTGTACTTGTTTCTTCATCATGAACAAGCAAGACATGCATCCACGTCACCAGAAAAGCCATGCTGGTTCACCAGCCTCACCATCTGTTTTGAACCTGGACCATACCTCTCTTTTTTGGAGGGTCACCAATTCACCAAAACGTTTGTGCCACCCCATAGTCATGCTATTGGTTGAGTCAAAGGTTGATCTGTCAGACCGCTCAAGTAAACAGAGCAATATTTTCATAACGCCGCACAGCCACAGAGTACGCTTTTGAAAAGTCAACCTTCAAATGCCTTACTTAAAGATGTCTCCCCATATTACTTGGAGACTAAGAGAAAATATTTTACCATAGAAAAGATGACGCTCTTACTTTTGTATAATGTAAAATATTTCGAAAATGTCAAAACATGAAAAAAAAATTCATGGCACTATTTGAACCTCGTAGAAAAACATCAATGAAGACAGAAAAATGTAAGATTAAAACAGACAAGACCTTGTAGTGTAATATTTTCAGCATTTATTCACAAGACATACAGTTCAAATAGATGGCATTAACATTTGTATTCTGTCCAAGCAACAATAGATCAGGGCAGGGCAAATATGTTGATATCAGCAGCTCTCTTTCTTCTCCTCAGCATCCCAGAAAACTCAGACCTCCCAGCATGGTCGATACACTCGGCCCACCATGCACCTCATGGTGTCCCTTCTGATGATGGCGATGCCTGGGCTCGGGTCCGAACTAATATCTCTGCGCTCTGTGCTGAGCATGTTCTCAAGGAGGCTGAGATGAGGCGCTCCTCTGTCCAGTGACTTGAGCATCCTCAGCAGATTGGAGTCGGCCACCACGATGATCTTGGAGCCGCCCGGTCCGGACCTTAGATCGTTCTCCTCGAAGCTCTCGCTTAAGCCTTGCTGGTCTGTTTCCATCTCATCAGCTTTGGTCATGGGGATCGCCGCGGATCTGAAGTGGCACTCGGACAAAAGTGCGACAGTCATGAGGATGGTTGCGAGGGAGAGCTTCATTCTTGACTTTGCGGATGCGGTTCAGCTGGTGTCCCTGGTCTTTCCTTGCAAGGTGGTTTGATGATGGTGTCCCATCCGTTCCCTTATATATGGTCGTCGTCTGAAAGGTGCTATGTTACCTTAGAGCTGTCATGACATGAGGTCATGGGTATGTGGCAAATAACATAAAACAACCCCCAAAAAATACACTGATGAGACCCCTAACAGAGCTCAAGTGTTTTGTTTGGTTGAAAGGTGATTAAAGATTCCCTGCCACGTGTTTTGTGTTCAACACTTTGACCACAGGGCTCCCCTGAGTGGGCATCTTAAGAGGAGATATAATTCCAGAATCTTCACACTTTGAAACAATATGAGAGGATTACGGACCTGTTGAAAAGTCAAAAAGAGGTTCATTCCCTAGGAGCCCAAAATGAAGAGCAATGCATTCAGCAGGAGGTTCTGTTATTTAGTTTGGATAAACATTGTCTATTCATGACAATGTAGCAGGTGCTTCCGTTTCTATCTCACAGCATGTAGACTAAGATGAATAGAGCTACCGCTGGTAAATGCTACTTGATAAAGTGAACATCAATACATTCATCATCCTCTGAATGAACTCATTAAAACTAAGCACTTTAGGGGAGTTTTTGCTGAAAACATTACTTACACAACTGCGATACAGGTAATGTTATACATTGGACTTCACATATGGGATGACATCTTTATTGTTGACTTGAGATATGTCTATCCCTATTTCAGTATTTTATTAAACTGGGGTCGGATTCTAAAACGGCCATATTATTTCTTAAATTCTAATTCTAAAGGAATCGTATGTATTCTCAAAAAAAACTTCTTAAGACAGTTCTTAAACTTTTTCTCAAGATTGATCTTAAATGAAGAAAAAAATGTCCCGTTGTGGTAACACTTTATAATAACTTTCATTAATAAATCATTAACAAACATTATATAAAGCTTAACAAATCATTATGTTCACACAGCTAGAAATATGAGATAATGTGCTTGTTAATGTTTACTAATGTAGTTTTACTAAGCATTATCTAATGATTAACAGATCATTATTTCATGTAAAATGAAATGCTTGCAAATGTCATAACATTTTTTATTCATATGATCATGCACTTTTAAAAAAATCTTTAAATGATTTTGAGATGGTTTACAATGATTAAAAACGTAATTTATAAATGATTAATAAACAGTTTATAATGCTTAACAGATCATTAGTTAATATTTACATATGTCATTTAACTTTCTATTCATATGATCATGCACACATACAAAAGATTTTAACCGAAATTATACAATGATTACAAGTTAATTTTATATGTACTGAAAAAACTTTTACATTTACAAATGTTGTTAAAAACTTGCTTGGTAATTATAAGTATATCACAAACTATTAATTTAACATATTAGTCATTAATTCATATTCACAGTCTGTAAAGGTCATACATTTGTTCTTTGTTTGTTGTGTAGACTACTGCTATTTTGAAGTTTTAGCAAATCATTTAGTAATTATTTGTTCATGTTTTTGCAGTACTCAATCTAAAGTGGAAATTATTAATCAATTGTTAATGCTTATAAACGTGATTGTAAATATGTGTCCCAAATGACCTGCATGTACCCTATTTAGATATCTTTAAAATCATTTATTAATTATTTGTTCATGTTTTTACAGTACCCAATCTAAAGTTGACTATTCTTCATTTTTGTGAATGTTTATAGGCCAGTCCGCCCCTGGTCATGGCTGTAGGCCGTCGGTGGGACGGTCGTTCTGAACTTTGACAGATTGTCCTACCAGTCAGTCCGCCCATGTTTACAAATCATTCAGTACCTTTATGGGCATTGGACTTTTACAACGTTTGTGTAAAGGGTGGTTAGTTACATTTAATGCTTGGTAAAGGTATAACACTCATTGTAATTTGGGTGCAAGGCATGTTTTGCCTCAACATTTACATTAGCATACAATTGTCTACTATTAAATAGAATACTCCTTGAATCGTACAGCAACCAGAGAAAATGAATCAACATTTGAAGAGAACAGTACAGAAAATAGTAATCATCAAACAGTAATCAAATCATAGTCATCAAATTGACCCCTTAACCAACACTTAAACCTACACATACAACCTGTCCCTAACCTTAGCCATATCATACTCAATAGCAGCAAAAGTGTTGCGTAATGACAAAAGTCATTGAATTCAATCATTGTATAACATCTGTTAAAATCTTTTTATAGGTTTTCAAGATGTGTATTATCATATGAATTAAAAGTTTAATAACATTTGTAAGCATTTTAATTTACATAAAATAATGATCTGTTAATCATAATGTTTATTAGTAAATATTAACAAACACATTATCTTACGTTTCTAGCTATTTGAATATGTAGTAACTAATGATAAGTTAAGCATTATATAATGTTTGTAAATGATTTATTAACGAAAGTTATTCTAAAGTGTTACCTTGCTGTTTATTAATGACTGATGACTTTGTAATAAACAGCCTTCTGAATACATACATGTATAGGCAAAAGAAAATTCTTATTCAGAAAAGATAGGGAAAGGATAAAGAAGCAGATAAACGTAAAAAAAAGATGACAAACGTCCTGCATCAATGCACGGAGAAGCAAAACAATGACACCATGATACAACTTTAATTTACTGGGAGAAAATGGAAAAATGTCTCAGAAGATGAGGTCTGCACTGGCTCTGTGTCTGAAGCTCATTTCTAATGTGCCATGAAGCATGCCACAATAGTATCCCAACAGTACATGTGATGTTGAAAATAAACCCACAAATGAGTGTTTTTAAATGTAGATTATTTGCTTTATAGTACTGGACATAATATAGGTCAGAGACATTATGGATCTCATTATAGATTTACTTAATCACAATATAAAACAATATTTCTAATTTTCTAAGAAATCAGATTTGGTTTTCACACAACAAAAAAGAACAATTCCTAGCAACCCCATAACAACACCCTAGCAACCCCGTAGAGGCACCCTGGCAACAACTCACCGCACCTTATCACTGAGTTTCGCATTGCCAAGCACCACTCACATTTTCCTCCGAAAACTTAGAAAGTAGTTTGAATAGTTCATTTGTCAGATGTATTTGTTGGTTATGGGTAGGCACAGGTAGTGACCCCTGTGTATCAAGACATGTTATGGTTACTGTTGTCACAACAGATCTTCACATGTTTAAAAGAGTGTGTGGTATGTGTGTGTGCCCCGCGCAGGTGTTTGTGGGTTGATCTTTGGTTGTTTGAGGACAGCTGCAGGCCATATGCTCATAACAGAGCTGTTTCTACAACTATAAATTGAGGATGGAACAGTTGAAGAATTTTAACCATGCAGAGTTTTTCGAAATCCATTTGGACTGTAACCCTGCCTCGGCTGAAACTATAATGGATGCAGGACACTAAAAAAAATATCTGGACTTGTGCAGAGCCCAGCGTGTTACAGATCGTTATAGAGATTTTAAGCAAAGGCTCTCGGTACATTTTCCATCAATGGATCATCACTGTGAATTAATATTACATTTTTACATATTCCACTCACTAATTATCCAATGACCAGTGAAGACTGAACCCTTTTTGTAGTTGTTGACCAGACAGTACGATGTAGAAATGATGGGATGAGAGAGACGGGTACAGGAGCTGGGAAAGGACCCCCAGGCAGGATTTGAACTCTGGTCGCCGCAGCAATTTCGCTTAAAATGTCAGCACACAGTCCACTGGACCACCAGCGCCAACAAGACGGAAGGCTTCTGATTGGTTGCTTGGGTATTGCTATGTAGTTGTAATATTGCCCATAACGTAAATGTTTTATTTAGATGTTACATAGTCTATTGAAGTCCCAATTCAAAGGCTGCACCCTTCGATGCTACATTTTAAGACTGATTGCATCATAGCAGTATACGACTGAAGAATGTGTCTTTCTTTTCCCAGGCTGAGAAGGATAGAACAAATGAATCCCTCACAGCCTCGGCTATGCCAAGAATCAATGTGCACCTGTAACGGTTGGATATTTTAAATAAACATTCAAAACTTAAGTTAAATAAGCCTTTTTTATTTGGATTTTGTGAGAAATATTGTCAGTGTCTCACAGAATGAAACAAAAATTATCATACATAAACACACCTACAAATAGTAAATTGTGAGAAATAAGTTTGAAATGGTCTCTAAATTTTTTCAGGGAATA
Organism: Triplophysa rosa; assembly: GCF_024868665.1. NCBI lineage: Eukaryota > Metazoa > Chordata > Actinopteri > Cypriniformes > Nemacheilidae > Triplophysa > Triplophysa rosa. The sequence goes on from NC_079891.1 coordinate 7,928,580, forward strand.
TGCCATTTGCAGAAAACAGTCCCTGTCAGTCTCACTGTATATATGATGATACTGCTGCATTATTGTGCTTTTTGTGTATATTCCTGTGGTTAATTTGATGTACTGTTGGGAAGTTTAATCTTCAATGTGTCATATTTTCTAAAATAAAATAACAATTTCTGGCTGCATATTTATTTTAAAAATTCAAAAATGCTTATTGCTTACACTCTTTAAAATAAAGGTGCCTAAAAGATTCTTCACAGCAATACCATAGAAGAACCATTTTTGGTTCCACAAAGAACCATTCAGTCAAAGGTTCTTTAAAGAATTTAAAGACCTTTTCATAATCTGAAGAACCTTTTTTCGACACAAAGAACACTAATTTTGTGAATTAGAAAGGTTATTAGGATGTTGAAGGTTCTTCATGGAACCATTTGGATCAAAAAGGTTCTGCTATGCCCAACAATGGACTAAAATAATCCAGCATGTTAATTTACAACCCAGCTGTTGGGTTCATCCTTTTTTGACCTAATAGTGGTTGAAAATAACCTAACATTTTTTAGAATGAGCGAACATTTAGCATTTTTAATAAATGAGCAGTAATCTTCTACCAATTTTTTCTCTCTACTTACAAGAAATGACTCTAACAGTGGGGGTCCGTGCCCTGGCACCCAGACCACTTGCAGTTCAAGGTGTTTGTGTGATAAAGAATCGCCCTTTACCCATCTCACCACACCTCAACATCCTGGCAAGAGAGGAGTGTTTGAGGTCGCAGACTCAACTTTGTGAAATGTGCACAGCAGCTGACTTTATGACAGGCTGCCAAGCAAAACACAAGACCCCGGCTCAGGGGCCCGAGGAAAGGCAACTTACCTTCGCTTGGAGAGCAGACAGTGCTTCTCACATAACCTCAGCCCACGCTCAGCCCACGGCAGCAGAACTTTGTTAAAACAACACGAAGAAGCAGGCCACGCCGTTGTCCGTGCTGAAGTGTTATTCCAGCTAGGTAAATAATAGAGCGCCCTTCGCCATGTGATGACCAGTACTTATTACATAACAAACAAAAATTCAATTATGTTCCCGAGGCCCCCCATCCAAATCTTGTCCTCTCCGGTCTTGTTCACATTCTGATCATATCCGAAGACACAATAAATAAGTCTGCCCTTTACGTATGAAACCAAGATGTTTGAGAAGTTCTTGTGTTTATTTGAGGTATACCATCTGACAGCTTACAGTTGTTGGCTTAGGGGACACATTTATTGATACAATTATAAGGACTGAATTCTTGCTATCCCGAAGCCATTAAAATGTGTAAGACTGTTGTTAATGAGGAGCATTGAACGATATTCTGCCAGTGAAGGTACCACAGCGGTTTGGTGACGTTAGGTCTTACAGTTGTAAAATACTTTTCCAGGCTTCAGGTTTTCCAGTTTGCTCAGTAATGTGTTTGTGTAACCTACATTGGTGGAATCTGGAGACTCTAAAAATCAAAAAGGAGGCTAAAGAGATATCTGAAATAGGGTGTCATTTTAAATCAATGCAAAAGCTTCTAGGCATTTTCTGGGTATGAACTGTCTGCATTCTCAAGCCTAAAGCACTGCATTATTTCAGCTCACTACTTTATTAGATAACTTAGAGAATTTGGTAGAAATAATTAGTTTTGTTGACACATATATATATATAGCCATAGAAAAATTAAGAGACCATTCTAAAAGTTCATTTAATCAGCATTTCTAGATGTATTGTGGAATGGTCCAGTCCAGTGTCTGTTAAATCTCAACAAATTCAAACTTCAGCAGTGACATTAAGTCATCCAACAGCAATGTGAAAGACTGACAGCACTAGAAGGCACCTGAAAACTTTATTAAAAATCAAGGTTATCACATAAAAAATATGTTTGAACTTAAATAGATGTACAAATATTACTGTCGTATTGCTTAAAAGTGAATATGAACAGTCTGAAAAAATACAGAGCATCTTTTCTGTTATTTTGACTTGATTCTTCAGTTTCAATTTCTGCAAATAAATGCAAGAAGAAACAATATATTATTTAAAATTTTGGAGAAATATTGTTAGTAGTTTACAAAATGAAACAAAAATGATAATTTTACCTAAACACATACCTATAAATAAATACATTTTGAAATTGTCTTCTGATTTTTTTCTGCAGCTGAATATAAAATTTTATCATTTTAAAAAGTTTAATAGGCCATTAAATGTGTCTCTTAGAATGTTTACATTCGTTTTATGGAGTTTGAAGCTATAACCACATATTTATATTCAATATTAAATAACAGCTCAATTTAGCATTGCAGCAAAAAAAGTCATGGGTTTGAATCTCAGTAGTCTCGTGAATTTATCGCCGCTTTGGCCAAGGCCCGCCCAAGAGGCCATATGACTGACAGGTAAAGCAACCAATTACCTTTCGTTTTGTTCTGCATCATGTTTAGAGTCGTGGAAATGTCCCCGCAGTAACACATCTCAAAAGTCTCAAAAGTTAACAGCAACAAAATGATTAAGTTCTTATATCAGACGGCTTCGACTACTAATTTTTATAGGTTTTTCTGGGAGTATATAAAAGATTTGTTATTTAAAGCTTTAAATGAGTGGTTTGAATCTAATTCTTTACTTCCAACTATGACACAGGGATTAATTACTCTCATTCCAAAGTCAAACAAAAGAATTATTGACAGTCTGAGACCGATATCCTACTTAATGTTGATTATAAAATTCTTACATCTGCAATTGCTAATAGGTTAAAATTTAGGTTGAGTCAAGTTATAAGTGAAACTCAATCTGGCTTTATTAAAGGAAGGTTAATGCACAACAATATTAGACTTGTCCTAGATTTAATTGATTATGGTCATTTAATTAAGGATGATGGGTTTCTTTTGTTTCCTGATTTCTATAAGGCATTCGATAAAGTACTTTTACATTTACATTTAGTCATTTAGCAGACGCTTATCCAAAGCGACTTACAAAGAGTTTAAGGAGCAATAAGCGATATGTCATACAGGAGCAATAATGCAATAGGTGCCAATACAAAGTTACTAGTTTCAACAAAAGCTAGACCACTACCTGTTGAGAGAAAGAGAGGGTTAGTTTTTTTTTTCAATTTGTCTGTCAGGTATTCACAAAAGAGATGGGTTTTAAGTAGTTTTTTGAATGTTGTGAGAGATGTGTTTGACCGGACCGAATTAGGAAGAATGTTCCACCAGGAAGGAGATCTTGATGGGGTGTAGGAGTGTAGGAGGGTGTGCAAGTATGTCAGTGCAGATCCAGTGATTGTCCTGTAGGCAAGCATTAGTGACTTGAATCTGATACGGGCTTCAACCGGTAGCCAGTGGAGGGAGATGAAAAGGGGCGTCACATGAGCCCTTTTGGGCTGTTGGAAGATGAGGCGTGCTGCTGCGTTCTGTACCAGCTGGAGCTGTTTGATAGCCTTTGCAGGAAGACCAGCAAGGAGAGCATTGCAGTAGTCCAACCTTGAGATTACCAGGGCCTGGACAAAGAGTTGTGCCGCATGCTCAGTGAGATAGGGTCTAACCTTTCTAATGTTGAATAAGGCATATCGGCATGACCGCGTTGTCTTTGCAATGTAATCATTGAAGGACAGCTGTTCATCAAATATGACTCCGAGGTTCCTGGCTGTTTTGGAAGGAGTGATTGTGGTATTGCCAAGTTGGATGGTGAGATCGTGCTGCACCGTGGGGTGTGCCGGAAACAAGAGTAGTTCTGTCTTGGCCGGGTTCAGCTGGAGGTGATGTTCTTTCATCCAAGCCGAGATGTCCTCTAGGCAGGCTGTAATGCAAGCTGCTACAGTGGTATCGTCTGGGTGAAACGAGATGTAGATCTGGGTGTCGTCAGCATAACAGTGATAGGAGAAGCCGTATGCCCGTATGATGGGTCCCAAGGATGTCGTGTAGATGGAAAAAAGCAGCGGTCCAAGCACCAATCCCTGAGGGACCCCAGTGATCATGTGGTGAGCAGTGGACAGCGAGCCCCTCCATGACACCCTGAAGGATCTGCCGGAGAGGTAGGATTTGAACCAGCGGAGAGGAGAGCCTGAGATTCCCAGAGATGACAGGGTTGCTAGCAGTATCTTGTGATTGGCAGTGTCAAAAGTAGAACATAAATACATTTTACATGCATTGAAGTTTTTTGGTTTTGGCCATAAATGTGTTAAGTTCATAGAGATGTTGTTAAAAGACAAATAGACCAGTATCATTACCATTTGGGACTTCTAAGAAGTTTAACATTAACAGAGGTATTAGACAAGGGGATCCGACAAGTCCGTATTTATTTATTTTAATAGCTGAACTAGCAATTTATGTGAAAAACAGTAAAGATGTTAGGCCTTTGAATGTTTTAGGGAGTCAGTTATTAATAAGTCAACTGGCAGATGATACCACCCTGTTTCTTAGTGATGCACAGCAGATTCCAGTTTCCATTAATCTGGTGTCTCAATTTTCAAAAGCTTCTGGTCTCCAATTGAATTTAAAAAAGTGTGAGCTGATGGCACTTCACTATCATACAGAATCTCATTTGTTCAATATTCCATTAAAAATGGAGGTAAAATATTTAGGAATTGTTATTACTAAAGACCCTAAAATTAGAGAAAAACTCATTTTATTGATAATTTGAAAAAGTCTAAATATTGTAAATATGTGGTTACAAAGGGATATCTCGATATTTGGCAAAATTGTCATTCAGAAGTCCGAAGCTCTTTCCAGGTTGATTTACCCAGCATTTTCCTTCAGTATACCTGATAGGTTGATAAAAGACATTAATCAAATTCAGTATAAATCTAATTGGAAAAACAAGCACCATTATAAAAAGAAAGTCAGATGTAGTGAAGCCGATCAGTGAGGGAGGGTTGAACATACTTCATTTCGATGTTATAAATGGCACTCTTAAGTTGAGGTGGCTCCAAGCTTTCCTTAGAAATAAACATTCTGTTTGGTACAGCCTTTCTTCTAAAATCTTTGATTCTTTTGGGGGCATTGATTTCCTTTTAAGGTGTGATTTTGAGCCATCAAAGTTAAAGTGTAAATCATCTTTTCATAGTCAGGTATTATTGTATTGGAAATTAATATACAAACACAACTTTTCGCCACACAGTTGTTCTTTGTGGAATAATAAGTGTGTCCTTATTAAGGGGAAATCTGTGTTTTTTCAAGACTTGGTGGACAAAGGTCCATTGTACATATTATGGATGGGGATGGAAATTTCCTTAATGGTGATTTTTGTGTAAAATATAATATTATTTGTACTCAGAAATTATATGTATCTTTGTTGAAAGCTGTTCCTGCTGGTTTGATTCAGTTGATTAAAGGTGCATTGTGTTATTTACCAAGGTTAGGTAATCTAATCATATCTGGTGTTCATTTTACATAGCAGAGCTGTAAAAATCATTAAAATCAAAAGAACATTAGTAAATACATAGACGTTCCCTTTTAAAGTATAGAAGAGATCTCTTTTTTTTGATTTTCCCGAAGATAAAGTGGTTCGAATTAGAACAAGATTTCTCTCTTTTCCACTTCTACCGAAGGTAAAAGAAGTTTTGTTTAAAATTTTAGAATGAAGTGAGCAGTGAACTGTTGCCTTGAAACTCATGCTGGCATCATTAATTTCATATTCGCTCCCGGCTGTTCTTGCTTGCCAGCATTGTGGTGTAAACAGAATAGCTCTATAATCTATGATCACCTGTGACCAGAATAGGCCTGGACTGATGGAAAAGGAGAATAAGATATAATGACCACTTAGGGTATCTGTAACAGCCACACATTTAGTGTGTTCCATACTCTGAATTTGTGCTCTGCATTTAACCCATCCAAGTGCGCACACACAGCAGTGAGTAGCACATACAGCCAGAGCGGCCATTGCTGCGGAGCCCGGGGAGCAGTTGGGGGGAACGGTGGCTTGTTCAAGCGTCTCACTGAAGGTGGAGGAGAGCGCTGATCATTCACTCCCCCCACCTACAATCCCTGCTGGTACTGAGGTTCGAATCGGCAACATTTGGGTTACAAGTCCGAGTCTCTAACCATTAGGCCAAGTCTGTCCCTTATAATAAAATAAAACTGAACTATGTGCATTTGCTGTTGGTATTCTTGTTTTTTATGATATTCTGCAATGATCAATAAATTAATTTAATACAATAATTTTTTAACAAATAACAAATTATGCTATACACGTGCTTAGGCTTAAATAAGACTATGTAGCCAAAATGCGTATCTACACTTTTAACATTTTTAATGATGTAGCCCGATTAATTAAGTGCTTTTTATCGTTACTATATGAGTGCCTTGGAGTATTTCATCTTTTTAGTTGGATTTTTACCGATGATTATGTGAAGAGAACACTGTAACATTCTTGGCTTCTCTCTGTTGTTTTACATGCTTAGATGTGTAGTTTGACCTCCTGCGGCACCTCGCAGACCAATCGGCGCGTGACATCACAGTACCGTACTGATTCGAGAGTATACGGCTCTTCCAAATAGCTCTCGCGGTGCTGTGTGTGATGTTAGGTAGAAGCCGATCGGTCTGCGCTGCGGCATGTTGTCCAAAAAGTCTAGCTGCAAGCAGACAGTGTTAATGGATTGAACAAAACAGCGATCATAGATGTAAAGAAACAAAGTTGCGTGTCAGATTCAGAACAAGCAACCTGCGACTAGTGATTTTTTAACGCTATTTGACAGAAAAAGAAACCCAAAGTCGCATATTATAAGCGGACTTGGTAACTATGGGAGAGTTCGACGGCTTTGAGGGAAGCCCCGCCCCACTTCTGCCGCAGAGGGTGAGCTGCTACTGGACTCTGCCATTGCAGACTGGGTTAATGAGGAGGAACATTGGCTGCTACAGTCCCCACTGGTCCCACCCAGCTCTTCCAAGTCCCCGCTGGTCCCGCCCAGCTCTTCCAAGTCCCTGCTGCCTCTTCAGCCTCTCTCTCCCGCCTCCTCTGTTGTCGTCAGCCAGTCCGTCTGCCCTGGGTCTGCTGGCATCCAGAGACCCCTCAGCTCACCATCTGCACACCAGTGCCGTTGGGTTGGATGAACTACAGGATCTTCAGCCGCCAGCTACCTCGGGGATGGAGTATCTCATGTCTTTGCCTCCAGTCTCCGAGACCCGGACTCAACCTCGGCCCTCCGACCCAGCTACACCTTGGCTCCTGCCTCCCTCATCTCCACCGTGGCCCGTCATCCCACCAGCTCCACCAGGCTCCCTCATCCCTCTGGCTCTGCCTTGGTTAGTCGTCGACCATCCGCCGCCTCGGGACTCCAATCCTCCAGCTACGCCTCCTCACTCCGTCCCTATGGCTGTGTCAGGCTCCTCCTTCCCTCCTTCCCTCCGGCTCCACCTCCATCCTCAGTCGCTCTGGCTCCGCCGGGCTCTTCAGGATCCCCGCCTCAGCCTCGGTCGCTTGAGCTGCCTGCTTGCCTTGGCCCTCCGTACCCTCGGTGTCACCCGGGCTCTCCGTCTGCTCGTCTCCACCCTGTGCTCCTCCCCCACCAGCTCCGTCCCCATCAGTCGGCCCCCTGGTGTCCCCTCTCCCAGCTCCACCATGGCTCCTCCTTCCGGCGACTCCACCGTGGGCCGCCATCCTGACTGGTCTCTGAACCATCACCTGGATCCTCCTGCTCCAGGCTCCCTGGATTTCCCACCTTCCTCACCACCCTGGCTCCATGGACTGTCTCCTTTTCCTTTTGCCTACCCCTCACCTGCCCCTCGTCCACCTCCAGAGCCCCCGCCCTCACCCTCAATTGGACTGTTTGTCTGTGCGAGGGTGCACCTTTCCGGGAGGGGGCGATATGTCATGGTTATGCTTTGTTTTGATTCAGTTTCTGTTCTCCTTAGTCATTTGTTTCCATAGTTACCTATTTGTTCGCAACTGTTTCTGTTGCTTGCATTCCCCTTGTATTTATACCCCATGTTATCCTTAGTTCATTGTCTGCTATTATTTGCATGTTATGTTTGGTTTTGTTTTCCTGCTTCTGTGATTACTTCCTGTGGATTTATTAAAAGAGACTTTTTGGAATTGTACGGTTTTTGTCGTGCGCTTAATATACACGGCCAAACCGTGACAGACTGTGTGTACACTCTAAAAAAACCTGGAAAAACATGGCACAATATACTGTATTAATATGAAGGAATTTTCCGTATTCATTTTTTACAGTTGTTTTACCTGTATTTTACATTTTGCACTGCATTAAATTACATTTTAGTATTAACAGAAATGTCCATAAAATAATGTGGAAAAACATCGTTATTGCTCTTCATATCTGACACTTAAGACAAGAAGCCAACAGGTCACTGAAGGGGGTCAGGGGTTATGTGAGGAGCCAAAGACTCAATCACTGTGTGACTCAACAGTCTGTGAATCGACGGAAGAATTTATTAAGGTTGAGTGCATTTGATCTGCCTCCAGATTCTGCCAGCGTGAATGACCACACATAGGACACACTGTGAATTCTGGGTGGGGAAATGTTGTTTTAAGCTCCTGGAGCAGCGAGTGTTAGAAATGGTGCTTTTTAAGAAGGTTTTGAACACACTCTTCAGCTAATGGACATGCTATTTTTAAACCAGGGAATAGTGATGTCTTTGTGCTTTGGGAGAACGATGTCGCAGTTTGGGGTGAAATGACTTTGAGGTCTTAACTTTCTGAGGCTTGGTCAGAGTGGTTCGGGTATAATGATATTTTGATACGTTTGAAGAACATGGCTTCAAGAATTTGGTAGGGCACCTGGTGATAGATACACAAATTTTACGAACATGTGACCTGAAAGGGGTAGGAAGTAATTGCATTACTGTAAGTTGCCAAAATGTGACTTTGCATTGCATCACACAGTGGCATCAGGAGCGATTTGTTTGGGACAATGTACTTCACATTGTATGAAAGCAACTTTCTTCACATTTTAACATTATATTACTGTTTCCTGCAGATGGTAACACAGCATTTTTATCAAATGCTTGTTAAAATGTTTTCATAAACCCCATACAACCACTTCATTGAATTAGTACAAGATTTACAATTACTGTGTGTAGTTTTTTGGAGGATCTATTGACAGAAATGCAATATAATATGCATATACTGTGTGTCTTCAGATGTGTATAAAGACCTTACATAATGAAGCATTATGTTTTAATTACCTTAGAATGAGCTATTTCTATCTACATACACTGTTTCTACAGTAGCCCTAAACGGAAAAACTGCTCGACAGAGCATGTTTCATAAATACGTTATCTGCTTCTGCAAAGAAGCGAAAATGTGACAACATCTTAGTCCTGTATGAGACTCCGTCTTGATTCAAAAGGGCACATGGATGGGTGGATTGAGCCATTGGATGAAATTCGCAACCGCAACACTAGATTCTGCTTAATTTCATACACTGGACCTTTAATAAAATCATATTATGAAATGTTTTGTGCAAGTGTATACAGTTCTACTGAGACTGCAATAATAATATATCTCTATACCTTTAAATAAGAAAGTCATAATTATAAAAAAAACAATACTCTTTTGTCTTTAGAGTTGATGTGATAATACTCAAAACAAGGTTTTAACATAAATATTAATATACATTTTTAAGAATAAAAAAGACATTTGTTGAGGTTCAAAGGCAACTTACTTTTCTGTAAGTATAGTTTTCTTCTGTACAAATATAAGAAATTAAGAATTTAGTGAAAACGTAAAAAATCATTAAGAACAAAAAATACATACATTTGGAACCATTTCTGTAAGATCATTTTGCAATCCAATATGAATATTTTAAGGTTCTAACATTCTACTTGGTTATTATTATTATTTGTGTCTTATACTATCTTAATGTTGTATAGACAGGTAAAGTCTATACAGCACTCAGTGACCACCAATACACTGGAACACCCACTCATTGATGCAGATATCTAATCTCCCACTAAGCAATAAGCAATCAGACCAAACGTCAGAATGGGTAATAGCCTACCATTAATACCAGACATGGTGGTTCAAGTATTTAAGAAACTGCTGATTTATTGGATTTTTTATACAGTACTGTCTTTAGACTGTACAAAACAACCAAAACATTTAATTATACAAAATACCTTGGCAAAAATACCTTGATGACAGAGGTGAGAAGACATAGCCAGACTGGTTCAAGTTGATGAGAAGGAGACAGTAGGCCCAATCCCAAATAACTTTGTGTGCAGAAATGCACAACAGCCAGCAGGTGACATCGCCTGGTTTGCAAAACTTTTTTGACTTGATTTTTAACTTCGGTATTTAACATAAACTGTATGAATTCTGGAGGCAACTGTTTCTAAAACGTTTTCTCAACCCTTTAAAGGACTAAAAAGTCAATATGTAGGACAGGATATGTACATTCTCATGAAGAAGTAGCCTACAGGAAAAATGGGATTGAGACGGAACATCATTCACCCCAAAATTCTTTCATCATTTACGTGTCATTTCAAAATATTTTGAAGAACGTTGTACACTGGACACAATTGAGACATTTGTCAAATTATATTTTGTAAATATAATTTGTAAAGATGCATACTGTTTTTAACGACACGATGGTGACCGATTTTTTATTTTGGGTCAACTATCCCTTTAACGCTTTTGTTTAGGCTACGTTACCGCGGCAACAACAGCGCTGAAACGTTCGTTGCAACTTTGCCTGAATGGAATTGAGACCTGTAAATAACGAGTGTTAAAACGCTAATACTCACCAGGATCTCTTTTTATTAAAAAAACTTTAACCCTGTACGTTGTTTATCAAACGCCGTCAGCGAAACATGAGTGCATTCACCCCGGAGATTATTGAGGAAAACAATACGGACAGAAGATGTTTATTGGGGAACTGGGTTGAGGAGGTAAGACAACACTAGATTCACTACACTACAGGCGTATTATATTTTTCAGGCACAGATCTTGAAGTTGTCATAAGAACCCTTTTATTTATGTGCATATCTCTCCACACTCCACCTGATCAAATGACATACAACGTTGTCTCGCATGCACATCAGAGGGCTACTGCATTGCTGGACGGATCAGGGCCTAAATCGTGTATTAATAAAAATGGACATGTGGGAATCCTCACCGTCGATGTGACTGCAACAGTGCAGGGGGTTACTACATTTAAAGATGCCTTCGATATGCCTAAGAGCCTTGGGATACGACAAAAAGGTAGGCTAAACAATTACTATAAAAGGTAGACTCTTTCCACTGTTAACTAGTATATTCTAAATATAATGTATGTGTTTATTTATATTACATTTTTTTCTATGTTAACTTTATACTTTAAAGACCTCTGTCTCTCTGCCCTTTTTTTAATCAATTTTCTTTCAGGAAAAAGGACTGAGCTTTTGGAAAAATACCTCGTCAAAAGAATAAGGTAACGAAATTATCCATTTCGATTTAAGTCTAACAATTTTTATTAAGTTCAACGACCTCATCGAGTGTAAAACTCAAATTACATTTTATTATCCTCCCACATTTCTCGTTTCAAGTGTGAGTGAAGGAAACAGTGGGAGAGAAATAATGTAATAATGTTTGCGCTATGGTCTGCTTCATTGTAGCTATATTAAATCATTTTAGTTATTATTTATCATGTCACTTTCTGTTTAAACTTTGAGGGCTTGCAGACTGTACTCTTGACAACAAGTCTCTAACCCCAGACTGCGATATACTTTTAAAGGAAAAGCATTGAGACTTAACAGAACAACATAATTCTGATTTGAGACAGTATATTTATAGACCTTGTGTGGGTCTAGATTGAATGTGATTGCATTTAATAATAACAACAGAACAAATCATATGGCATTTTTACAAGCCCACTTATTTAACATTCACAAAAAATTAGTTTGTTTGCTATTGAATAATAAAACAATAAACAAATACTTTCTGGCACTTTTGGACACTTTCTAGTTGTCAAAGGTTAGTGCCTAATGTGATGAACTTGAATTGTGGTAATTCTGCTAGGCTATTTGTGTGAACTGACTTCATACATCCAATAAAAATGATTTTGAGACCTGTTGTTAAAAGTAATTGCCAGCGTCCAAGAAAAGTGGTCACTTCTGAGAAATTATTCTGAGAATAATTTAGCTATTTATGTATAAGAACAGACTAAAGCTTTGAATGGTAAGCTGGTTGTTTTTAAAAGATTAATTTAGTAAGTCTAAAGTATCGTGCAGTGTAATGTTTGTTTGTTTAGATGGAACTAGCACAAGGCCTACCTGGTATATCAGGTATATTATGAGCCCTTCACAAATTAATTAGCCAGACAATGTTTTTATCATAATATTTTGGTCTGTTTTACAGTGAACAGATACATGCAGAGTTGAACCCAGAACCTCCTGTTCCTGAGTGGTGCTCTGTGAGCAAATCAGACTACAGGGTGGAGGGCTTCAAATCTTTCCATGCGCCACTGACCAAGGTCTGCTTCTGTTTTCACTTACCTCAACCAAGTAGAGCACTGTCATGGTCAAAGCATTTCAGTTTGACATCTAAATATTAGTGACGTAGCATCTTATGTGCATACAACAGTACATAAAAAATATTTAAATCTTTTTTTTGCCTATACAAGGATTTGGTTAGTTAATTTATAACAAGTTCATTGCTTGTTCATTTTAAATGGTTTGGCTGTGTGACAAATACATTTTTTTATATTAAATATTGCATGTAGGGTGTCAGCTACACTCTGAAAAATACTAGCTGTTGGGTTAAATTAACCCAGAAAATGTTTATATTTGACCCAGCAATGGGTTAATCAGCCCAGTATTTTGTATAAAAAAGCCTATTTATTACTACCCACTGGGTCTGGTTTGTCACTTTTTGGCCCGATGCTGGGTTGAAAATAACCCAGAATACTTGAAGAGTTTGTTTCCAAAATGAGATCCTTTTTTAATAATTTTCCTAAATCATGTTTTTTATTATGTTATCATGTTTTTATTGTGTTTTATTGTGTTAGTTAGCTATATTTATTTTTGTTATTATGGTTTAAATCAAAACAAACCAACTGCAGTTTGATTGATATTAAGGGGGTAAAAACATGATTTTTGAAAATTTTCATTTTGGAAATAAACTCTTCATTTAGAGTGTATGAGAAAATTATACAAATTCTTAAAGCATTAATAAAATGAAATTTTAAAATTTAAAATGCAAAAAAGGTTAAAAAGGGTATAATATGTCACATTATAGGACATGCCAACATTCAAAAATATTACAAAAGTGTTTGTGCCAGTGTGTGTTGAGGTTTAATTTCTATGCTTGTCTCATATAGGAGCATAATTACACAACAGACCCGGCCATCACATTTTGGAGTGATAAATATCAGAAAATTCAGGTCAGTTTGTTGTATTCTATTGCCAAGGATATCTGTTGGAATGAAAATACATCTGTGTGGTTTTAACAATTGTTTTTGTTCACAGGGTGTGACAGCAGTCACAACTGAGGATAGCCCTTTTAAAAGAAATGCCACCTTTAGCACACCAATAAGTGAACAACTGGACTGCCAGGATGATACCCATTTGTAAAAAATCTATTGCAAAATATTTGTTCATTTTGGTCTATTCATGAAGTAATAAATATTTTTTTCATCTACAAAAAAAAACTATAAGGTAATTATTTTGAACTACATTTACAAATGACTTATTTCGAGTGATAATCAGGATAGTGCTTTTAAACTGTAATGTTGTTTTACATAACAAATAGTGTTATAAATACATTTGCGAAAACTCAACGCTTCGAAACTCCACGCTTTTTAAAGCGCCACGAAACCTAAGCGCTTGCCTACCGGGTTTAAAATCCTCATCTATCCAACGTCAAAAGATGTGACGTGGCGATGTAGGGTATGCACGTGTCGTCACTTTTTCACGGACAAAACACTGGGCAAAATGAATGGTTACAATATCAGGAAACGCAATTCCGCGCAACATTTGAGTGTCTAAGAACACCTGATTCCTTTGTAATTCATAAGGTAGTCGTAAGGATCACCGTCGAGTCCAGCTGCTTGTACTTTCAGCTAATAATTGCATGTTTTAGTCAAACTCCGGTTTTTGCTCCTCCTATTGAATGCAGCCATTTTGCCTTTCACGCGGGAAAATGACGTCAATGCATACCCGCTATAGTACATCGATGACGCGTCGGTGTCTCATTATTATTCATGAGACTGTTTTCCTGACCTCATAATTATTCATGACAGCGCCTTGTGATTGGAGCGCCCGTTTCCCATGCCGGAACCTTCGCCGGTTTTAACGGTTGTTCTTCTCACAGCGTTCACGCCCGTTTTAATTGCATTTTTCAAAAACGACAGTGAGGTAGAATGTAGCTTTCGTGACGCTTTAATGACGAGCAATTGAAAAATGTATTCTCTCCTAATACAACAAATGTTGTGTTTGGACAAATTGCTAAACCGTTATTTGCATCCAGACATCAGTCATCTGCCTTTTTTCACCATGAGAAATTGAAGCTCTAACTATGTGCTTGTAAAATCGACCGATGCTCTGGGTTCCTTTGGATCAGATTGGCTTTCTTTCACACAGCTGTGCCGTCAAGAACCAGTGAGCTGCTCCTCTTTTATGCTTTAAACCGGGATTAACATGTAGTAACTATGGCAACAACAAGTAATTTTAGACCATTAATTCAGAGTTTCCCTCTTTGTTTTCGTGACAAGTGTTATCTCTGGGAAACTTGACAAAGTTTATGAACTGCTGCAATTGCAAAACAAATGTAGCCTAATCAAATCCAACTTGATCTCATGGGAATTCGTAACTATTTTACAAGGTGGCTTATTTCTATGAATTTGTACATTGTGACTCTTACAAAATGTAAGATTACTAGGAAGATAGCAATACTGCAGCTGGTGTGAAAGCAAATCGTAAAATGTACGAGATCATACGAATTAGCCAAAATTAGACGCACCGTAAAATAGTTACCTTTTTGCAGTGAGAACGTGTTGTCAAATCACAATTTAGTTAATATTATTCAGTTTCAATTTTTGTTAAAAGATCCTGAAAGCAATCAATAATTAGTGGTCTAAATATATAAAAATATAAGCTTAGATATTCACATCAATCTTAAACCATTTGATCATCTTTTCACTCAAAAAAATCATTCATATGGCTTAGTAAATATTACCAAAATAAACAGTTACAACCAGATGCGGCGTGGCAATAAAACGCATTAGAACCCATGATAATTTTACATTTTGTCCACACTGGATGCAGCGTTGTGTCAGACACAGTATTATATTAATTTAGAATCTTTTAAAATCATTTAACAGATTTTCTCAGTGGGAGATATTAAAAAGTTTTATGAAAAATCCAACAGTTAATTTCTCTAAAATGTACATATATTATTTTGGTTTATTTAATTAAAAGTATTTAATATTTGTAATATACACTTAATATTTTTGGTGACTTCTAATAGAAATATTTAAATTACTCAGATTAACTTTTTTACCTACATTTACTCAATGTATTTTTTTTACTCAAACAGTTGATTTCACAGCTTCAAAATGTACTCCTTTTGTGTAAATTGTTTCATGTAAAATCGTAGTTACATTTTTTAGAGTGTAATAAATTGCACATCTGTATTGATTTTTGTTCATATTATATTGTGCATAATCACAAACGATGTTTTTCTACTTAATAATTTATTAGCCAGACTTCCTTAAGGCCTTTTTTGAAACCAAAAGTTGATTTTGACTTTAAAATGGCGATTAATACTTTTTTAATGAGCTTTTTATAATTGGACAGTATACATGCATGTTTAAACTTAAGGCCACGCTTGCTTGTTACCGAGTATATCAGGGCAAAGCTTACAGAATGACCTCTCGGCAACAGAGCATACAGTAACAGAACTGCGAGTGGGTGGTCATTAAGAATGTTGGGGGCGAGAAGCGGCTGTGAATATGAGCGCACATGCACACAGATGCGGTGCACTAAAGGCACAGATGCCAAATGGATTCTTAATGATGAGACTATGATGTCATGCCTATTTATCACCAAACTGTGGAGTGAGCGATTAGAGCTGTTCTTTAAGGAGCAAACAGAGATTATGGTTTCAAAGGGAGAGTATTGTACAGTATGTGCATTGCGTTATTCTTAATTCTTACTCATTCTGTTATGTTTCTTTGTTATGTTTTAGATTTCCCATTTTGTAATGGAGCTCTTTAGATGTGTTAAATATTCAAGAGTGTGTGCTATTGACCTGTAAAGCCTTTTGGGAAGGTGTGTTCATGGGACAAGAGCACTTCAGGAGGAATTCATTAGTATTAAAAATTCTTCAGAGCTGTCAAGAACACAACCGCATGGTATTAATTCAGTTTATTGAACAAAATATCTTACATTGTCTTGGATATACATATATACAAATATTACATTACGATATAACTTCACTTTGCGCCCAAGAAAACATTTCACTCGGCGCTCTCCTTTTGAGGAAATATCAAGTACACGTCACCGATTTCCAAAACACGGCATATAAATCTGAATATAGAAAGCACATAAAAATAGGAATTTCACCTGGAAAGACGTACTTAACTCTAAGCACAAGAGAACTTCACTATAAAAAACACTTTACAATTTTTGCAGTTTAAGCAGGTATGAAATATACCTGAATTGACCTCCCTCAAAAGGTATTATAATGTGCTGTTCCATGTGAGAGTGGGAAACACCCTTTCAAACACAGAACAAATATATGAAGCAGTGGCTCTTAGCGTGGTCACTTCCTGTCATCAGCAGTGCTCTCAGATAACATAGACATCTGTCTTCTCTCCTAGAAGCCAATATGTTCTCATTTTGCCTTTACCCTGGAAGAGATCAATACACACATCAATGAGCACTCAGCAAGCTCGCTGCAGGCACTAATCCACCAAGAGCAATATGCTCGAAATGGGTATGGTTACCCAAAAATGAAAGTTCTGTCATCATTAATTCACCATGTCATTTCAAACACATATGAGAAGGAAACACTCTGAAGAAAGCTAACGCTGCTCCTTGGCTATATGGTTACTGAGGTTGCTGGTCAGGCTGTCAGACTGGTGACATCATTCACCCAAAACAGATCATGTCATCTAGATCTCATGTCCAACTTCATTCTTCAGTGGATTGCAAAATTTTGTGGATTGTTTTTACCAAAATGCCTATGCTGCTTTGAATAAGTCAAATCAGTCTGACAGATCAATATCAACATGATGCAGCATAGTCAAAAGATCAGATTTCACAGGACTGGTTATTTCGGTTCCAGACAGCTTTTTGTAATAGCAGACATTGTGAAATTTAAGAGGCTCATAGCGAACATATTACTCTCTTTCAAAAAGACACAACATGAGTGACATTTTATGTATCTGGATAACTGAATCATGCCCCAATCAAATTCTATATCAATTCTATATCAATTTGTTGGCCCAATTTAATCTCATTGTGATCCTAAAATCGTAAAGGAAAAACAGAAATTAAGTTTTTGAAACCCACTTTATTTTAATAGTTGTTTATCAGAACTTATCCGAAGTTTTCATATAATAGTGCTTTTTGCAACCAGGATTTTGTTTTTATTTTGAGTAATGTTTGAATTCTACATAACATCTTTTCATTCAGATGCCTTAGCAATGTAAATACACATTCCTTCCTTAAATGTTTTTAATAAGGGGAGAAAATGTATTCCAGCTTACACAATATATAAGTCATAAAAGGATATAAATATGAACAATAAATAAAAATGAACCATTAAATTAAGAAATTCCTCATAAAGTGTGTTATTTTATTAGCATTATTGTACACACATGATTTCTTCAAGAAATAGTTTACCCAAAAATGGTCCTCATTGACTTGGCCTTAGTATTTTTTATTCCTACTATGGAAAACCAACGGGGGTCCATTTTTCAGTTGAACTATTCCCTTAAAGCATTCACACGTGAGATTTACATACCTTCATCTCCACATCTCCTCGCAGCTGGAGGTCGAAGTAGCCAAATTCATCCAACACCTCTTTGGTGGCTGAGGACACATGTATCCTCAGAGCTGTGGATGAAATGATAATTTAAGGTCTGTCAAGGTTTATTCACCCAGTCACGTCATTCCAAATCTGTGTTTTTCCTTCCATAAAACACAAATCGAGTAAATTGTATAAGTTTATGCATTGTGGTCAATTGTGAAACATGACAGCCAATAGCATTTTGGGTTAATCAACATAAACCTAGTACAGTATTCCTTCTTCAAATATATGAAAGCATTAATGAGACTTTAGAGCTTTTTTATTATTTTATTTTATTTTATTTTGATTCAATGTGAAAGCTTAATGATGTTACACATAAATTCACTTCTGACCTTAAAGGCATTCCATAGCCCTATGCTTAAATGTATATGGAAAATAAGAGTGAATATTCTTTCAAAGGTTTTTTGTTTGTTTGTTTGTTTAACAGAAGAAAAAAACATATAGTGCATGTCTCAAAAAACATGACACATAAGACAGGACGGATATTGGGGGGTCAAATATTCCTACAGTATAAGAGTCATATACATAGTGGAGAAGACACAATCTGCTGTGTGTGCTATAGAAAGCACTAAGTAGATTAACGCATACTATACATCACAAAGGATACAGTTTAAGTGTCCCGTTCGCTAATTATTTATTATTAATGAGTACACAAAGCATCGCTCAGTAAGTAGAATGTAAGTCAATCTATGTGGTAAGTCTCATGAATGGTTGTGGATGGGTCAAATTTATGTACTGTAGCATTTGTATATAAAAACATGACTGAGACTACATGGTTCCGGTTTCATTGTAAACGCTATGCATTATTCTCCTTAATCTTTCATCAAAATCTAATAACTCAATCTTCCTAACTCCTCTAAAATTATTATTCCTTCAGGTTGACGTCATCAGGCCATTACAGTAAATGTGAAGCCTTCTCCAACCACCGGCCATATGAGTCTGTTTTACTGTGTAAAACATATTAATAATCTTTTCTGACGATAATCATATATCTCCAGCATCAATGTCTGCACTGCAGTTTCGTTACTAAGATTTCTTTGTTGAAAATGGAACACCTGCAAAGCCATTTTTCGGACTTTGAATGGAACGCAGTTTTTATGTTTGAAAGTTTCTTCAACAATTCCGTCTATTAAGCCAGAGTCAATGTGAAAGCTAATGCAGTTACATATAAACTGACTGTTGACCTTAATGACATTCCATTTCTTGACCTTAAAGGGATAGTTCACCCAAAAAATGAAAATTCTGTCATCATTTACTCACGCTCAGATTGTTTCAAACCTGTATACATTTCTTTGTTCTACTAAACACAAAGGAAGATATTTGGAAGAATGTCAGTAAACAAACAGATCTCATCCTCCTTTTACTGCCATAGTAAGATCTGTTTATTTTCTGACATTCTTCTAAATATCTTCCTTTGTGTTTAGTAGAACAAAGAAATGTATACAGGTTTGGAACAATTTTGGGGTAAACTGCCCTTTTAAATGCATTCATACAACTTTGTCAAAATGTGAGAAAAACTTGTTACATCTATTCTTTTGCATTTCTTTCATATTTTACCCACCTTCCCCTGTAGACTCCATGCGAGATGCTGTGTTGACAGTATCTCCAAATAAACAGTACCGAGGCATCTTCAGACCTACTACACCAGCACAGACAGTCCCTGTACAAAACACACACACACACACACATTCATTTACTGGAACTGCTTATAAACGGTCGTAATGCTACTTGACAGGTTGAAAAATCAGCAGAATAGGAACATCGGACTGTGATTATATGATATCTGACAGAAGCTCTTTATAATGGTCTCAGTTGCACATCTACTTGTATATAGAGACTCTGAAAATATATACAGATCATACAGTGGAAACTTGCAGGAGCACTGTAACAGCAGGAAGAGCATTATTGTTTGACTAAGAGAAGATTTCCAGAAACAGAAACTATTAATTCTGTAAACATAGAGGAAAGGGTGTTTAAACTAATAGTAGCTTAGATAAGCCATAAGAAAGAAACGTCACAAATCGTAAATGAGGTTTAAAAAAAAACCTCTACGGGGTCTCTTCGGCAACAATGAGAATGCATAGACAAATAAAGTAAAATAAGTCTTCTGCTTATAAGATTTTTCTATAAGGAAAGTTTTCTCTAAGGAAACAATCATTTTAAATACAGTGTACGATTAAGGAGGATCTATTGATAGAAACGCAATATAATATCCTGTCTTCAGAGGTGTATAAAAACCTTACATAATGAAGTGTTATGTTTTTATTACCATAGAATGAGCTATTTCTCTTTGCATGCACGGCGGGTCCCCTTACATGGAATTCACCATGTTGTTTCTACAGTAGCCCTAAATGGACAAATTGATACAGAGCGCATTTCGTAAATACATCTCTTTCAGCAAAGAAGCTAAAATGTGGCGACATATTAGGGGTGGAGTGATCCGTTGGTTGCAATTCGCAACCTCACCACTAGTGATGGGTCGTTCTTGAATGTGTTCTTGAATCTTTAATGTGACTCGGGAAGAACGAGTCGTCTCGGGGAGTGATTCGTTCAGTCGCGCATGCGCATTGCGCAACATTCTATGGGTCCTGTACTGGAATAGACATATGCCCGGTTAACCGAAAATATATATCACGTGATTTATGCACAACTTGTGAGTGAAGTATGGTAAAATGCTGCTGCATCCGAAAGCCAGAGGGCGCTCTCGTGCAGAAACTCCAAATACGCACTGCAGAAGAAGACCATAACACACGTAGTAGTAAGAAATGCCTAAGGACATGTTTTTATCACCGATCCTCAAGCCTCCTCAGGTATTTTTATGATAATAAAGTATATTTATAATGATCATGTTTGACGGGTGTTGCTTTTTCAAATGCATGTTATAAGCGACTCAAACTCGCACTGCTTTTAGATCGAGCAGCATTTATAGTGATCCCAGAGCCGTGCTTCACAGAGAAGCTACGCATCAATAAAATAATCGATACCTTGCATTATCGCAGCCAGCTCGGTTTCAGCAGGATTTGGTGGTAACCGCGGTTAACCGGGCACATGTCTATACTGGAATTAGTAAATTAACATATTTCTCTGTCCAAAGCTGTCACGACACGTGACAAAAGAACGAACGACTCAAACCCGAAGACTCGGGAGGTGAACTAATCAATTCTCTTTCCGGCTCTGACTGCATTGGTTAAGCGTACGGGGCTGTCACGTGACGTGATGAACGAACGACTCAAACCCGAAGACTCGTGAGGTGAACTAATCAATTCTCTTTCCTGCTCTGACTGCATTGGTTAAGTGTACGGGGCTGTCACGTGATGAACGAACGACTCAAACCCTAAGACTCGAGAGGTGAACTAATCAATTCTCTTTCCGGCTCTGACTGCATTGGTTTAGCTTACGAAGCTGTCACGTGATGAATGAACGAGTCAAACCCAAAGCTAATCATAGACTAAAGACCCAGGTAAACAATGAATTAATCTTTTCTGTTTCTTATAGCATTATAGTTTTGTATTGTTTGTAATGTGATCAACGTTTGCATAAGTAGTAGATGTGTTAGGAAAGTAACATGTAACATTTTAATTATATTTTGCTAAAATGAACGAAATGAACGATATGACTCGAAAAAAGATTCGTTCATTTTGTTGAACGAGACTCAAAGGTCCGAGTCAGTAAAATGATCCGAACTTCCCATCACTACTCACCACTAGATGCCGCTAAATTTTACTGACTGGTCCTTTAAGTCTTAAGGTTTTCTCAATGCTAATCATATTAAGCTTAAAAATAATGAAATATTATTGATGGAGTAACAATACCTGTGTGGATTCCTATCCGTAATCGTAGTTGATCGTTCGGTCTGTGTCTGATTTTGAAGGTTTTAACCTCTTCCAGTAAAGCCAGTGACATGCTGGCTATCTCACGTGCATGTAGTTTCCCATTGTGCACAGGCAAACCCGACACCACCATGTACGCATCACCTATGGTCTCCACCTTAAATTGCAAGAACACATTAAAATGGATTTTGCAAGTTAAACACACGTCAGCACATTTTCTGAACTTGAAAAACAGTCTGAGTTTCTGTTTTGACTCAAGCACAATTAAATCGTAGTTTACTTACCTTATATACATCAAAATTGTCAATGATGGCATCGAAACAGGTGTAGAGATCATTTAGCAATGTCACCACCTGAAAAGAGTTCAAATCGAGCATTAAGAACACATCCATGACATAAGTTCTCTTAAGTAATATGTTTAATAAAGCAATGAGAAGCAGAGCTACAGTATGTGATTTTATTAGGATTCAAGTTAATCCAATATTTATTTTCTAGGCACACAAAGCTGATCCTACTTTTCACGTTTTCATGTTAATGTATTTTTAGAAAATGGTGGGGAAACCATAAAGTGTCCATCCAACAGAGGGTTCGATATCAGCAGACCAAACGCAATCACATTTTTTGTTTTCATTCTCATTCAAACTCCTCAGGTTTTATTTGAGGTTTTATTGTCACCTTTTCAGGTGTGATGAGATCCTGTCAGAAATATATCTAAAACAGTGCCCCCAAAACCCCAAAAGAATGTACAGTCCTGGCCAAAAGTATAATTGGCAACTTTGGAAAATCGACGTCTCTGTTTTCATTCGAATATATTATTCAAGATGTGTTAAAAACGTTGTATTCAAGTTGCGTAGTTGTGCTTGGAGTACAAACTGAAGCTCAGCATTGGAAAGAATTTAAGGCAGCTTGGCAAAAAATTACACAGAACATATAAGCAAAGCTTATCGAGACAAGACCTTGGAAAATGAGAGATGACCAATAAGAGATGACCAACAACTGATAAAACTGTAGTTAAATGTCCAATAAATACCAATTAAAAAATACAATAAAAAATAAGAGTAATGTTTTGTATATTTTGTACCATACAGCTCACATTTTGATGGTTTAATCACATTTGCCAATGCTATACGTTGTACTTATATCTATTAGTATATCTGTACTTCAGGCATTTTCCATAGAGGTTTAGAAAGAAATAACTGCTGTGATGTGTTTCTGCATGAACTCACGATGGCTTCCACAAATTAAAATACTTTCTGCCCATCCCTCCATCCCATCGCTTTGGATGTACGCCCAGAATGAGGCCTTACAGAGAAATACATTTGCATACATAGAAAATAAAGGATGATAAATTAAACATGGAGGCCAACTTCATTAGGTGGTTGTCATACTATAACCTTAATCAAAACTATATCCAGAGACAAAACTGATAGATTTTAAATCGATGTCTCCGAACAGCTGTTGTGAACTGCAGTGTGATCCAAACACCACTGAAAACCACATGACATATCACATTTGTTGTCTGCGTGTCTTCTAATTTCAGAGTAAATTTCCAAACTCAGTTGGTCTACAAGCTTACATGAGAAGTCAAAAAATTGGAGCAACAAGGGCCCCAATGTCTCATAATTTTAAGGTGCACGTAACTTTTTCCACTGTTAAAAAGGCAAAATGACCAGTATTTATGACTGTTTAAATGCGGGTCCCTGCTTATGATGGCCACCATATTGAATCACATGACTAAGTATGTTTTATATTCTTATAAAGCTACTAATAATTTATCTTAGTAGCCCTTCTATATCACACTAAGTTGCAAAAAAGAAAAATATACCTGCAAAAAGTGTATTTCATCAATTAAATTAAATAAAGATGATGAAATAAAGGTGAAATTAAATAAAGGTTAAGACAAGGTCTTTACACGTGCAAATTAAACTAACCCCCCTGTTATCCTTAGTTAAACCACATTGAATGTCCTGCAGGGAATTCTTAGTAGCAGGACAAGACCATTTTGGGGCATTAAAAAGCAATCGTCATGCACGCAAATGTGAAGAGAGGGATTTGTTTGTCTTTTCTGCAGCAGCCTGTATCTCTGTCTGACATTGATAAGCCCAAATATAGTACGTGGCTTAAAAATTATGATGACACAAAAAATGACAGATTAGTGGAATACTAAATATGGTTACGGATATTTCAGCCACAAAGCCACGCAAACATTTAAAGGGGTCATATGGCGCAAATACATGTTTTTCTGTGTTTTTGGTGCGCTATAAATTGCCCATGCACGTATTAGATACATAAGATTGCAAAAATTAAAGTGTGGGAACAAAAGATGGATTCTATCTATAAGCGAATGCTCACCCAGACCTGCCTGAAACGCCTCGTGTAACCACACCCTCACAAATCTACGTCAGTTCGTGGTATGATTTGACTAAGACAAGTAAGGTGGGCGTACCTGTCAGTACAATTGCTTTGGAACCTGATATATGGTAAAAGGTGTTACATTTCCGTCACACACTTGCAGTATTCGACCAATCACTACGTACAGGTTAACTGGCCAATCACAGCACACCTCGCTTTTCAGAGCGATGAGCTTTGTAAAAAATCTGCGCGTCTCAGAGAGGCGGGGCAAAGAGGAGATACAAACATGCACGGTATGTGGAAAATACAGCGATTTGGAACCTTAAATCGTGTATATACATTGCGTTACATCTAAAACAAACGATAATATTCGTTTTAGCCGTGTCATATAATCCGTGTAAGAGATTAAATGTAGTTGCATCCGCGTTAAGAATCTGCACAACTGCAGCAACGGAGGACTATTATTCTGCCGCGCCGAATTGAGGAAGAGTTGATGACGACACGGGTTGATCTTCAGCTGACCAATGAGCAGAATGGGGAGTTTCCTTCCCGCCCACATTTAGAGAAAGAATATTCAAGCTGTTTATTCATTTTTCTATTTCTGACCGAAAAACGAAAAATCGAGCTGAATTCTTGTTTTTCGTGTTTAAAAAAAAAAAAAAAAAAAGAGTCGTTTTCTCATTTTTCTACTTTCAATTTTAAATCAAAAAACGACTGAACGAATGATACACAGATTTACACGGACCCATATGACCCCTTTAAGAAACTTCTTTTATCTTAAAAAATTAAATGCATACAACTATAGTATTTTAAAGGTAAATATAATATACTTGTTTTTCGGATTCAAAAGCCTGGAACCATTATTGGAAAAATATTCTTCTAACATTCCTTTTTTAATTTAATAAAAAGTAAAAAAAAATCTTTATCTTTTAAAATGTTGCATGTTTCAGTGAAAGCAAACACGAGAAACTCACAAATTTGATTCGATTCATTTCAAATACTGCAGAATCTACCCTACATTATTACATGCAGTACATGTTTTTTAAAAGCCTATTCATGCACAAACCTGTAAAGGTGTACTCTCAGCAGACATTGATGTAAAGCCCACAATGTCACTGAAGTAGATGGTGACGCTGTCAAAGGCCTCTGCCTGTACAGTCTCTCCTCGCTTGAGCTGATCCGCCACTGAACTGTGAGCAGAATTAGGTTGTGTTGAGCTGAACCATAAAATTATTTTCCAAGCACAAGTCCAAACACAATAGCAGACATGCAAGTTTAACAATATGTGGTTGAAAGCAGAATATAATTTCATTTAATAAATCCTTATTTTAAAAAACTAAGGAGGAAATTATTTAAAGCATGTCAACATACGGGAGCTTTTCTCTGCAAACATACTTATACTTTCTAGGAACGTGAATTAGTGCAAAAATTCATTGTAGAATAAAAGAGGCAGGTTCATTCCTAGCTTTTCTTTTAGAAAGTTTTTCATCCTCAGTAATTAGTTTGCTTGTCTGTTTCATCTTAAGCCACTTTTTAAAGTTCCCACCGATTGCATCATTCTCTCAAAAACAGACGGTCCTCAAATAACAAGATAGATAGATAGATAGATAGATAGATAAGGAAAACAACATGAACAGGTTACGTCATATGCGAGACAGTTATCTAGTAGAAGTGATATACGAAGCTAATAGCTTTTTTCCCTCAAACTCCAATTAAAAGTTTGGAAACTGCTAGCAGGGTGAAGGAAAATATTAGAAAACGTTTTTCTTACTGTGGAAGGATTTGGTAAAGAAGGTTTTCGGCTTTCCGTTTCTCCTCGAGGTAGGCTTGAGTTCTCTCCTCTACCAAATTCTCCAGGTTATTGGCATATTGTTCCATTCTGGACAGCAGGTTATTGAGAATACTGGTGCTGCCTTCTCTGTCAAACAAACCGACGGACATTAGACATCTACTTTGGTATCAGAATCAGAATCAGAAGGAGCTTTATTACCAAGCATGTTTACACACACAAGGAATTTGACTTGGCGACAGGAGCTTAGTGCAGAAGAAAGTGTACACATGGTGCAAACATTTTTAACATGGTGTGTATTGACTGGCAGTATAACACGTCCATGAATTATCTTTTTTAATTCAACATCAATACAATAAAATGTAAATATGTAGATTGCATTTTGTATTGTTTTTTGAGTATTATTGGCCATGTGTCTCACTCTAGAGAACAGGAAGCTGTAATACAGTCGTGTCACAATCTGTATAGACGGTTTCACGCCTTGCCTGAAGGTAACTTCCAGTCTGTGTTTGACTATCGGTCTTGCTAGTGGCTAGTAATATAATAATTGATTTTATATTTCATTCATATTGATATTTTATTGTATATTAATTGTATTAAATTAAAACTATGCAACATTTATTGATTCTTTCTGGAGGTCAACCGGAAGTCAAGTTTGGGCCACATTACGTTTGTTTATGTTGTCGCCGCTGAAACCGTCTATATCTAGTCATCTCATAAAGTGTTTTATGATTCTGGTTGAATCATGTACTGCTGCTATGTGGTTTGCTGAATCACACTGTACTATTCAGAGGTCAAATGTCACTCCTACATGCAGTACACCCATACAGACCTGCAGGGTTACATTCATTTAGTCATTCTCAGAATTTTTGTAGACAGAATCATACAAAATGATTTTTAAAGAAGGTGCTCGCTTGTGAAATTAACTCTTGCCTTTGACTGAAGAAAACAAATAAAAGTGAATAAAATATAATAAGAAGCAATAATAATTGTTTGCCCCTGTGCATAACCAGTCCTGAATAATTTGTGCCTCAGACTTATCCATCTGGTTATAACTCTGATCTAAACTTGGACCAATCAACAACAAGTCTGCAAATGTCAACAAGATGCATTTATGTAATGAAGCTTGTGCTTTAAGGTCCCTTTCAGATGAAACGCATCAGGCATTTCAGTGGAACTTTGTCAACGTCTGTCAAATGTGACTCAAGTGCCCCTTTGGGGAATTAATCACAAAGCTTTCACTTACATCAATGTAGGCAGTTTATCAATGAGCTGTCAAGACGTGAATAGATGCAGTCTTGCTTCTGCTTCAGTAAACCACAATCTGTGCGATTTAGTGTGTCAACAAGCGGTTTTATTTGCAAAAGTAAAACTAGTTTTTCACAAGGACCATTAGTTTTTCTTTATCTTTTAGTTCATTTTTTTCAGAAAATAAAATGAAGGTAAAGGTGAAGTTTTCTTTTAAACAATAATCCAGTTGTACAGATTTAGGGAGCCGGACAAAACATACAAGAATAGAATAAAGCAGTTGTGAGGGATGAAGTCGATGTGAAATCTATGTGGTGTCCATCAGAACTGACCCTGTTTAGTTTTGTACCTTCACTGTCATACAAATCTATGTGTTGCGATCTATACTTACTTGTTAAGTTTTGCAATATAGATCTTGATGTGGCTGAAATCTGGGCGTTCGGCAGGGTCTTCAGCCCAACAACCTTCCATTAAGATGGTCAATTCCTCACAGTGTAGAGAGTTATCTGTGGTGGGCCTGAAGTACGGTTTCTGACCATTCCGAACCTTCTGGATTATCTCTGTAACACAAACACACATTAAATTGATAGTTCACCCAAAAATGAAAATTCTGTCGTCATTCACCCTTACATCACTTTGAACTTGTATGAATTTCTTTCTTCCGCAGAACATGAAAGAAGAAGAATGTTGTTAACCGGCACCCATTCACTTCCACTGGTTTGCATCCAGCCAATAGAAGTGAATGGGTGCCGGTGCTGTTCTGTTACCGACTGTTTTCAAAATATCTTCTTTTGTGTGCTGCGGAAGAAAGAAAATCAAACAGTTTTGAAATGACAAGAGGGTGAGAAAATGATGATAGAATTTAAAATTTTCATCTCTTTAACTTGTTTATCATCTTGACTTTCTCTAGCTTCTAAATAAGAGGACTTATTTGGAATTCCAAATAAATATATGATATAAACTATATTAGCATGTTTTCAGTGCTGTATGCATAAGTGAAGCAAATGTTTCATTGTTTCTGCTATTTTTGTGTGTAAATTGAAAAGGTAGTATAAGCTATTTAATATTGCAATATTTGGCCATTTGGGCCTTTATCTAGAGCATTAAATACAACATCCAAGTTGCAACAGGGCGTTTATATTTTTTGACCATATTAAAGGAAACACTGAAAATATTCAATGACACTGCTGCTATGCTTACAAGCTTGTACGTGTGTTGTGAAACAAAACAGGCATTCATTTCAATAGTGTACAAATGAACCAACCAGATCAATTTAAATTGACATGACCTTTAACATTTACCTTTGGGACTAAGATCCATGCCTTCAACGTAAAATGGGCCATTCCTGAGAGCTATCTCCTGAAGTATGATGCCAAAACTGTACACATCTCCCTTCTGTGTTCCTTGCGACGGATGTCTATCATATATCAGCAACTCAGGGGCCGTCCACAACTTTTCTGGAAAAAAACAGCTTGGTAAGCAGTCGCAAAATCGTAACAGTAAACGGATGTCGAGACGATCTTGAACCAGAAAATCACAGCGTGTTCCTACTTGCATACAGTGCATACGAGTCTTCGTTTTCACAGGATGAACGGAAGCTTGCCAGACCATAATCAGTGATTTTCAAAACGAAGCGGCTATCCACCACACAATTGGATGACTTCAGATCGCCATGGGAGCCGATGTAGCTGTTGTGCAGATAATTCATTCCCTGGCGGCGGAAGCATTAAACAGAACATGATGTCTTTGCCCAATGTTTATGGGGCAAATACCCCCCAGAAAATCTCTTGCTGGACACATAAAATAAGAAATGTTAAATTTGTATAGTGCATAGTCAATTTGGGAATTGTAATTCTTACTGTAATAACACTTCCTTGCACGTTAAAATAAATATGAAAATGACTAGGTTCGGAGGAGCCAAAGAACATATTTTATGATTACCTTTGGAGGGCACAAAACTAAAATTATGATGAAAAGAGATTGTATTCCCACAAAACAGACACTTGATATTCTGTCTGGAGCACCAAGGTGATCAGGCTGACCGTCATAAATTCAGAAGTCCTCAGCTTACTCAATTCTACAGAAAAACCCTATTATCAGTAGTTTTTTCAGCAATTTTCCATCTTGAAAGCAAAATGATTTCTGATAAATATTTCACTTTGATGTACAGGTAGTTGCGGTCCAATTGTGCCAGAAAGTCTTTTGTGTGCCTGGGCACTCGAGTGCTTGTGACACAGAACAGATATTGGCTTACATTAATGGAGGTTGAAGTTAGAGTGAAATTACTTTCATGCATCTTTTCCAAAAACAATGTCACGGTATCTTTGATGCCAGTCCATTTACTCGAACTAATGAAACTCGGAAAACCAAGCAGCGCTGCTTTATTATTCTGTTTCCCAAGTGGCTATTTCAACAGTAAACCCTGTATTTACCGTGTTTCATCAGCAATCACATATTGATTAGTATTAAGTAAAAGTATAATATTAAGTATTAAGGCACTCTATAATATTTGTAATGCATGTATTAAATAAACAATGAATAACGACTTAAAATAAATATAATAAATTAAATTATAAAAAAATACTTTATAAATATAATATAATATGTGACTTTAAATAAAGCAGACAGATGGTCCAGACGCGTGTTTTCTTACAAACCTTTACAATGTCATTTATCAGCGAGTATCGGAACATCCAGTCCAGGTTGATGCTCTCATTTTCCAGAATGTCCTGCAAAAGAACAAACTGTAAATCAACACTGAGAAAGCTCTGAAATGCACAGATGCTTTTGTTTACATCTGACCAACGCATAATGAAAGTGTAAAATGTAATGTAAATATTTACAATCCTTTAAAATATTTACCTGTAAACTGCCCCTAGGACAATACTCTGTCACAATGCAGATGTTTGGTGGATCTATGCAGGCACCAATAAACCTTGTCAGATGGTTGAACTGCACGTCTCTCATCTACAAAAAAAACAACAAGATGAACGTTTAATGTTGTTTAGTTGTCGGCTATGCAGGAGAATCAAGACTTGTAGTGCATTGTAAATTGACATTTTGAAAGCTGAACACTCTAGCTAAAACTAAAAAAATCCTTAAAAGGAGCATTTACAACATTTAAACAAACAAACAAACAAAACATGACAAAAATGTTCAGCACACATAAAGGCTAAAATACACTACAAGACTTTTGTTCAAATTTTGCGCAGATTTTCAGTCTGGACTTGTTGCAGAAAGTCTGTGCCAGTCTGCAGATTTGATCAGTTAGTGTGTTTCTATCTGAAACTTTCAAAAAGTCTGCAAGTGTATGATGTCTAGTTAAAAAAAATCCGTTCAGATTTTAAAGGTCTTGTAGTGTATTCCAGCCATTAGGCGAAAAAATAAACATAATATTTGATGCCTTGCAATGTATTGCTGAAACCACATCGATCATAATAACCCTTGTGTCACATTCGTAAATCAACATCAGTGCTGTTTTTTACATCTCCTTTCTTCACATGAAGTCAGCAAACGTTGCACAACATCTACTAAAACGGAAGCGCAATCTCTGAAGCCATGCTAACTTTACACTCTTAAAATGCTGGGTTATTTTCAACCCAGCGTTGGGTCAAAAAGACACAACTCAACCATTGGGTTGTTCTAACTTAGTCTCAGCCTCAGACGTCACGCCCACGGAGCGTTGGCTAAACGTCTGATGCATAAAGCACACTTTTCTGGAAACACTTCAGCACGTTCGAAGACGTCATCTGATTGGTTGAATTTCACAGGATTTCCGGGAGACGTGCGTGTCGCGTTCTTTAACGGTCCGCCTGGAAACAACACGAAGCCATCTGATCTAAGAAGTAAGCTGTCGCGTTTACAACGGTTGCTATAAGAATTCATCACGATCGACTAAACGCTTAATTCTTAAAAGTATGCAAGGTTCACGGCCTAAACTTATAATCATTTTGTTGCTGTTAACTTTTGACACGTTCGTGATTGTAATGTCTTTTACTGCGGGGACATTTCCACGCCTCTAAACAAAACGTGATTGGTTGCTTTACCTGGCAGTCATATGGGCTCTCGGGTGGGCCTTGACCAAAGAAAGTGGCGATAAGTTCCAGACCTTCAGTATAAAGGTCTGGCTACACGAGACTAGTTCTAACTAAGAGTTGGGTACAATATTAATATTAACCCAACAGCTGGGTTTGTCCCATTTTGACCTATCGCTGGGTTGAAAATAACCCAGCATGTTTTAGAATACATTTTAGCATGACCTTTAAGCTATATAACAGTGAGGGTAAAAGTTAGTGAAAAGGAAGAAGTTAAGTTTCCATTGGCAGCGCACACCTCCCACCCCCATCCATCTGTCTGGACCTTTAATCCGTTCTGGCCTGATGGCTAATAAGGGCCCCAGGGCCACGTCTGTAGGGTCTCTGCATGCCATGAACCCCCTTACGTTTCCTATCAAAGCTGGCAAGTTATAGCCCTGGCAACACTCAGCTGGTCTTATGTGCTTTCCCTCAGGATAACACCATTAAAACAAACCCGGGCTTCAAATAAGACTGCTGTGGGAACATTTGGACTTTTTGAGCATGTAAGGGGGTTTTCGGGATGAACCTAGATCATGACGGACTTACAGCAGATGATAGACAAAATAAAACAACCCATGGTTGGAATACTACAATACTTTACAGTACTCTGCAGCATGCCGTGTGTTTACTGTGCACAATATAACAAATCTTTGCATACGAATTTATATTTTTTGATGTTATGTTTTATGTTAAGTTCGAATGACTTGAAAATCCAATTTGATTTAACTTAAACATTTAAAGGGATACTCCACCCAAAATGGAAAATTCTGTCATGAATAACCCGTATACCCTTATGTAACACAGCCTTGGTAACGTTTTTCAATGCTTCAGCTTTGCAAAACAGGATCTTTAAGCTCTCTAGACATGCTAATGGTTTAGCAACTATTTAGGTAACAGAGGGCGTCTCTCATACGTCCTTCATGTGAAGTCTTGAGTTCTTCATCTCAAGAACTCATTAACAATGTTCTACGTGTTTAATGAGTGACTATGTTTCCGTGCACCTAAGAATAACTTTCCAGGGTTTTTGCAGAAAGTGACGTTCTAACATCGTTGAAATGTGAACGCTGGTTTCCTTATGCC
Organism: Triplophysa rosa; assembly: GCF_024868665.1. Classification (NCBI taxonomy): domain Eukaryota; kingdom Metazoa; phylum Chordata; class Actinopteri; order Cypriniformes; family Nemacheilidae; genus Triplophysa; species Triplophysa rosa. Next base: position 7,960,907 of record NC_079891.1, read on the forward strand.
AGAGAGAAAAAAAGTTAAGTGATATGACCATGTGCATCATTGGCCTTCTTACAGGTTTTTGATACGTGTGCATGTGCAGAAAGGTTTGGAGTTTTAGAAGAAAGTTTATTGCTAGCCATCGTCTATGATTCAGTTCACCTAACAAATCATAATTCCATATCCAATCATAAAGTGTTTATGTTGCTTATTATTAACATGATGGACTCAACAGAAGTTGCATTGTAAAATACCACCCTCACAGATGTTGTACAATTTCTGCCGTGGTCAATTTTTATTTGTTATTTGATGTGATTTTTTTCCACAATTATTATATAGTTTTTGTATCTATATCCTTGCGACACAGAGTCCATGTAGTGAGTATTCCCTTTAGGAAACACCTTGTAAAACCACATCCCCCTTTCAAAAGCCTTGTAATGGCACCTCCACCCCCACATAAGAATGCATGTGTGTATGTGTTTCTATATGTCAACTGTGCAGGAAGAGGGGGAGGTTGTTTTAAGCACCTTGGGGCTGTCCACTGGGGTCATAAACCGCGGTGTAAACACATAACACACATACCTCGCCTTCTTCTCAGAGACAGATAGGCCTACAGATAGATGCGCACACACATGCAAAACCTCTCCTTTGTGATGAAATGTTTTCTCTTACATGCTTTAGTTCAAACAGCACTTGTCTGGTCAACTCGATCCGCTTCTTGTTCACATGTTTGATTGCCACCAGGTTGCCCTGTTGTGAACAGAAACACATGTTAAAGCGAATCTTAAAGGCAACGTTGACTCTCCGCTCCAACACAGCCTGCGGTCATAACAGAGAATTCAGTTTAGGTCAGAATATTAAAGCCTCATAAATGAATACATGGATTTTGGGGATTTTATTTCTCACAGGTTGCTCTTTCAAGGCAAAATCTTCTTGTTACTTTTTATTTATTTATCAACTTATACTTTGTTAAAATTTAGTAGGAGGGAAAATATGTAAAGAATAGAAAGGATATTTAGAATTTTGGTTGATGTGATTGAGTTCAAACTCTATTGACCACCTTTACAGACAATGTTCATGTGCTCTGCTGCCCAGAATAGTTCATTCTTGGGTGAACTATGCCTTCATAGTTCACTATATATGACTTCATAGATGATGGCATTACAATACGTTTGTTTATATTAAGTACGATTGTGTCCAAAAAGTGATTAGCCTAGCCACATGCTAATGTCCAACCATTTAACCTGTAGTTTACATCAAGGAGGATAACTAAATATAAAGATCAAATTTTTATTTTAAATCGTTTAAAGATAATAGAGGCATTTGCACCACAACTATAGCAATAGCCTACGGAGGAATGATATGGTTGAGATCACATTCCAAGTGACATTTTCAAGATGATGAACAATAAAACAGCCAATCAAAATCCATTTGAATTTAAAGGGCTCACACATATTTAAAATGTGAAACTACAGAGCACAAGCTTAAAACAAACATAACGTTAGCATCTGTTGGTGTGGACGCTAACCAGTTATCGCTAGTTATCGTGCTTGGTGTGAACAATCTTTTAGTCAAGTGCACATGTGTGAGAAGCGGTAATGTTAATGAATTGGCTGCCTTTGAAAAACATCATAATTCTGCCGCTTTTAAAGTTATAGGATACTGTTTCATAAGACAGCTGCCTTTGTAGGCAGTAGACAGTGGGGCAGCTCATTAGGGTTTGGTACAAAGCCAAAGAGTCAACAAAGGTGTCATGAAGCATAAAAAAGGATAAAGACAAACACTATAAAGTCACTATAAAGTCTTTTCTTATCTCTGCACATTTCATGTGATATTTATCTCACAACTAACCAGCTGATGATTCCAAAGATATGTGTTAAATATGGAAGACCTGTGCTGTCGATCCAAGGATGAAGAACCACTGCACTCGTTTATATGATTGGCATTGGCCAATTATTGTGGCATGGCGCACAGAACACTGTCGACTGACTTGACGAGCTGCACCGCTGCATTATAGTCTGGTCTTAAAGCAACATATTGAGTTGATAGTGCACCCACTCTCCATTCCTCCAGTGAATTCACATGTGTGTGGGTGTGCTGCAGAGGTAGGGGATGTCATAAGAACTCAGCCTCACCTTAAAATAGCCTGTTTTTGCAAATAGCTGATATTTTCCATGAGCTGTTATCAAGGAGCCATAGCTGGAACCTCTCTGGAAAAGCAAGACAGGGAGAACGTTATTCTAACATACGTAATCATTCAAGGTTAAGTAGGTTCCTTGCATGCATTTGAATGGGACATAAAAGAAAATGCTTATGTTCAACCTATTATTTAACATCATTTAATATCAAACATTCTTGTTTTCATTACAAAATATAATATCGGCATTAAAATAAAAACATATGATTTTGAATCTTAGATGGTCTATGTGGTATATTCTCCTTTTGTTTTAGTGACAGCTTGCACTCCAGTTGGGATGGACTGTATTAGTGTTGTAGTCGAGACCACCAAAACTGAGACCAAGACATGACCGAGACCAGAGGGTGTCGAGACCAAGACAAGACCAAGACTTTGAGGGGCCGAGACCCCCCTACTGTAACATATTACAATTTTTGTGCATGTAAAAATTCCAACAACTAAACATACCGGTAAATACCCAAGATAAATGTAAGCCTGTGACCTTCAAAAAAGCAAAACATTCAGTGACTTAATTAGTTTTATTGCTTTTTTATCTAATCAATAGCAAACTAGCTGTGTGTTGCTCAGAAATGCCCAAAAGTTCAGATTTGTAGATTTGTTTTGGAGTAGCCAAAATAGAACAAAAACTTGTGTTTAATTGTCTCTAAACCTTAAGTCACTTATTAACTCAAGGTTTATTTAATAATTATACATTATAGATCTCATACAAGTACCTTTTTTGCAATCACATCTTTTTTACATCCAATCACATGAATGATGTTAACACATAAATCAGACTATGCTCCAGTAATTTAGTGTTATTCCCACAGTTGTGGTATTGACCGGTCTTGAAATAAAATCCAGAGACCACTAAGTCTGAGACCAAGACAAGACCGAGACCAAAGATAGTCGAGACCGAGACAAGACCAAGACCAAGACCAAGACCATCAAAAAATGGTCTTGAGACCGGTCTTGAGACCAAGACCAGTCTCGAGTACTACAACACTAGACTGTACAAGCTTGTGCCAAACCTGATAATCCATGTAACCTAAGCATGATTTGAGAATGTTACAAAGAGCATCTTGTGTGCTTCAATGAAAGCAAAGAAAATTGGATGCAGTTAACACGGTAAATGTCACAAATCTGCTTACGTTTTTTATTACTGACCTAGAAATTTCTTTACAGGTTTTTCTTCAGGTTTAAATGAACACAATTGCTTTAAAGTCCCAGTTTAATTAAAAATGTCAGTGCCTATTTTTTCATGAAATATTGCAGCGTTTATTGTAAATAGTTTATCAATGTGGGTCATTCTCTTTTTCTCATTCCCATAATCCGTGTGCCCTCATAATCTTTAGCTAAAATCTGAAAATGTACTTCCTTCCTGTAATGACTATCCATCTTAAATGACGTATGTTAGAAGGCTTGGGCAGAGCATCCGTTAACTCCTCCCCTTCACCTGTCAGTCTGCTGCCAGTTCCATTTCAAACTGCAACAGCTGTTTTTACATATCCAATCAAATCGCAGAGAAATACGAAAGCCACGGCCACATTTTTTCTCATTAGAAATTCCATTTCACTCAGAAATGCATCAAAATACGGAAGTAAAAAAGATCACAACATCCGGTTCACAGGGACTTTAAGAGCAACAATGGTTACAATTAGTCTCCACCTCCATATACTCATATCTGTGTCTTTGCCAAAAAAGAGAACACACAAAATTAAAGATGAATTTGACTTATTATTCACTTATGGTAGTATAATAGCTTTATTTAAATAGGAGTAGAATAAATCATGCATTTAGTCCAGCAATGTGGAAAACATGGAAACAGATCGCAAAATGTGCAGTGCAATACTGTACTGTATACTCCAGCCTGGAAAATTCACTGGCCTTCAAAATGTTCCAAGTATCCAAGGCCAAAAAGCACTAATCAAAATACTGTACATCTCCATGTGCTTGCACGCATTTACTGGTATGTAGGAAAATAATAATTGTGGTAGTAATCCAAAGCAGAACCTGATAGGAGGAAAATGAGTTGATTTTGCAGGAGGGCAGGCAGCCAGGCTGGAGCTTTGAACAATCTGTTAATTTGAGTCTGCTACTTTAAACCCAAACTACCTTCAACAAACCAACTGGACATTAGTCAAGAATGCGTAAACTGGAAAGATACAGAAAGTCTGAGAAGGTTATATATATTTTTATATAACCCATGAGAAATCTAACAGGGAACGCCTTGGACAAAAGTGTTTTGCATTTGAGAAGATTAAAAAAACTCTGAGCTTTGTTTTTTTTTTGTTTTTTTAAGTGCTGTTGTGTATTTGTGTGGTCTTGGTTCTTGTTGAATTCTTCTAAGAAAATTCATCTTAACAAAATGCAGCTACCATTTGTGACGGACTATAAAAGACTAAGCCATTATTGTAATTCCCAAGGAATTCCATTTTTAAATGGTAAACACGGCCAGGTATTACAGCCAAGTCTAAAAAGGCATTTTTATGAGATAAATTAAAACCACATGAACACGGTCTGAAACAGGAGGAAACCTCTTATATTTAACATTGTTTATATGAAAACAAACTCAAAGGCATTTCATCATAAAATGAATGCATGTTAAAATGATTTTTAGAGGTGGTGTAAAAGTGGCCAAATGGAAAACACAGCGGTACTGTGCAGCCTTATCCCAGATATGAGAATTCCAGAGCAGAATGACTTTTACCTGCGAGAGAGTGAGACGGCTGCCAGCACGTTTGTGAAATTTGTTAGGACTTTCAAACTGCAGTTCCTCCCAGCGTATCCTCCATAGCATCCCAGCCAATTCCTTCTCCAGCTTCAGTTTCCTGCAAGTCAACAGATCAGATTAATGCAACCGACAACCACTGCAGAAAGAAAAGCTTGCTTTAATACAACATTACACTAGCTTTTTACATTTTCTTAGGAAAACCTGTGGGTGGGTGGACACCTGCATACGGTTGCTTGCTTGTATACGGTTGTTTACAGGATTTTTATAGTGTATATTTGAAATACAGTAAAAATTTCAAATTACAGAAAAAGACTGCAAATTTCCAAGAAGAACAGGAAAAACATGTCATTTTATGTGACAGAACTGTTATTTTACAGTATTTTACTGGTACCTCAGCTGCTGGAAAATGTATGTTTTTTTACAGTGTATTTTTTTAAATACGGTAAAAACGTCAAATTACAGAAAAAGACTGCAATTTATAAGAAAGCTTTTAATTTTACATAATTTTACACTATTTTACTGGTGCCCCAGCTGCCTGAAGATTACAGTTTTTTTACAGGATTTTTTACAGTGTATTTTTTAAATACAGTAAAAATGTCAAATTACAGAAAAAGACTGCTAATTTACAAGAAAAACATAAAAATGTGTAATTTTACAGGGTAAAATGGTTATTTACGCTATTTTACTCGTGCCCCATCTGCGGGAAAATTGCTGTTTATTTTAAGGGATTTTTTTACAGTGATACAATCTATATTCACATTTTAAAAACGGTCTCATTTTTTCTATTTTTAGTTATTTAAAGCAATTTGAGGCAAGACAACTGAAAGTTGATACTTAAATGAATACAAGTGAGAACTCGGTTAATTCTCCTGAGCAACCTCTGAGCAATAAAATGCTCCTCTGGGTATTCACGAATGTAAGAATGTAAGAATTTTTGATAATAGCACAGTGAAAGCAAACCTCTTGTCGACAGGCCACACAATATGAGTCTGTAGCATAAACCAGTGGCGTAGCGTCTGGGTATGCAGGGTATGCAGGTGCATATGGGCCCGGGGGATTGGTGGCCCGCATCCAAGTTTTATTCTTGGCCGTTCAATACTGTAGAAAATGATTAGATTACTGATCTCAGATCTGGTCCACCTATGGACCTATGTGAGTGTAAAAATGACTTTCCCGGTGGCTTCAGTGGCGTAGTAAGATGCATAAGACGCAGTAGTTCTGATGCTACATTTGAATGCAAGTTCGAATCCATATATTGCCAATTCACTCTTCTTCATTTTTACATCACATATCAGATCATACAGGCATTTATTTTCAACAAAATGAAGAAAATATTTGAAAAATGACTAACAGGTGTTTAAAAATAGGGGTAGTAGGGAGGTCGTTATTGTCCCAATTAGTTGGCATCCATTTAATCATTTTAACACATATAATCATTTACACTCTATTATTGTTGTATTTAATATATAATGTACTTTGTTTACCTTGCTGTGTCGAAACGGAATTAAGTTTAATTTATATGGACTCTATGAGCTATGACCTCGTCAATGTCAATCTGATTGAGGTGGCCAAACAAATAAAGGAAGGAGAGGATTACTGTCCAATCAAATGAAAGAAGGTGGGATTTGCTATTGACAGAAACAGAGGTTGAAGGAGTGAAAGAGCCAGCGCGGTGTAAGTAGCTAAATGTTTAATGTTTGACAACTGTATCATCATATAAATGTTAGGGCCGTTCACAAGTCGTGTGTAAAATGCATGCAAAATGCTGGCTTCTTCGCTTTCTCCATCTTTCTGATTGACGTGCGTCAACATTTTAATAACGCACCCAAGTAAACAACCGATGTCCAGTAATGTGCAACGCTGCCGCTAACGGACGAATGGGGCCCGGTAAAAAGTTCTTGCATACGGGCCCGGACCTGACTTGCTACACCACTGGCATAAACAGTTGCATCTGTAGCATAAACAGTTGCGCAACAATGTTTAATACTAGGATTAGAGGTTTTGAAAATGAACAGTTTTAGTTTAAATAGTTTAAGAATAGTTTTTGGCACTACTATTTCATTTTGCACAATTAGTTTAAATAGCCCTTACACAGAAGGTTTATCTGATTATAAGATTAAACTAAGGTGGTAACAATTTTTGCAGCAGACTAAGTTCAAGTCTGATGGAACGATCAAATGTGAGCCTATCTCAGGGTCACTGATTTCATGCCCTTTTCAACATATTATTTTTAACCATAGGCAAACCAAACAGTCCAGCCAGCCATGTGGATAAATACGTGGGCAACTTCCAAGTGAATCAACACATCTGGAGGATCTCTCTAAGGACCTACTATTTCTCAACAGTTTCCATTTGCAGCGAAGACTTTTTTTTAGCAAATCATAATCTCCAAATGTCCAGGTGATGTTGACTTAGAATTGCAAAAGGAGGATATCAATAAAGAGAATCGCAAATAGGTTTCAGTGCACTCAAGCCAAAACAAAAAAGAATGAAAAAGAGAAACCTCCAAACATTCCACTACAATCTAAAAGGTGTAAAATGCTTCCAGATGGCAGAGTGTAAGTAATGCAGCGTCTGCATTTCAACAGGGTTTTTACTCTATTTTAGAGCCACCCTGGTAAGCCCCATAACAAGCACCATTATTTGTTTTTGTAGACTATAATTTCGAAGCAGATAGGTGGAAAAATCCTCAGCAGGGTTTTTATATTAAAGAGCCATGTTCAAAAATTTATGCTCAGCTGTTTGCCAAAGGGATAATCCTCGTTCTAAAATGTCAAAATTCCATGAAGCATTGACTGAAGGGAATTGCTTGACTTGCAGGGGGATAGTCGGACCACAGCAGTACGCCTAAGCTGAAAACCCATATAATAAACCTACAGAACAGAGATGCAAATTGCTTATTTCTATTTTGAAAGCTTGTTGGCATCACTCCATTTGTAATGTTACAAGTTTACATCTAAGCAGTTTTCTCACCAAAGTGGCTTACTACAAACGTGTATTGTTTTGGAGCTTGAAACACAGAAAATGAAAGTCCCAAAATTGAAAGTCATCATATTCTCAACCTCATCATAAACTTATTTTCATTTATGTAAAACACATTATAGGGTTACTTCTATCAAAAGGTCCGTTATGCTCTTTTCCATGGCTATTTAGCAAGATTTTCAAGGCGACTCTTTGTGCTATATTTACTTGTATTAAATAAAATGCTTAGTTAGGAAACATAATAAATATGTTAAGTCAAAGTAACCTCTCAAACGGACTATAAGTCAAATTAATTGCAAGACTCCACCCAAGCCCAACTGTGCCATAATTTCCACAAATAAACTCAATGGTTTCTCTTATTTGCACTGTATGGCAGTGGCCCCTGTTAAATGTACTATGTATTCTGTAAACGCAATGTCAGTTGGATAAAAGCAACTGCCAAATAAATAAACAAAAATGATTTTAAAAAAATGTATGATATATTTCATGCAAAAAAAACTGTACAGTTGCAAGATAATGTTTTACCAGTATTTCTGGTTTATAGCACAGTGTGGAGTCACGAGTCAAATAACCTTAAATCCCAAAATGATACAAGACTTTGGGATAACAAAAAAATGTGTTGTTCATTAGGCCATAAAACATTATAAATTTGCTGTAGAAATTACAAAAACTTACTGGCAGCAGTTTTCCAATAAATTACTGTAAATGTCAATTAAAGCATACATTTAAGTACTGTGTTCTAATTTGAGTTTAGCTTAATTTACTTACAGTAAATCACAACACACAAAACAAACAAAAAATTGTTTATGTCTCCCTTGCCAAAAATCTCCCTTGCCATTCGTCATTTTTTTGCCTGTAAATCGATTTACAGTATATAATATGCCCATGAAAACCTGACCAATGTCAGGAGGGATATCTTTTTTGTTTTCTTTGTGGGCATTTTCACTGCTGTTAATCAATTTATAAAGAAGAACTAAAGTAGTCAGCATATATTTACCCATATTCCCTTGTTATTTACAGTATTATACTGTACTTATGTTTGACAGTATTTTACAAATTACAGAAATTAGTTACAATGTCTGTATGTGGTGTTTGTGTCTACAGGAAGACTGAAACGCAAGTTGGGTGATGCAACAGAACAACGACCCAAAGCACATGGAACAACAGAATGGCTTCAACAGAAAACATACACCTTCTAGAGTGTCCCAGTCAGAGTCCTGACCTCACCCTGGCATTACCTCAAAAGAGCTATTCACACCAGATGTCCCAAGAATATTGCTGAACTGAAACATTTTGTAAATAAGGATGAAGCAAAATTACTTCTCAGTGCTATATCAGTTTAATCGGATAAATTCAAGGGTTCCCATAGTTTCCCAACATTGGCCTGTGAATGCTGACACAGTGTACTTAATAAAGGCATGAATTTTGAATGAATTTTTGTTAAGATCAAATCAAAATACATGATCAATTTATGCCGAAATCTGGAAATAGATTTTAAAGAACAAGGCAGACGATTTATTTGAAAGCAGCAACATAAAATAGCTCTTTATGAAAAAACTAATCCTAGCAGTATAGTGCTGATCCGCCTATACACTTGATTCTCAATACTTCTCATTTTTACATGTACGAGTGTGGGTGTTCTTACACAAAATTTCCATTTTAGGGACAGTTTCTCAAACCGAGTTCAGAAGAGAGAACGACAAGTCCAAGAATAAGTCTACCTACGCTGCAACTGCAATATTTATTCTAGTAGCCATGAGGAGCTAACATCAATATTTGTCTCAAAGTGTTGACTATACTGGGCACGAGCCCATTTATATAAGCCATGAGTCAGCTTCTACGGTTCCCTTTTCCACAAGACGGCGTTCCAAACTATTCAGCATTATCCTCTCTGATTTTAGAAATAAAAAGATACTATTAAAAGTAGACTATATTTTACCTGTTATTTTATTATATGAACTTTCATCCATCCATAAAAGTATTAACCATTACTATTTATTACTTTATCTTGTTCTGATCTTACATACGTTATAAATGAAGCAAAGTGGTCAATTGTACAAGCGTCTGCTAGCCAAGTGAAATGAGCAGTGAAATACAGTATTTAGACAATCAGCATCTGCGTCTGAAAGAAGTTTCACATTTTCCTGCTTTCACACGAAAAACTGCTGTTCGGTTGCTCTGGCAACAATCATGTAAATTCCACTCTGGCACCTATAGAAGCGCTTCCCGTAAATTCTCTGAAGAAACAGCTGCAAGTTTCAACAAGTTCCAACATGTATCCTTCTGATCCCTTAAACTAAATCTTTCTCTGAGATTTCAAATATTGACATTTATACGACAAATAAAATAATGAAAGAATATAATAAAACAATACCTGTAGATGAGAAAACTGGATATTCCAAATATTATGAGGGCCAGTCCAGACCCAACTGCCACAATTCCAAGGACTGGGAGGTGATCTGGGAAAATACAGTAACAATCATTCGAAACTAAACTCTTGACAACAAGCATCATCACATACATTTCATATATTTCTTTTGAATACATTGAAAATGGATTAAAAGATTGAATTGCACTTATTAATAGCTGTTTATTAGCACACACTATCTGTGTTGTTTTTTAGTATTAGATTCACTAAAGGTGATGGTGCAAACATAAATATGTCTAAAATGTCAATAACTCATCCTGCCAACTACGCCAAACAACAACGACTATGCGAAAAACATTGTCTCACACTAGATCTCTTTCTTTTTTCAGGAAATTATTTCATCCATCACTCAAAGCTGTAAGTTAACAGCAGATAGGAGACAAAGGGATGATAGAATAAAATGAACAGAATTTATTAAATAATTTTCATTGCGTTTTAATGCTTAGTCTAACATCAGATTCAGCAGGTGATTTTATACTAAGCAAAGAACATAGAAAATGATTATTATACAACAATGTCATGTGATGCTATTAAAAACCTTGATATTGAGCCATTCCCTTATCTCTGCTAGATTTACCAACAGTATATAATATTTTAAAACATATTTTATGGACTAAGATAAAGGAAACATGTGAATGTTTTTAATTAACTGTTTGATGTGTCTGAAGTTGTTTTATGTGAAACTTTTTGTGCTGCCAATTTGGCCAGGTCTCCCTGGAAGGAGAGATTTACATCTCAATGGGACTATCCTGGTAAAATAACAATAAATGAATAATAAGTCAAATAAAAGGTTTTTAGTGAGTAAATATATACATACAGATAAGAAAATTCTAAATGAAACACAGCACAGTAGTATTAGAACTTGAATCAAAATTTCAGTCACCACCCACATAACACACACAGGTTATTTTTAAGAAGCTCAGATCCTAAGATCCATTATTATTACATTGTATTGTATTATCAACATCAGTTGATGGAGTTTATTTTACTTTAATAGACTGTCATCTGACAACACTTGTGTAACGCATGAAGGCATGCCGGTTGTCTTTATAGATGTTGGTGGACTTCAAGTTATTATTATAAATTTCAACAGCCCTGTGGTTAAGTTGATCGACTGAAACACATCCTTAAAGTTAAATGACAGCTTCAGCCATTTAAGTGTATTTAGCACATAGTTCAACTCCAAAGCAGGTGGTTACTTACAAAAATATATATTTTGTTCATTGAAATACAACGCATAAAAGTGGGACATCGATTTTGTAAAATACTGAACATTTTGCAACATAAATATGCAACAAGCAAAGCATGTGGCGTGTGCCTCAGTGGTCAGGTGTGAAGTTAACGTTGTTACCTTCCTTGCATGGGGAAAATCCACATGGTGGGTAGTCCAGAGGTGGACAACCCTTTGGCCACTGAATCTTCTCTGTTGGTGACCACAGGATTTCTTTACTGGTTCCATTATAGTGGCCAACAATCTGTATAACAAGAAATAAGCACAACCACATTTAAGCATCTAACAACGTATTACACAAACATCAAGCTTTTTATTATATTCTATGGTCTCTGGTGGAAAATATTCAATGATATAAATATATTCTAAGCAGAAGATGAAAAGAAATTCTATTTATTGGTGCCTTATGGGGTAACTATGGCAACAAACTGGTATAAATCGAACTCTTTGTAACCAGCTAGACAACCTTTCTTTTATTTATTTTAATGCAATAAACCTCGATAAATGAAACAAGGCTCCCTGTAGAGTTATGAATGAACAAGACAAACAGAAAAATTAACAAAATGCTTATACGCTTACAAACATATGCTTTCAATTAAGACAAACAGGCTATTAAAGGATTTAACTTTTATGCAACACATTATTTTGCATGTCAAGCCATCCAACCAAGGCCACGGATCCTGTAATTGTGGAGAATGTGGCATGTGGCTTAAATTAGACTGCTGATCTTTAACAAACACTCGACTCAAGCATTGTAATATTGTCACTATGTCTTACAATAACATTTTCACTATCGCAATGAAAAAAACAACATCGTTCATCAAGTTATTATCAAGTAATATTCATCAAATTTGATAAGACATATTTAGGGATGGGGTTTTACCCCAAATTTTGAATAAAGCCTCCAGAAAAACCTCAAAAATCCTGTATGTACTGATATAAAAGTTTGTTGACACATTACTTACTGCATATTGTCCAGTGTTTAGGTTAGTCATTCCCCAAAGGCTGAAGTCTGTGTATCTGGCATTGTTCCGGTCTGTGCTAACAAGTCCAGTAACCCCTGAGATAAAACAACATCAGCACAGGGATCAAATAAACACTTTTGCTTTTAGAGCTATAAAGTCAAAACACCACACAGTGATTTGCCTTTGCGGCCAATAATATTTTTTGCTCAGAGGTTATTCTTTTAAAGGACCTTTGTTAAGGGTCCAGTGTATGAAATTTAGCAGCATCTAACGTTGAGGTTGCGAATTGCAACCAACGCCTCACTCAACCCCTCCCTTTCGAGGCACTACAGTGGCTGACACAGTGCTAAGATGTTGTCACGTTTTCGCTTCTTTGTTGAAGGAGATAACATATTTCTGAAACGCATTCTTTAGAGCAGTTTGTCCGTTTAGAGCTACTGTAGAAACAACATGGAGAATTCCATGCAATGGGACCCACGGTGTATGTAGATAGAAATAGCTCATTCTACGGTAAAAAACAACTAAGCTCTTTATACACATCTGAAGACATAGTTTTGTATATTATATTGCATTTCTGTCAATAGATCCTCTAAAAAAATGACACATTGGACCTTTAAATATGTTTCAAGTTTGTCACATGTTACATGTTGCTTTCTCCTTAATTTGCTTTGAAAAAACAAAGGAGAATAAGTCGACATGTAGTTGCATTATATTGTACTTATATTCAGTATAATGTCTCTTTAAAGAATAATTTTTGTAAAGTATTACCAGAAACTAGAGAGACAGTGTATTATTGGAATATTTCTTTTTGGAATTGTCCTTATAGACAAATCTGCATTTTGAGGCAAATAAAGATGCAGAACTTCTTACGCTAAATGTATTCACGATGTCCCTAAAGCTGCATGTATAAACCCCAAAACACTCAAATGTTCTGACAAACTCTCCCATTAACATCCTCTGAGGTGCTTATTATTGACAGAAAATACAACAAACTACCCACTTCTCCTCCGTGAACCCAGCAGGCAATGTTCTGCCTGGTTCCTGTGTGTGTTTGGCACAGCGTGTGTAGTCTTCTCAAGGGAGAAAGCTCAGCAGATGGGCCGTGTATTAGAAACAGATTTTCCATCCACAAGCTGGCTGGGACACACTCTCAATCAAGAGCTCTGACCCTTACACTCCCTGCGAGCGAGGCTGCGAGTTTACTAACATCAACCTCACAAGAGCTCTTACAAGCTCACTTTACAAAGAATCTAAGAAGAACTGCCAAAACTCTTCCATCTTGACACTGTTGCTAAACACCGGATACTTGCCATCACTTCCTTCGACTGTGAAGGGTTTAAACGTGTAATCTATGATCGCTCTATTAATATGAACGTCAAAGCGTCATAGGGTCACTTTGCCAATGCTTTTATCACGCAGATGGATCTTTGCATTTGTAAAATGAGTCAGCAGTTGCGTAAAACACACCCCAGATCGTGCGGTTTTGCATTCTCACAGTGATGTTGATTCCGTCGTTCTGAGACACGCCGTCTGCTATCGCTTCGCTGAGGGCTTGTGCATATAGCAGAAATCCGTCATGGAAACAGCCAGCAATAAAATCCATCTGAGGAAAGGCGAAACAAATTTGGTACAGTGTCAGTACAGGGAAACAGGGTGTTCGAAACCTATGTGACATTCTGTGTAGACATAAGGAAGAGTGGAGTACGATGTTACAGGTTTTACTTCATTTGTTCCGTGAGACAGATATAAAAGTAATACACATAATTATAAGGTCCAGCAAAGCTGAAAATGTTAACATGATTATTTGTGCTGCAGAACATAAAATAAGATATTTTAAAAAATGCCCATTTAGATAGGCTCATGTATATGTCCAAAAGAGCATGTTCTTTTAGAGAATCAATAAAGACATTCTATATGGAAAATGTGTTCATAAATTGTACCCAAAGAAAATGTTTAAAGGAGACATCAGATGAAAACCCCACTTTTTCTGTGTTTAAATGCTATAATCGGGTCCCCAGTGCATCTAGCAACCCAGAAAACGTGAAAAATAAGAACCCAGTAAGTTTGTTTTGGTGTGCCTTTCCCTGCAAGCATGTGAGAAATCGAGCCGTTCAGATTTCGCTCCGATTGTGATGTCCAAAGCGGATTTTATTATAATATTACCGCCCCTTAATCTACACAGTTCCACCCACCGCGCTCCGCCATTGTTGTTTTCACAAGCGACAGCGGTGTACGTGACGCCATGGCTAAAGTTTGTGGACAACATGCAATGTAGTCGCTGCACAGAGTCCAAACCTAGGAAGAGACAGGAGTGGATTTATTTTATTTTTAGTGGAAATCCATCAGAAACCATAAGTAAAAACCTGCTTGTTTGCGCGAATCACTTCAAACCGGAGTGCTTTATCAACCTGGGACAGTACAAGTAGGATTAGCTAAACTGCCGATGCAAGTAATATTTATCAACAGTCTGAATTGATGTAAATGTACCGTATATATAGGAGGATAGCGTTAGCATATGATAGCGAAGGGAGCTAAGTCAGTCACGGGCTAAATAGAACATTCAAAAAGCCAGTGTTAAACTTACTGTATATAAGTGCAGATGGACACTTGGGAGTTTAGCTGTATGAATGTTAATACATTACGTGCATTAATATGTTTAGCTGCGGCAAGCTGTTTGTTTTGCTAAGGAACAGGGGCGAACACTGGGGTTAGTTTCATTTTAAACGTTTCAAATCATTCGTGCTTAGGCTGAAAAATCTGTCACAGTTCAATTCAATTCAATTATATTTATATAGCGCTTTTCACAATGTGCATTGTTCCAAAGCAGCTTTACAGGAGAAAATAAGAAAAACTGAAAAACACAAAAAAGGTAAAACACAGCACAGTGCATGGTGTTTATAGAACAAGCAAGATTATTCTAGTAAATAATATCTAATAAATGCAGTCACCCAGTGGTTTATTTAGCATATTTTGTCACGAATGTGAGGAACAGAAGAACCCAATTGCAGGCAGGCGGTGGTGAAGGGGTTAACAATAACTTTATTATAGCAAACAAAACAAAACACCCACGAGGGGGTAACGAGGACAACACTAATATATATAAAAACTGAAACCAAAAAACTTCCCACGTGGGGGACAAAAAACAGCAGGACAAGAGTAAACTAAGAAACTAAACACGACAACGTCAAAACACGAGGCAGGGTAAGGCAGGGCAAGATGAGACACAGTAAGGTAAGGTCCTCACAAGGTCCTCAACTGAACACAGGCACACAACATCAATACACGGCATGATTACACAGGTAAGTACAAAGGTACAGGTACAACGGACGAGCCACAAGACAATGAAACATGAGGACTATTTAAAGGGAACACAAACGAGGGATAATAATACAGGGCAGGTGAGGGTAATGAAACACGGCCGGGAAACAATACAGGAAACGAGAGGGGCGGGGCCAATGACAAGACACGGTAAGGCACATGGAATATCAAGAGATAAACACCCCATGGCTTTCCCACACTAAACATAAGGGATCTGTCACGATCCTGCCCCAAGACTACAAAATCATGAATAAGAAGGCAGGACCATGACAGAGCCCCCCCCCCTTAATGAACACCCCCAGGTGTTCACCAAGGGGCCGACTAACAAGACAAGACAGACTGGGACAGTGACAAGAACCAGACAAACATGGTGAACATGACAAGGGGCAGACAAGCAAGAATAATGAACGGGTTGGGGTGGGATAATAAAAATAACAAACATGGGAGGGGTGGTGGGATCAGACAAGGGTTTGTAGGGGGAACAGGCTTAGTCCCTGGGCGCACTTGAGGGCGCGGAGTTCTGGGGGACTTGGGGGGGAGTCCTGGGGGGTACCGCCGACTGGAACGTCGGCAGGACAAGGTTGGGCGCCGGCTGGAAGGCGGGCTGGAAGGCGGGCTGGAAGGCTGGGGGCCGGCTGCATAGCCGGCTGGAAGACCGGCCGAGTCGCTGGCTGGAAGGAAGGCCGGCCGGGACGCCAGTTGCACCGGACTGGACGACGGCTGCACCGGCTGGGAAGCCGGCTGCACCGGACGGGACGCCGGCTGGATCGCCGGACTGGACACCGGCTGGATCGCCGGACTGGACGCCGGCTGGATCGCCGGCTACTGCACCGGCTGGGAATAGGCCCGTGCTGCCCGCCGCTGCCTCTTCTTCTTCAGCCGAGCCACCCGCCTGGAGGTCGGCTGAAGGAAAGAGGCAAACGACACGGCTGGCTCCGGCTGGGACTCCTCAGAAGTGGACCCCCAGGATGCTCGCCTCCCCCGCTTGCCAACGAGGCTGGTGGACGGTGGAGAGGCTGGAGAGGGTGAGGAGGATGGCATCTGCAGGGAACCACCCTCTTGGATCGTGACCAGCAGAGATGAGTAGCTGGTATATGTTGAGAGCGTGGACTCCGATCGCTCCACGGCGGACAGCCACACGTCGTCGAAGTCCAGTGGCCTCAACGCCCTCATCTCCGCCCTCGAGAGTGGATTCCTGAGACCGGAGTTGAACAGCACCGCAAGCTCCTCCTCCCCAAAGACGCCATTCTCGGCGACGTCCAGGAACCTCTCCACATATTCGTCCACGCTCTCTCTCCCCTGGCGAAGTCCGCAGAGGAGTTGAGCTAGGTGGGACCGTCCAGTGTTCATGCTGCCTACTGGGTACTGTTGGGGCTCGTCCGTTTTGTCACGAATGTGAGGAACAGACGAACCCAATTGCAGGCAGGCGGTGGTGAAGGGGTTAACAATAACTTTATTATAACAAACAAAACAAAACGAGGTAACGAGGACAAGACTAATATATATAAAAACTGAAACCAAAAAATTTCCCACGTGGGGGACAAAAAGCAGCAGGACAAGAATAAACTAAGAAACTAAACACGACACAACGTCAAAACACGAGGCAGGGTAAGGCAAGGCAAGATAAGACACAGTAAGGTAAGGTAAATACTCACAAGGTCAACTGACCTCAACTGAACACAGGCACACAACATCAATACACGGCATGATTACACAGGTAAGTACAAAGGTACAGGTACAACGGACGAGCAACAAAGACAATGAAACGAGGACTATTTAAAGGGAACACAAACGAGGGATAATAACACAGGGCAGGTGAGGGTAATGAAACACGGCCGGGAAACAATACATATCTTAGAGAGCGTGATGGGTTGTAGTGTGGTAGAATCTCTGTTATGTAGGTAGGGGCTAAACCGTTTAACGCTTTATAAGTAATTAAAATAACTTTAAAGTCAATACGATACTTAATGGGTAACCAGTGAAGGGTTGATAACATTGGGGTTATGTGATCGTATTTTCTGGACCTGGTTAGAACTCTGGCAGCTGCATTCTGAACTAACTGTAGTTTGTTTATTGATGCTGCAGGACAACCACTAAGGACAACCACTAAGCAGTGCATTACAGTAGTCAAGTCTTGAGGTCACAAATGCATGAATAAGCTTCTCTGCGTCAGCAACACATAAAATATTTCATAATTTGGCAACATTTCTAAGGTGGAAGAAGGCTGTTTTTTGTGACATTTGAGATGTGATTTTTAAATGACAGGTTGCTGTCTAATATAACATCTAGGTCTTTAACTGTATTTGTTGGAGTAACAGTGCAGCCTTCAATTTGCAGGTTATAATCCGAAATATTCTGCTCACGTGTCTTTGGTCCAATAAGTAATATTTCTGTTTTATTAGAGTTTAAAAGAAGGAAATTACAAGTCATCCAATGTTTTATATCTTTGTTCGATGCACTCAATTTGGATAGCTGGAAGGAATCATCTGGTCTTGATGAGATATATAGCTGAGTATCATCTGCATAACAGTGGAAGCTAATTCCATGTTTTCTAATAATGTTTCAAGGGTATAGCAAGGGTCCTAAAACTGATCCCTGAGGTAATCCATAATTTACTTGCGTTAGACTTGATGATTCCCCATTTAAATGGACAAATTGATGTCTGTCTGATAAGTAAGATCTGAACCATTGTAGTGCCTGTCCCTGAATACTGGTATAATTGTGTAAGTGATCTAGAAGTATTTTATGGTCTACAGTATCGAACGCAGCACTATGGTCAAGCAGGACTAGGAGTGAGATGTTACCTTTATCTGATGCTATAAGCAGGTCATTTGTAATTTTAACGAGTGCAGTTTCAGTGCTATGATGCGGTCTAAAGCCTGACTGAAATTTTTCGTGTATGTCATTATTTTGTAAGAAAGAGCACAACTGAGTGGACACTACTTTTTCTAGTATTTTAGACAGGTGAGGGAGATTTGAAATCGGTCTATAGCTTCCTAGTTCATTGGGGTCTAAGTTTGGTTTCTTGATAAGAGGCTTAATGACGGCCAGTTTAAAGGGTCCTGGGACATGGCCTAGATGAATTGACGAGTTGATAATGTTATAAATGTGCTCAATTGCAATGGGTAATAACTCTTTTAATAATTTAGTTGGTATGGGGTCTAATAAGCAAGTTGTAATTCATAGGACAGACTTGGAGGTTGAGTTTTTACTATTTGTCTCGTATGTTTTCAATTTTCTCTGTAAAAAAATAATGAATTCATTGCTACCATGGCGGAATAACCAGGTCAAGTGATGTCTGTTTATTTGTTAATTTAGCAACTGTACTAAATAAAAACCTTGGTTTGATTTTGTTACTTTCTATGAGGTTACGTAGGTGCTCAGCCTTTGCTGCTTTTAGTGCCTTTTTATAACAGCAAACTAGCTCTCACGTTGTGTGTGTAACGTTATAACTTGTCAATGACAAGCGCTAAAATCCATGTAATTCCGCTGAGATCTGCAGTGGATTCCGTGGATTTTAGGTAAGCATACACGCACAACGTAAGCGCATTAGCTGTTTGCTGTGACTTATTTTTTTGTCTCCGAACGAATGATTTGAGACGTTTAAGACGAAACTAACCGCAGAGGAATTCAGGAAATATCATTTAGCTAAAACATTGCCACTGCACGTGTGTTGTGTTGAAAAGCCGGACAGAAGGGGGGTGGGGTTCGCTGTAACTCATTATCAGTTAAAGAGACATGCACCAAAATGGGTGGCTGTGAGCATAGCTGTTTTTGACGAGGCAAGAAGAGTTTTGTTTACACAGCCATCGAGTGTTTTTAAGCAAAATATGTTCCAGACATTTCATGAAGACCCTAATAAATCATACCAACTTGTGCTTGTCTGAGGAGACCTTTAATAACATTTATTTGCATTGTATAATAAAATGATCATTAAAGCAGGTGAAATGACACCGACAAATGAAACACTATCAATCCTAAAAATATTTTACGTGAACATCAGCGGATGAATTAATCTTTACACAGAACATTTGTGTATTTTTTAATTATTCTAGATTTTGCATGCTTGCAGTTATTGTGTTTTGATGCATTATGTTTGTTAATTAAATAATTCAATGTTCATCGTCATTTTTCGTTGTTTGCCTAGCAACTAATAGAGCGTTTGGACCCAGAAGCAGAGGTGCATGAAGTCAGACATAACATGGAGATGAAGACATGCTCAACGACTCAACTTACTCACTGGCACCCAGTGGCTCTATATTTCAAGTCTTCTAAAGTCATACAAAAATTTTGTGTGTGGAAAAGACTGAATTTAATCTCATCTTTCCTTTCGAGTGATTTGTCAAATAATGCGTTTAGAACATTGAGTCAGTTCAACCTGAGAACAAGTTGTTCAGGCTGGTTAACAGATTGTTCAGATTTGTCAAAGAGCTGACTTAAAAGAACGATCTGTGTGCCAAGAATTTTTATGAATAGTGTGTTCCAAAGTCATGCAGTCTTGGAACAAATTGAAGGTGAGTAAAATTATTTTTTGGTTGGGTGATCATATTAAATAGAATTTGGAATGCAGGCTTTGAAGTTGGCACATGGTGTAGGACTACAGAAGTTCCCTATTTTTTGTCCAATACACAGCTGATTCAGAAAACGGAGAATGACACGAGGAAGCCAAACTCAAGCTTCAAGCGCTTTTAAGTGTCACATTTGATCTTGTAGCCGAAGCAAACACACTTGAGTTCCCTCAAGCTGAAGAGTGTGTTCATAGCTTTCAAGACAGAGATACAGAGCCAAAAGAGAACTATGCCAGGCTGGACAAATGTTTTGATTAAATTTGATGTGACAGATGGCCGTGCTTATATAAAAACTTGATCTTGTTTAGGAGAAACTCACCATTGAAGGTTCCAGTTTTACATTAAAGTCCTGTGTTGCTCTCTTGTGGAGATCTTTTCGAAAATCTGCATACTCAGAGCTGTCTGGCTCCCGGTACGTTACAATGAACACAGACTAAGGGAAAAAATTAAGAGTCAGACAGCTAAGATTCATTAAAAAAACAAAGTGATCTGGCCTTTCGGCAAATATTCATGTCTTGACACACAAAGTTACAGGGAATTATGATGAATTCGTTTTCTTAATGGTACTGACATGTGACAAAAATAATGCAGGAATTTGGCAGGAAAATACATTTATTCTTTATTTCATTATAATAGTAGCACAGTCATTATTTAATACAGTGCATGGCCTGAATTCAATACACATTATAAAGTGGTACGATGCATTTGTCATCTAACCTATTTATTTTGATATGTTTTAAGCCTATTTGTGTTTTTGCAATAGTGTGGTTAGACTGTAAGTTTTGAATGTTAAATGTGAATTTTGTCATTGTTTTGAGTTTATAGATAACAATAATACTAAAAGTCACAAAATTTCATAAGGAATTTAAAAGTACATATTTTGGTTACCTTTAAAAACATTTTGTCAGGCTGCTACAATAGAAACTTAAAGTGATAGTTCACCCAAAAATGAAAATTCTGTCATAATTTACTCAGCCCCTTGTCATTTCAAACATTTCAAACCTTTATGACTTTTTTTCTTCCGCAGAACACAAAAGAAGATATTTTTAAGAAAGTTGGTAACCGAAGCCCCCATTCACTTCTATTGTATGGACACAAAACCCATGCAAGCGAATGGGGGCCAGTTAACAACCTTCTTCAAAATAACTTATTTTGTGTTCTGCAGAAGGAAGAAAGTCATACAGGTTTAAAATGACAAGAGGGTGAGTAAATGATGAAATAATTTTTCTTTTTGTGTGAACTATTCCTTAAAAATTAAGAATGTTAAAATACAAATATTCAGGCATGTAGTGAACTACACTGTGATGTGCTAACCTGTTTATGGTCATGAAAAACCTGACCATTTCATTTAATTGTGTTTTCAGTTAATTATCAATGTTATTTATATATATAAATGGGGTAAATAATCTGTTAATAAAACATGAATCGTAATGTTAATGCGTCATTTAATAAGCTCGTAAAAAATATTTTTTGTTTAAAAATATTTTATTGTTGACTGTGTAGTTGTGACTTTTTCAAACAATTAATATAATTTATGTCCATTCAAAACACATCACTTAGTAGTTTTTTATTCTGATTACATAAGGCATACTTCTTGTAATGTGTTACCCCCAAAACATCAAAAACAGATGTATTCTGTCCAGCTGTATTAAGCCATTTAAAAAGAAATTACTACAAATGCTAATTTTAATGAATGGAAGCCTAATGGGTTTTTTCTGGAAATCTAAGCAACCAGAAAGGCTCTTAATGAATATTAGTTAAATTAGTTAAATTACTAAAGGCTGTCAAAATAACCCTCAAATGAAAATCACCTTGCATAGATTCACACGACAAAATCATACAGTACTACAGTGAACACGTTTGCAGCTTATTCAAACCGTAACTGTAAATTCTGATACCACAAAAGCAGACAAATGGCATTTACAGATGAACCATATTAATGAGAGTAAAAACTGACACCTGAAATAACTTTTTGGGATCATTCCACTGGATCTCTGAGCTCTGCCAGGGAACTAAAGCATCGCCACTTAGACTCTCAGCAAACACGTCAAGGTAGAAGATGGCGAAGTCCTCTGGGTTGTTCACCTCATCCTCAAAGAGCTTCATTATATGGAAGAACGTCTGTAGTGGGCCGCAGATATACACAACTGTGACAGAACAAGACAAGATATATGGAGAATGTAAGACATCAAAATACAAATATGCATGCAAGTATTATCACCATTTCTTCTTGCAGTCATCTGCCGTGTTTGTTTATAGTAGAATCATGTTTGATTGTGACCTTGTTTTCAGTCAGGAGCCTTATTTTGAAATCTTATTTGTGAAATTTCTATACGCCTATAAGCAACAGTAGTGATGCCTACTGTACCTACCACTAATAACTGCTAAATGTTCAAATGATTTGTGGGTTGTACCTGACTCTTAAAAGAGGTTGGATCGAAGCACAGCCAACTCTTCCTCTCCGCATAGAACAACATATTGATGCACATGCAAAAGCTTTTGCATCTGTGTGTGAGATTTCCCTGGTGTCTACTCAATGAGCATTATTTCCATTTGCAGCATCTCTCAGTATTGCTGCCCGCCAGATCAGGGGCCCGGCTCCCAGTCAGCCGACATTTCCTTAAGTGTCAGACCAAGTCTGCCCCTCAGCTCCCAAATCCTCAGCTCTTCCAGTTTATACAGACAAACCTAAGCCAAGTCGTCCTGCTGTCTCCTGGCCGATCTCCAAAACAAATGTATGAGAGGGCAAGGAAAATGTTCAGCGGCTTTATAGAACTTATAAGAATCTGTCTGTGTCTGGCTGATACAAAGCCCGTGAAAACTGCCTGAGA
This sequence comes from Triplophysa rosa, assembly GCF_024868665.1. NCBI lineage: Eukaryota > Metazoa > Chordata > Actinopteri > Cypriniformes > Nemacheilidae > Triplophysa > Triplophysa rosa. The sequence goes on from NC_079891.1 coordinate 7,984,116, forward strand.
ACATTTTGTTTCACAAGAGTCCTCTCTGATGCTCTGAGGTTTTTTGCCATTTGTTTTTTCATTTGCTTGCCGTAGGATGTTCTGTTGCTGCCCAAATCATTTGTTTGTTTTTTGAACACATAGAGCTATCAGTGCTTGTTTTTTTTTTAATGTTTGCAACTGGTGAATAACATTCATGTCGACAGTCTTCATCCAACTCAGTTTAGGAAATTGTGTGTATTGATATAAATATGACATATGGGTTATACTGTAGATAAAGAACGCAACCTCTCCTTTGTCTAAAGAATATCAAAATTTTATATTGCATGAGTCAGGAACACATATTTGCTTTAATGCCATTTTCTCAGTTGTGAAACGAACTATGTATATGTGTATTACTTGTGTGTGAGGTGTTCACACACGCATGCACACCAACAAGAAAACATAGCATGCCACTGTTTCCTATTTGGCTTTTTCACATTTGGCTTTAATCTGCTTCCATTCATCTAAGAGGCAAAAAGACACAAACTTGAACAACTTGTTACATTTAAAAACACCTAATATTCTTTAAGCCTTTAAATAATCACAGCCAACTCATTTTTGCTTGGTACATGAAGAACCCTTTATCATTCCAAATCAGACTTCAGTATTTAAACAAACCCCTAAGCATTAAACCTCTGGGCATAACCACTGTTTTGATCTGTATTAAAAGTCATTGTAATGATTGCTGTTGATACTATTTTGAATCTTTTCTGAATCATTTCCGACATGTATTTTAAAACCAAAGGAATAAAAGAAGTCTGGAACCTATAATATTAGTGACTCCAACTCAAAATGTTTTCCTCCATCAATTTCTCTCTCTTGACTGTGTATCGATGCAATGAAGAAATAAAAAGACCAGGAAAAGTGACACAGCTTAAGGGCTGATCATTATCTCATTGATGATTGGAATGTGAGCTCACAAACTGAACAAGCCCAAACAACAACCAAAAACATTAATGAATCTGACCCCGAGGGTCAGGGGAACAAAACCCGTTGAGGAAAGTGTGAGAAACATCCTGAAGTCTCTAAACATAAACCACTATGGAATTTTGAGACAATACTGAATATTTAAAAGAAAAAACTGACATCCCCTACTGAATTTGTACATCTCATGCCATGCGTGAAGCCGAGAACACCAGTGTTTCAAACAGCAAAACTAGTTATAAGTGTTAATAATAATTATAATCAGTTGTTCTTCTGAGTATAGTTTTTAGCTGTAATATAATTCACCAGCTATAGGCTGTTTGCAGTTGCCAAGCAACTTGCCGCAACAATAATGAATGTGCAATCAAAAGTGTAGCATTAAACCAATCAGAGATTAGCATTGATTCAATTTATAATGCAAGTGGCTGCTTTCATTTTAAACTAGGCGCACTTAAAGGTCCAGTCAGTGAAATCTAGCGGCAAGGTTGCTAATTGCAACCAACCGCTCACTCCACCCATCCCTTTCGAAACACTACGACGGCTGACAGAACATGGCGAATTACATGCAAGGGGACCCGTGGTGAATGTAGATAGAAATAGCTCATTCTAAGGTAATAAAAGCATAACGCTTCACTGTGTAAGCTCTTTATACACCTCTAGCTATGTATATTATATTGCATTTCTATCAATAGATCATCCCAAAAATGACACACTGGACCTTTAAAGCGTTCTTGCCAAATATTGTTAACTACATACTTGTAGTTATACGGGTAACGATTAAGATGTGGGTTGGCACATAGTAATTACACAGCAGGTAGATACAGTACTATGCACATGTAGAACAAGACTGTAAACTAAAGTGCTACCATGCAAGCTATAGAAAGTACATATGCACTACTCGATATGTAATGTTTTATTGCTATTGTCACTATGATGCTACATATGCATTAATAAGGTTTAAAAACCCCAGTTTAAAAGCTCAAACATTGCATGTGGCACAAACACATGATCTCACAGCTGATATGAAGTGTGGGTTATTTTAATACAATGTCTTTGAAAACCTTTTTAAATGATGTATTCATCAAAGTTAACCCAGCTCAAAGGTGCATGATGCTTGTGGGCTTGCAGGTATTCATAAATTAATCTCACAAGTAAGTAGTTATCAGTAACTGTGAACAGACAATCAAGCTACAACAGTAAAACAGCAACTGCAAGCATTAGCCATAAAAGTGCTCTAAATGTTCTCCTATTATAACAGGGTGGTTAAATGTCAGAACAATCTAGATAGAATGGCTCCCAAAGATTACTAAATGATAAGGTAAATAATCAGAGAACGTAGTCACGTAGAGCTTCTATCGCTTATTTTAGTATATTTTTCAGTTATTTTAAGTATTTATTTAGTAAAAAAAAGGCTACGGCACTGACAAAACCAAGTTTAACCGAGTGAGTTTATGATAAGAACATAATTCAAAACGATTACTTGTGTACTTTCATTCTTTATGTCTGTATCATAATACGTAACTGGAGAATATATTTTCTTTCTCAAAATGTCAAAAGCATGGCTATTAATAACAAGTAACATCTTTTAAAAAGCTGCAAGCAACATGGGGCTTTCCTACGCATTTCGTGTTCAAAGGAGACACTGGGAGACAGATATGGATGCGTGTTACCATGGCAGTATGAACACAGCAACGATAGGCATCAATCTGAAACTTATTAGGACTCTGGCATGAAAACTTAGCCAAACACATAAATACTAAACTTCTGATGAACATTATTGTTTTTACGAGCAGAACATTGCATGTGTCATGTTATAACTACTATTAAATGTTATTTATGTTGCGAAAGCGTATTTCTAGAACTGAGTTATAAAGTAGAGATCACAGAGATTTTACTGGCATGTTTGACTGGCATTTTAGGTCAAAAATGAACTAACACGGTCAAATCAAATTGCTAGATTATCCAAGTTTAGGGCACAAAACTGGAAAACGCAACCGTGTAGCGGTTATTGCTGTCTGGCTGTATTCAATAGGCTGCATCATCCCTGCCAGATGCAGCTGTTCTCAGCCTCTTACAAGATAAACATTTTTATTGATTTTTTCTCTTTTGCTGAAACGAAAAAAGAGCTGAAGAGGCGCTGCAGAGATGACAAACTTATTACGCTAAAATGTGTTTGTATGTTTTTTTAATGTTCGTGTTGTCTCAGAAATATTTTCCTTCCTCAACAATCCATTTGTTTTACTAACAGAAAATCAAAAAGGCATTTTGAAGAGTAAATAACTAAGAGGAATCTCACAGATTTTCAGTAGATTCACGTGAAACTATTGTATGATGACATGAGGTCTGTGATCTATGCTTTGTAGAATAAAAGAAAAACGTTTGTTTACTTTTGATAGCTAAAAGACCTGGAACATTAAAACTATTTTTAGCATACATAAATACAACTATTAAAACCATGCAATGTTTTATGTTAGGGTAAATTTAGCAAGTAGTTGGCAGAGAATGAAACTGAAAAAATCTGTGCATCAATGCTCTTTGTGAGCTTTCCTCTTTTCACAAGAAATATCAAAGAGCAATGTCAAAAAGTACAATAGTTGGAGAAGAATAGGTGGTGAAAGCTACACAAAAACATGATTCTCTAAGTTATTAAATTATTAAGTTATTGAATCATTTTTTCTTGCAATACCATTTGGTCTTTCTTATTATCCGAACAGGACAAAAAAATCTTGAAATCTGGGTTTAATACATCAAAACTTTGAGAAGAACATTATGCAGTCAGCATTCTGTGACCAATGTGTTGTTGTCTCTGGCACTATGACATAAAATATTTCTTTATTAAACTAAAATGAACTAATGAATTGTGTTTTGTGAATCATTCCCTGTAAACCAGAAGATTTAGATTAAAGACTGGTAGTTTTGCCTCTGATTTTGGACACAAAAGATCTGAGTGACGTATTATTTCGGTCCTGCAACTATAATTGTTTTTGACAGCTCAAGAGGTTACAAGAATGTCAAGCGCTGTATCAAAGACTCTTTAAAATAACATTGTGTTAACGGTTCTTTGCAGCAGCTTAAGTTCAACAAAGAAACCTCTTTATGTAAAGAACCACGGTGTTATACCATCATGCTCTATATGATTCTTTGAACATAAAAGCTGTTAACTGGCTTTCTAAAAAAAAACAATTCCAAAGGAATTCGTAGGAGTGTGTCTGTTGCATTGAATGTTTGTCTACGCTTTACAAAACCTTTTTTATTTGATAGGGTATTAAACAAAATAATTTTTCAGATGATTGTCAAGGTCTGTGTTTACAGAGAACAGGTCAAATGCTTTGCTGTGGAAGTCGAATTGGTGGTGCTGTAAATAACTCTCAGACCAGAGGGCCAAAAATATAGCCCAGAGTAACACAGGTGCATGGTGTCACCCCTTTGGTGTCACTGAAGGTTTATTCTTTATAACTTTTATAGGCAATGATATCAATATCACAGTAGCCAGCTTACTGTCATTTGAGATGTATTGGACTGGGCACATCAGCAAAGACATGTGGTTGCCATGGAAGGATGCTTTATGCAGGAACAAAAAATAACCACACATTCATGAAAAGGGAAATTGTACCAGGGGCCAGATGATGATACCATGATAACACATTATAATCTACTGTAATAATTCGACTTTATCTGGGACTAAAAAATACATTTTTATATTAGATTATTACCACATGATGTATACGTTTTATAGGTTACTTACAAAACAATTCATAGAGTCATTTCACTTGTTTTTGATCAATTATTTAATTTGTCTACTGTAAAACAACACTTTAAAGTTGAGCTGTTGAACTGAATCTAAACTTACTTCTCCCGTTGTCCTTAATAAATGTGATGATTTCTTTATAATTTAAAGTTTGGGGATCATCGTAAGGATAAGCCTCCACCGTGATGTTCTCATCTCGCAGAGTGATGTAAATGCCCTCGGAGAGGAAGTAATGCGGCCGATCGTCTTGTTTGAGGTCGTGAAAAACCAACAGCGCGCGACTGGTCCAGTTAAAATGCGCGTGAAGGTAACTGATAAAGTCTCCGAGTTTGGTCGTGGTCGGACCCGTCCTGACGATAGTTTTAAACTCTTCCCTTTTATCGAAAGCATACGCTAGTCCTCCAGCAGTTATCAGCGGGAGTTTCCAGTGGGATGCGAACCGTCCGACGGACGCGACGGAATACGCGCAGCCCGGTCCAATGAACGCATCGGGGTTATTGTAAAGTTTTGTATCTACGGCGATAATCTGAGCCACGTTTTCTGAACAAGAACCAGACGAATCCTCTGTGCTGAAGTTGAGGAGGTTTATGGTGTGTCCCTTTAAAAGTCTGCTGGTCTGAATTTTTTCTTGCGCCATGCGGATAGCGGGGAGGACGCGCGGCAATGCCCACGGATACTTTAAATTGTCTGGCAGCATCACGGCCACTGTAATGTGTTCTTTATCAGTTCTGCATCCTGGTATGAGTACGAAGATAAACAACACAATGAGAGCGCATCCCATCCTAAACACCGATCCCATCTTAAGTCAAACAACCAATCCAAGTGGACGCGCACCGGGTAAGATGGTATTCTTCTCAAATCAAACTCATGTGTTTTTTTGTCAGTAAGACAAATCCTCTGCCAAGTGGAAAAAACAATCCATTCGTAACGCTTCTCAGAAGCCCTGCAAAGTCTTATGATGGGGTCTCCTTGTGCTTTATTAATGGAATTGTTGACTCTCCAGTGAGTGACTCCAGTCTGTGATAACATCCATCCAGATGAGTCCAACTCAACGGAGTGCAGCCCTCAGCACGGCCCCCTACACGTCATGACAGCTACTAACCCATAGACTAGTTAACGGCTCCCTCTGTCTGTCAGGGCAATTATTTCGTCCCATTGTTCGTTTTCTACTTACCATTACACCGACTGCAGGAAATGTTTTGTGAATTATTAGCCTATTTAGTAGGCCTAAATTTAAATGTTAATATTCATTTGGGACACATACATATTCTCAGAACTTGTTTCTGTTTATTTTCTATGTAGCTTTGGGAATAATACTGACAAAACTGCTAACTAAATGAACACAGAGAATATTTCCCATTAGACACATAAACTGTTTTATGCATAGCAACAGCGCTGTAGTGGCATTGTTGGATATACTAAATGCAGCTTGCCAACATAAGCGCAGGGATTTCCCAGAGCTATTTCCAGTTGCCTCCTCTGCATCTTTGTATTTATCCTGTGTTAAAACCAAATGTTCAAGGTGTTGCTTTTTGACAATGATCATCATAAACACCGTCCTGATCTGAAGTTTCACTGGACAAGTCTGCTGTCATATGAAATAAAAAGAAAACATTGTAGTTATTACAGAAGAAATCATGCTTTAGTGTTCCATCTAGGGAAAAATATGCAGACCTGCATGAACAAATTCTAAAATCATAATTTTGTGTATGTATTTAAAAGAATCAGCAATAGTTACATATGTACCTTATTATTCGACTATGGTAAGAGTATTAGTTGCTAAAAGGTCCATGACACCTGCAATTTACACTTTGTTATGAAAATATTTAATAATATTCAAAATATTATGTGTGAAGACAACTAAGGAGAATAAAATTGCAATATGCATTTAAAGTACAAACATGTCAATTTATTATTTTGCACAGTGAACAAAAGGCAATAGGTGTCTTTGATACGACACAATACAGTTCGTATTCATGTTTCTAGTCTCTAGTTGCTCAATACGGATTATTGAGTGGTCTTGGGTAGTCTGTAGACACCAGTAGACACAATAAGCTCATGAGCTCTGACTTTCTTCTGCAAAAATGCCTGCAGCTCATTTACATCCATCTCAGTCACACCAGGCCCGGCGGCCACGAACATTCTCAGCATCGAGTGGATCCTCTCCAAAGTCATGCTCTCCAGGTTGGTCAGCATGGCCTGAATGTAGGCCCAAAACAACTAATATAACAAAAAGAAAGGGGCGATCTTCGTTACATTATTCTAAAAAATTAAAAAGTATTTCATATTTGCAAAAGTTTCATGATGTGTAAATGTGCACATGTTAGTGTATAAATCACCTGTAGTTTCTCCTCTCTCTGCTCAGACTGTGTTGCAGTATTGGAGTCTCCCTCTTCATCGCTGTCAATGAGCATAACGCTTCTGTCACTTCTCTCTCTGGAGGAGCTTGTCTCCTGTATGGTATAGCGTCCACCAGCTTCCTCCCGCACGACGCCCTGCTGCTGCCACAGCGCCAGCTTCCTGCGCACCATCTCCTGCGGGACGCCCAGAACGCCGCTCAGGTCTTCTAAGGTCCATGTGCCTAACAACAACAAATATGAGGTCTTCAACTTGAGGCTACAATAATTTGCCAATGCAGTGCATTGTACATTTGTTTAACAGATTTGAAATGTCCCACATTACAGTGATTTAATGAACATGATGAAGTTTTGGCTTTTGTATTGACAGTAGATAGTATGAGAGCAAAGGCAGGAAACCCTTTGGAGAACCAAAGAGTGCGAAAATGTGATGTACAACGATAATGCTTTTAAGTTTGTAAATCAATTTGTTTCACATTCTTTCTAATGGCTTATCTTCCATACTACTTGTACAGGCACTAGCATCCGCGTGCCAGTCTCTCTACTATTTGTATCAACCTAAAACTTTGACTAAATGTAACGTTTTGAAGTATTAAAGTAATTCAGTAATTCTAAACCACTGCCATTTGCATACTGCAGTATTTCAGTACCTTCAGTATATTGTGCAGCCCTAAACAATACAACTTAATTCCCATCCAGAATGGCTCTAATGGCACGCCAGAACAGACTTTTATTCTCCACACCTTTTTCCTGAAAGTGTAGAATGATGGCAGCGTGGATGGGAGACACAGTGAGGTTTGACATGGTTCTGTCCTCCAGTTCCACGTCCAGCGTAACAGAGCCCAGATGAGGTTTCCATCTAAGAGTCCTCATGGCCTACACAAAAAAAAGAGAAACAGATATTTTCAAAACATGTACCAGCTCGAAGTAGCTTCCCTGCTAAGGCGTTTCTAACAAGGTTTCCATTGTTCTGCTCAACACAAAATAAGATATTTTGAAGAATGGAGGAAACTAAACAGTTCTGGGGCACCATGGACTACTACTGTATATAAGGTACAACTAGGACCACAAAATGGCTATGATGTGTATTTCACACTCTGGAAATAACTTGATATCCCATTTGTGACTGATTGGTGTCCCACAGCTGTTACCTAAGATCTTATGGAGACTATATTGTATCATATGAAAAACAAGAATCTAAAAGGACCATAAAATCACTGTTAACCCACCTTAAAGGGGTAAGTTCACCCAAAAATGAAAATTCTGTCATCATTTACTCACCCTCAGATTGTTCCATACCTGTATGAATCTCTTTGTTCTGTTGAACACGACAGAAGATATTTGGAAGAATGTCAGTAAGCAAACAGATCTCATCCCCCATTTACTGTCATAGTAGGGAAAATAAATACTATGGGAGTAAATGGGGGATGAGATCTGTTTGGTTACTGACATTGTTACAAATATCATCCTTTGTGTTTAGCAGAACAAAGAAATTTATACAGGTTTGGAACAATTTGAGACTGAGAAAATGATGACAGAATTTTCATTTTTGGGTGAATTATCCCTTTTAGGCTGACTAAAATGCAGATAAACTAGAGTACCTTGAGTTTCTCAAAGCGGTGTGTATAGTCCTCCATAGCTTTGGAGACGACTGCAGGCAGCTCCATCTTTTCCTCCTTCAGCTGGGGCCAAAACTCAGAGGAGAGGATCATTGCAGATAATGGCAACGTAGGCTGCTCCTCTGGAGGGAGACGACTCTCCTCCTCACGTATATTAGTGTTGATCCGCCGAGAGTCTGCTACATCCTGAAAAGCCGTACATCAAGTCAACAGCGCATGGAATTAAATCTAGAAAAAATTCCATGTCATGTTAAAATGTGGAATAGAGCTTTGAAGAAAGTGCTCACCTTTAGCATCACCTCACAATAGTGCATGTGCGATTCGCCGAACCTCAGTTTTAGCAGCTCGACGTTACGAATCTCTCTAGAAAACAAGAACAGACAATAGAATTTAAGTGTAGATGTTAAAGCAAAACAAACAAACATTATCTTTCATTCTCATTTGTTGAAATAAAACTTTTACGTTTCACATGCACAAAGATTATAGGGACAGTTCACCTAAAAATGAAAATTCTGTCATCATTTAACACACAAAGAACACAAAGAAAGATATGTTAATAGAATGTTAGCAACTGACATTTCGGAGACATCATTGACTACCATAGTGGAAAAAATTTAAATGGTAGTCAAAGGTGCCCCAGAACTGTTTGCTTTCCGAAATTCTTTAAAATATCTCATTTTGTGTTCAACAGATTTTTTTCGACTATGGTAGTGAATGATGTCCCAGAACTGAAATTCGCTAACATTTTGCAAAATCTTTCTTAATTTATACAGTATTGGAAAAACTTCAGGGTGAGTAAATGAAGACAGCTTTTTCATTTTTGGGTGAACTGTCCCTTTAAGCAATCAAAACAAAAGACATTTGCACAACATCTTGAATGTAAACCAGCAGCAGCAGCAAAAAAAATTCTTTAGGAGTCAAATATATGGAGCAAAATAGTCATTAAAAACTAAACTGTCAAATGATTAATCGTGATTAATCGCATCCAGAATAAAAGTTTGTGTACGTAATATATGTCGGTGTACTGTGCATATTAATTTTGTATTTTTTTGTATACATACACATGAATGCATATATTTGAGAAAATATATAAAATATAACAATTAATAAACGTTTATTTTGAATTTCAATTATTGGTAAATATAAATTGATACATTTAAATATTTCCTAAATATAAATACAAAATTAACATGCACAGTACACAGATATATATTATGTAAACGCAAACTTTTGTTCTGGATGCGATTAATCACGATGAATCGTTTGATAGCCCTAAACTAAATGAAGACAAATGTGATACTAATAAAGAACTGATGTGTAGTCACAATGATGTCACAAATCTGTCTGTAGTATTTTTTACATCATAATTTGAATATAAAGCATTACAGTAGAATCTCAATTGGTTAACATAATTTTACTATTATTGCAAGGTACATTTTAAGTGAATTGACACTATTGAACTTACTAAGACAATTCAAGAAAATAAATGGAAGGTTAGTGGAAAGTTGCATTTGTATGATTATCTACATGTAGGTCACCTGGCTGTGTTGTAGTTGAGCTGATGCAGAAGTCGATCTGCCATGACAGTCTTATATTCATTAATGAAGATCTCTTTACTTCCATAAATGCTGACCAGCAGACTGATGATGTCAGAGGAGCGCCGCTTAGAGCCGGTTTTATCTACAGACAGATAAAATAATGTGGATTACCTTTTAGAACTCACAGAAGAAAGAAAGAAATACTAAAAAGAATAATGTTCTTAATTTTTTACATTTATTTTATTTACTTCAAATTGGTCAAAGCCAAATCTATAAAGACATGTAAAGGTATTGGGGTTTTCGTTTTAAACCCTGCCGTGTATTAGTGGTTAGCACAAACCTGTGAGCGCATCAGTAGGATCTGGGGTCCAGTCTTCTGGATCACTGCCTTCATCTTCACTGTCCTGTGTCTCCAAGGTAACAGGGTCGGCTCGAGAAAGCTCATTGGCCAGATCACTACAACCCTCCGCATCACCCGTAAGACTGCCGACTATCTGACGTACAGTGTCCTCACGAGTTCTTAATAACAGTTACAACAAATGATAAAACAGAGAGTCAAAAACATTGTAGACCCCAGACTGGCTGTAGATATTCTCAATTCCACCAGACTAACCTGAGATACTTGCGAATGGGTTGGCATGCCACCTGCAAGATTACCATGGAGGGGTCAAGCTCTCTCAGAGCTTTGATGGCAGAGATATAAACAGTGATGATGTCAGATGTGTGGACTCCTGGAAGAAGGAAAAGACAATGGTAAAGGTAAAGGTTTGGTTGGTTCGCATGGTCAGCTTAGTCCCCAAAAAGCGTGTTTCTCTTTCAACTGTGACTCAAAAGTAGTTATGTATAAAAAACATTTTTTGGCTCAATTTAAGGAAGTGTACAGCTATTTACATTTTTCAATTAGCATATGCTTTTAGAGACATACAAACGATTTTGTTAACAATTGCTATTAATGATGATGTAGTATGGCTATAACCATGTCAAATGTAATAAAGTCAAACTATTTACCAGAAAATTGTAAATCAAGTGTGAAAACCCTGACCTGGATGAAGCAGTCGTGTCTCAAAGGCGGATTTGAGGGAAGCAAGGAGCTGCTGCCTCTGATTAGTCCGTTCCAAACAGAACTTGAGATCTTCAATGGCAGGAATAGACTCTGGAAAATCTGCAATGATCCAGCAGTTAAAACAACTTATCATAAAACCACACAGCTAAGATTACCTATAGCAGAGCACCCAAAACTTCACCTCGTATAATGCTGAACAGCTCCTCTATCCTCATGTTTACATAGATGCGGCAAAAAAACTGATGCATGTGACAGTGCCAGCGATGGAGAAGCGGATTGGCTGGCTGACCAGTGTTTTCATCAGTGGGCATTGCATTGTGGCACGCCTCCTCCACCTTACTGGTAAACACCCTGCTCAGCCACCCCAGAATCTGTTCTAGCCACTGTAAACAAAGTAAGAGTGTTTTAAGAATAGAAGACAATCTATTAGGAAAATTTAGGCTCAAAACATGTGAATAGAGACGCTTCTAGGTGTGAGGAAGTATTTGCGTTTTGTTATGTGTCAATTAATATTGCATTTAAATTGCCCAAATAATTGTCAGTATTATTCTCACAGGGAACCTTAAAAGGATAGTTAATAATACAATTTAAAACATAAATAAAGATTCTGTCCTTTACGGTGCTTAAAATCTGCTTGACTCTTTCTTCTGTGAAACACAAAAGAAGATACTTTGAGAAATGTCTCCGTGGTTTTGAGTCCATACAATGGAAGTCAAGGGAGGCCAGTGTTGCTTGGTTACCAACACTCTTCAAAATATCTTCTTTTGTGTTCTGCAGAAGACATTCATACATGTTTGGGTGAGTAAATTACAGATTTTTATTTTTGGGTGAACTACCCCTTTAGCCAATAGCATACATGATGACATCAGCCTTTCTTTGAAATGACCAATGAGTAGTGTGCCATGTTTTGATACAGTAATTTGATTTTATGTTGACTCTAAAATGCCAGTAAAAAGGGTGATGTTATACCTCATTGAATTCTGTAAGAAAAGAGCTCTCATATTCGCCCCTGCAGCGCTCCTCCATCCTCTGCTCAATGCGCTTATGCAGGATGCTGGTTACGGCCTCTGAGCTCACACGCTCCAGCAGCTGTAGTCTGGAGCTGAAAACAATATTATTGTTTTGGAATAACAGCCACAGACATTCTTTAAACAGTTTAACTTGATTTAAATGTAGAATATTCCTTTAAACATTTCATGTGGTAAGAAGCAATAACATAAAATACTAGGCCTATTTATAATTGTAAACTACAAAAGGCATAGTTTTTTAAAGCAACAAACAGTACACAGAATATATTTTTCACATCACAATAATTGCTAGGACTTTTATCATGGTATACGATATTATCAAAGTTTTATAGTATTAATTTCCAGATACGTTCAATGTCATGCACCTGGCGTCATGTAGCTTTTTTATTTACTGACTGCATTAAAAATATCAGCATGCTTAAAAATATATTTACATTTTTCTTATCAAGGGTTTTGTTTACACTTGCCTTGCTCTGTTTGAGCATTCTTGATCTTGACATATTAATAAAAAGTAAGATACTGTTATCTAGAATTATTCACTGTATTTTGAATTACTCTTGATACAATTATGCAAATCAGTTATCACCATTAACTGTATTATTGAATGCTGACACAACAAGTGTAATGATTATATTATTTATATTGTCCAAACAATTGTGGTGTCACCAGAAAGGTTTCTTCTTTCACTCACAGTATGTAGCTGAGTTCCTGAAGCTGATGCAGGGCTTCCTGACACCAACACAGCTGAGGAACAGCATCGCAGCCTGGGCACAAACCACCTAAATTGGGTTCAACGGCGCTCTCCTCAGCCACCACAGCTTCCCCCGCCTTACTCATGTGCACGGAGAATGTGCGCCTGTAAAACTCCAACACCCGCTCATGTAGCACAAGGGGAGGCGAAAACAGGAGGATGGCACGAATGACAGAGAAAGCTCTCTCAGTCAGACCTCTTGCCCCTGGACCACACAGATGCCCGTGGCCCTCATCCTGCCATGACCCTAATCTCTCCAGACCACCTTGCGAGGAAAAAACGATAGAGAATGATGAGCACAACAAGAAGAAGCTTAACAAATATTGAAAGCACATCCTTGGGTCAGATCAGACAAAGATAAATTAGATATTTCTTTTTTATTTTCAAGACCCATACACAAGCATACATTAAAAAACAGTTATCACAGAACAGACTGTGACATACCAAGGAAAGGCTCCAGCTGTTGCAGCAGTTTTCTAAAGGCCCCCAGTAAAGCTGCTGCCCTGTCCCTCTCCTCTAACTCCCCATCTGGCTGTTTGAGTCCAGTCCAGAACTCTGGAGCAACAACTGTGGTCAGACGGACCTGTAGCGTCTCCAGCAGCCAACCCTCCGCATACTGACTCAGTCCGTGCTCACAAAGCAGGGCTAAAGCACCAGAGAGAACCTCACTGGTTGAAGCGTCCGGTGGCACGGGAGACAGCTAATAAGCAAAAATCACATTTGCGGTTGCAGCTCCAAACAATACAAAGTGTGACAAAGAATATCAACCATATAGAGCATTATTTAGATGGATATTTAAATGTAAAGCCAGGATATACCAGGTTAGGTGGTCAATACTGTGGTACGGTAATAGTGGCATGCTAAAACTATGATGCTCTAATGTACTGAATTATTAGCATGGTATTAACATGGATCGTTAAAAGTATGCGTGTCTTTGTTAGATTTTGTTAGTGCCGTTGTACGGCAAAATTTTCATTTCCACCTGCAATGCATGTGTTTAACTTCTTAACTAGTGTTAATTAGTGTTAGCGGTTAATAACTGCTGTTAAGTGTCACTTACTAATTCAGATGTCACTGTATTCCAGGCTTCTGTCAGACCCTGCGGCATTGACTGCACCTCATTCATTCCTGCTGTTCAGATTGAGAGCAAAAATTAGATACTGAATTATCATACGTATATATTCACTACAGTCCGCCAGTGTTTTGTCCAAACATCATATTGTCGCCATTCAAAACAACCTTCAACACGATTAAAAAAGATAGCGCTCTTCTTCAAACACCTGTCGCGTAATGATGACGTCATTGAATGAAAAAGCGTGACAGCAGCAGTGCATTTTTTCCAGTTTAGGGGTTACTAAAAACGTTAGGGAGTTGATAATAATAATACTACTGCTGCTATTACTAATAACAATAATATTAATAATAATACTAATTCGAAGATAATGAACATATTATAAAAAACAATTGTTAATCACAGCTTTATTTTTATGTGTATATTATTTTGGCAAAACAGTACTTCGTAATTGGTTAGGAATAATAAAAAATACAGAATTTTGCGTGTAAGCCCTGTGGTTTCTTTTCTTTTATAAATATTTTTGTGATCTTTATTTTCTTCTCCGTAGGAATTATTTTTTGTGAATTCTATATTGCTTGTAGAAAATTAATGAAATACAAATTTAAATGTAACAAATAAAACAAATAAAAGTCTACCGGAAGCTGTTGTTGCGACTCGTCCTGAGCGTTCCCATGGAAACAGGAGGGAGGCTTGAGTTTAGCCGCTTCTGGAATGTTTTTAAAAGAAACTCCCCCTGCAGGCTCGCGGTATTTAACGTTTGGTAAAGTGTGTTGCTTGTAATTCTAGTCAAAGTCTGACTCTGACAGTACATCCAGCCAGCCATCTTTACCGTCAAGCTGTATGAAACGCGTTGTTGCTGTTGAAAAAGTTACTAACGTTAGATCGGGGTTGTGCAGGTGAGGTGGCTTTGCCTTTGAGCTAGTGAGCTAGCTTGCTAATCAGAATGACTCAGCAAGGAGCTGCGCTGCAGACCTACAACAATGAACTTGTCAAGTGTAAGTAACTGTCGATACAGATACATAATTTTGCTGTAAGAAACATTGCTTTTTCTTTGATAACTTCATTCTCATAAACTGTCATGGGAAGAAGCAACTCGGCTAGCGAGTCTGCTGTAATCTCATTTAACTGCAAATGAGGTTAGTTTGCTCTATCTTGTTTGTGTTATCTGTAAAGTAATTGTAAGGCTGAAGTAACTGTTCTTCAAAATTAAAATTCGTCATTTTGTCTTGTCGGAGTGATTGAAACACCTGAAATGCAAATTCTAGTACGGAATAACCCTTTGTTTTAGGTTTTACAGATTTAAATTCGAAGGCTGATAAATGTAAATCAGACTGTATGAAGAAAAAAGTGAATATATTCTATATTTAAATATAGTTATGGATCAAGCTTTGTTTGTGTTGTAATGTCATTGCATTAGTAAACTAAAATTAAACTGAATGTCGACAAATCGTTTGTTTGCACGCTTTTGTTAAAGGGATAACAGTTACTTCACCCAAAAATGAAAATTCTGTCATCATTTACTCACCTTCGAGTTGTTCCAAATCTGTATACATTTCTTTGTTTTGATAAACACAGAGAAAGGTATTTGTAAGAATGCTTGTAACCAAACAGAGCTTGCACCCCATTGACTTTCATAGTAGGAAAAATTACTTTATCTTTTTTTGTTTGTTCTGTTGAACACAAAAGAAGACATTTTGAAGAATGTAGGACAGCAAACAGTTCTGGGGCACTTTTGACTACCATTATATGTTTTCCTACTATGGTAGTCAATGAGGGGCGAAATCTGTTTGGTTATAAGCAGAAATCAGAATGAGGCTTTCTTATTTGTTTTTGGTAACCTAAAACTGTTAATGTAAGTTACATTCTAACAATTTAACCTTACAATATTATTTCAAGCGCTTTAGCATTACATTTTGTAATGCTTGCCATATTCATGAGTATTTTGTGTTTGTTTGTTTTATCGCAAATATCATACAAATTATGAACATAAACAGAAAGCCAGTGCAGCAACACCTTTCTTTATGTATATCTAATTTGACACAGGCTGACCCATGTTATGCATACAATAAATGAAGCACAAAATATTGGTCTCTTTCCAATTCCATCAAGACCAAGGTGTCTTTATTTGAATTCACACAAGGTGATATAGCCCAACTCACAATTGCACGTATCAGCAAGAGTAACTGCTGAATAAGCCCTCATCTGCTACTCAAACATACTCCCTCTCATCCATCACAACATGAATGTAAAGAAAGAACCGTATGGAAAACACTCCACAGAGATATTTTCTTCTCGTGCTTGGAATTTAGAAACGTACTAATAATAGAACTAATAAGTACTCCCCTTCATCCTCTTCATCTTTAGGTATAGAAGAGCTGTGCTCTAAAAGGGAAGATCTGAACAGGTTGATCCAGCAGGAGGAAGCAGAGAAGGCTCGTCTGCAGCACGACATCCGTGTGCTGACGGAGAAGCTGAGCCGCGTAAACGAGAGTCTGGCACGCCGGCTCAGTGCTCGTGCTGATTTTGACCGCACGATAGCAGAGACGGAGGCTGCGTACATGAAGGTAAAGACATGGTGATAAATGCCATAAAGTGTGTGTGTGTCAGCAGGACATGGTGTGGATGAAATGTAATCGAGATATAACCTTATTTCCTATTTGAGAGGACAGAAATACTTTGGAACATGAAGAAATGTGGTCAATTTTATATTGTGTGTTATATGTTAAGAAGTGAATAACCCTCCCTTCTGCCCCTCTTTCAGATTCTTGAAAGTTCTCAAACACTTTTAAGCGTTCTGAAGAAGGAAACGGGAAATCTGACTAAAGCCACTGAACCCAGAAGTAACAAAGATCATTGAAGAAGGCTGAATGTTCTCCATTCTTTGTTCTTATTTCTGTATGAGCATTCTTTCATCATCACACAACATTAACTTTTCATTTGTGTCAGGAAACCATGTATGTAAAATGTATAGATTTATGTTTTGATATGGAATTAGTGTTTAATATAATACTTGTATTTTAATGTGACATTTTAATAAAGATAACTTTATAATAGTGAATTTGTTTTTTGTCTTGTGGGTGTTTTTGTTTGTTGGTTTACTTAAGGGTATTTCTGTGTGTAAACATTTTAAGATAAAACATGACTATACGATATCATTCATCTGTTTATTGAACATTTCCTTGTTTCTGATATTTTTTCCTTTGAATTCCTCAAAAACAATTTGACTATTTAATATTCTCTTGACATAGTAAACAGAAAGGACGAGAAAAGGTTTGACATACAGTACAATAACTTCCCACCAGAGTAATGAGCAGCTTGATGCTTGGCTGGAGTTACAGGAGCTAATGAAGCACTTGGAGTTGCATCATAAGACACAAAATCAATAGTTTCCAACCCCTTCCAGCTTATAATATACATCCCTCATGAATATTGTATGTTTGCTAACAACATTTTAATTATCTGTGCTAAAGAAACTTATTGTGGTACCACAATGCAAGACTTGAATTCGACAACACTTATTTCAAAGTTTTATTCTAATGTAAAATTTCCCCATTTGGTAATATTGTATAAAATGGTTTTGTTCACACTGGCAGCCAAAATCGGATTTGTTTTTCTCAAATCCATTTAGTTGTTGGTAATGTAAATAAAAGCCACGTTCATATGTTTGTTTAAAATTCAATCAAAATCCCATTAGGATTTTTGGGAAAATGTCTTTGTCTAAATGGTCAGAACTGTTTTTTCAGGACATAACATTTAATAGCATTAACAATGTACATACATGTCTACTGTGTTCCAATTCATTCACAAATGTCTATAAAATACAGAAATGCATCAGGAACCACAACAATATGTCGATATGACTAGACATGAGCACAGGACACTCTCAGATTTCTGTTATATCTTCCACAAAGACTCTTGGCATGATGTTGACATTTACGTCATTACTATGGCAACCAGTGTAGATATACTGGATATTGAGTGTCTGAAATAACTGTCTAAACTTACAGAACATACTTGAGACTGAATTCTGTTCTTAAAATGAAACAAATCATAACTGTGCAGAGTGAACAAAGCCAGTGTCTTAAATAATAAAAGAGTATGAGAGAACAGAATGTATAGGTCATCACAGTTTTGGCCTAGTAAGTGTAAATCTGTGTTTCTAGTCTGATTTTGGGTACCAACATGGATAGTTTTCAATTGCTGAAAACATACCAATATAAACCTAAAACAAATAAAGAACCTAAAAGTTTGTGAAGATGTATATGTAAAAGACCAAGGTTATTTTAACCGAGCGAGAAGCTTCCAGCTGTCAACCACGACTGTGTAAGGTGCAAAATAAAGCAAAAACAGAGTGCAAATGAATGAATACAAATGTACAGGACAAAATTATAAGATAACCTAACAGAACTCATGTAACCTAATACATGATGTAAAATTATAAACAAAACAAGATCCCGAAGCACCTGCTATTTTTCATTTCAGATGTTTGCTCATTGACTTAAAACATGAAAAAAGATAAATTAGGGAACATCCTGGAATGTACAAACTGTACATCAATACTGGTTGGAGAGGCTTCAGGAAACAGGTGAGCAGGTACGGCAAAGCCAGTTAAGAGATAAGATACATCTGTTTGATACAGTCAATTGGCATTGCATACATTGTCAGTCTTCGTTCACACATACACACACATGGCCCACTCACAAACAAAATGTTCCCTTTTTGATTAAAATTGTCCACTCCTTTTTTGTACTGCAAGAACAAGGATGAAAAGACAAACAGTTGAAGTACAAGACAACTGACAAATTGCATTAGCTGGCAGCACCAACTGTTAATCTCAAAGTCTGAATGTAGAATAAATCTCACGAAAACCAGCCAAGAACATGTCTGTGAAAATTCTTTATATAGTATAATGTAATATCAACCAAGTCTCACGGCAGTTCGTGGCATAGAGTCGACACGAAATTTGGAATCTATTCATTCGCGTTTATGGACACGAACATCCCCATTTTTTCGTGTCAGTGAGCACGACTTTCTTTTCGTGTCACTCAGCACGACTTTCAATACACAGACTGCGTGTGTATTTACATTTATATATTTATAACCTGATATCAAAAGAAGTCGTACATATTTTAGGATGTGGCTAACCAACACCTTACTTCACCTGAAACCCTAAAATCACAGCCGCAAAGGCTAATTTTGCTAAAAACGCGAGTTTCACGAGGTGGCAAAACAACGATAAATGGCTACTCTAACCCCGCCCCTAAATCTAACATCACAGGGGAAAAGTCAAATCATAAGAAAACATACGAATGAGATCGTAGGAAATAGGAATTCACACGAATGAGCCAACGTGTAAAATAGGTGAATTCCCATCAGATTGCGTTGATATACATTTTTTATACATATGAAAGATATCGCGTATTAAAATACATTAGATTGAAAGTCGCGCTGACTGACACGAAAATAGGGGGGAATTCGTGTCAGTAAACAATGTCACGAATTCCTGTGAGACTGTGTTGGTAATATAGTATACTGTATATGTTAAAGAAGCCTGTTTTATTATAACATATTTTCCACCCAATTCCTATATAACATTTCATCAAGAATGTTATTAAAATCTCATTCGTATGCTCTTGTGCCACTGACAGTTAAGAGGTTGCGTTTCAGTATTGTTTTTTTTTTAAATTATGGTACAATGTCTTAATGAAAATGGCAATTCAGATTCTTTTATTTTGGGGTAAAATGTAACCTGAGCATGTTTTCGTGAGATTCACCCCATAGCTATCGGTGGGTTACACCAATGTCAAGTGCATACCAACTCATTCAATTTACCAGAATACACGTCTGCAAAGAAATGCTAATTCGAGACAATTAACATGTTAGCATTTCAGCTGTATATCATAGAGGGTGATATTTTCTCCGGTCTATTTCAGAAACGTCTACCAACTTGAATGAACCACAAAAGAAAACATACACAACTGAGAAATTATACAGTTGGTAGCCCTATTCACAGAGACCTACACATGCACATACAAAAAGTCACAAAAAACAAAGATCGTGGCACCCGTCAACGGTCATCTTGTTTTCATTTTTGATGTACTACGCACTTATCCTATTTGTGGAGTGACATTAGACACAGTTTCCTTTTCTATTTAAAGACAGCCAAGCTTTCCATCTTTTAGGAATTTGGTCACTTTTATGAGGTGAGGATTACATACAGTACATAGCGCATAACATGACGCAAGAGAATTGAACGGCTGAATGGCTATTCAAGCTGTTTTCCACATTACAGCGTCCATCACAATCACAATCGGTGGCAACAGGAAGTCAAATTAGTGAATGACAGATGATCGGCTGTGTAGGATGTGGACAGTCCTGCTGTTGATGCTGTATGAACACACAGAATATGGAATGTATGTTTACGTGCTGGTTGCTACTTGTCCTGTTGTTCAGGACGACGTGTTGCTTTGTATCCAGGCTGGTGAGGGCAGGCAGTGGTTGGTCCGGTATATCCCAGATGTCTGGAAGGCTTAGAAGAAGAGGGCTGGTTCGCTGCTGTAGTCTGACAGTGAGGAGCTATCAGCAGGTGTCAGCTATAAAAGAAAACAAAATCAAGCAATGGGACTAACTTTCTTACAGACACAATTTAAGTGATAGTTAGCCAAAAATGAAAACTTTTTCATTATTTATCCCTCTGTCATTTTCATTCCAAACCTGTATGACTAACTAACTTCTGCTGCACACAAAAAGAAGATATTTTGAAGAACGTTGGTAACCAAATACTACTGGCCCCCATTGACTTCCACTGTATGTATAAGGGTCGCCACAATACAGTCACTACGGTTGAATACATACCTTGGCATTAACTATTTTGGTTCAATTCGGTTCTGATGGGTCTGAGTTTTCTTGTTATGCTATGCTTTGGGTGGCAGAAACAGTAAATACATTTTTTATTGCAATATTCTCTTTATTTTACTTGAAAACAAAATCCACTTCCCACAATTCCTAGTGCATTGTATAATATAAAAAAACATAAAAAACTAGCCCATATACAAACTGGGGAACACATGAATTTATCTATTTTATTATATGGCGCTCTGAATTAGTTGATTCTGATTGGTCGGTCCTGACATTCCGAGGTCTGTTATTCCCCGATAACAACCGTTCAAAACTAATAACGCAGGGTCATCCGGGTACTGCGAGTCATCTTGACCTTGATAATAATTTACAAATAAATTGGATAGAAATATGCCTAATTAACAATTAATTAATTATTCTTATACTTTTTTTATAATTTTTATATTGTATATTACAAATTTTTAAACCAAATTGTGTCTTGGGTGACAGTCGTGTCAAAAGCCAATAGGAAACGTTTATTCTTAAGAAGTTCTGAAAGAAAAAAAAACTCAATTCACAAAGTCATATTAAATCGTGACTGTCGTACCTAACGGTTTAATATTATATTAAAGCAATAAGCCCCAAGAAGCAGTGGGTTACAGTGCATTTTATAACAGCTAAGGGCGTTGTGGCACGACGCGAAGCGGAGTGCCTAAAACCCCGTAGCTGTTATAAAATGCACTGTAACCCACTGCTTCGCGGGGCTTATTGCTTTTATAAAACGGTTATTCCATATGCTTAGCAAAGTTTCATAAAATAAAGTAATTAAATGATATTTAGGCTATGTGGTGCGGTCAGCCGTTATATATTGAGGTGTTTTATAACGGCTTAGAACTCCGCTCAGCCAATCAGAATCAAGGACCAGAACTGACCGTTTTATAATGTGAATTGTGGCATTGCTTGTATGTACATACTTTTTTTTGTGTTCCATAGACCAGTGGTTCTCAAACTTTTTCGTTGTAAGGCCCCTTTGTGTAGGGTGCCCCCCCAATAAAGACTTATACAGTATCTTATATTATTTTAATTAAATCAAAAACATATTCAGTTATACAAAGCTGGAGCATCAATTATTTTGGTTGGTGGGCTTTTTTACTGATGTTTGATTGCATAAAATGTATGATCAATTTCTATATTTCATAAAATGCCACAAAATCTGTGGCCCCCCTGGATCCATCTTGGGGTCCCCAGTTTAAGAACCACTGCCATAGACGAAAGAGTCATAGAGTCGAGTTTTGTGACGTTTTTTAACATGTAAAAAAATGACAGAATTACTATTTTTGGGTGAACTATCCCTTTGATACCTCAAAGCTTATAGTCTGTAGATGAGAGATCTGGAATAACAATTTTCGTTTTTTGCCTGCCAGTGGCCAGTAAGCAACCACATCAGATCACCTCAGCAACATAGTACAGTACCTGGCAACCATATAGAACATGGCAGCCATTTTTTCAAGAGTACATGTGTGTATGTATTCTTATAACTCACCATGACCTCGTCTGTACTTTGCGAATGATCTTCCTCTCTGACAGCAGTCTCGTTGAGCTTGTGTTCTTGCCATGTGTTAAAATCCACTGAGTGTTTAGGTGTGTAACTGGACAAATCTGAAAAATATGAGATGATGGACTTTTTATTTGTCTGATTTGTATATTATTAATCAAACACAGTTTGCATGACCTCGTATTAACTGAAAAATTAATTTGTCATTATTTATTGTTTACATTGAATCCTGATGCTAAAAAGTGTCCATGTTAACTACCAGATAGAAAACTATATGACTGACCAGCAGGTGTCAACAATGAACCAAACTAAAGTTGTAGTCAAGTGAATGTGTAGCATGGTAAAGAACGTTATTGCTTTTTAGAGCGATAATAAAAACCAATACACCATCTTTCATCACTTTCTCGCCCTCATCTCTTTTCAAATGAATTTCTTTGTTCTGTGAAAAACAAGAGCAGAACATTCAAGTTTTACTTTTTATATACAGTAAATGTACTGAAGGTGAATAAGGGTGGCTGTTAAACATCAACAATGACTCCGTTCTTCATACAAAGCTGGTTTTAGAAAACTTGGAAAATAGTATAATGTGGACTACTTGTATGAACTACTTTTTTGTCATTTTTGGTGCCTGTCGTCATTTACTTTCATTGTATGGAAACGAACAGATCTGACATTCTGCTAATGCCTCCTTTTGATTTTGGAAGAATGCTTAACTGTACAAAATCTATTTCCTGTTCCATCGTTTCTCTGCTTCATACTTCCATCTTTCTTCCGTCTTCCTCTCATTCTGTCCACTTCCTGTCATTCATCCATTACTCACCCGTGGCGTTGTTGGAGTGAGTGGGTGAGCTGGTGTAGCTGGCGCGGGGAATGTTTATCCTCCCAGAGCTGATCTTTCCATCTTCTCCTCCTCTTCCCTCTCCTTCCTCATCCTCCTCTCCACTGTCCCAAACGCTGTTCTCCGACGGATATTCAAAAGTGCTCTGCAGGCTAGACTCATTGAAGGATATTTTCAGCTGTGATGGAGCAAGAGATCAACGTGTTAGGATTCAGACACTCTACTTGAGAATTCTGTATGCATCATCCGTCACTTACAAAGTTCTGTATATTCCATATTTTTAGTATTTTGATGATGAAAACACAAATCAGACAGTAAGGAACTGCCAACAAGTGGCCAGCATATCAAAATGTTTTCAATACTGTTGAATGTGACAAATTTAGCGACAAAATATGTATTTTACCAGCAACTGAATCTAAAAGAAGCATGCTGAATCATGTTTTATGTATATGTTTTAAGTCTGTCAATATATCTGTTGTAACCCCATCAAAATAAGAGATCATTTCAAAGACCATTTCAGTTTTTCCGAATTTACCATTTAAAGGTATGTGTGCAAGTAAAATTATCATTTTTGTTTTAATTCTGTGAACTGCTAAAATATTTCTCCCAAATTTCAAATAAAAATATTGTTTCTATGAAAACTGGAGAAACAGGTCAAAATAACAGAAAAGATGCTTTGTATTTTTTCAGACCTCAAATACTGCAAAGTTCATATTCACTTTTAAGTAGGGATGCACCCCCGATATCAAGCTCATGTACTCTTAATGACACACCGATACCAAAGACCGATACCTCACGTGACATACATAGAGCCCTATGATTTCCGCAATGCGGAAAACGCGGACGGAATCCAGGCATTTCCTAACAAGAAATTAGCGCTGAACAGCTAACGTAACAGTTAACGAAATATTCAGATACTGTTTAAATATGTATTCTGCTTGTTTTGCGTTATCGTGTGTGAAAGAGTGGTGCGGTTGCGTGTACTGAACGCATTGTGCTTGTGGAGCTTTCAGCGCCAGCGTTTCACTGCACGAGGACACGAACACATAAACAAACACCATTTGCGGCGATCCGTCAAAATAAAAGTCCGGTTAACTTAAACAAACGCTCTTTGCGGCGTCCCGTCAAAATAAAAGTCCGTTTGACTTGAACAAGTTATAATACACTCACAATTTACCACACCACCCCCTTACATTTTTTTATAATTTAACCACAGCGTATATTGTTTACTTTAGTAAACTGAAGTAAATGTGCTAGTTAAATTGTGCTACTTATCATAAAAAATAGAACTTGATTAAAAAATAGTACTTAAATTTAAGTAGACCTAAAAACAAAAGAAAAAAAGAAAATGTACCAGTAAGATACTGGTTTATTAACATTATTGTACATTATACAGGCATCGGTTATAGGTATCGGTGAGTACCAGAAAAAAAAATGGTATCGGTGCATCCCTACTTTTAAGCAATACAACTGTAATGTATTTAGGAAAAGTTCACAATTATTTTTTTTATGTGATAACACTTCACATTGCTGTTGGATGACTTTAAAGCCTGAGGTTTGGTTTTGTTGAAATTCAACAGACAGTGGACTGAAATGGCCACAATACATCTAGAAAATGCTGATTAAATGAAAATGTCATTTTTTCCGTGGCTGTAAACTAAATGATGACTTGTGTGACCCAAAATGGGTCCACACTTTTAACTGTTACTATAGTATATGACGATATGACAATGGCAGATATTGGCCAAAAAGAGACATTCGTTCAGGAAAGCTTTACCAAACATGTCCACTTGTTTATGTTTGTCAAGACCAGGGATCTATGGTAACATAGGCACTTTGACTGCTGAGTACACAATGCAAATTAAGGGAAATAGTTAGTCAAAAATTAAGCATTAACAGACTCCATTGTTTCCTTATTGCTTTATTTATGTCTACCATGACTTGTTCTGAGATTAACTAAAATTATCAGACTTTGAATCAGGTTAATCATGGTCATAAAAGATGATATGGAGATTGACGTATAGAAAAATTCAGAAATAAACCAAGAATGACATTACTGCAAGCCCACACTTGCAATTCGCAACCTTGCCACTAGATTTCACTGACTGAACCTTTAAGCCACAATATTGCTGTACCCCAGTATTTAGTGTTTCAAAGCACAGTCACCTGACAAATGTGTGTCAGGCTTAGCTCTGTCCTAAATCTACCATAATCTCAATCACATGTTCTCAATAAAATAACATACATGCGCTTCATACAGGAAGACTGAGAAAACATCTCTACACACCACACCTAGCAAAACAACCGGACAAAGGCCATTAGTGCAATAAACATCCCTTTATATTCACTATAACAGTTAACCATCATGTGAAGTTGGGATTTTCATTAGTTTTGTCCTTACTCCAACAATAGTAGGCTTAATTATGAATTTAATTATATTAAATTGTTCCTCTGACCTACAATCAAAGCCCAATAAGCAGCGTTTGGTGACACTGCAACCATCCCTTGTATCACTAAATAGGCATACCTTAACAGTATTTGAATCTTATTTAACATAATAAACATTGCATAAATAGACCAAACTGGAATTGTGGCATATAAAAGGTTAACATGCATCAGCCTTCATTGCATGTTTTATATCTATTATCTAAGATCCCAAACATATGTGATGACATCTTTTTTATGGAGGAATGTGTTTTAAAATATTACATCTTTGAAATAAATTAAATATTACACTTTTTATATAATTCATATTTAGTAAATGTTTATAGTTCGTTCATACAAAGGTTTTATATTTTTATATACTTCAAATAGAGGCCTGGGATCTTTCAGACATTACTAATTAGTTTTATTGTTGTCACGTTGTTAAGCAGTAGATTGTAAAACAAATCACACTAAGTATCAATGACATTCTAATCTCCATGGTCAAAAAGAAATAACTGTGTGGAAGTAGCTGTGTGGAATGAATTACAGACCTGTAATACATACAATGTCAATAGAACAGGTCAATACTAAAATTACAGCATTTTCAGTATCGCTAGTGCAACTACAGATTTGTTTTATTGCTTGTAATTTATTTCTCTCTCTTTTTTTATGACTGGTTATTTAATTTTATGCAAACTTGATGGGAACTTGAAAAAATAAATTCATTGGTAATGGTATCTAGTTACAACCCCAGTATTGTAAATAAACGCTCTCTGAAATCATTTTTAAGGTTTTACATTTTCCTCTATTTCACTATGATTGAATACGGTGCATCACTATACCCATTACTTATTTAGGGGTGTTGGAAGTGCCATGCTTTCCTCTAGTAATTCAATGGCATCTACTGTGATTATGTAACACAATGGGCATGAACTGGGTGTGGTGTCAAATCTGTACCTCTCTCTATAAAAAAATGACAGAATATGACACCTCATAGATTAACTATGCATTGTGCTTTCTGAAATAAGAGATCCAGTGCCTTCAAATACTTCTTTTTTTTATTATGGCATTCAACATAAACATGTTAATTATACGTTTGTCCCTTTATTAATGTAACAAACAACATGTAAAAATGTAAAAAACTTTTTCATAACATATATAAAACATTAATAAATATTATTAAAAATAAATTAAATTAATTAATAAATATTGCTTAATCAAAAGGTTTATTATTAAGGATATTTATTTGTAACTGAAAGACAAAATATGTTTATAATGCTCATTTGAAAGTCTGTACTTCAGAACACAGCTCTTTGGCAGCAGTCTTGTTGAATTTGCAATGCAATTTTGTTCCAACTCTGAAGCAAATTCAGAGTATCTTGGGATTTTTAGGTATCTACTGATTTTTAATTGGATCATTTTGGGACTACACTAACCTATAGGAGCGTCTATCCTTTTTGCTGTAATCTTTCGGTCATCGTCTTACTGGAAAATGTATTCAAACTAAGCACTCTAGGTGACTAAAACTGGGTTTTCGAACATGTTGCCCAACATGGCAAAGAAACGTTTTAGTTCCTTCTACGAGAAAATAAAAAGCACGATGCTGCCAGACAGTGATAAGCACAAATAGAGATACCTTGTTTATATTGGGTTGGCAGCAAACAGAGCACTGCTTTTAGGTCAACATTTGACTTTTTATATGAATATTTTTGTTCTTCACATGGTGTCACATTCTTCATGTGTAAATCCTGGCCTTTATCAAATGATGTTTTTTAGTTATACACCCAAACAGAATTTCACTTTTTACTCATTTTGCTCATTTTGTAACTGCCATCAACTATTTTCAAACTATTTTCAACCATCTGAAGCACAATTCACTGAAACTGTCAGTGAAACACAGTTTCCAGCGTGGAGTTATTTGGTCATTTTTGGCCTTGCACACTTCCTGACTATTCAGCCAGCCTTAGATGCCTGAGATCAGTGTTATAGTTTCAACCATTTCACCTAGTACATCACTATTTGAACAAATATTTGAAAACAAAAACGGTGTAAGAAAAAGAGAAATTTCTTATAAGCAGGCCAATCATTACATAGAAAAATGTTCAGAACACACATCTTTCCAACAGTGCTTATTTTTAAAATATCTACTTTCATTTTGAACTTTAAGGCTAAAGTTCAAAATGAAAGTAGATTTATTACAAAAATTAAGCCCATCAATTAAAATAAAAGTTGACATGAAACGAATTAAGCATTGATGTTAAACTCAACTTCACATTCTTTCTTCTTTCATAAACGCTTAAAAGGTTTAACAAACATACAAGTCATGTGTGAAAAGTGGTTGTAAATGAGTATTTACTTTTTTTTCCCTTTTAAATTGAACATGTGATAAATAAATATAGACTTCAAATTTGGTATGTTCCTCACAAAGCTATTACAGACTTCAAAATCTGCAATATAAAGCGAGAGTGTGCAAATAATGATGTTACTTTTGGAGTGAACTGCACCTTTTAATAATTCAATCTGCAGTTGTTTAAAGGGATGCTGCAATGGTGTGTCATGCATTCTGACTTCTTTACAATGTTAAATGTGCGGTCTTCTCATGCTTAACATGGTCAACTTGTCAAAAAACGAGTTGGGCGTATTATGTAGTATTTCTGTGCTCGATACACTCCCCCAGCGATCGTACAGGTTTCTGAAAGTTTTTTTCGAACATATAAAACTGTTTCGTAACAATTTTTCTTAGTCCCTTATTGGACAATTCTCCTGGGAAAACCACGCGGCACGCCCACGCGGCAGCAAGGAGAGCAGGAGAAGGAGCATGCGCAGACGTCACATTCACTTGTGTGCAGGAGAGAGAGACAGAGCACACGTTCGCGAAGTTCAGGTGTTTGTTTGTTCACTGCATTTGGGTGATGAATGTTATATAAACGGTGGATATAACGCTGGATTTTCATTTGTAACTGATATATGGAGCCGTGCCAGCGCTAAAAGATGCCGGACATGAACCGCATGCGGTGAGTGAAACTGATGTCTGTGTTTTGTTGGCAATGGGTGCGCACGTGCTTTATTTCAGCCTACCCCTCCCCCCCTCACGCGCCGTATGCTTTCGGAAAAAATCGTACAGCTGTATCTATCCTTTATAAATGTGATCAAACTAAATACTCTTCGAAGATACGAAGTATGCAATACTACTCTATAGGTACTCAAGATTAATATGAGATTGGCAGAAACCGCGTGTTAGGGCCACTTTAAATAAACATGTTTATTATTAAATTCATTTATTTATTACTGTTTATAATACATTTATAGAAAATAAAGACATATTAAAACAGACAAATTTGTCTGTTATACAGTATGCAAAGGCATGGCAGAGTATGCCAAATACACTGTCCTGATGTGAACCAGGTTCAGACTGTATGTCAAATACACAAATTTAGGGGATTTCCTTTACAACCGGTTGTTGGCAGCACGATGTGAATCAGAAATGCCTGGCAAGTAAATGCCTGGCAAGTAAATGCCTAAGCTGTGTGTGTTTGTGTGCGTGTGTGTGTGTGTGTGTGTGTGTGTAAGGGGAATGACTGTTCAGTCTTCTCATTGAGGTTTAAAGCAGACAGAACAGATGCCTGATTAGAGGTAATCTGCTGCCAGCGTGTTTAATATTAGAAATCCCTAAGCATTCTACAGCTCCACCACAGCAAAGGTGTGTATCCTTGTCCTAACCAAGCATGACAGGGTACGATTCCAGCATTAAGCAAGTTTAACATAATCTCTGATGATGTCCGAAGTCAGAACATACTCAAACTGTAATATTCGGGGCTCTAGACTATTTTTTCCCACTGGTGCGACCAGTGCTCGAATTGAATCAAGTCTTATGGGGGGCCCCACCATCTGAGTCTATTTTTTACTTCTCATGGGGGGTCCCTAATGCCTTATGGGGATCCCAGATCCCCCCAGCCCCCCTTCAATTTGAGCACTGGGTGTTACCCACTTTCTCAGTGGGTCGCACCAACTTACAATTTGGTCGCACCCTATTTTATAGTAATCATAAAGCCCTTGCATAATGACCTCAGTTGATGAATCGTTCTGTTAATTTGTCACTCTGTCTTTTAAAATAGTCGGCTATAGACCACTTCATATTTGCGCTTTAACACTTGCGAGCCCAATAAATCCAAAATAAATGCAAAGAAACTTTGTATTTGTTATTTTATACAGTTGTTATATTTAGTTTTATATTCAAGTTATATATTGGCTATGAAATGATCTGACACAAATATAACCTGTCACTCTTCACAATTCTCCTTTATTGCCCTCTTTGCAATGAGCTGTAATTTTGCCTCTGGCCTTATTTATTTTTACCACATAAAATTAAATCAAATTTGCTAGCTCAAAACTCAAAAGTAACTTAGAACTAAATTATTATATATGTACTTTACAACACATTGTCATAAATCAACTTTAAATACTAAATCTTACTAACCACTCTTGTTAAATGGTCTAAGCACGCTTGTGTTTTGAGGTGTTTTGAGTGACTGATTTGATGGGTTCAGTGAGTGAGTCTCGTGAGTTCAGTGTTTGATATACGAGTGAATCGGTTCAACAACGTGAATCGGTTCAATTGGCCCTTCGCTAAGCCACGCCCTAAAACCGCCACAGGCCAATAGTGGTTTAGCAACCGTAACTAGGCATGGGAGGTCTGTCAAGCTTTCGAGCAAGGGAAACATGCCGAAGCGTTGTGCGTATGGATTGTGTAAATCTGATAGCCAGTATCCTAAAAGTTTGGATGGGGTGGTGGAATTTTTTCCCTTCCCGAATCCTAAAACCCAAGGGGAGAAATGTCGGACGTGGATCAAGCAGTGTGGAAGGCCTCATTCGCAACTAAATGTGGGACATTCTAAAACGCTTAACGTGAAAAACTCTTAACGTAGTTTAACGTACCTAAACAGCGATCAAGGAAAACCAAATTTCTGTCAAACCTTCCATGTATTAAACACTTGCTGCTGTCAAAAGAACGAGCTCTTGTTCCGCGGATAAAGTGATTATCACGTTAAGCGTTTTCTCCCCCATAGAAGTCCATTATAAGGAAACAGCTTAATGTGGCATAATGTACCTAAACAACGCACTGCATCATCTGATTTATATTTCTGTCCCTTTTTATCAGAGCTTTTAGAAACATTTGTGCTGTTTTGTTCTAGTTTGCGCCACAGGCTATTCAGCTCGATGTAACAACACCGAAGCCAGGAGTTAGCAACTTTATTGCCTTTCAGTCTCATTTCTTAATATTGGTTTCAGACAGGGCATAAAGAAGCCCCTACTGCACTTTTTAAAACAATGCACGGTGGCTTTTGAAGTATTAATTACAACTAAAATGACAGATATTTGTCTAAGCCACATTAAGCTGTTTTCTCTTATAATGGACTTCTATGGTGAGAAAGCTTAACGTGATATTCACTTTAACACGATGTCTATGTAGTTTTATCTGTTTTTTCAGAAGGTTATGATGACAGTGGGTTTCAGACAGTAACCTGACAGCGTAGTGTGATCGTTTTCCACTCCTTCATATGCAATATAATTCAATTCAATTCAATTTTATTTCATTTATATAGCGCTTTTCACAATGTGCATTGTTCCAAAGCAGCTTTACAGGAGCAAATAAGAAAAACACAGAAAGGTAAAACACAGCACAGTGCATGGTGTTTATAGACCAAGCAAGATCATTATAATAAATAATATCTAATAAATAAATGAATAAATAAATAAATAAATAAGCATAACATTTAAGATATACTTGTATTATAAATCCTTTAAATGTGCTGTTGTGATTTTGACCAAAAAAAACTCCTGGCAAAAGTGCTTTTGAAACTCATGGCGACTGTTAAAAACACATTAGACACCACTTACGTGCTTTAAAGGTAAAAGTGTTACTTTTTCCTGTCAATCCATGTGGATTTTGTCCGTAAAGAATGCACTGTCGCTTTAATTGAGCGTTAGCAGCGCAGCAAAAATAGACTCGCGCCGAAATGATCGCTGCACTGCTGCTTACGCGCCGCTTCTGCTCCGCGAGCACACGCTGCTTACACGTGCGGTATGAATGCTCTCATCTGTTAACATGTGCGCCGAAAAAAATATGCGCCGCTCACTCTCTGCTTACGCATGCGGTGTGAAATGGGTGTCAGTTTGGATAGAGAGGGAGTGCACCAGGCACGAGCTCTCTGCTCGCTTTTTCCTGCTCTAATCACAAGCGCGTCATTCACTACTCATAAATCACATTAAATGTTAAAATAAATATTTGGCGGGGCAAAAATTCATTTTACGCACTCGCACCAATGCGACCCTGTGAAATGTTACTTCGCACGTTATAAAAAAACGATTGCATTTTCGATCATTTTGGTCACAGTCTAGAGCCCTGAATATTCAGCTATAGTGTATAAGATGTAGGATTTGGACCAATGATATTTCAATGTGGGAAGAGCAAGCAAGAGTAAACCACAAAAAATTACATTCAAAATAAAATACTTTTACAACACACATCGGTATCGGCCGATAAATGTTCATTTCAAATTTTTTATGTCATATTTTAATTAAATCATTTCTTCTGGTTAAACTTTCCTGTAGCTCAGTGGTTAGAGCATGGCGCTAGCAACGCCAAGGTCATGGGTTCGATCCCTGGGGATTGCACATACTCAGATACAATGTATATTATAATGCAATGTAAGTCGCTTTGGATAAAAGCGTCTGCCAATGCATAAATGTAAATGTAAACGTCTTCAGCTGCATGCTGCTCACAGTGAAAATACAGGACTGTACTATCTTTCTGTCGTGATCATTCACATTATCTGCTATTAGCAAAACATTGTTGATGTAGGTACAGTAGATACTGTATTTATGAATGTGTAAATTATAGGAACAAAAGCATATTGTTTGAATCAGACTGCTATCTGAAATTGAGACCTGTTGGACTTGTGGCTATTGAGAACACATTTCTGGGTTGCTCTGGAAGAACATCTTTTATTTGTTTATTAAATAAACATTATACCAGAGAAGTTTAAAAGTTGGCTTGGTACATGATTTTCAGAGGGAAAAAGAGAACTAAAGGTTACCTTGATTTCTGCAGTCAATGTTTTCAAATAAAAGCAGTTGTCCACTTTTTGCTTTTGTTTCAGTGTTAGGGAATTTTATATTAATATTTATATACTGTATATCAGCCAATATATCGGTTATCAGCTTCCAATGTTATATCGGTTATCGCGATAGGCCAAAATTTACTTATCATTGCATCCCTAATAATAAGCATACAATAAGAATCATTTCTGATCATGTACTATCACTAATAAGCTTAAAAACACCGCAAGGATGCATACTTTGAAAGTTCAACAGCTGTGTCTGCTATTGTTGAAGTACTTTTTGTGACGGTACTTTTGAAAATGTTTTTACTACTAATATAAATGCTTATAAAGCTTTGTACTGTGCTACTTATATTTACGTGTTCGTCATATCCAATCCTGCTCTAACATGTCTGCCTCTAATGGAGTGCTGCAGTCATGATGTAATTTTGTAGGCGAAAAGAAGGAAACGAGTTAGCATTTTAGCACCGGAACTGTCCCAAAGTCAATGTTTTTTTAATTAGTTGTTGGTTTAAATGCCTAAAATAAGGTCTGTGATTAACACAAACACATAACGCGTCACATAACATATACAAAATGCTTCACCTATGATTTTTTAAAAAGCTTTTACATGTCCTGAAAATGACGGTTGCTAACAAGCGTCTACAGACGTTGACATTAATCATCTCCAATCAAAAACTCAAAAAGTTTTGTTCATATCTTGTTGGACAAAACGTGTCAGCATAAATCTTTTGTCGATCACAGACCTTAATTTTAGGATAATTCAAAAACCTTTGGAAAGATATGATTGGCCTTTTGTTGAGGGTACCACTGTGATGCTAACTTCTGGGTTGGGCTACAAAAATATGTCATCATCGTCGGTTTGAAGAGATGTAGAATGTTTCTATGTTACTTTCACAGAATAAACGAATAAGAGTAGATAAGTGTAGACCTGAATGGAACATGCAAATGGTCCTGATTTTTTAAATATGTTGGTTAATCTATTAATTAGGGTTTCAAATGATTAATCACATCCAGAATAAAAGTTTATGTTTACATAATATATGTCTGTGTACTAAGCATTTCAATTTTGTATTTAAATACATACACAAACATGCATATATTAAAGAAAAATATAAAATATACAAATTAATAAACATTTATATATAATTTAAATTATTGGCAAAAATAAATGTAAACATTTCTTGTATACATGTATATGTATGTTTTTATAAATACAAAATTTATAAAACACAGACATATATTATGTACTGTAAACACAAACTTTTATTCTGGATGCGATTAATCGTTTGGCAGCCCTGCGAATTATCTATAAAGTCATTAGTATATTTTGTAATATTAGTTTAGGTGATGTCATTTTTTTATATAGATTATAGGCAACATCTACAAAAAAGCCAGTCATGATATTACTAAAAGCATGGTGGCGCTATTAAAACATTATTCTGTTTAGATATTCTGGCCAGCTGTATACTAATGCTAACGCTAATACTACCAATTGCTTGAGTTTGATAAGGAACTGGGAAATTCTAGATCTGCGTGTCCAGCCAACATTAGACCAGGAGTGTTTAGAAATAATGATTTTATAACAGCTAATTCTAATGAAATGTAAAAAAATGTGAATGTAAATGTCGTAATATGAAATTTCAGAACAAGATCAGAACAATAAAAGCTTCGAAGCTCAACACCTTCTGCAGTCAGCAGACAAGTCACCCTGCCAAGCCACACTTACCAAGAGTAGACAAGCCCCTAACTTAGTGCACCGTTCACAAAAGACCAGTTTTATACTTTTAAAGGTAGATAGGCGAAATGCAACTCCATGGGGAAAATCTTTTCATAAAAGAATTCCCAAGATATATGTCTGCATAGACCAACAACAAAACAATGCAAACGGAACACAAGAACAGTTCTGGGATTTGACTGTAAACTAGTAATGACTGGAGGGAGGCTGATAAATGATACAAAAATAAAACATATACATTTACACATTTGGCAGATGCATTTATCCAAAGCGACTTACATTGCATTGTATTATACATTTGTTTCTGACTATGTGCAATCCCCTGGGATCGAACCCATGACCTTGGCATTGCTAGTGCCATGCTCTAACCACTGAGCCACATGAAAAAATATACAAAATCCTTTTAGTAACATTAATAGCACTCAGTCAGCTTAAAAAATGTAAAAGTGTGAAGATTTCACGTGTCTATATGAGGCATCCTGTCATTTAGGGAATTGACTGGAAGTGTTGTGGTTTTTCCTCTTTTGATTCTGAAGAAACGACTCTTGAGTCAAGGTTTTGAAACCAAAAGTAGTTAGACTTTATTATCACAAAGTTGAAAACAAAGCCGAGTTGCATTGCAATCCAACTCGGCTTTGTTTTCAACTTTGTGAGAATAAAGTCTAACTACTTTTGGTTTCAAAACCTTGACTCAAGAGTCGTTTCTTCAGAATCAAAAGAGGAAAAACCACAACAGAAGCAGGTGGTTTGATAAATCAATGGCAAGTTTGGCACAGTAGGAGAGGAGGTGGTGTTTTGGAAACAAAAAGACACAGTTAGCCTAGGATTTCTAATGACAGGATAGAAAGGCTGTGGTCTCTGTTGCTCGGCGACACGAACCACAGCTATTTTTAAAGGAAAGAGTGGAGGAGGAACTATGGCCAGGAGCAAGCGTGCATGCAGAGATCAACTAAAAGATGGAAGTTTGTAGGGATGTAACGATTCACCGTGAGCCAGTTGAAAATCGATTATAATGTGTGACGATTCAAATCGGTTGAAGTGTGAACTGAATCGCAATACATTTTTTGAACCGCAGGGGTCGCCATGTTCACTGCAAACCTAAACGTGGACATGCTGATATTTCTTAAATGCAAAAAATTCAAGAAAAGCACAGACAGTATTAGTTTGTTTATATTAAAGATACTTTTTCTATTATTAATTTGTTTTAAAATTGCAGTTTAGTTTTGTTATTTGAAATAAAAAAAATATTATACAAAGAAACGTGAAGCATTTAAGAAATAATGCAAGGGAAGTTGTTCATTTCTAATTTGTTTCAACTCATTTTGTAAAAATAAATCGTGAGTAAATCGTGAATAAATCGCATCTTGAGATCAGAATCGTGAATCGCATCGCATCGTGAGCTGAGTGAATCGTTACATCCCTAGAAGTTTGCTATATCTCTCGGAGTAGGAAACACAGAACGAGAGAGAGAGAGAGAGAGAGAGAGAGAGAGAGAGAGAGAGATGGGAAAAAGATTCCCATCAAGAAGCTTATCACAGAGAAGCAGCGGAAGGAAAACAAACAGCCAGCTGTATCATACACACAAAAACACATTCATTCTGTGGTGACCTACAGTGGTCAGCTAGTACTTTTGTGCAGCCCTGAGCTTGGTTTATGCTTAAGGTTTATTTGAGTAAAATTTGCATCGACTATATCACGCTGACCTCTCAAATAATAAATTAGCATATGTGCAACTGCAAACACCCATGCATATCCGCAAGAGCACAAACGCTTTTCACAAACGTTTGCCTTTCAGTATCTGAAATCGTTTGGAGAAAAGATTCGTTACAATCATGCGTTATGTTATATTACTAGGAAAATTAAAATCTAGTAAATTAAGTTTTTTTGGGGGGGTGAACTATCCCTTTAAGGGGGGTCACACACCTGACGAGAAGTTACACATTAAAAAAAAAAAACGCACACATTGTTTTCTCTCAGTGCACACTGGCCGTGTTATTCGCCATCTGGCTTAAAATCCTGCCACGCCAGTCACATAATTTAACATTACATGACATAATATTTGTCCCAAATCGTTGTAAATATTTATTCAAGGGGCTTTACAAGACCACTTCGAAGACGTAAACAATGCTGGTCCACCGCTAGTCCAGAAGAACTTCCCTTTTCAGTTTTTCTGGCACTGCACAAAACGTTTAACTTTGAACCTTGAATATTCCTTTCACGACATTGACATCTAGGCTTTTCTGACATGGTCTCTCTTATCATCGTCTTTTCTACTTCAAAGGTTTAGTCAAATTAACGCAACACCCATAATGACACTAATGCTAAAACACTGTGATATTCAGTTTGGCTGCAACTTTCTCTCCTCCCTGTAGCTCTCTATGATCCTCACTGTCACACACAAACACTCACACACAAACTGGAGTGTGTCCTGAATTAAACATGACAGTGACAGTGGTGCTTTGCAGTCTGAATTCTAATTACATCGACTCCATTGTAGACACCGCAGCCATGTGACAGGCAGACACACAGAAGTGGTCCATATGGGATTACACAATGGTGTCAAAATTGTAGGATACATCACAAAATGATCTGATCTTCAAAGTACAGGACACAATAGTGCATACTGACAACAAAGTACAAAAAAACATAGCTGGTGGAAAGCAGCCGTCTGTCATAAGACACTTCCTATAGGACAGTGGTACGGTTAAGAAAGGGGTGGTGGGGGGAGGGGTATTAAAGAGGAAGAGAAGGAGAAGAAAGAGAGAGAGGGAGGTGTGGTGTATGATGGAGGAGACGGTATTCTGACTGGTCAATAATTAAACGTGGTGGACTTTCACACCCATATAGTACAACATCCAGAGGAAGAGAAGGGTTGGCATGTTTTTAAGACTCAAATGCTTTCGAAAAATGACAAAATTGTAGCTTTTGATACAGTTATTATCCTCAATCATCCTGCGATGCTGTGACATATCTGTCGTCATATGTCTTTAAGTGATACACAGGTCAGAGTTCACCAAACTTGAACTTTGGATCATGCCAAAATATCGCCTGAGCTTGCGTTTCCGGTCTGCCATATTTGCAATTTTGCATGCATATGAATTTAAGCCAATGGAATAAAAGGCTAGTGTAACCGCGGTATATGGCTGGTACTACTATAACAGACCTATCAAAAACAAACAGAGAGATGCAGGGTTAAACTGCAAATATAATCCTAAAGTGTGCTGATGGACATCCACACACACTAACATAATTGTTACCTGTGTAAAGCTCCCACACACATATTAAAGTTGGGCCATGTCAAACTAACCATCTGCAAACTAACCATTACAATATACCACTCCCTCTCTGAAGCCTTTAGAATAAGCAACAGAGGGATAAAAGCAAATAATGAAACCACGACGAAGGTCCACTGACATATTCAAGCCTTGGGCTTTTCTTATTAAAAGAAGAAACTATGAATGACTATTTTAATATTCAGATCACAATTCTAAATGTACATTTTGAGGCCTGTATATTCTACTCATAGCATTTTGAAATTTTATTAGCATATTTAAAGCATTTTACTGCAAGTCGTACGGTGTATGTGACAAATAGAACTTGAAACTAATATATAACATGCTAAACAATTCATCATTTTTAGGAGCTGTTTTGGACAGATTTTTACCTCAAATGTAGTGACCCTGGTGATGCAGGAAAGTCATATTAACCGTTCACACACTCAACTTTATCGCTGCTAGAATCTAGACAAATTAAACTGATGGCTATTCCAGCGTTATGGATGTGACATTTTGCATCATGGATGTGACATAAAAACTCCCAGAAAATGTGTTTGTTACCAATATATTGAACTATCTGTTTATATTTTACTAAACCCTTGTTGATAGTGTAAACATCAGAAAAATATCAGTATGCATGAGTTTTCTATTTTATAAAAGGGAAATAAATGTGTTATGGATGTGACAAAAAGGACATTGTTTCTGAGAGACGACATACTTTGTAGGATTTCTGTGAATGAAAATGCACAAACCAGAAGGAATACCCAACAAATTGGTAACATAAGATACATAAAATAGTTAATAATTTTCATGTGCCCATCTATGAGGAATATGGACCGTTATGAATGTGACAATTCACCTCACCTGACTATAGAAAATCATAGTATTAGTAATTAAAACCACAAAATGTTGACATCTGTGCTATCATTAAGGTGAAAACCTTTGGTAAACACTTTTCTCATGGTAACGTTTACATGGAATTGCCTAGATGGATATGCCCATCTACTTAAAAAACATGAAAGCAACACAGTATAAATATATTTCCAAATCTGGCACTGTGTACAGGGTGCTGCTTGATGTCCAAAGAACAGTTCAGTTCCTGAAGCAAAACCGCTCTAGACTAGTAATATAAATTTGGCAGATCTAATCTTTCCCATGAATACATACACACACATAATCCTACAGTATTATATAACTGGAAGAGGTTACTATTGTTGGTTGCTAGTAGACATCCACCTTCAACAACTAAAGTTAGGAGACCGCTCATGTGAGTTCCACTTTCTTTACTCCCATTTGAACATCAAGTCTCTATTCATTTGCATGAAGTGAAATTCTGACTCAGCTTTGTTGCGTCTCTGACTCGCTGGACATAACCACACGGCATCACCAACGCTTATGTCTCCTTTGTTACTGCAAATAGCTTTTGTGAACATCCCTTTATTGTGGTTAAGGCACATCAGGCACAGATAACAGTGGGCTGATATCTATATACATTATACTGCTCTATTTTCATCATGGGTGTAACCTCAGGCACAGCTAAAACCTAAATGTCAAAATACACACAACATCATGCCGTAAGGCCAAATAGCATAAAGAGCCCAGCCTGGGTAGACAATATTCATTAACCATCGGTAAGCCCAACCCCCCAGCCAAGCTCTCATGAGCTCACACAAGAGACCCCAAGAGACAAGCCCCTTACAGACAACATGCTGGCTTTGTTAACTGTTTTAAACAAATTCGTGAGAAGATTTCCCAGATATTAAACAAGTAATTTGAAACATATCTAAGAACCAAAATATAAGGGTATGGTGGGGGCACTTTTTACTTGGGCTAGGACATTAAGTAACCACTTAGCCCTAGTAACTGTACACAACAGCCTAGCAACACCTATGCCAACAACCACTAAGAATCTTTTTTTTTGTGTGTTCCATAGAATAAAGAGTCATGTTCATTTTAATCGTTGGGTGAACTATACCTTTAAGAACACATGGACACACTGCCCACATTCCAATGCTCTTGACTTTGTCATAATTTCTGCTTCCCTGTTTGAGCTCTGTTGAAACTTTTAAAACCCAACGAAACAAAAGGCGTGTTATGGGCCAATCCTTAATCAGGTACGGCCTAGAAACACAATTGACAGCAATAATAATAGCAACACAACAGCCGAACTTGGGAAAAGACAGCCCGCACTGTTAGCTCCTACAGTGAGATCCAACACATTGGGGATCCTGCCAGTGACCAACAACTTGGCAAGATTCCCTTATGGGTTCAGTTGAAATTCTTTGACCTAAACTGCACAAAAGACTAATGACTTCCTGAATCATAATGACCGAATGCGCAAGAATACGTTTCACAATGAGGTTATTCAAGAAACAAGATTTTCACATTTTCTAAAAATGACGGGCACTTGCCTGTGCAAAATGCCATCGCAATGCTAGTTTTCTGGGTGGTTGGTTTTAAAATGGTTATTCAGGTAAAAAAAAGACACAAACTGTACATTTTGTGAAAATTATATTATTGTCTGTAGTATATTCCAGTGGTTAATTCTTCTATTTTATTCTTCAATGAGCTTGTTTTCATCATCCATGTCCATACCACTGAAAATTAATATTCTGTCATCATTTACTCATATACCCATTCGATTTATTTTCATGTGAAACAACAAAAACATTT
Source organism: Triplophysa rosa (assembly GCF_024868665.1). NCBI lineage: Eukaryota > Metazoa > Chordata > Actinopteri > Cypriniformes > Nemacheilidae > Triplophysa > Triplophysa rosa. The sequence goes on from NC_079891.1 coordinate 8,024,701, forward strand.
TTTGAATATCTGAAAATTTTAAACTTCAGTGGGCTTTTTGATGAAACTCTTTATTAAGCGTTAAGGTGAGTCATGACATACTGCCATTGTAATAAATTCACCCAACCGGACATTCAATAAAATGCCTCCTTTTGTGTTCGGCAAACAAAAGAAAGTATACAGGTTTCCATAACATGACAGCAGGTGAATGATGACAGAGTATTTTGGTTAACTAAATCTTTTAATAGCACTGTAAGGGGTTTGTTTGATAACCAGTAAAGAATTCATGACAGCCCGACAGAACTAATGCTAATCTTTGCTTTGCTGCTTTGACTGTTCTTTTTGAATGGCAGAAGATTATGTAACCAGTCAAACACATCTCAAGTACATCTGGAAAACTACAAATACATATGCATACATTCCTTCAAATCAAATTAAACAAATCATTACAAAAGCTCGAAATATCTTAAAGAAGGTAACTGCCAAATGTTTGCTTCACATTCCCTTCATGATGCACTAACTAAGAGACCTTTATCAGGCCTCGGTAACACTGAACTCAGAACAGAACACATGACTCTCATTTTCCATCGTAAATCACCTTACGTCCCCTGGCAGGTTCTTGACTGCCGTGCCGTGCCGTTTACGTTTCGTTATGTATTAAAGTCGTAATAAAAGCACACGCTATGGGCAAGGTCTATGACAGTTAAAAACCTCAAACAGAATTTTTGATATATTTAAATACACTGGTTTCAACAACTACTCAAGCATCAGATAACAAAAATACTGAACCGAGTAGAACCTTATGATGATGCCAGACTTTTTCTCACATCTAACTTTATTTTTCACAATCACAATTTGTAATTACTTTGACCCATAGGTTACAAAGTCATATTAGTAAATGTTTAATGTCAGTTACTCTCAAGTTCACATGGGTGCTCTAGTAACGCAAGTGCAGTTTATCACAATATTATCACAATACCGTAAATACGGACATATTCCACTACATTTGATTCCCAGAACCAAAATGTGTTCAAATATTTTTCTTTCCTTCTCAAACGTTTAAACAGTCTGTCTATTGTTTTACATCTAAAAGTTAACAAGATCTGAATATGAGGTGTTTCTGTCACTCACTCTCTTACCCATTTACCCTCTAACCAATACAGTACATTATAATAATAAAACTGTTTGATGAACTGGTTTACCCTGCCCAGTGTGTTACAGTACCTTTGAACAGCTCACAGATATAGAAAAGCACTATGACTGAAGAAAGGTTTTGCAGCCCCAAAACATTTGCCCTCACAAATGTAAACCACATCCCACACACAAAATTACTATTTCCCATAGTAAATAGACAATGTAAAACAAACCTAAAAATGTTTGATCAAATATTTTTTGGATTTTTTTAATGAGTAGATTTACCTTTTTCCCTGTTGAACCTGTCTTGGAGAGACACGATCGCCCAAGGGAGAGGTAGCCCCCAACGACCTCTATCTCCTCTGAAGCGGGATAGCGCTTCTTAAGCTGTGTGCCCAGTTGGGCGTAGGGGGGCTGTGAGACAGGTGACGTGCTCAGAGAGTCTGTGGCAGGCTCCTGGATATCAGGAGTGGTGGGCTGGGCCTCGGACCTTCGTTTTGGAACCACTGTAAACGTATTACCTTTGCGCCTCTGCACCGCAGGGCTTGGAGGTGGTGGTGTGGGCTCAATAACAATGTCATCGATGTTAGTTACCGGCAGCTTATCAGCCGGTGATTCTTCTTTAGATGGAACCGATTTGACGGGAGATCCGGCTGATGGGGGAGACGATGGAGCGGGTGAGCTGGGTATGGCAGATGGGGTGTATTGTGAAGACTCCGTTTTGGCTTCCACATTCACCTTCTCTGTAAGTTTTGGTATGGGATGTGCTATAGAAGTGGGCGACAGAGGGGTTGGCACTGCGGGTTCTGAAACCACCACGCCCCCCAGGGGTCGTGGGTATTGGGGTGAAAGGACAGGGCTGGGGGGCGCTGTGTTTCCTGGGGATGAGATGGCCGCACGACTCTTGGGAATGACAGTGAAGGAATTGCGAGACTGGAGGCGCAGGTTGGCGAGCGCACGGGCCTGTATGTCACCAGCCGGAAGGAGAGAAAGATCCGGGCGAGGGGAGGGCCGTATCTCAAAGCTAGGTGATAAAGGGGGCGACGTGGGGCTGGGAGTACAGTCGGCACGGGCACGGTGGCTCTCCGGAGAGCATGGCACCTTGGCTTTGGATGCTCCATCTGTGCTGTCCCAGTCTTGTTCTCGAACATACTTGGACGGAGATCGCTCACTGTCTTCCGTGGAGTGCACAGTCGCGCTCCACCCCCCATTCCCTACGAAACGTCTACGTGCGGAAGACACCAACAGAGGGGATCCGGACGCAGGTGTACTGCTCCCAGAGTCACTGGGAGAGCCGTGATGATTGGTTACGGAAGACTGGTTGTTCTGGAAGACTTTGCCGTATGAGGCACGGACAGGAGATCCGGGTTGCTGACAAGCTTTTGGCACCACATCTGGCTGGTGTTTGGATCTTGGGCGGACAGGACTAGAATCCAAGTCCAGGAGGTTTTCTGTGCTGCGTGACTTGGTTTGCAACCTCCCATAATTTCTGTCAAATTTCTGTAGCATGCGACTCACCCTGCCCTGACCCTCTAGATGGGCGGGATCCGGCCGTCCCAGCGTACTGAGGTTCTCCTCACTTTTACTTAGCCCCGTATCATAAACGACCACCTCCTTGGCCCGTATCTCGGTAACCGGACTACCTCTCCGGTCTAACAGGTCATTAAGAGAACTATATCCGCTCACCGAGCCGTTCTGCTGCGGTTTTGATGCATGTTTCAAACCACATCCTTCCGTAAAGTAATCCGGGTCAGATTCAATGATGATGATATTATCAGCGCGTATAGTCCGCAATCCGGGAACGCTACCGTATAACTCCAAGATGTGTTGAACGGGACGGGTTGTGTTCTCTTGGCTCTGGCGTTTTTTGCGCTCTTTCTCTAGTTTAATGAACGGGTTTTCCTGCAGCGGACCCAAGCTCTCATGCAGCACCAGGCTCTCCTGCGCTCCGTTGTCTCTTACCGTTCTCTCCTCCGAGTCGCTCGCGTCCGCGGACTGCCAGTGGTCTTTTGTTTTCACCGGTGACAGATCCGGGCTTTTGGTCGTACGCTTGCCAGCAAAATGCTGACTGGCGGGAGTAATGGTGTGGTTCCTGCTTGAATGTTCGCCGGTAGTATCATCCTTGCTTCTGATTGCCGTTGCCTCGCCGTTAAGTCGAGATGCGACGGACTCGGCACCTGCCCCGCCGCCCTTCGCCTTCCTTCGCTCAAGGATCTCGCGTTTCCAGGCCGGCATCCTCGGGCTCTCCTGCCCGGGCTCCTGGTGAAGAACGCGAAGATCCCCTCCCGACATGATGCAACAATACGTGGGGATCCGTTTAAAAGCAAATAATCTCTCGCCGTACCTGCAGCGTCTCTCTCTTATTCGTACGCGTACATCATTGCGGCGGCAAGTGCAACAATGTATCCTGCATGATGATAATGCCCGTCTACCGACGCGACCCCGCCCTCTACGAGTGACGTCACTCTTCCGTCTCAGGGAGGACGCCTCATTTGGTCATTTTGACCTGAAACACAACTTGGTTTAACAAATGACCCCGCCTACCTATAGGGTCATATTTAGAATATTAATACATCATGAATCGTCAAGATGCTTGGAACAACCTACCTGCAAAAATATATATAATATAATGAATACATTATTTAATGCATTTTTTTCTATGATGACAGGTGTCAGGTGTACTGACTTTGTCATAATCCAGTTTGGAGATTAAATAAAGGCCACATAAATAAAGATTGTCCCTACAAGACAGTAAGATTATAGTTTATTTATAGACTTTGTATAATCAAATTTATGGCTGTATTTTGCACCTAGCCATACAGTCTATCAGATAACATCAAAATGACTCCCCTCTCCGTTACAGGAAAACTTGTTATTTCAAGATATGAGTGTACAACCTTTCCAGTACAATTAGTGCCATTTAAAGGCACATTGGAGGTTGAGGACATCCAGTTAGGCAATTTAATAATACACAAATGTCTAAACATATCTTCAAGGAAATTGTTTTGCTATTGCAAATCAAGGACAAGGTCCATAACCATAAAAACATGCAGTTTCTTTTTGTGTAATGATTATTTACATACATATGTAGTGTTGGACATCACATGTAAGCAATTCATCAAACTGTATTCACAGATTTTAAACCCATTGTCATACAGTAAATGTACATTGTCCCAAAAGCATATTTGGGTACTTAAACCACAAACAAAAATGTAAGAAGGCCATTTCATTGGAACCTAAATATCCGAACCAAGTGGCCTCTTGTATACATTAACAATTTTTAAAACTTATTCAATTTAGCTGATCAAAAAGGGATAGCTCACCCAAAAACGAAACTTCTGTCATCTTTTACTCACCCTCAGGTTGTTCCAAACCTGTTTAAATTTCTTTGTTCTGCCGAAGACAAAGTTAGATTTTTGTAAGATTGTCAGTAACTAAACAGATCTCGTCCTCCAATTTACTGCCATAGTAGGGAAAATAAATACTTTGGGAGTTAAAGGGGGGATGAGATCTGTTTGATTACTGACATTCTTCCAAATATCTTCCTTTGTGTTTTGCAGAACAAATAAATTTGTACAGATTTGGAACAATCTGAGTGAGTAAATGATGACAGAATTGTCATGTTTGGTTGAACTATCCCTTTGAAGTCACACAGATTTAAACAAGTAAATTTCATTTATTGCACAAATTGGGCAGAGATGTTATTTAAGTGTTAGAGCAATGGTGCCACCAAGTGATAATTATACAAATAGCATTTTAAGGCGTTAAACCTTTTAATAGGCGTCTATTTACTAACAAGCCCCTTTTAGACACAGGCAGAAAGAAAACAAAATTGAGTGTTCGAATGTTGATGGTTTATTTACAATTGTACAAACAACAATAAAAGTAATAACACAGATAAAGTAACATAAACAGTATTCTGAGAAAATTCAGATCAAACCTTTTAAAGCACTTAAGACAATAACAATCAAAAATTGCACATTACTTTTAGCATTGTATATGATGCAATTACGCCATGTTCACATGCATGAGTCAATAATGAAACTAAATACATATAAAAACTGATGTTACAATGATTCACTCCCCCCTGGTTTGCAGGTGTCCATCCGATTTAAATACGTCCATTGGCATGTGGGCATACAGATTGTCCTTTAATTTACACGACAAGCACGAATCATGAGCAGTTGTAGGAGGATGAACAGCGGGGAGACGATAAGACCGAACCACAGGTCACGTGCCTGATCCTGTTCAGCCAGTTTCTGGCATAGCAGCACCTCGCACACCAGCTTGAGACTGAGAACGGTCAGGACCCATAGCAAGCGTAGCACTGCCAGACGCTTCTCTCCTTCCTGATAGAGGCGGATGGATACGATGGCCGTGAAGTAGGTGCTGAGGCCGTCAGCGGCAAACAAGGGTGAGAAGACCAACCACCAGCTCATGTCCAAAGTCTGCTTGTCCACATCCATGTGCAGTGCCACCAACACGCTGAAGACCAGCAGCGCACCCAGGTGGAGGAACAGCTCGAACGTGGCAAAGCCCAGCCATTGCACCAGCTCTCGCAGAGAAAACAGCATTGTTACGGAGACACTAACAAAACACTAGCTCTTGGAACTAGAGACTGATGGTGAAGACAAGCATTAAAGTTAATGGACATAAAAGTTTATGAAAAATCTTCCTTTGAAGACTGTTCCACTACTTTGGCAACATTATGCACGTTTCGAGATGGACCAGGTCCACCTTCTGACTTCTGGTGCATTTGAGAGTGGTCAAAACCTAAAAGAAAAACAGAAAATATCTTTGTCATGAATTTAAAAACAATACATAAATAGAATGGTCTTTGTGACTGACCACACCATCAAGATTTTAACCTAAACAGATGTAAGCTATTTAACTATTCTCACATTTATAGTTCTACATGCTATAGTTATACTAATATTAATTTAAAAGTACGAAGAAAACACCTTTAAATAGATTAACCTCCAACGTTTTGCGGAAACCAAATGGACAGTACAAACAAGCGAGCTGTCAGTTAGCATACGATGACGAGGATAAAATATACCATAAATTCGTGAAACAGCCTTTTACCTCACAGTTTTCGATTGCGGTGATGTTTGAAGGCAAACATATAACCATAAGCTACATTTTCAAATGGTCATTTATGAATGGATGCGTTGACATTTTCGGATGTGCAGCTGTGATGAACTGCAGCTAGCTGAGACGAGCTATTTACCTTCCAGCAGGAGACCCGATATATATCGCGAGAACTCCTCAATCACTTGTACGGAGGCCGAGAAGCCGAAGGACTAGCGAAATAACAATAATAAGATTGGGGATGGAATAACATTAACTTTAGATGGGCGGTGCTTAATGCGCAGATGTCCAGTCACCTGATAACGATCTTATGAGTTAAACTGTATGTCTATTTCAGACAGTATTGCATAACGTTGACATTTTAAAGCGTATAGTTTAAAGTACACAAACATTTCTGATAGTACGCTGACATTTGTAATTTAGTACGCGGTTATTTGAGCCACCATGCGCCCCCTAGAGGAATATTATATTCTTCTCATATTCACAGTTGTTTGCTAGCAACATTTCCACCCAATGAATGAAACCCACATGCTTCTATCTGAGTTTCAAGAATTATCACTCCACTTAGCTAGGTAACGTAATCTAAGTTACAGCTTCCGATACACAGTGACGAACCACAAAGTAAGTTTTCCCTCTTTTTTACTATTTCATATTGTCTATCTATCGTTTATTAAACGTTACTGTATGCGTACACAATTTTGAGGTCTGCATGACATTGTGATTAAGATTTGCATTGCGTATATTAAGTGTTATAGGACAACATGATTAGAGAAGCTTACCAGTCAAAAATATGACCACTCTCAGCTGGAAACATCTGTTCTGCGATTTAGATGGTAGACAAATGTATTATGTAAGAGCTTCCGTTTTACAACTTCTGTTGTGTAAGAGTTGTAATGAATTGTATGAATCAATAATGCAGTTCACGTTTGAACTAACGTTTAGGTAACCACGCAAGCAAAAATGTTAATAGTCTTTACAAAAAATATATATATTTACAGTTTCATAATTGAGTCATTAACTCATATAGCCTGATATTTATGAGATACTTATGTCACTTGAAGGAGTGGTACCATTGTTATTTTAGTTAGAGAGAATTTGCGATGCATTAGAAACTGACGTATATCAGTTTGTGATACCAATATCAAAATGTGCGTGTTTTAAACAATTAAATATAAGGGTCTTCTTGGCGAGGGGAATATTTCTGCATGCCTGAGTATATTGTATGCCTGGAATGCGTTAAAACCATTCTGCTGCTCATTCATTCAAGACTTATTTTGATAATCAGTGGAAAGAACTAATGCCAAATTCTCCAAATACCAAGATTTAGACTAGGGGAAAATAATTATTTTAATAATAATCTTTTGTTTCCAGTAAAATGCCTACTCTTATTTTAATGTCTTCTAGGACAATGACACAGCCAGCAGACTCTGTTCTACACAGCGGTTATTTCCATCCAACTCTCCGATACTGGCAGACCTGCGCTTCAGACCTCAGACCGGATAACCTCATATATCCAATTTTCATTACGTATGTCTTACGTAATACTTATGTCTTATTTAGCAGTTGTTTGATTACAACAGTAAATGAACGAGAGTGTGCTAAATGGTGTTTCACTGTATTTGGAGTTGTTCATCTTTCTTTTATTGTTTTCAACAGTGACAGCCCTGATGCAGTGGAACCAATTGCAAGTCTACCTGGTCAGGCAAGGTATGTGCTTTGCTTGAGTTTTAGAGTTCTGGTTTACTTTTTGCTTTGTGTCTATACAGTGTCTGAGAACTTCTGCAAAACGTAACCATGGTAACATGTACCACTAAATGCCCCTGGATAAGAAATATAGGCCTACTGCATCACTCATGATGTTTAATAGAATGTTTTTAATAGAAAACATTTCCAGAATAAAACATTTAAGGGCATGGAACTTAAAAAAGTCTGTTTTTTATTTTTTAAACAAAATGTCAAATCTCAAAGGAGACCTTCTGAATAAAAGAATGGTATTTGACACCTCAGGACAGGCCTAGTTGCTAAAATTAGGAATGTTTAAATAAAGTTTAAACCCCTGATTTGTGTAATTCCATATTTTCAAGCAGTAAACGTTTAATGCGAATAAAAAAGAGTGGATGTCTGAGATAAGGCAGGGTGGGGCTGGAAAGCCCACAAAGCAAAATGATAAGCAAAGTATCTGTTTTTTGTGTTACTGGGTGTTTTTGTGACAGGATCATTTTACAATTGTAGTAAAAATGAGGTATTTTGTTTTAACATTTGCATTAAGCAGACCTGGTTTAGTAATGTAACAAAGTATTTCTACCTGCGCAGTTGACTAGCTTTTTAACATAATTTATGTGAAATAACAAGTATCTCTGCAACATTGTTGTTACATTATATTATATGTTTAATTGGGCAATATGATCAAAAAGAAATCACAAAATGACTACTTTTACTTGGGATGATTATGATTTCATTTTGTATTTGAACTATTTCAACTATGGAGGTTTGCATTGTCATTGCATTGTGGGATACAAAACCAAACACAGTATGCATTGTTCTATACGGCACATTTTGGCTAATGTAGTAGTAGGTCGTGTTCCATGCACAGAGAAAATGTGTACACTGAGTATAAATACTACCAAAATGTCTGTATTATATGTAAAAGTTTCTGTACAGTAGAATGCTATTCCAAACAAACTGTCAAATATGTTATTATCGTATCAAATAAGTAAAAGATTCTCAGTGTATTGCCAATACGTCTCACGCAATGACATTCTTCTGATCTCAGATATGGTGTTAATAAGCTAGAACGTGTACTTCGTCCCCTTGTGGAAAAAGGCCTGAAGTGTGTGCTGATCTTCGGAGTTCCTGCTAAAGTTGAAAAGGTGGTTACTGTCAAACATGTGTCAAGATTTTAATTTGTTCATTTTGTGGACGTTTATTTAAATACTGACTTCTTGCATTCTCTTTTCTGTTCCCAGGACGAGAGAGGCTCTGGTGCAGACACAGATGACACTCCAGCAGTGCTGGCTGTGAAGAAACTGAGGAGCACGTTCCCTGATCTAGTGTTGGCCTGTGATGTGTGCCTTTGCCCCTATACTTCTCATGGCCACTGTGGTTAGTTTCACATCTGTATGTGGTGTTGCTGTTACTAATATTCGCTACAAAAATGAATCATGCTGATGTTAAGGATAGGTTTATTTATCTAAGCAACCAGGCGATGTTTTCACTTGTATTGAATAAGGGATTCAAGCCATATAGGGGTAGTTGACAAATATACCGTACATGTGGTGTGACATAGCAAAAATTGGAAAACAAACTGTTAATATATTATTTTGTATTATTTATATTTACAATACACAATAGCATAAGAGAGATTTATCTTACCTTGTTTGGGTTTTTCTAAATTTTTGCTGTCACACCCCATAGACACTTGGTAGTGGACACTTGACTTAAATCAAACTCCGCCTTTAAGAAAACAGCTATATGATGTTATTTCTTTCTGTTTGTAACACCTTAAGGAATTCTGCGTGAAGATGGAACACTGGATAATGCCCAAAGCTGTATGAGGTTGGCAGAAGTAGCGCTGGCCTATGCTCGAGCAGGTCTGTAAATGTATCTTTTTGTAGTCAACTATCCGTCCTTATTGAACTATTGTACAGTAGTTTATGCTTAACATACCTCATTACCTTTATCACCCAGGCTGCCACATCATTGCCCCTTCAGATATGATGGATGGGCGAATTGCATCCATTAAGCAAGCGCTCATATCCAATGATTTTGGAAACAAGGTAGACACAGTATAGAGTAAACAGATTGTTTTATGAGTTGAACAAAATACTCAAGACTGTGTCTGAATCTCTCCTTTATTAGGTGTCAGTGCTAAGCTACAGTGCTAAATTTGCCTCCTGCTACTATGGACCATTCAGGTAGTGTACGATTAGTTCTTTAGTTGTTACTATGTTTTTGTAAGATTCTTAAAAGAAAACCAGTTTTCATAACTTCAAATGAAAGTTTTCATAACTTCAGATGAATTTTTCATTTTTAGGGATGTATTTGTGTAGTAAAAATGTTTTCCTTTACTTTAAAAGGGATGCTGCCCAGTCTAAACCTGCGTTTGGAGACAGGCGATGCTATCAGCTGCCCCCCGGTGCCAGAGGATTAGCACTAAGGGCTTGTGTAAGATAATAAAAATATGTCTTAAAGTGCATTTATCATTAATACTCTGTTCTCACACATTAATTTGCAAGAATTCAAAATAACCCATGCAAAGTTTGATTCTACTGTAAAATCAAACTTCACTTGTGAACACTGTCACACAATTAAACTATTGGTCTGTTTGTCTCAATACCAGGCCGACAGCAACACTGGCTCAACCTAATGCATAAATTTCGGGTGGGGATGTCTGTTTGTTAAAGCAATGGCAAATGGGGGAGTTTTTAAAGTTACCTTTTAAAGAAATCATTTTGCAGTGCCATTTGGTGCCACTAGAGGCATGGTAATTAAACCCATACGTTTTTAGCTGGGCCCCCTTTTGTAGAGAAACATGTTTTCGAGCCCCACTGGGTCCTTACCACATACATACACCCACATAAAGACACTCTCATGTAACATCCTTTACCTGCAATTTATTGAATTATATTGGTTTGATTTCAATATATGATTTCATTTGTGATTGCTTTTTTTTTTAAGCAAAGCTCTTAACAGTGGGCCGTAGAAAGATAAGATACTAAATATTATTAAATATTATTAAAACATAATGTTACAAAATAATAATAAAGAGAGAACGGTCAGGACTTTATTTGAAACATTGTAATAACAGTACTGAAATTTGTGTGACATCTTACTGAAAAACCTAAATAAGGAACTGGTCACTTTAAGAGTCACCGATCCAACAAATGCCAGTAAACAGCGACATTGTCAGCTGGCAGTTGAATTTATAATGTTGGGAATCACAGCTGACAATACCTAAATAACCCCTAGTTTGGGAACCACTGCACTACAATATGTGTCTACACTGCAAAAAATGACTTTCATACTTAGTCTTCTTTTCTTGTTTTCCAGTAAAAATGTCCAAACATTCTTGAATCAAGAAGCATTTTCTTGATGAGCAAACTGATCTAAGAAAATAAGTCTTGTTTTTAGTCGAAAAATATGAAATTAAAACAAGCAAAAAATTCTGCCAATGGGGTAAGAAAAATAATCTTGAATTGAGTGACTAAGAAAAAGGTAAACCTTAATTCAAGATTATTTTTCTTACCCCATTGGCAGATTTTTTTGCTCGTTTTAAGCACAAATTCACTGAAATTTCATAATTTTTGACTAAAAACTAGACTTATTTTCTTAGGTCATTTTGCTCAAGAAAATGCATCTTGATTCAAGAATTTGTAGACATTTTTACTGGAAAAAAGACTAAGTAAGAAAGTCATTTTTTTGCAGTGTAACCTCTAAACTGTATTTTTATGTCAAATTTGTATAATTGAGAAATACCTGTATTAATCAAACTTGAATTTTATTTATTTATTGTCTATAAGGTTTAGCTCATATTGTTGACTGAGGTCTATAAAGGTGCTGCGTCCATTGTTGATGGTATAGTGCTTTGTAAAATCAAGGTGTGGTCAATGGCTTTCAAGTTTTTTCCTTTTGTTCAGCTGGGAGTTAGTGGCAAGTCATAATATTTAAAGTTCAGTGATGTTCCAGGGTCCCAAAGCAATTGTACCTAGTAACATTTCTGTGACTAAGAATATAGTATATAGTCAATTGAATAGAGTATTCAAATTGTTCTTTTATTCCTGTAGGACCGAGATGTGAAAGAAGGGGCTGATATGCTGATGGTGAAACCTGGATTACCTTACCTTGATATAGTGAGGGAGGTCAAAAATAAGGTAGGTAATAATTATAGTCACTGTCCAATTGCATTTCAAAATCCTAACGCTTTTAAAAGTAGTTAAAAAACTTAAAAAATAATAAAGTATTAAAAAGGCATTTCTCCTTTGGGTAATTATTTTGTAGGGGATTTGTATGGGATTCCTTTTGTGCCAATAAAAATGAACGCAAACTTTTAAAAAATGAACAAAATTATACAATGAGAAAGAAAAAAAACACTTTGATAATGAAAACAATAAACTCAATTGCAAGAATGTGACTTGATTTTCAAATAAACTGCTATTTTTCTTAACAATTTTCTAAGTTTCGTTTTTGCAAATAATAGTTTTGAATTCGCTGCTAGATTTTTCATTTGCGCTTTCCGAGTTTTCGTTTACGCTTCTCAATTTTTCGTTCGCCTTTCTGGCACAAATCTCACGTGTAGGCAGGATTTATGGCCGCTTTACGCTGATTGGCTAGTGAGTTTTTGATTGATAGCTCCCTGACAAGCACGTCGATACTGAAGACAGTACAGTGCAACGAATCTTAGAGAACGATCTGCATGCTGTTATCTTTATTGTTTGTACTTAAAACTACTTTCTTATTTAGTTAGTATATTAGTAATTGGTATTTGCAGTAGGTAAGTCATCCGTGGTGTGGATCCAAGCGTCCTCCCCATCCTCAGGTAAATGAATGTAATTCAGATAATAAAGAAAATCACTAAAGTTGTATTCCTGTACAGTAGCAATTCTGTCTTTACTAAGCGCGTTCATTGTGTGCTTTATATTTTTTGTCAGGTATTATTTTATGGCCTATTAAGATAATTTTCTTAAAAAGGAACAAACAACTTGCATTATAACATCCAATAAAGACACGTTACAGATTATTGGGTTGTGAGAAATTAACGTGCTAAATGAAAACATTGCTGCATAGTTACTGTACAGAGAAACTTTTAGCGATTTTATTATCTCGGTTACATAAATGTACCTGAGGGTGACTTGTGTCCAGCTGAGGAGGAGGATGACGATGTCGCTCTTGCATACAGTCTCCTTTTAAAGAATTAAGTCCATGTATAAGTTAAGTACTGTATCATTCTTTTTAAACTCATGGTGAATGTACAGTATTATACCCCTTTCTTTACATTCACAGACATTACACCTCATAAAACACTACCAATACATTCAAATGACATTTATGTTTTTTAAACGCTACAACAAAACAAATTCATAAGGTGACACAATTAGAGGCCTTCAGAATGTTTTATTAATTTAGTTTGCCTCTTGCAAACAACAATTTCATTATGTATTTACACACCTACATAAAACAGGTTAAAGAAAAGCAGAAGAGAGACTTCTTAAACTATAAACAAACATTTAAAGATAGAAACTATACATAAAATGCCACCACGATTATAATCTATAAATTAGAAATATGAACTGGAAGCATAACACTTCATTGTATATCTCCTCAAAACTCACTAGGCATCTCGTTTTCCTGATATCATTGTAATTATATATTATAGACTGCTGTCTTGACGGCCTCTAAACCCACGTAAAGTTGCATGTGAATATGGCTAGCTATCCTGTATTTGCTCGACGTTGGCTTGTTGTTACGGCGTCATAGAGCCTGGAAGCGTGTCCCACTTTTAAGTGCGTGAAAGTTGGCAACCCTGCTAATATACTTACAAAATAAGAAAATAATTTAAGTACAAACACTAAAACAATACAATACAGAAAACCGCAAACAGATTGCTCTCTAATCCGCTGCACTGTCTTCAGTATCGTCTTCCTGGTCAGGGAGCTGTCAATCCAAATCTCACTAACCAATGAGAGTAAAGTGGCCATAAGTCCCGCCCACACGTGAGATTTGTGCCAGAAATGCGAACGAAAAATTGAGAAGCGTAAACAAACTCGGAAAGCGCAAATGAAAAATCTAGCAGCGAATTCAAAACTATTATTTGCAAAAACGAAACTTAGAAAATTGTTAAGAAAAATAGCAGTTTATTTGAAAATCATGTCACATTCTTGCAACTGAGTTTATTGTTTTCATTATCAAAGTGTTTTTTTTCTTTCTCATTGTATATTTTTGTTGGTTTTTTAAAAGTTTGCGTTCATTTTTATTGGCACAAAAGGAATCCCATAGATTTACAGTAAAAGACCCGTAGACCAGTTATGATGAATGAAGACAAGGGGTCAGGAATGCAATCAATCTAAGAAAATTTACTGAAGAAAAATTGATTATAGTTTTGCAGAAGTCAGCTTCAGCACTCTCAAGGAGTTCCATAGACCGACCTGCCTTTTATTCAAAAAGCAGTAGTATTTACTTAGTCATTACTTAGGTAAATCAAACTCACATGATTGGTTATTAATATATAATTGTCAAGAACACTGGGGGAAAGAACCCAATCGCAGGCAGGCGGGGATGAAGGGGTTAACAGATAAGTTTGTAAAATAAAATAATAACAGAACACAAAACAAAAACCCACCATGGGGGCAAAACACAGGAACAAGAAAATCACACAAGTAACAGGGACGTAAACTGACTAAACACTAGACTCACATAAACTTAGACAAGGATTAAACTAAACTAACACTTACTACAAAGGACGAAACAGGAGATACAGCTGGACATGACACGAGTACATACACACGCAATGACCGACACAGGACAATGAAACATGAGGGTATTATATAGGGAAGACAGACAAAGGATAATGACACGGGGCAGGTGTGGGTAATTAAACACTCAGGGAAAGATAACGAGGAAACGAGATGGCGGGAACAGAGACAGACACTGGAGAGAACGTATATTATTGTCAAAAGGACAATAATATGTTTCTCTCCACACATAACCCAAGGCTTTGTCATGACTCTGCTACAGGACCAAGAAAAACATGACTAAATGAAGCAGAGCCATGACATATAATCACTTAAACAAGAACACAAAGCTCTCAAACACTTCTGGAGTGATGAGAAAGGACATATAGGGCCGGTTTCCCGGACAGGGTTTTAGCCTAGTCCCAGACTACTTTAAAAATGAGTGGCATCTTGATCAAAAACAACTTGCACTTGCATATCTTAAAATATATCAGTGCGATTGTTTTGTCTCAAGATGCACACTGTAATGTTTGTTTGTAAAGCATGTTTTTAAAAACGCCTTAAATATCCTAATTTAACTAAGGCCTAGTCCTGGTTTAGGATAATCCCTGTCCGGGAAACCGCCCCATATCAAAAAGCCACTAGGTCTCCGGTCTTTATGCCGTCTTGTGATTTTCCACTCGTAGAAAACACTTTTCCAAAACTACAAAAAAATGGCTTTTTGCTATTACAAACAGGTTTTTTCTGGAACGTCACAAAATCACTTATTTTAATAATTCCCACCCATGGTGCGTTCCGGTCTCAACAACCCCATGCCCTAATAATGCCTTTGAGGGCATTATCATTATGATTCGCTGTGAAAGCTATTTTGTGTTATACACGCCACTGACATTGTGTGGGTGTGAGACTTATTTTTCATTTATAACATTGCATCTGAAAGGACTAAGACAAATACAACATAAATCTCTTCTACGAAATGTTCTTCTACATTTTTATTATCGGATTCAGGCTTGAATTAATAAAGCAAACTGATGGGACTGTTAGTGTTTACTCTTGAGAAGCTGTTTGTAGCGGTTTGCAGGGACATTTCCGAAACAGGCACTAAGCAGGTGACCAAACACAACAGACTGGACTAGCTTGACCAATCAGAATAGATTTCAGAGTGTTTCAAAAGGGAGAATTTTTAAGAGAGAGAAGTTAAAGTAGTGTGTTTTAGGTAGAGGGAGAAAAGAGCTCGATGCTGCACTAATAGACATGTACTTAATACGTAACAATCCTTTTTCTCTCATCAGCATCCTACTCACCCGCTGGCAGTGTATAATGTATCAGGTGAGTTTGCCATGCTATGGCATGGAGCTCAAGCCGGAGCTTTTGACCTGCGAACCGCGGTTATGGAGTCTATGACTGCCTTCCGTCGAGCAGGTGAGAAGCTGAGTTTAAGTCAAGGTTCTCAAAAAGTATATTTTGCTTTGAATTTTTTTCTTTGAGAGCAAATGATTGCAGTGTTGTTATAGCATCTTGGTATCTTTCGCTTGCTTTCTCTTAATGCATCAAAAACAGTTGACATGCCTTTTCCATTTTTTTCACATTACACTTTTTCTTTCAGGAGCTGACATCATTATCACCTACTACACCCCACAACTGCTCACATGGTTAACTGAGTAACAGTCGATTAACCTGTGTGAATGAACTCGGATCAGAGCACATCGATGAGGCTGATTTTCAAATATCTTAGGACTTGAAGCAAAACTGACAACCAGATAATAACCTATGTTTTGTATTCATGTATCATGTTATAGAAATTCAGAAAGCTCTCAAATTATGTCAACGTTTAGTTATATTCATTTGTTTGGTTTCTGGTCATTAATTTAGTCATTTGTGTTATGTACACCACATATGTTATCATTTTCCTTTAACACTGCAGAAACACTGAAAAGGGACCCTGGGTTTATCGTTACCGCTGTTTAGCTCTATATGAATGTACTGGTAATTCCAATGACAGTGGATGCCTTGTTGTTATCTATAAACCAGAATAAAGCTAGATTCATCTTTGAACAGTATTTGTTTATTATAAGGGTAATATGAGAGCTTTTCTTTAAGATCTGAGCAGGTTATCAGAAATGTCTATCCCCTTATAGGGTTTACAGACAGTTCATCATTACTGTCAGCCATTATTTACGTCTCAGTATAGACTTTTTATCAGTGCCTGACTAATGGTTTAGGATGCAGTTTGAATGAGCACCATGCTGCCCAAGGAGGGATGAATTGAGGGTGATGCCCCAGAGACTGACCAAACTTGCTGCCCTGTAAGAAAACAAATGAAGAGGTCACTGAATTTTTAGATCACTTTGAATTGACTACTTGTTATTTAAAACTACTTTCTTGAAACTAAACGTAAAACTTACTATCGTCATGTCTTGCAATGTTTCAGACTCGTTTTGAAGTGGTAAAACATGACATGAGCCTTTCAGCCAGATAAGAAAACCCTAAAAACACAGATCATTCCAATACATGAATTCAAAATACAGATACACTTAGTTCACACACTTTGGTTATAATATATACCGTTGCAGATCTCTTACGATTTATTGGAGGTCTTTAAGTTGTTAGAATGAAAAACATTGAAGGATCTTGGAAACACAGCATAACAAAAACTACACGTAAATGAGTTCATGGGTCTTTCTTATCAAAATAAAATGCCCATATATAGAACATTAAATGGGCTAAAAAATACACAAATAAAACGGATGTCCTCTGACAGTCCATTAGCGGGATATAATTCAGTGCAATACAAATAGACGTCACCGTAATAAACTCAACTCAACTTTATTTATATAGCGCTTTTACAATTTTCATTGTTACAAAGCAGCTGCACATGAGACACATTGACTACAAGCAAAACAATCAAAGTTGTACCTGCAAAAACAAGAAAAGGTTGAAAACACAGAAGACAGACACACCCACACACAAAACACTCCACACACACAACACGCACACGCACCAACACACACAGACACAGAGACACACACACACACACACGGATGCGCACGCACACACACACAACACACACACACACACACACGTACGTACACAGACAAGTACGCACACACACATACGCTCAGTGAGAGCACACATTTAGGATAAAGGAGAGAGAAGCACAGGTCAAATATAACAGATAATAAATTCCTATATGCAATATTAATTAAGTAATAAAGATGACAATAACATCCAACAGGATTTTGAGTCAAATAGCCAAGCATGATTTTATTATAATTCTTATAAGATTGTTTTCACACAACGCTAAAAATCCAAAAAGGAATCCCGTACATGTTTCTTCGGGATTTTTACCGTTTTATTTTCTTCCCTCCTCCTGAGTTGTGCATGTAAAGTGATATGACTAGTGTCACCTTTCTTCCATATATGTTTTGTGTCGACCATTAGGTTAAATGTTTTAATAATCACTAATAAAATAGTTGATGTTTAGTTTACATATTCATGATATACACACGTTCATAATATCAATCAAACAATTTGAGCATTTAGGAGCAAATGTGTCTACTTTTTAAAATTAAACAGAGAAACGATTACACTATTACAGAGCTACAGTATCTCCAGTCTTACCTCTCATAATGAATCACAGTAACATGATATTTTTTACTTTTCCTTGTCTACCTCTGTCTTTGCCACATCACTCAAACAAGTGTTCTGTTGAGCCGCCTGCTGTAGTACTTCTGTGCTGCTAAAACAAAAAAAGTGTGATCGACTTCATGCGGCGCTGCGCAGATTGCTCGACGTATGACATCTAAGTACCGCGAGAGTGATTGATTCAAAACTCTGCTTTAAACTCGCTCTCGCGGTACTTTATGTTATACGTCGTCGGTCTGCCAAGCGCTGCATGCATGCAGTCGTAAACACAAACAATTGCAGCCTAGCAATAGTGCTAGTTGCTTGCTCTATTGGAGTTGAAGCAAATTAAGGATGATATATTTTCCGTAGCTTTAATTTTACAACTTTATTACACAAACTGTGGCGTTTGGCAGGTAATGTTATGTAAAGTTAAGCTAAACATCTATTTCTTAAAGCGTCACGATGCGGTTGAGTATGTTTATGTCAATCGCTGGGAATGAGCTTAGCTTGGAGTGTTAACTTAGCTGCTTGAACTTCTAAAGAATAATAACATTAGTCACAGCGATATCTCGATGTCATTTCGGGAGTGTTATGTCCGATACAAACTGTACGTTATTTTTCTGTGTCCGCGTTGACAATAAATTAAACAAGTATTCGTCTTTTCTACTGTAACGTTACGCTATACATTCGTTTTGATATCCGATTTCGCTTGCAACATGTTAATTGTATGTTGTAACGTTAGCTTAATTGAGTATAAATGTCGTTTAAAAACTGGCAGAACAGTGTCTGCTTTTAATATCTGCCTTAACAAAAAATAAATGTTACGGTTTTGATATAGATATTGCGCGTGTCCTTGAAATATGTTGATCAGAATTGTTAGATTATTTTACTTGCATGTGATGAATTGTAAATATAAGGATATGGGTGGAGAAGGAGACTGTGTTACTGTCAAGGTCATAATTCACAGCTGGCAGGTCTTAAATTAGAAAGAGAGAAAATGAGAAGGGTAGGCCACACGTGCATCTTCATTTTTCCTGTTAGAGCAAAAGGCATGAGCACTTAGGGAATGTCATGGCTATTCCTCGAGGATATGTTTCGAAAGCCCTCAAGATGTGTTTAAAATCATGCAGAGGCTTTGACAGCCTTGCCTGGATGTCTACACAGAGCAAGACTTCCGCAGGAAACACTGGAATGTCTTTAACAAGATCAGGACATTTAAACATTTGTAGAGTGTCAGTTTTCATGACAAGCACATTATCAGGCTTTTGATTTAACTTTGAGGAATTCTTCATTGTGTCGCAGTTCTATCTTTCTTTATAACCTGTTGTGTAGATGTTTTAACTGATCATCGATATTGAGAATGTTCTGCTCTTTCAGGATGTCAGGATGGCGAGTGGCCCTGGCTTGCCGGACAGCCTGGTGCTGGAGATCTTCTTGCATCTTCCTCACAGAGCGGCGCTGAACGCTGGGCTCACCTGCCGTCAGTGGTTTGCTGTGTCACGGGACGAGTTCCTCTGGAAGGAGCTTTTTTACAGCTACTACCGCATCCCACGCTCAGTGCCACGCCACCCAGGTGCTCAGATTATATATACTTCGTGAAACCAGCAGTGTTTTTGCCGATCACTTGTGCATTATATTTCTTCTCTGTCTTTGTGTTTCATGTCTGCATGTTTGTAGCCGCTTTGTCATGGTACAGGGAGTTCAAGCGGCTATATGACTGTATCCCGTGTGTGGAGGTTCAGACTTTGAAGGAGCATCATGATCAGGTCTTGCATCTGGCCTTCTCTCACCGTGGACACCGCTTCTCCTCCTGTTCCAAAGACTGCACTGTTAAGGTAAGGTATGAAGCGTCTTGCTGCTCACTTCATAAAGACTTTAAATACCTTGCTTTTTAGTTCATTTGTGATCTGCAATTATTTATAAACTGGTATAATTGTAATGGAACGGTTCTTAAGTCCACACAATTTGTTAAAAGGCAAAAATAAGCACATCTGGTTGACATGTTGTCACAGTGTTGGTCATGCTGACTATTTTAAACATTTAGCAAATTCTTGTATTATTATGAGTGCAGCGACATTAGCTATGGCTAAAGGTCTTTCTTTAAAGCAACACTATGGAACTTTTGCTCACGGTTCCTCCGTGTGGTTGATAAGCGCAATTGTCTGTTACTAGTGTCGTAAATACTGTCGCTGTATAAGCTTCCCCAAGGGCAGCGCAAATCACGTGAATTATTTACGAAGCTGATGGAACAGGCGAATCCAGAAACATTGTTTGTAAACCATGTCGCACTCTTTCGCAGCCAGGGGATGGGCAGGGCTGTGTGTATTGACCCGAACACAGAACTTACAGAGTGTGGTTGTTGCCTCTCTGAGGCTGCTCAGGTAGCAGTGGCAGTAGAATTCGTCCGGTTAAGAGCTGTTTTACCACTGAAATCATTTTAGAGACATTATTTTAAGGTCGAAAAACTACAAAGTGTAGCTTTAATAGCGATTGGTAGGTTTGTTTGCCCAGAAAGTTAAAAGTACCGCTTTCTTCAACAAGACAGATCATTTTAGGTATCATTTAATTTCGCATTAGTAACACTTCTGCTTTTCTTGACATACAACATCTGGTATTTTTTAACCGGTAACATCTGTATTAGGGTGATTATCACAAAATCTTGGTTTCAAGATGTCAAAGATGATTTTCTTAAAAACATTCGCATCAACAAATTTCCTTTTTATTCATTAAAAACAAGGTATGACAAAAGCATTAACGTGAAAAGTTTTACTGACCTTTTTTTTACAAAAAAGCCATGAAATCTCATTACCGTAAACCATTTAAAAACAGTTTGATGCATGCTGAAAAAGAGAAGCCATGATGCCTAAGCAAGATTTTATTAATTACCCTTTAAAGGGTCCTATTTTTCAAACGTTTATGATGTGCTTAACAATAGTTCATGTTTTGATTTTCAAAATAAGTGTATATGTATTTTTACACCGTCATCTCGATTCTCAGAAAACAGGCTGTTGAGTTCCTGTTCCTGTTGAGTCTTTTGTGATTGGTCTACTGCTTTGAGTGTGTGTTGAGATGTCCCGACCATTACCCTATCCATGTTCAGGGGGCAGGGTCAATGTAAATTTTGGGATTCATGATGTAACAAACTAAAGTTTGTTGTAGTCCCAACGAGCCGTTCATTGTAGTTTTTTAAAAAGAGATTTCTGTTAAAGAAAATATCTTCCTTTTCTGTGAACCTATATTTTAATAGAAAATGATATTATATTATATGTTGTAATGTGCATGCGTCAAAACCCTTGTGTACACGTATGATTTGAAGGAAGTATACTTTGCAAGGCTGTGCGTTCGGCTGGACGCATGCTCTCGCGTTCGCGTAAAAAAAGAAGTATACCACAGGCATTAGATATGTTTCTTTAAACTTTAATTTAAATATCTGAGCGTGTAAACAGTCCCTTAAAAATGTTGCAGAGTATGAGAACGTCAGTCATGGACACTTCTCATTATTTCTTTATTTTTGTTATACATGAATATTCTGTCAGTTATTTTGTCATTTCAGAACATCTAGTAGAACATTCAATCATTTTCTTCAAAATATTTCAGTTTTACTCTGTTTAAATTACAACACAATGCCAAATCGGGAACGGTAATGAGAATTTCAGCAGAAAAAGCACTAAAATACAAAATGAATTCATTTCTATGTTAAAATGATGCTTTGTGCAACATAATTATGTTTATTATGATCATTTTTTGATCGAGTTGTTTTATAATGAAAATCTTTACTTCTATGATGTTTCGTGAGAGTGACCCATTACCTGCATTGTTTCTTGTAATTTCCTTTGAAGCTCGTTCTTTCAGTCTTTTTGTGTTTCTGTACATTCTCGTGAATACTATGATTTGATGCCACCTTTGATGTATTTCAGCTTTGGGACACAGAGTGTCCAGATGGCACCATCTCTTTGGTTCATAGCTCCAGCATGCGACAGTTTAACTGGGGTTACACTCAGTTCTCCCAGTTTAACGCTGATGACACACTCCTGCTGGTGTCAGGGGTTTACCTGGGCCCACATCACTCCTCCTCCGGCGAGATAGCAGTCATTAGTTTAGGTAGACACCGTTTTTGTATATACAGTACACCTACCACAGATACCCACAATAGCTATGACTGGGTTTATGATCGTCGCTCTTGTTATTGATCCGTAGAGAACTACACCCTGCTGTCTCGCGTAAGAAACAAGCCCTATGACGTGTTCGGCTGCTGGCTGAATGAGACTCACCTCATCTCTGGTAACCTGCATTGGATTGGCAACATGACCTCCTGTTCTGTTCTTTGGCTCAACAAAGCCTTCCAGGTTCAGATGAGTTTAAGTCCTCTGAAAGTGATGTTAATGGTCCAAAAATGACACGTTACATTTTTAAACCTAGTATTATACATCATTGCTTTTATGCTTAACAAACGTTCATTTTAAACATTTGTAAACACACCTTCTGAAATGAATAAATACATTTTTGTCTCTCTATATACAGGACATCGAGTCGGAAAACGTGAACGTGGTGAAGCGTCTCTTCAAGATCCAGAACATCAACGCCAGCACCATTCGCACAGTGATGGTGGCCCACTGCCGCCGTCACGACTCGCCGGACCTGCTGCTGGACTATGAAGCTCAGTCACAGGCTCAAGCCCAGCAGACGCAACATCACCAGCCTCTGCTCTTTGATCTGGGGAACACAGATAGTGAAGACGAGAAGGAAGATGATGAGGACAGCATGGATGAAGAGCGAAGAGACTACAGAGTCTCTGGACATTTTCCCTCATACAACCCATCTGGGATGCAGCGTGTTATACATGTAAGAGCCAAAAGGACAGGGTTGCACACTTGGTCCTTTTCAGGGGATGGCTAATAATCTGTTTCACTGCATTTAAATACCTTTTTAGTCAAACATTGATTGTGAAACCGATCTCTGTCATATAATGTCAGTGTATGTTAGAGGTTTTTTCTGTTTTGGTCATCAGGGTCGTCAGAAGACAGGAGCTCGTGAGCGGGAGTTGGAGGCACAGGTGGCCCGACTGATGGGTAGCAGCCACACCAAAGCTCCTAATCCAAACCTGGTGTCTCCATCTGCCGCAGGAGAAGGAGAGGACAAGACCTACCTCCTCTTCACCACCGGCAGCCTCACCTACTCCCCTCACCAGATAGGTAAATGCGCTTTTGTGTTTTTCATACAACACACTGCACAGTTGATGACCGAAGGTGTGTACAACCACGTACCGCCCAGTTTGTTCTCTTACCTTTTGTTTCGAAAAGAGCATTGATTTGCACTTGATTTGATTCGATGTCGTTAAAGGGACAGTTCACCCAAAAATGACCCACCCTCGAGTTGTTTTAAATCTGTGTAAACGTCTTTGTTGTGATGAACACGCAGAAAGATATTTGCACGAATGCTTGTAACCAAACAGTGCTTGGCTACCATTGACTACCATAGTAGGAAAAAATTCAACAACGACTTACTCATTTGTAAGTCGCTTTGGATAAAAGCTTCTGCTAAATGACTCAATGTAAATGTAAAATGACAATGGTAGTCAAAGGCGCCCTAGAACTGTTTGCTTTCCTACATTCTTCAAATTATCTTCTTTTGTGATCAACGGAACTTTGAACGATTTTTTTCCTACTATGGTAGTCAATGGTGGCTAAGAACTATTTGGTTCCAAGCATTCTTCCAAATATCTTTCTCTTATTCCAAAAATGTCTGGGTTGTGTGTATATGCTGTTGTGTGTTTGTGTCAGGTATCAAACGGATAATGCCTGATCAGATGACTACGTGCGGGCCTGTTTTGGGAGAGGAACGCAGCACAGAGTTCTTTGATTCGCTGGATCATGTGATCGACATACATGGTCACATCATCGGCATGGGTCTGTCACCTGACCACAGGTGTGTGTGCTGTGAAGAAATAGATGACTAACATATCGCTTTTCTTTTTATGTGCTTATGTTGTTAACTTTGGACTTCAGACTGCATGCTTTTGCTCTTTTCTTAATGGTGCTTGTGGGTACAAAACTCACTTCTGTGATACCCCTTAAGTTTACTATTACTATTGCTATGAATAGAAAGTGGTTGATATACTTTTGTCAAATATTTATTATACAGTTATATAAAATGTTTTGACCGGTAATCACAAATAACTGTAAAACCCCGTTGAATAGTTCTGGTACTTCATTGGTCAAAATGTTGGAACCCTGCAGAAATGAAAATGTTTGTGGATTTTTGTCGACAGGTACTTGTATGTGAACAGTCGAGCGTGGCCGGTGGGCTGCGTGATATCAGACCCCATGTCTCCTCCACCAATCGCAGAAGAGATCGACCTGCATGTGATTGATCTGAAGAGTCTGAGAGAGGAGCGCCGGAGCCTTCGAGCCCACCGGGCATTCACTCCTAATGATGAATGCTTCTTTATCTTCCTCGATGTCAGCCGGGACTTTGTTGCCAGGTATCCCACAACCCCTGATACCATCACATCCATTTCACAGTGCATTATTAGATTTGTTAACTAGTGCACTAGTTATTTTATAAACCACTTTGTTGTCTGACAGATTACGTTTTTAAACCCTTTTTAAAGGAATAGTTTGCCCAAAAATGGTCCCCATTTGGACTTTGCATAGTAGGAATAAAAATGACTATGGTCAAGTCAATGGGGACTGTTTTTGGGTGAACTATTCTTTTATGGTATTTTTCGGGCTATTGTAATTGTAGTAATCACTTTCCCCGCAGTGGCGCAGAGGACAAGCACGGTTACATCTGGGACCGGCACTACAACATCTGTCTGGCACGTCTGCAGCACGATGACGTGGTCAACTCTGTGGCCTTCAGCCCAGCTGACCAGGAGCTGTTGCTGTCCGCCAGCGATGACTCCACCATCAAAGTGTGGCGCTCGCCACGCATGGTGCGGCTAAGCCAGAGCCCCTCGCGGCCCCCCAGGGCTCGCAAACTTCTCTCCTCCCTGCTCGCCCACAGAAGTGCTCATTTGAACGGTAAACCCTGACCTGAGGTCTGGCGGACGTCACATGACGGAAGTCACAGAGGCTTTGTATGAAGACACTCATGAATGAATTAGGTCAAAAACTGTCAAGAATGTTTGACTTCCAGAACAAGGATACAAGTGTTTCCAGTGGCCCACTAGCAGGGCGCACCGTGACCACACGTCTGTTTGATAGGTGAATAGGAATTGGGCTTTTCTGTTTCGAGAGTTGTTGCTGGAAACCGAAAATTTGTGGCCAGATGTGCATATTAAGTAAAGATCACATTTTTGTGTATGTGTGATGTACAGTCGTGGGTCGTCTGCACATTTGTACTTGACCATTTTATTTTGGCTGTTTTTTCTTTGTTCTTTATTGTTAGATGTAGACTGATCTTGACAACACGGTAACTGTTTTGGACTAGAACAAAAAAAGAACATGTATGGTCTGAATGTTCAAGTACCCACCAATAGGAAGGAAATCAAAACTCAATTGTGCTTGTTCTGTGGTCCAGTGTAGCTGGTAAGCCCTAATTTAACTTATGGAAAGACGATTAAAATGATTACGGTTATGGAATGAAAATGCAGATGTTTACTTCTGAGGAGCCCAGTCCATGCTTTATTTGGTTATTGTGTCCTTTATGTTGTGTGGGGTTTTTAGAAATCATAAATATAGTTGACAGTTGTAATATTTCCCCCAAAACCATCC
This sequence comes from Triplophysa rosa, assembly GCF_024868665.1. Classification (NCBI taxonomy): domain Eukaryota; kingdom Metazoa; phylum Chordata; class Actinopteri; order Cypriniformes; family Nemacheilidae; genus Triplophysa; species Triplophysa rosa. The sequence goes on from NC_079891.1 coordinate 8,050,694, forward strand.
TGAGTTTCACCATGTTACCTGCAGAAGCATTTTTCTCAGATGTTTATATTTCAACTTGAAATCAGTTAAAAAAACATTAGGCTCATTAGGATTTTGTGACATTATTTTCATAACTAAGCAAATACACTTGAATGCAGCATCTTTTTTAATTGGAGGTATTTACACATCACTGTATTATTATATATATAACTGCCTTTATTTATACTTTAATAATCATTCTTACAATGATAAGAATATATTACCATTCAGAATATTACATGTAAAGGAAAATACAACATTGCAAAAAATCCGGCCCTAAAGTTCATATTTATTTTTTCTGTCTTATATTTGATATTTGTCTTGAGTATATTTTTTGAGGTAAACACAAATATGAACTATAAATTGCATACAGTGAAGTTTATACTGTATATACCAGCTCCTGTACATCATTGGAACTCTATGCAGAATCAGGGGTGCTTTGCAGTTTAAACCCATAAACAGCATCCCTTTATATTATAGATATTCAACAGAGGTGCTCGTTTCTAACCTCAGATGTTCATCCCTTATGTGTAGGATGTCTGCATGTGAAGCTCAGGTCTACAGTAATATCCGTTACTTGGTTATGGTTGTGTATTACCTGTGGAAATTTTTTTCTTTTGGTCCCTTAAGATTTTATTTGTGCACGCCAGGCAAGTTTAATTTTACCTCATTCAATTGAGTTTGGACCACAGTGCCCAGCAGAAACTCTAGTTGTGAGTGGATCATTGGCAGTTGTTTTGTTTTAAATGGACTGGTTACCTCTGTCTTCGTGACATGAGGCTTGAACTTCTAGTACATCGAGTTGCCCCTTGCATTGGGTATTGTGGTGTAGAATTAGTTTGATCCATTAAACCTTTTTCTTTTACTAGACCGTACTGTGATTTTTTTTGGACTTTTTATCTCCTTTAGTCATTTTGACTGGGATTGTCAAAATATTTAGATGTATTTGGATTCAGTGCTCCTTTTTCAAAAGTATTTCAATCAAAACATAGCTCATACAATATACAATAATTGTAAAATAATAAAACTAATATTAATGAGATAATAATACACCAATAAAAGTAAGGTCTGGCTTCACTAGAATCTCTGAAATGTCCTAAAGTAGGACCTAAATTAAACTAAAACTTAATAGATTATTATAACTATAATTATTGCTTCTTTTATAGGTGTTGGGGAAATATCCTTTATTATTATTATGAAGGAAATGGACACGGAGAACAAGTTTCTGTCTTTTCCAAGAAAGTTTATTATCGTCTGGCAAAGTTCTTACCCATGAGCGAAGATCCTCCTAAAATCAGTTTGCGCACATTATTTATATCAAGGACTACAGTCAACACATTCAAATGCAAAGAATACATAATAACCCCATATTAATGATAAGGTAGCACATTTATTTGTTTATATGAAAGCTAGTGCCTCGTGGCTTTACCACCAAGGTTAACATACCATTTGAATCAACATCTCTACATTCACTTTTTTTTTAATAACTATTCCATAATGTGTTCATGTAAAGCACCACTGGTACAGCATTGCGTTGGTGGGGCAAAAGGTTATGGGATACAATCCCAGGTAGCACACAAACGTATAAAATGTATTGGTGCTATATCATGTTGTAATATGTATTATATGTATCTAATTGATTAAAAGCATGTGCCTAAAACATAAATGAATATATATATATATATATATATATGATTTAATCAAAAAGCATTACTTATATATAGACTACTTGAATCAAGATATATGTGCTTTTCACATGGACGTGCATACATAATAATGTATATAATCTAAAGCCATGAACTGACAGCTAAATTTATACATGATGATGCTTAACAATAAGGTTCCGTTTGTCAACATTAGTGAACATGAACTAACAATGAGAAATACTTCTAAAACACAGAATAATGAAATAAATGTATGCATGAACAATCAATGTATTAACTAACATCAAAGATCAATAAATGCAGTAAACCATACTGTTCATTGTTGGTTCATGTTAGCTAATGCATTTACCAATAAAGCGCTACCATGTATACAAGCGATAATAAATGAAACAAAAAAGGAAACATAACTTTTTCATTTTTTCAAATTGTCACCAAAATTGTAAGAACCCGTGGTGACACAGATGTCACAAGCACCTGATGATCTGGAAGGGTCTTTTTTAATCTTTATCCCAGACTTTTAACTCAGCTAGTTTCTCAGTGACATCTACTGTGTGTGAGTTTTTTTGCAATGACAACATTTCCAAAACTATAGTCTGTCTGGTTGCAGCATCAACAATTTAAAAAAAGGTAGGTTTATATTAATTTAACAATCGTGATGTTTTAATAATGCCTCCTGTATTAGAGGGCGACTCGTAGTAATCGAGTCAACTAACCAGTACGTATTAGCGTGGAGAAGAAGCGGTTTGCATGTTAACGCAATTTACCATGGTTTTACTTTTGTATTTATAGTATAAATCATAGCGACCACAAATTATAGTCCAGTACTGTAAATGTTGTTTACAGCTGTAGTTCTGTAAAAATGCCAGTATTTTACTGTAAACTTACAGCAGAAAGTTTTTAATTATGATGGCAGATTTTCTCAAAAAACAGCGTACACCCCATGCTAACCTTAGGTTGGTGCCTTTTAGAAGGGTTTGAACCAGATTAAACATCTACATCTCACTATTTGTAGCTGTTTAATGCTCAAGCCCAAATAAAAAGTAGTCAAGCCCAAGCTCAGATGATGTTAACAACTAAAAAGGGTCATGCAGAGAATGAAATCGCTGTAAGTCAGGATGTGTAGACGTGATCAGCTGGGTACACTAATATTGCTACTGGTGTAAATTTATCAAATATTAATGCATTGTTTATATGTTACATAATGGTCTATAAAGGCAACCAAATAATTCATTTCTATGAGCTAAATATAGCACTTGCTAAACAATTAGCAAAAACTGATGTTCAGTTATATAGCTAGTTTCTAAATATGTTGGAAAGATAAGCCAGGACGCATATATACCTAAGATGAAAAACTAAACTTAGAATAACAATACTAATCATATAAATATTTAAGTACTTTATAAACACTGGCAAGTGTTTTAGTTATAGTTTAGCAGCTTATATTATATATTAGTAAATACATCTATAAATGCAGTTTTAATTTAGTTCTATACAATACTATTAAAATTCTATAGTTATGGTTGTGGAACATATCCACAATATAACAATCGCTATTTTTATAATATAATTATTATAATAAAAATGTAGTTTTCCACTCTTATATGCAAAAGCTTCCGCAGCTATGCCATTATTAGATATTGTCATCGATGACAATATTATTCTTAGTTTATTACAATTCTTTACAAGCCGGTGAGATCAACTATGGCTTTGATGAATATGGTATCATCTCTCAGGTAAGAGCTTTTGCCTGCTAGCTTGGCGAGGGGGCAAAAGAGAGGGCAGCCGCTGGCTATGTTCATCTCACTAATGGGCCTCTGGAAGGATGTGGAACTCACGTCAGGTCTGAAAGCATCGATGATGTGCTCTCTGTTGTTCTGGTCCAAAAGCATTAATGTCACCTGGACGAAAATAAAACAACAGTTACAAAGGCTAAAGGGTAGTTCTAAATTATAAATACAACGGTTGCCAGGTTTTGTTAGAACAAACAGACAGGCAGCCTGGAGAGACAGGGGAATAAACTACAGCTCTTTAAAGACTGCAGGTAATAACAAATGATTTACCTTCTGGCTGAAGGGCCACTTCAGCAGGGCGTCATATTTGCCTCTCATGACCACGAAGAAGAGAGAGAGATGAGTGCCTCTGCCAGTGCCATCACCATTCAGATAGAGTCTCAGACACATCTTATAGCCATATTTACTGGAGTAGAATGCTGGAGGACACAAAACAAGTGGTATCAGTATGTGAAATGCACTACAGGATATAAATGTAGATGCATTACTTTGCCAAATAAGGACCTCTATTTGACATTATGAAAGCGAAAGTTTGCAGTCAGGGAAATAGGGGGACATCCAAATGCCATAAAACGAAAATGAATGCATGGTCAGCCATGTAAACAATATTTGGATAGTAACATACACAATATATCAAAAGTCTCAGAATACAAAGTCCATCCATCAGTCTCTATGATATATTGGTCCCTCCCTTCAATGCAACGCAATAGGATTTTTATTTTTTATTATCCACCGGGCAAAAATCAAGCAATAATTTAAGCACAACCATAAAATATAAAATTGCCTCACCTGGTGAGAACATAGCAGGTGCTCGGCCCCCCACAGCGTCTTGTCTGCGGCGAGAGAAGTCTGCTATTTTCCATATGAAAACTCCATCGTAAGTGCAGAACTGCATCTCCCGCAGAGACTGCTCGGATTCTGCTAACTGCAGATCTCGCATAGTTAAAGTACGCTCCAGCTGTCTAACCTAAGCAACCACCACAAACAAACAAGAAAAATATCAAGGTTAATAAGACGTGTATGTTTGGTAATCTTTTTTGGCAGACATACATTTATTACACTATATGTATGTTTATTACACACTGTCTGGCCAAAAGAAAGTCACACACCTCAATATTTTGATGTACTGCCTTTAGATTAGATTACGGAGCACATTTTGGGATTGTTTTAAAAACCTGAACAGTCACAATTTTTAATTCCGTCCGGAGTTACATTTTTTTCTGGGCGACATTTTGTATTAATGATGGGAGAGTAAAAATACATTTTAAATCTTAAATGTATAAATCACTGCAATAGTGAACCAATCGTAGGCGAGTATCAACCTTTTTTGGCAAGGCACTGTGTATTATTCAAAATAATCTTATAATTCCTATAATTCAAGGACACAAAATACTGGGATAAAAAGTAATAGCAGTTGTATCAAGTCAATTCTTCGATCATTTTCCCAAGATTGACACAATGTCCTGTTGCAACATTTCATTTAGTTAGCTTTCAATAATGATAATGCGTGAGAATTTTCAGGTATGGCCTTCCCCATTCTTGTTTCCCGGCAGTAGTGGAATGTGGAGTTTGGTGCCTGTGTTAAAACACCAATCAACAGGCGAAAAAGTCCAAAAACAGGTTCCACATGAATGAAGGATGATGGCAGAGACAGCTGTGGCTCTTCTGTCAATCGGGAGCAGCCAAAAAACAAATGTCCATGTTTGAAGAACAGCCCAAGTGTTAGAAATCCTACTACTGAACGTAAATGCTGGAATACACTACTCGACTTTTAAAACACTAGGAATCATAGACTAGTCCAGGGGTTTCTAGGACTAGTCCCACTTTACGATGCAAGGGACCCCCAGATATGATGGGGATCCCCTTCCTAAAATACATATTTATCTATATACACTACCGGTCAAAAGGTTTTGGACACTCGAGTAAAATGTTTCTCATTATTTTTGATCTGAAGGCGTATGCTTAAATGTCTGAAATGTCTTAAATTTTGCAAACATACATGTTTTCATGGCAAAACTAGCATTTTATTTAATAAAAAATGTTTTTGAAATGGATGACTGACTGAATAATAAAGAAAGAACAGCCAAATAAGAGCACAGAATAGATGAGAACTCCTTTAATGGTCTTTAAAAAGCATCTCAGGGTGAGACCTCAAGTCCCTTATAAAATTCTAGTCAAAAGGTGAAGATGAGGATGATCATATTTAACACGTTTTAAATATATTTTTTAATTTTTTAGTTAGTTTAACATACAGTAATTCCCATAGTTCCCTTTGTTTTATTTCATAATTTTGTTTATTATTGTTCTAAAATGTAGAAAAAATATGACTACATAAGTGAGTAGGTGTCCAAAAACATTTGACTGGTAGTGTATATATTTTTTGTAAAAAAAAAAATTCAAGCTGTGTAAAATAAAAATAAGAAGTGTTCGATGTATAAATCTGAACAGAATTTTTTTTATTCAAATTTATTTGGAAAGTATGCATGTAACAAGAAAGAGATAAACACTCAATATGAACACTTCTAAATGAAACAGTAATAATGTTCAATAGACTTAGTTTTAGCTGTGTCTTTTTATTACTCAGAGATTTTCTGAGACCCCCCTAAAATCTTCAGGAGACCCCCGGGTGGTCCCCATCTTAAAACCCCCTGGACAAGCCAACAGAGAAAAAAGAGCTGGGTGTCTTAAATTAAAACTACCAGACTTTCACATCTTTCTGAACACAACAAACAAACAAACCGTTGCTACGGGACATATTACAGACCGCAGTAGTTGTTTTAGCAACGAGAACTCCAAACAAGACATTTGGATGCGCATTTGGATGCGGTCTTTGAAGGGTAGACGCTTGGTGGGTAGCAACCCTTCATACACTATGATATGTTCTAAAATAATCTCAAATTATCAAACATGTTTTGATATCCTCAGACTAGATGGAATCATAGTCTGTGTCCATCATACACTGCACGTTTCATGTGTCATGTAGTGTATTCCAGTCTTAAACTGAGGGCTTTCATTGGCGTTTTAAACTGCAAACCGCTGGACTTGTGTTCCAAATCTGTATGACTTCTGTAGAACAGGAGTGTTGGTCAAGTTTTTTAGTTTTTTGAGACCTATCCCTTAAAATAAAACGCTCCAACTAGGGGTGTCACAATATTCAGGCACTGGCAATAACCGTGATATCAACAACCAAGATTATCGATGTCGCATTAACACTACACACAATAATATAGTACATAATTCAATGGCAAGTTCTAGTTCACCCTGCAAAACTTGAGTTACACACCTGTTTACATTGCGATAATATTGTTATCGTTAAAATATGATATTGTGACACAGCCCTAGCTCCAACCCACTGTCATAAAACAACATCGTTCAATACGTCATGACTGGTTACCTGCAGGACGACAGGCTCGCATCACGTAGCAGAGAAACAGACAGACCATCTCTGCTATCCAGGAGAAAAAACAATCCTATAAATCGACTTAGGGACTGATCTTTGACAGCTATTTATTGTACGTGCATCACGTGCTCCATGGTGTATTCGTACCTTAGTCGACAAGTTTTCGATCTTGTCCTGATCTATTCGATGTTGCCGTGACAGCGCCTCCAGTGTGAGGGCCGCGCGCTCCACCTCTCGATTCAGAACGCATACTATGTTCTCCAATGCTGTGACTTTGTGCTGCACGCTCGGGCTGCCTCCTCGTCCCACATTATGCGCTGCGGCGTGAGCTCCCACCAGGGGTGCGTCTTCGGGTCCTCGATATAATCCCAGCCCAGAGTCTTCCTGCCATTCTCCGCCTGTTTCAGGACGCAGCCGCACAGTGGACAAAACCCCCAACATGAGACGCAGGTGCTCTATGACGCTCATCTGCTCATGTTCCTGCTGCTTGCCATTGTCCAACTATAAACACAAAAATATTTTGATTACATACGGATATAATGTATACTACATACACAATAAATCACTGTAAATAATAAACTCAAATAGTTTTTTCGATTATTTCTCTTTTCCTGTATATTGTATGTATTGAGGTCGGTATGAGCTTTTGAATGAAATAACAGATTTCCGATGTCCTTCCCTTTCTTGAAATTGTATGTATCTGTCATTAATTCAGTCGTTTTTCTAATTAGAATCTAAATGTACAATCTTAAGACGCTAGACAATTTTTTTGCAGTTAGTTCTGCAAACATATATCTTATATAAGTAATAAATAAATATATATACAGTATATAATTTGACACATTTGTTTATTAGCATAAATATAATGATTCCGATCACAAATGTAAACACAATTTTTTTAGCTAGTTTTGTTAATTTACATAATACCACATATTCTATGCATGTATATGTTTATTTCTTGTTTTTCATCTTATTGCACTACACTACAGTAATATGGCATTAATGCAAAGCAGCTTTGCAACAATTCAAGATTGTGAAAAGCACTATAGACATCGATTTGAATTGCCTACTAACTTTTTATGACTACTAAAAGCGTTTTTTAAATATTTCTTTGTCAGTTTTGTCTTTGACCAGCAGAGGGCACATGCTTAAAAACTACTGTCAAGGTATACAAATAAATATATTTGGTTTCCCTTGAAGACTTCAAAAGTAAGAGAAGTATTATTTAAACATGTATTCATTTAAAATCTATTTTTATGTTGTTTTCAAATGCATTTCCATCGAATGAACCAACTGAACCCTATTGTGAAGTAACAACATATGCAGGTATGTTGTAAACGGAAGTGGAACTTCACATAATCCACACCAGGGTTTTCCTGCATTGGAGGCGCTGTTTCGTTATCGGCACACTGAGGCGCTAAAAAGTGTTGTAGAACAAGAGCTAGCTGTGTTTCACTGCTGTTTGTTTTGCATCCAAGTACGTTTAATTGCTTGAAATTTTTTAATTAACATGACGTACATCATTGTAATGTCTTTAGCTGTGCAGTTGGATCGTTGAATCAGCGTTTACTGTACACAGCGAGTTCGCCAGTATGAACGCACATTGCGTTCAGAACGACTCGCACTCGAATGACTCATTTTAACCGATTCATTTAAACTATTGAACTTTTCAGTCACTAGCGAATATAATAGATCTTTGAATCATTTAAAGTGAACCACAGAGAATGCAAGATGTGAATGAGCTTCGCTCATTTAGTAAGACTGTACAGTATAATTCAGTTGGCTATTGTGGGCTGAAAAGTTAGTTGAAAAATGATCAAATATAAAAAAATATTTCTGTTTGGTTGAATAAAAGTAATGTTTTATATAACTTAATAATTGTCATTTTAATCTAATTTTATTAGAACTTTTGGCAACACTTTACAATAAGGTGCTGTCAGTTAACATTAGTAAATGCATAAACTGACATTAGCTAACAATGAACAATTTAGTTTTTCAGCATCTATTAATCCTTGTCAATGCTAGTTCATGTCAATACAGTTATTCATGCTAGTTCATGGTGCGTTAACTAATGTTAACAGTGACGACGTTTAATTTTAATCATGTATTAGTAAGTGCTGAAATGAACATGAATTAATATTAATAAATGTGTAGAAGTATTGCTCATTGTTAGTTCATGTTAGCTAATGCATGAACTAATTGCTAACAAATAGAACCTTATTGTAAAGTGTTACCGAACTTTTAATATGTCAAAGTCACTTTGGTTAAGCCACTTCAAGGTACGGTAGGCCTACGTGTGTGTGTACAAGATCAGGATGGCACCACCTCCGCCTCATTTTGAGCCAGGAAAAACCCTGCCTACACTCTAGATTATTTACGTACCATGTTCGTCACATGACTTAAAATAGAACCAATGGAATAGTTTAAATGTTATGGTTGTGACTAAGACAATATTTAATGCTTGTGACAAAGACAATATTTCAAATTTCAGACATTTTTAAGTAGGTCACTGAACATAGCAAAACCAACACAAATTAAAGCAAAAATACTAGTATGCTAAATTCTACAATGCTGTTATATAAAAAATACAATCTATATATAAAACAAGGCCTCAAATTATAACTTCGAACTCAAAATTAAAACTTTATATGCTTTAACATAACACACTTTCTGGGGCATTCTTTTTGTGAAGCTGTTAACAACACCTTAGTTTAATAATATGTGTATTAAGTAACAGACCGGTTGTAAAAGTGACATTAGCATGTGGCTAATCTGGCCTTCAGGGTTTCGTGAGAAGCACAGGCCATATCTTGTTTCTATTCTCAGTTTCCACGAACATCCTGCTATAGCGCACTGTATTCAAAGGAAATAGATACGCACCACTGCTCTGCATCCAATCTCACTGAACTGACATGCTGACTTGGACTTTGCACAGGACTTGATGTGCTCTTGAAACTGAAAAAAAAAGAGACATGAAAGATATATATCAGATGCAAATCTCCTGATACAGCCGTTTCATAAATGATGAAATGGTGACTTGCTCTTCCAGTGAAACTGGCTTAGAAAGCAGCTGCAAAACTGCTTTAGCACAATTTACGAGAAAACATAACTAGCAAGTTAGGTTGAGGTAGACTTAGGTTGAAACTAACCTTTTCTCTGGGAATTTTCTTTTTGCCACAATCTTTACACTGCATAGGAAACTTCTGACAAATTTCATCATGTGCCTTTATAGAAAGAATGGAAGAGTCAGTAAGGAATTCATTCCAGCAACAGCCATTTTGAAAAAGTACAGTTCAGCCCAATGTCATTATAAACCCATAACCCACATGACCCAAAGCCCACATGACTCAGACAACAACTTTGTGTGAGGAACAGAGTACTGAAATCCAGAGCTGGACAGACACGGGTCATTTTAGTTTGGAATTTGACTATTTTCATTTTTGGGTGAACTTTCACTTTAAGAACCACTTACCACTGTACATGTCCGTGAGTGTATTCAAAACTTTGAGGAATGGAATGGATCTTTACCTTAATTTCTTTGAAGTTGAATGTGACTTTGCAATATTTGCAGTTGAGCGTTCTGGCCTCACATTCACGTTCATTATGACGGTCTTTCTCGCTGAGCAAGATGAGTGCTTGACATGCTTCACATTTAACACGCTCAAACTCACAGCGACCTTCATGCTGACCCTGGAGAAGCAAATAAAACACGACCTGTTAATGACATTTTACGTCAATGACGTCATTTAGTAGCAGCACTGTAGTGAGGATTCTGCCCATATTCCCCGATGACTCAATTGTAAACGAAGAAATCATATTACAACACCACTTTTTATAACATATTATAACGAAACTAAAACCAAACTTATTAGCAAAATGAACACTTGTACATACATCAGCATGACAAGAACTCCCTAAAATGATAGAAACCATCTTTTTTTTTTAGCTTGGTGTGATTCCTGTTAGTTTAAATGGAGAGGACGGGGTTTATGACCTATAGACCATGGGCATTTTCCAAACGGCATTTATGTGCGAAGGGGACGCCATTTGTAGGGGCGTTCCAAACGAAAGTGAACACGTGAATCCCTTTCAGAAGGGCCCTTTCAGAAGTCCGCTAGCTAAGGGCACATGCCATGGTCACTTCAAGGAAGTGAGTTCCGTTTGTGATCACGTGATCTTGGATTACGAGTTCTTGCAACGCATTTTGAAGTAAATATGAAGCGGGATTTTGAAGTTTCCTACAAATCTAAGCACAATCATTTAGTTTGTATTTGTTTTATACTATTTTTGTCAGTGATACATATGATTTAACATAGTTTGTATATAGTAAAAAGATGATTTAGTTTATAGGAAAGTATGTTTAATATGTTTAAAAATAGCTGTTTATAGGTTTCCTTTATCATATATTCCTTTTATTAATATCAAGTGGAGTGAAAAAACAAAGTGAAATAAGACATAATTACACAATATTTAACAAGAAGTATTAAAAATGTTTATTTTCAAAAAATGAGCACTGGATTCAGAGTGCATGTGGGGCATTGTCAAGCTAACATTTGGCCAGTCATTCCCTTTGTGAAGGAAGTTCCAAACACATACACGAGAGACAGTAATGCCCTACACCCTTCAAAGAGTTAACTTCAAGGGCTCAGCCCTTCGAAGGGAGTAGGGCATAGGGATGCTCACTTCCGTTTGGAAAATGCCCCGTTTCATCGGACGCACGCGCACCTGACCCTCAGTTAACTTCCGGTTTGTGCTTGGCTAGTGTCTAATAATGTAATTAATATTATTTTGTATAATTTATGTTAATATTCATTTGTATTATTATTTTACTTAATAATAATTGTTTTAAGCAAACGATTTGTTGAATTTTGTTGTACATTCATTTTTATTAAATAAACAATTTGTTGAATATAGCTTTCCTGTGGCTCAGTGGTTAGAGCATGGCACTAGCAATGCCAAGGTCATGGGTTTGATCCCAGGGGATTGCACAACAAAACCAGTCTTACGTGTCAATTTTTCGAAATTGAGATTTTTACATAATCTGTAAAATGAATAAATAAGCTTTCTATTGATGTATGAGTTGTTAGAATAGGACAATATCTGGGCGAGATACAACCGTTTAAAACTCAGGAATCTGAGAGTGCAAAAAAATCAAAATATTGAGAAAATTGCCTTTGAAGTTGTTAATCAGGTGCACTGTGGCAGGCCATCCACTCACAAAAATAAAGTTTTTACATATTTAAGGTAAGAAATTTACAAAATATCTTCATGGAACATGATCTTTACTTAATATCCTAATGATTTTTGGCATAAAAGAAAAATCGATCATTTTGACCCATACAATGTATTTTTGGCTTTTACTAAAAACGTTCCCGTGCTACTTAAGACTGGTTTTGTGATCCAGGGTCACAAATGTATAAAACAATGCAATGTAAGTCGCTTTGGATAAGTGTCTGCCAAAATGCATAAATATTCCAAATGTTGGAGAGACAAGTTTAGCCAAGTAACAGTTAATCTCGGTTTCTTTTGATTGTTATCAGAAATAATCTACAGGCACTCTATTGTTTGTGAATGTGTACCAGAAGTTTATGGCGTTATTATAATGACAAATGTCGCGAGCGCATTATTACAAGGCGAGAGCGCATTCTTGTCATACGAGCGCGCGAATCTCTCCGCTCGCACGCCGATTTCCTTTGCTCGTGCACAAAACTGGACGCGCGCTTTCAACTATACGCTGCTCTCTTATGAATTTTCTCTCCTCTCGCTCAGTGAGCGTGTGCGCACTCAAAATGCGTTCCGTGCGTCCACGAATCTTTTGGTACTCTTGCTCTCGAGAGGTCCTCCTGTGTGTTCCAGGCATTATAGGCTGTCAAAAGTAGTCAACCAATCAGGGATAGGCTTCCACGGTGGGCCAATGAAAACGCGACCTTTTACATGGCATCTTATTGGTTGAAAGTGACTCGACGTTTTCAACGAAGCGAGATGGATCCACCACGTTCTCAGGTAACAATATTAATATATTTGATGCAACATTATTAGTCAAATGTGTATTAGAAATGAACGGGGCATTAGGATGCTTTGTAGGCTACATATAAACGTCAGTTTAACTACCATGTTATTCAGACAAAACAGGCCAACACCCTCAAGTTCATGTGGTCCTCATGCATGTCCTACACTAAACATAATATTGTCAAAATAGTACTAAATTGATTACCGAACAATTTAGATTGGTGTCTTAAGTTAGCTTTATTCTAAAATAATATTTACTACAAGTAACGGTACATATCAAAACAATAATAGCACTGGAGCATTTGGAAATATCATATAATATTCTATACCTATTTGGTTATGCATTTAATGCGTTTGCAGACACACACTGTAAGTGTTCTGCATTCAGTGTTCCAGAAGTTCAGGGCACACAACTGAACTTCTATGCAATATACCAAACGCTCCCTTACCGTTCATTTATAATATACATTTGATGAATAATGTTGCATCAAATATATTAAAATTGTTACCTGAGAACGTGGTGGATCCAGAGGCATATTAAGACCTCATGGTGCCCCCCATCCACCCACCTACCCACACGCAAGAATCCACTCATTAAAAGATTTATATATTAAAAGATTTTATAAGAATGAAACTCAGCAATTTACAATATACTATTTTACAAGAATTACACATTAACATGACACTTTTGTAGAAAAGAACACGAAAAACAACTCTTTTCATCAAGCATTTTTAACAATTAGGCCTACTGTAGTTAAGAGGTCGCATTTTCATTGGCCCGCCGTGGAAGCCTATCCCTGATTGGTTGACTACTTTTGACAGCCTATAATGCCTGGAACACACAGGAGGACCTCTCGAGAGCAAGAGTACCGAAGGATTCGTGGACGCACGGAACGCATTTTGAGTGCGCACACGCTCACTGAGCGAGAGGAGAGACAATTCATAAGAGAGCAACGTATAGTTGAAAGCGCGCGTCCAGTTTTGTGCACGAGCAAAGGAAATCGGCGTGCGAGCGGAGAGATTCGCGCGCTCGTATGACAAGAATGCGCTCTCGCCTTGTAATAATGCGCTCGCGACATTTGTCATTATAATAACGCCATAGAAGTTAAGGTGGGGTCACAAAAGTGCGCATGCGCAGTACCTTTTGTTAATGTTGTTAAGATGAAACCGTCTATACTGCAGCCAGCCATCAGGGTCACCAATTGCCTTGGCTTTAGGGATGCACCGAATGTTCGGCCACCGAAAATGTTCAGCCGAAAATAGCAAAAAACGCAAGTTTGGCCGAATGTGTGAAATGGCCGAATAAATTTTACCGAACATGACTCGTGATACGATCAAGCAGCAACCAGCGCAGAGAGAAAGAGAGAGACGCGTGCGCTTTATTACTGCCGCAAACATTTTGGCAGTGCGTGTGTGTGTCTGGGTGTTCATGTTGGTATATCCTGGTGGGGACCTACACCTGAATGCACACCAACTCATGGGGACTCGTGTCACTGTGGGGTCCTCGTGAGCACAAAAGCTTATAAATTGTACAGAACAATCATTTTTAATAATCTAAAAATGCAAAACATCTTCTATGATCTTTAGGTTTAGGGGTTGGGTTAGGGGTAGGGGATAAAATATACAGTTTGTACAGTATACAACTCATTACGCCTATGGACTGTCCCCACGGAGATAATAAATCAGACATGTGTGTGCGTGCGTGCGTGTGTGTGGAGCATTTTAAAGTGTCAGATAAAGACACAGCACGGGACTTGCCGCACGGAAGTAAATTTCCGAATGAAAGCGTCTTTACCGGTCAGTAACTTTACTTCAGACGGAAGCGGGCAGTCTGACAGTAGCCCCGCCGCTCGCGACATCCTTTGACATCATACAGTCGTCGCGTGCACACAGTTCCCTGTACTAACTCAGCCAACATTGGTATGTGGGCCCCATGTGGGTTATATCTGGGCGACATGGGCTCCACATGGGCATGGGCTAAAAAAGGGCAAAATATATGGGCCCCATGTGGGATTACAAATGTGGGGCCCATATAGGTTTGCCCTTATGGGACCTTTATGGGCTGCATGTGAGCACGCAGATTATATGCTTAAAATACATACTATGCCTTTAAACTCCTTTAAATGCGTACATTTGAACATTGGTATGTGGGCCCCATGTGGGTTTTATCTGGGCGATATGGGCTCCACATGGGCATAGGTTTAAGATGGGCAAAACATATGGGCCCCGTGTGGGATACCAATATGGGTCCCACATAGCTTTGCCCATATGAGACCTTCATGGGCTCCAAGTGGGCATATGATTTCATGCTTAAAATACATTATGCATTTGAACTTTTTAAAGTTCTTATATTTGGTTGATAATCCTTTTAACATACAAATATCTCAGATATTTAGGCTGATTTTGTTATGTTTTTAATGCAAATGGTCGGAGTTTCTGGAATATTTTTGTTAATTCATTCAATAGGCCTGTATCAGTATTCACTGTCCTAACTGTATGAAAATCAACCACGATAGATAAATGCAGATATCCAGGTCAATTTACATGAGTCTCACAAGCGACGTTCTTGCTCAATGTGACAGATACTTTCGACTTCGTACTTAGCTGCGCAGACCGACCGGCCTACGTCACACTACCGCAAGATCGATCAGGAAGCACTTGCCTAGAAACGATGTCGCGGTATCTTGATATCATAACCTGATTGCTTTGCGCAGGTGATACAGTCGAGCACACCCCTGACCGAAAACACTTTGTTCCGCTTGACAAAGTAGTTCTCCTGAGTTTTAGTAGATTTTTCTTATATCACATAATTAAATATTCTTTTGTTGAAAATGCTTAATGTTTAAATGACAGCTATGATTTAAATAAAATAAATAAATCAAACTACAGAGGAGTTTCTTTATCGGCGGAAGGATATCTTTGGCAGAGCAGTGGCGCGCTGGCAACTCCACCGAGCAGCAAGTTTATCGAGTCGGGACTGGAAAAATCAAAAATAAGAAGGTAAAATTCATATTTTCTTAAGCATGGTTTTGTTATCCGTGTTATCAAGCACCGGGAACCCTGTTTTGACCTTTATTTTCCTTTGCATTTTGTAAGCCTGCGTGTACCTGCCATTTTTCCACCTGAGGTAAAATCTGAGGTAAAATTGAATTGACTTTACCACAGCCTATGACGAGTGACATTAATTTACGATATTTAACCATTTAATGCCATTCTTTTTAATTCCTCAGACGTCTAAAGCTCAAAAGGCTGATGTCAGAAACGATGTAACGTTAGGACATAAATTGTAATCTGTTCTGAGACCAGATTTATGCAGACCGCGCTATCGTTGTCTGCAGCCTGTGTAGTGCTAGAATGCTAGTTCCCATTACATTTTAAATACGTTAATGTGTTCTTCAAGAACCTTGTTTTTTACTGACAATGTACATCACATAACACGGATTTGTTGTATTTGCTTTGTTTGCGTTATATTTCTGGTTCGTGTAGTGCTAATTATAAATGAAAAACCTTTGAGGGTTCTCAGCGTAACGTTACCAGAGAGTGATTGACAGCACGACGTGATAATGTCCCACCACTTATAACAATGTATTAAAATATGGGTGCATTACTAAAAAGCACAAATCTCAGGACATGACAAAATTTCTCCAGGATTTAAAACCCACTCGGACCCCAGGGGGGTTAAATGATTGATCTGCACATAGATGCAGCATCATTGCCTTCATTATGCAGACTACACATAACAGATTGTTCATAAGATTATATAGTATATACTGTACTTGTCATTGTTTGTTGTTATTGTGAGGTGATGCATTTTTGAATTGTTTGACATTAAATTGATAGCATGTAGAGTACTCATTTGTGCTGTAAACTATGATGCTGGACATATCAAATAACTGTATTTGTGTTCTTCTGTTACAGGTGTGGACTGAAACCACTGGAGCAAGAGACAGGGGTGGAAAAAGAGCCCTTAACGCAGTCTGGACTGTCAGCAGTTTAAGCGTTCAAAATATTTTTTGTTCAGTTGAGTTTAAAGTACCCTTTCTAATCTGAAATCTATCCAACTATTTTTAATTAATTTAACATTTAAGACTGTTTTTAAGATTGAGTTAAATATTCTGTGTTAAGGATCAGAAAATTATAATAAATTTGATATTGAACATCCATGTGTTTTTCATTTTCAGAATGCACCTATTATGTTTATGATGTACAGGCAAATATAAAGTAGTAGATTATTCATTTTGAAGACTAACATCTAACAAAGCAACATCCAAATGCTGCAGTTATCATTTAATCAGTAAAGATTGCATTGTATTTGGTAGAGCATAAGAATGGGAAAGGTCAATTACAATTTAGCAATAACAAAAATTGTACTGTCCAGGTAGGAAACCTCAAAAAACAATCTAGAACCACTCAAGTATACACCTCCATTAAACATACAGGGCCTTGGTTTAATCCACATGGTCTTTATAAGGTGGGACCAATATTGGCCTTATGCATGTTGCCCACTTGGGTCCCACATGGGCCCCACTCAGATTCTATGTAGGATTCATATGGGCTAATTCACATAGGGCCGACATGGAACCCGTGGACAAACCCACTTGGGGCCCATGCCTCAAGCCCATATGGGGCCTACATTGGCCCCACAAAAAAATGTTGGCTGGGAAACAACTTCAAAGTATGTTCTGTGCAGCTTCTTAGAGAACAGTCATCTTTTGTGGGCGGAGTTTGGAGAAGAGACGTGAACTGAAATGGTTGTCAGTCAGCATCAGTCAGAATTGCTTGCATTGGATGTTTTTTTTTCTCAAATCATTTTGCAATGTAGCCTATAATAATCCAACAGTTTTAGTTTATTCGTGTTTTTAGTTTATAGGCCTAATGTGGAATGACACTTTTTAATGAAGTGTTTTGTTGTAGAGGTACAGAGTAACTTACATTACATTCTTTTAGCAGTCAGTTATAGGCCTAATTAATATAGGCTATTCATGAAGGGAGAGGGCTCAATTTTTTGTTTGAATTTACTTTGTTTTGCTCAATTTTATATTAAGTTGTATTGTATTTTATTGAAAAGCAAGACATATTATAAAAAGCACATTTTGACTATTCAGTTTGTGCAATAGCGAAAAAAAATAGCTTAATAAATAGAAGAAATGCAAAATAACATGTTTGGTGTTCGGTATTATTCGGCCTTCGGCCAAGTGTTTCAACATCATGTTCGGCTTCGGCCAAGAATTTTCGTTTCGGTGCATCCCTACTTGGCTTCACTTTTCAGGACGTGTGCAGCACGTGGTGGCGAAAGAATGAATCTGATAGATGGTGCGGTCCCAGCGATAAAAGATGCAGGACATGAACCGCACGCGGTAAGTGAAACTGAGTCATATGTCTGTGTTTTGTTGGCAATGGGTGCGCACGTGCTTTAGTTTAGTTAAATTGCATCTTAAATACATTTCATTATACAGTGAAAGAGTAAGAAAAGCTGCATATATCTTTAGCTGCGAGATTTCTCTGAATAATACACAGATATACGCTTGTACAACCAACTGCTCACTCCACTCCTCCCATTCGAAGCACAACGGAGGCTGACACAGAACTAAGATGTCGTCATGTTCCATAAAACTTCACCGTCTGAGGTGAAACTCCTTCACAGCATCATCAAGCTACTTTCACCACTGCAGGGCTCTAGACTGCGACCAAAATGCTTGCAAATGCGATCATTTTTTATAACGTGTGAGGTAAAATTTCACAGGGTCGCATTGCGTAAATCAAATTTTTGCCCCGCCAAAGATTTATTTGAACATTTAATGTGATTATGAGTGGTGAATGATGCGCTTGTGATAATTGCAGGAAAGAGCGAGCATAGAGCTTGTGCACTGCCTCTGTCTCCAAACTATAGTGTGTCTTCGACTTCATTTCGTTGTTGCGCAGACCGATCGCCATAAAAGCTATGAAAAAAAGCCAGCTAAAAGCAAAAAAGCCATATGCTTTTAAAACTCTCTCACAGAACATTGATGTCATTTTCCGATCATTCTGCGCAGCGTTTAATGAAGTCGAACACGTCGGGTTCTGAACTGTCTCTCTCCCTCACACTTTAATCAAAAGCAAGGTCGGAAGTCAGAATCAATGTTTCACGTGGCGCATTCGGAGAATATTTGTACCTGAATTACAGTTGGGTGTGAATGTGCTCAAAAACATGTTGCCTGTTCTTCCCTGACAAGTGTTCCACACATGCTGCTGACATAAAGGAAAAACCCCATCCAATGAAGTATTTTCCGAGTTAATCTTTTACGATGTCCTAACAGCTGTGAAAAACAAACAGCGCGTCAAATGGCTGCTAATGTCCGATTCGCGATGTAATGACTCATTTGAACCGATCATTTTGTTGAAACAACTCGTATGTCAAACACTGAACTCACGAGACTCACTGTCTGAACCCATCAAATCAGTCACTCAAAACACCTCAGAACACAAGCATGCTTAGACCATTTAACAAGAGTGGTTAGTAAGATCTAGAATTTAAAGTTTATTTATGACAATGTGTAGTAAAGTACATATATAATAATTTAGTTCTGAGTTACTGTTGAGTTTTGAGCTAGCTAATTTAATTTTATGTGGTAAAAATAAAGAAGGCCAGTTGCAAAATTACAGCTTTTTGAAAAGAGGGCAACAAAGGAGGATTGTGAAGAGCGACAGGTTATATTTGTGTTAGTGTTGGGCGATATTCAATATAATCAGATCGTTCTATCGACAGCCTGTGGATCGCCGATACACGATAGTATCGAGGGGCGGGGCAATTACGCATTTATCTATGACAAGCTGGATTTGTGGACAAAAACAGAAGCTTATGTGTCTAGAAAATGCTCATGTGTGACTGCAATTAGCATTCTATCAGAGTTTAAGTTCAGTGCAGTTGGCAACATTGTTACTTACCACCGCAACCTTTTAAACAAGAGAAAATAAACTATTGCTATAAGTCAATATCATTCATCCAAATGCGTCATTGATGCCCGCGTGCGCTGTTATTACTTGATTGCCAAACGGGAACAACTCGTGCAGTGGTTTTAAACCCTCACGCGCATAGCAATTCCTGCAAAGAAAACCCCGAGCCGCGCGCATCACAAGCTCTCTCGTGCACTGAAAACTCAAAGCCCGCACATTATAAACTCTCTCTGGTGCGAGGAAAAGCCTAAGCCGTGTGCATTGCAAGCTCTCTTGCAAGAAGAAATGCGCAATGCGCGTTTGTAATATTGATTTGCAACATATATTGGCAAACAGCCAACCATCGTCTAGGGAATCAGCTATCGCCGATAGGTCTGAGGATCGTTGATACACGATAGTATCATCTATCGGAACAACCCTAATTTGTGTCAGATCATATAGCCAATAAATAACTTGAATATAAAACTAAATAATAAAAACTCTATAAAATAACAAATACAAAGTTTCTTTGCATTCATTTTGGATTTATTGGGCTCGCAAGTGTTAAAGCGCAAATATGAAGCGGTCTATATGCAACTATTTTAAAAGACAGAGTGACAAATTAACAGAAACATTTATCAACTGAGGTCATTATGCAAGGTCATTATGATTACTATAAAAAAGGTTGCGACCAAATTGTAAGTTGGTGCGACCAATTGAGAAAGTGGGTCGCACCAGTGCGACCAGTGGGAAAATGAGTCTAGAGCCCTGCACTGTAAATGTGGCGAAAGCTACTACTCAGACTAGCTACTACGTTATTGTTTGGCGACCTCTTGCAAAAATTACATATTGTGTCTTTAAACTGACATTCCCTGTGAAACCACACCTAAAAGCCAAAATTCTAAATCATTATTATAAGCTTACCATTCGGGGTAAGGTAAGGAGACCGTTTTCATGTACTTAGGATATTTGTACTCCTATACAATTATTGTCTTTAACCAAAAGCATTATGGACTGCAGCTTTAATATCAAAGTGACTACCTCTTTATGCTCCCTATGATTAAGCTCTTATTTTCAGTTCTCGTAGTCTTTTCTTTCGAAGGGCAAACATGTTTTAACAGCATTGATGTGGGCAAGACCAGGTGTGTCTTGTTTGTCATGCAAATATTAACGAATGATAAAGGTAAGCTACAGTAAAGGGTGTTGGCAACCAACCTACATAATAAAGAAAAGTTATGTGTGCGTCTTTGAATGCAATTCAAGTTGACTTCAGGGCTTAACATTGAATTAAAAAGTAGTACATCAAATTACAAAGTGGTTAAAACATAGGGCTGGATGCAATTTCTATTTAATTAGACAACTTATTTTAAATAGCTGAATAACAATTTTGATATGGTTCACATCGTCCTTGCCAGAATTTTTCACAACTGTAGTAATTTATGTTGAAATGCAAAGCCAGACAGATAAACCCTGCCCTACATTTCTTGCTTGTCTTGACATCATCTGAGAAGAATACATTTAGTATATAGTGCAAAGTTTAAAAAAATGACAGCTGGCTTATATATTATATAAGTTATGTATGTAATGTATATTTGTATATACATATACAGTATATTATATATACACATATAGCCTATCTATCAAAGTCAATGTACACCAGCATAGCATTGAACTACACTAAATTAACTGATATGTATATTGTGACAAAGGTCAATTTTATTACATAGCTTGAACGTTAGCGAGACGTTTACAACCAGCTGTCTCTAGACAGATGAATCACCAATGACTCAAGACCTATTCATTTCTTTCGAAGTCAGGAGTTGGTTTTGGTTAAGGTTTAAGACCACATCATTGTCACTAAATAAGTCACAAGGAAAAAACACTGTCATGCTGATACTCAGACTAAATGCAAGAAAAACTAAACCAGAGGTTTATTTTTAGGTTAAAAGGAAACAAAACTGAAAATTAGACACTGAGTAAAGTGTGTTTTTCAGCAATCAAAAATGTCCATGAGCTGTAAATTTTACAGTTACAAATCACACAAATGCTTTACACTCCATACACAGTAAAAAAAACTTTACACATAAGTAGTATAATACATAACTACAGTCAAATAATTCAATGTTTTGAAGACTAGCTTTGTTCAGTTGAATGCAAACCAATACTATGCAAACTATGCAAAATGTCTGTTCCTGTAGCTCAGTTAGTAGAACATTGTGTAAGCAGCATTCACGGAACTGATGTGTACTGATAAAAAACAATCTATCAATCTAATGCGAACAATATGAAAGTTTTACAATGCCTAAGAAACATTATAAAAAAAGAAAACAGTTTCCAATATTATAAAAATGTTATTATCAGAGTTTAACATTCTGTAAAAAGACTTAGCATTAGATAAAAAATAAGGCTTCCGCAAATGCTTTGGTACTTTCCACCACAGCATTGGGACTTTCCACCCAACCCTCATCATGTTGACATTCAAAACTACTTGGTGAATGATGTGGGCGGATCTAGATTACTATTCTTTTTTAAGCCCACATTTTTTTCACTTGATTAATATTACAGTAAAAAGTTTTGCTACTAAAACAGTGTTACACATGACAAATCAGATGATCCGTTTCCTTACCTCATAGTCTTTCAGCAGTCCATTCCAACTACACCCTTCATTCGGGCATTTTGCGGGCAAGCTATCAATTTCTCTTCGTGCTGCGTTGTCAGGAAATGCCTATGGCATAGGGGGAGACCAAGACCATGGAATTTACTTTGTTAGTGAATAATAGATTTTTTTTAGTTTCATTCCTGGTACTGCTAAATAGTACTGCAGTGTCAGTAAGTGTATGTCATTTGGAAGTTTCCTTTTACGTTCAGCGGAAGATGTCATTTGGAAACACAATGAGAACCTTATGTTATTTTTTGTTTTATTTAATGGAAGGCAGCTTACCACTGTTATATCAAGCATGGAAGTTGACTCCTCAAAAATACCCTCGGCACGGCAGGCTTCACAGGGTGTCGGCCCTGTACTAATGGAGAAGAATGATTGGGCGAAATTTTAATTAAAGGCAAGTTAAGACCGACCAATAAGCAATGAGCAGGCTCAGCAATTTTTGGGAACATTTTAGCATTTTTTGGAAGGTTTGACAGAAGTGCTTGTTAACTGAAAAGCTGATGTGAAAGTAGCATGTGCAACAGAAAGTGAAAAGTTGCAAGAAGTTTGGCGCCCTTACGAACATTCACCTTCAGTGTCCAACACCACATACTTTCACAGATTAGATTACATAGATGACTTGATGACAAGACACTTGAAATGCCTGCATGCATGACATTTATAGTAAATGACAAGGTGAAGGTTCTTGAGGACCACCCACAACATCCTACCAATGTCCAGGTACTTTTTGAAGAAAAAATCAACTGAATATTATATTAATTTAAAGGTCACCACGACTACAAAGTCTTGTATGGCTTAATGAATTAATGCTGACATAAATGTGAAATGAACAAATTTTACTCTGTGGATGCAATTTTAATTTCCTGTAGATTGTAAATTGAAACAGAAAATGAAAGATAGAAATGCACATCGTGGCAGTATATGCTTGACACAAGCTTTCCAATAAAACGAAGGTAAGATCATTCTACACTACACCTTTTTACGAAAAAAAAAAACGTATTCCAAAAAACTATTTAAGACATTATCACCCACCACCATTGTATAATATATTCAATATGAGAATCCTATTAGAAACGCACAAGCGTATACGCCCCCTAGTGTTGATGTGTTACATGAGTGTTGTGTTAATTGGTCTGAACAACATTTCTCTTATTTACACAGCCAAATACTCACAAAATAGTTTTTTTGAGTGTTGATTTACATTTTCTCTCTCAGATTGCACTTACTCGACCTTTATAGCTTGAAAAAGTCTGTTCGGTGCTTTTAAGTCAAATATTTTTAAACATCCAAAAGGAGACTTTTATTCTAGTAAATATTGGTAAAATTAATTCTAAAAATCAAATCTAAAGCTAAACTACTAGTCTCGATAATAAATGCATAGTATCAACAAATATTCAAACATAATCATGAGGGGGCAACAAAGTTTTGTGGTAAAAGAAATTAAACTGACACGTCGTAGGCTAAGGTGGCACTCCAATCGCCTGCTTATGCACCCCTGATGCATATTTACCACTACAATTGCAAGAGCTTGTGAAAACCACCACTGTTCGCACAACTTCTGGGACTACGTTTTTCCAGTCTACTGGAAAGTACAGTGTTTGTTCACAGGGTACTTGTAGATTAATGTCACAAGGTATAATTCCAGACCAAGACAAATAGCTAGTTCTTCCACTTGCAAATTGGGTTGCAAATTTTTTGTAAAATACAAATGTGTCATAAAACACACGTTACAGCGTGAGGAAAAAGACAAAAACTTTCAAATTGATTATTTAGTTATAGTTAGTGTAGTTTTAGGGCTAAACCGATATATCGACCAATGAAAAACATATCGGTTGACCACTGATGTAAATGCTTAGGATAGTGACTAAAATTGTTGACCAGAACTAAATGACTGACACCAAGGCAAAGCTCACCCAAGACTGAAAACATCCTAGGACATATCCACAGAGGTAAGTGAAGAATATCCAGGTGCAAGGAGAAGCCTTTTGGTTAGAACGCAAACGTGTATCAGCCTCAAACAAAATGATGATTTTTTTCCATCTAGCTACAGCGAAGGAGTAGCTACAGTGGTAGAATTTAAGCGGATTGGGAAATTTCCGTGGAGAGGGTGAAAATTAATGCAGAACATGAGGCAGCAATCCCGGGTACCTGGTGAGTTGTTTGAAACAGAAAACGCAGAAGCGATGTCCACACTGTGCTTGGTACGGTTTCCGCAGGATCTCTTTACACTGCTGACATTGGTATTTTGATTCCATGGACACCGACAGCACATCCCGACATATTCCAGGCAACGTGGAGTCCAAAGAGGAGGGTAAAGATGGATGCGCCATAGCCTTCCATTTACTTACAGTGTCGCCAGTGCTGAGCATCTGCAAAATTGCAGAGCACATCTGTTTGTATCTGACCAGACCCGTGTTTCTACACCCCTTGTTAAAGTTAAGAACAATCATGACACGTTTTGCTTATGTAAAACAACACATGTACAAATAAAACAGTATATTCAACAAATTTAAAGTAAGATTTTATCCACTGGATCAGTTTATTAGATTGTAAAAGGGGGTCTTCTGTCTAAGAAGAGTCAGAGCTGAATATTAATTTGCAGTGGCTTGTGAAGCACTACTCCCCTTCCCCCTACTAACTGGGTGACAAAAAGTAATTGAAAAATGATGCTGTCAATATGTGATGCCGTCAATACGTTTAAAGGAAAATTAAACGGATAGTTCACCTTAAAATTAAAATTCATCAGACACTCACCCTCTTGTTAGTCCAAACTTGTATGACTTTCTATCTTCTGCAAAACAAAAAATATTTTGAAGACGTTACTGACTTCCACTGTATGGACACAAAATCACTTATTTTGTGTTTCACAGAAAAAAGTAGTCACATACAGGTTTTAAATGCCATGAGGGTGAATAAATAATGACAAATTGTCAGCTTTGGGTGAACTATCCCTTTAAATTTCAACAGCTTACATTTTTATAATAGTATTTGGACAGAGTCACTTTGTTGTGTCATTGTTTAATTTAACACGCCTTTTAAGATCTCAAACTCAATGTTTTAAAGGTCCAGTGTGTAACTTTTTGGCGGCTCTACTGACGGAAATGCAATATAATATAATATACATAACTGTGTTCAGATGTGTATTAAGACCTTACATAATAAAGCGTCATGTTTTTATTACCTTAGATTGAGCTATTTTTATCTACATACAGCACGGGTCTGCTTGCATGGAATTCGCCATGTTGTTTCTACAGTAGCCATAAATGTACAAACTGCTCTACAGAACGCGTTTCATAAATACGTTATCTCATTCGGGAAGGAAACAAAAATGTAATCATATCTTAATCTTCTCTCTTAGCCTCCGCAGTGCTTTGAAAGGGGGGGAGAGGGGTTGACTGAGTCGTTAGTTGCAAATCGCAAACCCGACCACTAGATGCCGCTAAATTACACAATTGTCATTTAACAAACACAAAACTTATTGTATTAGCTTTTTTGGGTGAACTATTCCATTAATTAAAAGTTTTCCTTTAGCTACTTAATATTTTAAACTCCCAACTTTTGGTAAGCTAAGTGATTATATATGGACAAATTTGCACAATTTTATAACACAGCATTATGGTGTGTTATATGATACAATATTTGAACATGCAAAACAAAAACAACCCATTCATTACAAGGTCATTCTAAAACAATATGTCCATGGAGACAGAAAACAAAGCCCTTTTAGACTGACACCAAGCCCAACCTAAAAATATCTGCCCTAATAAATGCTGCAAGGACAAAGAAGTTACTTAAAGATCGGGTAACATGCTATTTCATGCATTCGGACTTCTTTACACTGTTAAACGTGCTGGCTTCTCATGCTAAACATGTTCAACTTGTTAAAAAATGAGTTGTACGCATGACGTAGTATTGCAGCACTCCAACTTGTTTTTGAAAGTTTTTATAAGCCTTAGGCAATTCTCCTGGAAAAACACGCCCACAGCAAGGTGAAAGAAATAGCCCGCCCACGCGCTAACCAACGAGCGATATGAAGTGATGGATGTCATACAGCAGGGCTAGTCAACTGGTGGCCCGCGGGCCAAATGCGGCCCGTCAATCATCTTTACCTGGCCCGCCTTAACATTTCAAATAAGTGGAGAGACTTTAAGAACGGTGTGCTTTAAATGCACGTCCTCCTGAGACGCCACATCTTTAAAAGCCCAAAACGCTGCTACATTCAAAACGAAAGTAATTCCCGCGGCTCATAATGATTTACTGTACGTCTTATAAAGCGATTTGATCGGTCAGTCCAAGAAACTTAATGTTATTTACAACATTATAATCAGCAATGCATTGCGCAGCCACAGGCAATCGGTTTGCGCATGCGATAGGTCGCGTTCTAAAACGCGTTTTGTGCCCTTGAAAGTAGGCTAACTGTAGGAAGGGTACACCACGTGAACGGTTGTCTCAGATAAGGGGAAAACGGTGTTGTTTTTATTACTGCATTCATCATGAATAATGGCTATATTTACGAAAAACAGCTGTTCATCTCCCCCAGAACTCGCACTATACAAAGGATCTGCCCTATAAGTGCGTGGGGCACATGAATGCGATCGGAATTC
This sequence comes from Triplophysa rosa, assembly GCF_024868665.1. Lineage (NCBI taxonomy): Eukaryota > Metazoa > Chordata > Actinopteri > Cypriniformes > Nemacheilidae > Triplophysa > Triplophysa rosa. Next base: position 8,077,756 of record NC_079891.1, read on the forward strand.
ACCCGAAGATGTGATAATAGCGCTCAGTCTCTTGCACAGATCAATTGACTCGCTTTATAAGACGCTTATTTAACGTCACAGGGGGCATGGATTACTTTTGTGTTGAATGTATTTGCGTTTTTTACTTTTATTGATTTAACTTTAATTAATTCAACCAAATATTTTCAGAAATATCTTCTTGAAAAAACAATGCCACCCACATCTTGGATGTACTGGAGAACTGTGGGTGAGTAAATTAGTAGCAATTTTGGGGTAAAGTAAGGCATTAAGGAATATAAAATACAGTTAAAAAGACAATATCCCTTTTAATTTAATATCATGAAAAGGCACAAATACTGGATGCAATATTTGTGTGCATGTTTTAATATATGGCCTACAAGTAACAGCAACAAAAACAGTATAAAAGGAACAAAACGAAATAAATAACAGAAATACAAAATAACAGAAGAAATGAGGATATGGTAAAAAAAACTGGCCCGCATCCCATTTATACTTTTGGAGTCTGGCCCTCAAAGAAAAGTAGTTGAAGACCCCTGTCATACAGTATAAACAGTGGAACATTCCTAACTCAGTCAACCACATCTCTCACAACATTCAAAAAACTACTTAAAACCCATCTCTTCTATGAATACTTGACAAAAAATTAATAAAAAATATCGAACCCTCTCAACAGGTATCGTCTGGCTTTTGTTGAAACCAGTAACTTGGTATTAGCACCTATTGTATTATTGTTCCTGTATGACATATCGCTTTATTGCTCTCTGAACTCTCTGTAAGTCTCTTTGAATAAAAGCGTCTGCTAAATGACTTAATCAGGGTTTTTCCTGCATAGAGAAATTGGAGGCAGCCACCTCCGTGGAATGATGCCCAACCCTAATCTAATGTCGTGCCGCCTCAGGCTCTCGCCAAAACTATGTTGGGTGTCTTCACAAGAAATGCTGCATGCATTTAACAGACTGTCATTTGTAACTGCAGTTGCGGAATTACTCTACAATAGAGGCGAGGTTTCGTTATCAGCACACTGACGGTCGAAACATAGTGCACGTGAGCAGCGCGTTTTTTTTTCGTCGCACATGTTAATAGATGAGAGCATTCATAACGCATGTTATGCATATGCTCTACTCACGCTACGCTTAAGGTAAGTTTATACTCGAGTGTAGGACCTATGCCGTAGCCTACGTGTCAGTTTTCATTTATACTTCTACGTCGTTGTCCGCGTTGACAGGCAATAGGCCCTTTTCACAATGACGTCACTTAACTTCCGCCTTTTCGAAAAGCAGTGTATCATAACATCCATCTTGCAACAAACAAGAAGAAGAAGAAGAACTTCCGTTTTGCCGTCGCGCTGGAATTTAACAACAATGAAAAAACTGACAGAACACGTATTCAAGTACTTATCCTAGCACCTTTGCTAACACAAAAAGAAAACAAAACACTTACCTTCATTATCAAACAGGTACTGTTCAACGAAGAATTTGTATCCTTTATCTAGCTTTGATCTTGTCGTTAGCGAAAATTTGTCTGCAAGACGTTGTACATCATCTAGCCGTATTTGTGGCAGATGTGCAAGGGACTTGGTAAACTCCATTCTGAGATGCTAGCGTAAGTAACTTCTTGAGTTTTACTGGCGGTTGGCAAACCAGCTTATAGGTGCATTACCGCCACCTTATGAACTGGAGTGCTAGCGGAAGTAACGATACACTGCTTCGCGGCAGAACTGAATATGCGTGACGTCATGTGAAAAGGGCATATAACCACTAGAAACTAAATATCGAACAAAATACTCTTCGAAGATACAACGTATGCAATACTACTGTATAGGTCCTCAAGATTAATATGAGATTGGCAGAAACTGCGTGTGTTACCCGATTTTTAATTTAAATCAACAAATATTAAAATCTCATTTACACTTATATATATATATATATATATATATATATATTACGGGTGTAACGATACTTCGTATTACGATATTTCGCGATGCAAAAAATGTTACGATGCGCATCGTAGAGAGATGGGAATATTTTACGAAAAGTTTAATTCTATTCGTCCAGCGGTCAAGACGCTACCTACTCTGCGCCAGCACGTCACGTGTGCTTATCTCACATATGCTGTAGAGAGAGAAGCACAAGACACAATCTGTGTCTCCAAGTGGTTTACAAAGCGTCATATTTTCCTTCACAATCGCCGTTAAAACACAGCAAACCTGAAGCGTGACTGCAGGCGAGTCACCCCGAAACTCATTACAAAGGCAGCACAAACGTTTTTAAATGCCAATTTTAATTTATCCGCTAACGTGAGCTGCAACATAAAGTAAGCCAAAAGAAACCAGCGCTGTTCCGATCAGAGAAGCGATGAAGTGAGTCGTACTGTATGTTAAAAGATCGAATGACATGCTAAAAAACAAGTATGTGATTTGCATGATTGAAGAAATGTAATACAGTTTATGTAATATGTCTTTTTGAAAGATTTTTCTCATTCATTACTGTCTCAAGCAAAAACAGCGCAGCTTCAAAAAGACACGAGCCAATAGCGCTCAAGTGTGAGCTCTATCACTGAATGAACACGCCCTTCACTGAACGAACGAGTCAATTGAGTCAAAATGAGACTGAATGAACTGCTACATGTGGTTCATGGTCTAATATTCTCTGTTTGCATATCCAGTAGTTACTAAACTTTTCTGAAAAATAAAGGTAATGACCTGGTTTAATGTAATTCCAAGGTAAAGTAAATTATGTCGAAACAGTTAAATCTTTGTATGGAACATTTAATTACACCAATTAAATGAGTTAATCCAGATATATTTGAGTAGACTTATATAATTTTGATTTCGTTGACTAAACATAGACTAAAACTATGATCAATTGGGATGACTAAAACTAAATTGCATTTTAGTCAAAAGACTATGACTAAAACTAAATCAAAATTTACTGTCAAAATTTACACTGATCATAATTCTAATTTCAGTTAAGCCTTAAAATGTTAAAATTCTTCATTAAGTTGTATGTGCAACAAAACAAGTTACTGAAATTGTTAATATTTTGAAAATAAATGTTATTTGAATTTCAGTTTCATTTTTGAATTTTGTTCAAAATATCTAGATGTGTATCGTATCGTGGACCCAGCATCGAGATATGTACCGAATCGTGAGCTGAGTGTATCGTTAATAATATATGTTTGTTTATACATACATACACATACATACATACATACACACATGTGTATGTGTGTGTGTGTGTGTATGTATATATGTATGTATATATATATATATATATATATATATATATGTGTGTGTGTGTATGTGTCTCTCTTCTAATCATAGAAAACAGTATATTTGAGAGCAAATTTTGTGCAAGCTTTCACAGAGGGGAGATTTTCAGCTAATACTGAACTAAATGCTGTAAATTACTTATTAATCCTGTTTGCCAATTATTTACTGGGAAGTGTGATTGTGTTATTTACTAGCAAGTACGATTAACTCTATTTTAAACTGTAATATACAAAAGGACTCAAGTTAGCATAACCCTTAACCGCAATAAACAACATGACAACATCTGCAAGTCACGCAGTGTTTAACGTTACTGGTTTGCGCTAGGCGCAATTTCTCTTTTAAGTCTCTATAGGCCTTCAAACGTGGACTAAATCCAGTAAGGTTAACGTTACATCTTTCCGTTCCAGTCACCAAACCGAATGAACAAACCATTATAAAAGCAAACGTGCCATCGATCAATTGACTTAATAAATAAGTTACCCAGAAAATGCAGTTGATACTATAAAATTCGATGAAAACAAGTTAACGCTGTCCTTCAAATTCAGGAAACATAGCAAACCCCTGTCCGTAACGTTACACTTTCAAATTACACCCAGTGTATAGCAAAACGTTTTACTGCGGACACTCAAATATAACAGCACAACGAAAAGTATGTAAAAGTTACTCACCTAACACTCTCAAATACTCTGAAAAAGTCACAGCATTAGGCAGGGCTTCAAAAATACTCGACGTCGTATAAGTACACACGCCCAGATAACGTTATGTAAAGCACGTCGTCTACTATCCTTCCTGCTGTTAGTCACAAGCATGACTTATGATGCTGCGTGCTTTTAGCTTCATTAAAACTCCTCGCGGATTTTATCGACGTTCTTATGGAGGTATTTTTACTAAGTTGTTTAGAGTGCTACTAGTTCCCTTGCGTCATATATAAATTGTATGGTAAAACGGCACCAGCGTGTTTTAAGCGCAACTTCCTGACCTTGCCAGTAGCTTAAGGCTAACCAGGGCTATCAGATCAAGCCTACTTGCATATGTGTCATACACCGCAATGATCATCTAGTGAATAAAGTAGTTTAAATCCGGTGTTAAGCTCGCTGTAATGGTTAAATCTTGACTATTTAACTTAAATCACATAGTAGCATTTATAACAACCACTGTTTACGTTGGCCTAAGGAACCGACTTTCTTGCCCAGCAGTCCACGTATCAACACTAACGTTACCATCAGTTGTTTTTTATTAAGAGAAATAGTTCACAATTTTTTCTTGATTTCTTTACGATTCCTATATTTACATTTATATGTGCCGAATATGTATTTGGACTGAAAATAACAAAAAAATGTAGTTTATTTTGACAGTTTATTAAGGAAATTCCGTTCGCACACCATTATTAACTTTAATTTCCTACGATCGATACGTTTTAAGTTTAAACATTTTAACGCAAATTGAACAAAAAAGGGCAAAACTTTTATTTTGATATTCTTTTTCGGAAATGTGTGCGCATTGCATTGTGGTAGTTGCTGGACTTTTACACTCATTTGAATGGTTCCAAACGTACTATTTAAACCGTATTTGTTGTTATTGTAAATTGTTATTAACATTTTTGAAATAGCGCGGTACCGCAACCACTCGCCATGTAGACGGTTTTTTCCCCGTATGTTTAAAGTCCAAGTGAAATTAAAAATGACAAAGCCAATTTTTTCATGAAATATTGCAGCGTTTGTTGTAAATAGTTTATCAATGTGGGTCATTCTCTTTTTAAAGTTCGTGTGCCCTCATAATCTTTAGTTAAAATCCTTCCAGTAATGACTATCCATCACAAATGACGTTAAGCTACAAAATAAAAATGTTAGGGTTACAGAATTAAAACAATGTAATTTCCTAGATGCAAACGTTCAGATTTTAAAAGTCGTGTAGTGTATTCCAGCCTTAAATTACATGCAAGTAATTCTTCAGTAACTTAAGCCTTCCTCTTTGTCCATAAAAATATATATGAACAGTAGTCAAAAATATCTTTGAATCTGAGAAGAGAAGCAAATTAAAACATTGCAAAGTTATGTGCTTTTTCTTCCCAGAGAAACTGTCACCACCTACTACAGTATTTTAAAAATATAAATTGTCATTGATATTTTTTTTACGATTTTTGGCTAAAATATGACTGAACATGTCCTTGATTGAGTCAAACGTTTAATACACTGTTCTTTTTCAGTGTATAGTTTTTCAATTCTAATGTTTGGTGCAGAAAATCGTACCCTCATCATGTAGGGACCAGAGGATGCTCTTATGTTAGCACTATGTCAGTGACAAAATGAAGATAGGTGGCAGGCATAAAAGTAGATTACACAATGTTCTACTTTTAGTATAGTTGAGTCTGTTCGCTCTGATCATTGTCTTAGGATTTGTTCAACATCTCTTCCTCCCCTCTATTCAGTAATAACTGGGCACCAGCACACAAGTTTAAATCAAGATGGAAGTTTGTATCCAAGTCACATCCCAACCAACTCTGTTCAGAAAGCTCTTCTAGCTGTGGGTTCTGGAGTGGCTGCCCTACTGAACCCCTACAGACATGGTAATGCTTTTGTCATAAATATTCGTTAAATTCGAGTACGTGCTGGGTTTCTCTTCACTTTCTTTTTTGTGGATGGAAAGTCCATATTTTTTGAGTGAAAGAGAAACTTGTTTAATTATTTATTTTCATTCACTACATGAATTGCTGGATTCACCAAATTCATTTAGCTGTTCAGTTTAACGGGTATAGAAGATGAATAATTCACATGCTGTGATGGCGGATTCATATCAACAGTGTTTAAACTTTTCAAAGATTTTAACACTTGTAAAACACCTTAAAATTTCATCAGATTAACCAGATTATTTACCAAACACATACACCAAGAGCTGTATTTTCTAAATGATATCACCTTTTCTGGCAGTAATCCCCTTGACTCATAAAATGTTTTACAGACATGGTCGCTGTACTTGGGGAGGCCACTGGTCACATGGCCCTAATCAGACTTAGGGACAGGATGAGAAATGATCCCGAAGGTTACACTATTCTCACGTATGTCTCCATTGTTTAAATTCACATGCATGCTGGTAATGTATCTATAATGTTAGATTCTGTATAAATTCTTGTAATTTATGTTTACACGTTGTCCGTAGAGAGCGTCCTAGGATTCGGTTGTCTACACTGGACCTCACTCGAATGTGTGCTTTGCCAGAGGGGACATTAGGAAGAGAGTATCTTCGCTTTCTTGAAAAAAATGTAAATTATGCTCAAATGTTAATAAAAAAAAATAGAATGTGCTCAAATCACTCAATTTTATCTCGCTCTTTTTAGAAAGTCACCCCTGACACACGGGCGGACGTGAAGTTTGTGGATGATCAAGAGCTAGCATATGTCATGCAGCGATATCGTGAAGTCCATGACCTGTTGCATACCCTGCTTGGCATGCCGACCAACATGCTGGGTGAGCAGTGTCATATGTATACTGCTTATATGATAGTTTTTAGGTTTAGGGATTGGGTAGGATAAAAGGATGTAGAATTAGGCAATGCAGAATAAGGCATTAATATGTGCTTTATACATAATAATATACAACCAATATGCATGTTAATAAGCAAGTAGTTAATGATGAATTTGTGTACCTTAATATAAAGTGTAAACAGAAATTCTGTTTGGAACAACCAGAGGGTGAGTAAATGATGACAGAATTTTCATTTTTGGGTGAACTATCCATTTAAAGCAATAAAAAGTATGCGTGCTAATGATGGGTTGATTTGTTATGGATGCAGCAAATAGAAACAAAAGAAAATGCCAGCGCTACCAAGGTTGGCATAGAAATAGAATTGTTTGTGTGTAAATGAAACACTGCGTCAGGGCGGATTTGCGATTGCCATGATACTTAGCGTGCAAGCTTATTTTCAGTTGGCACAAATACGAGTAAAATTAAATGGATTCAAAACAGATAAAAAAACAGAAATATATGGAAGATGAGACTAATCTCTATTTAGTATGAAAATAGAGGTAGGAATTTCAATTTGGTTTTCAAATTGTAAAATGACTGAAGTCAATTTAAATTTTTTTATTAAAAAAACATTTACATACTTCATGTCATTCCAAACCTGTACGACTTTATTTCTTCTCCAGAGCACAAAATAAAGTATTTTGAAGAATGTTGGTAACCAAAAAACACCGGCCCCCATTGACTTGGTTGACCAATGGTGGATAGGTAACAGTGGCATGTGTTTTTGTTTTCCTGTGACCACAGGTGAGGTCGCTGTGAAGTGGTTTGAGGCTGCACAGACTGGTCTTCCCATGTGTGTTCTTGGAGCAACTCTTGGACCTCTACGCCTATCCGTCAGGTGACTATAATTGTATTAACAGCAGTTGTGACATTCAGTTATTTGAAGTCAAAATGGCGTAGCTTGATCTTGGAATGATGGGAGTTGTTGTAGTGACCCCCACTGCCGATGGAAATCAATTGTTCTCCATTTAGTAGAATAGCGGGGTTCACATCACAACTATAACGATAAAGAGAATTATATCGTTGGGATCACTTTTAGAATAATTTTTTCCAGCTGATGAACGATAAAACATATTGTCATACAGTTTCTGGCGGATAATGTTTGATGAAAGCAACGCAGATTTTATGTCTGAATTAATGTAGTGGTCGGAAAGCTGTGTGTTTACGGCAGGATATTATATAGTATATATAACGCTTATGAACCTGAGCAAGCTGGCAAAATATATGCTTTATATCCCAGACACGATCGCACCTTCAGAGAGAGCATCCAGCCTTTGCTGTCATATTTTGGAGTAAAGACGTCTGGGAATGAAAACGAAAGTATGCTCAGCAGGGTCATCTAAATTCATTTGAAGGATTGGGAACACTGCAGCGCGCAGGCTTAAAATAAACATAACGTTATCGTCCGCTGGTGTGGACGCAAATATTGTTATAGTCAGGGGTGCACATAAGTTTTTCTATCTGGTTCTCAAGAGAGCACCTGGAGATTTGGTTTGGTGCTCACATTGCACATAGTGTGACAAATTATATTTACCTATTAAAAATAAAAGTAAAAAAGTAGTTACTTTTTAATGAACAATAAACAAAATAATAAAGTGGGATAATACTATATTTATATTACTTTAAAGTACACTTAAAATACAATGGTAATGTATTTCTTCTTGTTTTTCTTTTTACATTAGTAAATATTAATTTTCAACACCAATTTTGAAACCTAAAACGACAACCTTTTGGGTTTTTGGCAGGTTGCTGGGAAGTGCACTTTTGAACACACATGGAGAATTGCGGTGCAGCGCTAGGATCGAGTATAGCATAGAGAAACACAAGCTGCTTGCAAGTGTCAAGTTTAAACAGCTTGTCCTTTTAGAAAGTTTAAGAGAAGCGGTGTTTTGGTAGACGTGCAGCGCAGTTCCAGACATTCACAGAGGCTGCGCGTGCCGCGTGCTTCTCTAGTAACGAAAGCAGAACCAACAAAGGCGGAGCTACCAATACTCCGTTTTTCATAATTTACACCCAGGTCCCGTTTATCACCGGGAACAAACGAGATATCAGTAGATTTGGCAGCATTCAGTACAAACGGATCCAGTCTTATCCAGTATTACATTTACTCGGTCTAAAACAGTGATTGTGCATCAAAAGGTTTCAACCATGTCAGTACGCAAATGAGCGTTCTAAACTTATTTACAGAGCGCATTTTTAATTTTGGTCGCGCATGCGCACCTGCGCACCACTTATGCGCATCCCTGGTTATAGTTACAGTTATTGTTATAATGTGAAGGGACCTTTACACTGGTTAAAATTGCAGGTTTTTTTGTTGTATACTTTAATTCAAACATCGTACATGTTGTGCCTTTAACACAAAAAGGATTTAGAACTGTCCCTCAGTGAAAAACAACCATAAAACGTGTATAGTTATGGTGCAATGCAGCTCATGCCTAAATCAAAAATTCTTAAAATGTTAAAAATGCTCTTCTTTTTAAATGTATAAGCGGGTCACACTTCAGACGAGAAGCACCGTGTTGCATTGCATATATACTTCATATATTGATTTCCAAACGTTCTTTACCATTAAATCTAATAATCAAGTGAGTTTTTTTCACTTCTGTAACACACACTATAATATCACAGAGTTACAGTATCTGATCACACCATCATTGAGTGAGTGTGTGGTTAAGGAAGAAAAAATGAAATAAACTAAATTCATAAGAATTGTGGTATCATCTTCAAGATACATGGAACAACTTGTAGCACTGTAAAAATTTGAGGCATTTATAAACTATTGTGTCATCGGAAGATCTACTCAAAAAGAGTGCTTTGATTAGATTTGATATATCAAATTAACTTCTGTTGAATAAAGGAAATCCATATTTGGTGTGACCACCTTTTAAGTTTTTAAGGTTGCTTTGGCGGTAGGTACCTAAGACTTTTTCAGTACTTGGGAATGCTTTAATTCTACTGTGAGCAATTAAGCACCTCTCTTCAGTATTCCGTTTTGTAGAAAATAAATATTTATTCTTCAGAAGATATTACAAAAAATAGTTTGAATGTAGCCAGATCATGACCACAAAGCGGTAGCTAAAGATGTGAACGTGTGACTAAGTATGAGAATCAATACAAATTTTTTATAAACACTATCAAAAAAGGAGAAAACAAATCTGTAAATCCCCATCTACTGAAATGTCTTTAGCATTCGTCTGATGGTAAATTCTTTACATTTATTCATTTGGCAGACGCTTTTATCCAAAATGACTTTTCCAGTTTTCAAGCTTTACTGGCAATCGTATTACCAGCAGGAAATGACACAAGACCTAAAAAGAAAGATGATCTTTAATTTCCTGTTTGTCTTAAAGATGAAAATTCTGTATGATTTACTTATGGAGCGATTTTAGTCTCATTAATTATTCATACGTAAAACAAGATACACACATGCGTAAACAGTTTCACATGAATAAAACCTAATTTACGTGCACAAAGTATAAATATACTGTACATTTACAAAAAGCAATTCATGTGCGTAAAACAAAACTATTTTCTCATAAAGTACGTTTCGCAAACATACGACTGTGCACAAATATTTCGAAAGTTTAAAATGTACACGTTTATCGTGTTATGTGAATGTGCAAATCGTCACTCACGTGTGAATCGCCTTGGATGTGTGTGTGTTTTTTGAGACTCTCCTGGCAGCGCAACCCCTCCCACGTGGGTTGTCATACTCTTTAGCCAATCAGATTCAACCTTACCATTAAGGGTAGATCAATTATGACCGATTTTTGTGTGGGTTAACTACCCCCTTAATAGAGGTGTATAGAGCCTCTTAATAGAGGCCTGCAAACCTGTTGTACTATAGGGTCTAATGTAAAAGACAAAAATGTTTCAATTGTAAAACTTTATGGTAAATTATTTTGCTCCTTAAGATGCCAGTGCAAGTGTCTCATGGAAATATGTCATTTAATGTTAATATTAGGGGTCGACCGATTATCGCCCTGGCCAATTATCGACGTTGATATTAAGCATTTTTATGATTATCGACATCGGCCATTTTCAGAGCCTATTTGCCGATAAATAAATGTATTTGTGAAACGCGCTATTTGGCTCTAATGCAGCCTCCTCTGTTTTAACACGTCACTCTCTGGCCTAGAGCAATGCCCGGCCACCGCCTATCTGATTTGCTGAAAGTCACGAGCCCAGCCAATCAACGTGGTCAATTTCAACATCTTTCTGAAACGCGTCATTAAAACAGACTTAAACTCTGCGAATACTCATCATAGAAACGTAAAGCATATGTCTAAAGAAAGCTCGAAGTGTCTACTTTTAAATTATCCAATTAATATTAATATTCTCTGATTATGTATGAAAGTAAAGACAGGTACAGTTTCTCTCGCATGAGCTCATTATGTGATCACATCCTTGCGCTCTACTTCACATGATCAAACGCCCCAAACAATGGCACAATAAAACAGCAAGATTCTTCGTCAAATATGTTGATTTTACTGCGCGTTTGTACGATGTCACGCTGCACATGTGCGGTGGATCTTCAGACAGTCCTAAACAAAGAGGAAAGGTTTACATTCCGTTAAAAAAATCACCACTCCGAGGAAACTGTTTCATTGTAAAGAGCGACTGCATCAAGTGGAGCGCATTCTTTCTGACGAATATTGTTTCTTTCTGTCCTTACTGTTTACCATAGTGTTACAATAGTGTAACGTGTAGTAACCATGGTTTTGGGCAAAGTTTTTGTCAGAGTTCTTGTTATTCTTAAATTTTAACATTCATTTTTACACCCGACATGTATATATCGGTTCAAATATCGGTTATCGGTCTACTTGATCTGTAATATTCAACATCGACCCTGAAAAACGCATGTCGGTCGACCCCTTGTTAATATACAGTATGTCAAATCATAGATGTTACTTTGTTCTGGATTTCATTACTGAAATGGCAAAAGATGTTTTTTTTTATTTGAAGTGTAAGTTTAAATAGATTTAAATAAGTATATACTGTCTAAACGAACCGCCTACTTATTTTGGGTTGGACATTTTAATTTTGGTGTGTGTTGATTTCAGTCGTCTGCAGATGCTGGTTCAGTCTCTGGGTCCCTGGGCTCTGCGTAATGGCCGTCACGGCCGCTGTGTTCTCAGCATTTTCTATGAGCACCGATGGGAGCAGAACCTTGATGACCTCAGAAAAGAACTGAACATTGAGTCACCACCACTTCATCTTTTCCCCAGCAAGAACACATCCTCAAACAGCTTTATCAAACAGTAACCTTATCTTATAACTGATTTAACTGACGGAAATTTTGTCTTGTGGGGGTGTCCTACTAAAAACAATCATCATTATATTTTAAATAGCCTGCTTCCTGGAACCGGTCTTTGTTCTTAAATAAGGAACATGAATAGTTCACTATTGTTAACAATTAGATGACCAACTGAAAGGTTTATTCCTTCTATTCACATGTGCAGTGAAGTTTTACATCCCTGACACTACTCTAGTATTTTAATGTTATGTATTTTATAAAATCTGTCTGTATGTTTGTATTATTTTATTGTCACCATAAACGTAATGTGATTCTATTTATACTTGCCATAGTGTCATACATGAAGAGATTATGATGTACAGTAATATACAGAGATACGATTGTAACTTAAATATGGAAATGGGTCAAATGTAGTTACAAATTATGATTTTTATTATTTGATGATAATGCTATTTTTTCTATTACTATGTTTAGTTTGTTAAATTGTTTTCTTTAAATTAAATAATTGAAAAATAACAATGCACAGATGTTCACAAACTGTGCACCAATAAACAAATCAAATGCATAGCAGGTTTGGCAACTCAAATTTGTTTCTTGGCTGTTTTGCATTAAATTAAAGAGTACCAAAATTCTGTCGTCATGTATCCACCATCATGTGATTTAAAAACTGTAGAGGACTTTCTTCTGTGGAACATATATTAAAATATCACAGATATTTTGTGAAATGCTGTTTTATATTCATACAATGGAAGTCAATGGGACCAATGTTATTTGGTTACCAACGTTCTAAAAATTATCTTCTCCCGTGTTCTGCAAAAGAAAGAATGTCAAGCACGTTTGGAACGACATGATGGTGAGTAAATGATAAAATTACTGTTTGGGTGAACTATCCTTTTAAGAGTGGCATAGAGTGAAGCACACCCTTGGTTCTCTGCTGCCCTCTAGTGGAGTAAATCTACTGCACAGAGACAGTACGAATCTGCAGCAATAAATTCGCTTTTAATTATGCGCAACCATCCCAAAAACTTCAAATGTTCCCAAATGACAAATAACATCATAATTCACCCAGTGGAAAAATTGTCAATGGTAGTAACAATAACCATACCAAAGAATTTAGTTGCTTGACTCTTTATTGTGTTTTTTTATTAAAGCCTGTAATGAAACCATGACAACATTTTAAATCAATAACAAAAACTACTACGATTATGTTACGTTCAAGTCAAAACCTTATTCATGTTAACTTGCACCTGGCAGATGTTTACAAATAGTGAACATAAATATAAGAATGGTTTTGTGTTCATATATTTGTTTCTGTATTTAGATTTACATCGTTAATGAGATTAAAATTTAATTAAGTGTTGTTTTAGAAAATAGAGAGGTGATCATACCCTGAAACTGGCCAGCATTTTCAGTCCAACATTTGTGCTTGGGAAACACTTTTTACCTTAAGGTCATAGTTTTTCCACATTGGACAATGTAAATATTACATTGAAATTAAAAAATATATGCCAGCCTTTTAAGCCTTTTTAATAGTCTAAAAATATCAAAATATGTGGTGTTGTCATATACATTAAACTATTTAAAATAAAAGTAATAAATACCACAGTCAACACTGCACTAATTTAAACATATACTGTACATCAATAGCTCTGAAAAAGACAGAAAATGTATTTAAATTGTTCCAATAACTTAAAAAGTATAAAAACAGTCAGTCGGTCTTAAATGTGTACATTTAAGCCAAATTTGCTTCTCTCAAACTAAACAATATGATTGTTATTATCACACCTTTCATATGTGATATACCGGTCTTCAATGGCACAGAAGATGTGAAACCTTTTTTAAATTATAATTTGCATTTCAAAAACATTCATTCCGTCCATTCTAGTGTTTTCAGGTTGACAAGAGAGACACTCTGATCCGCCACAGCACATGCGGCCAGCAGAGGCTCGCTGAAAGCATGTTTGACTACATGTAGCACAGACATAGATTCAGGATCATAGAAGAGCAGGGTCTGACTGGGCCAGTCTAGCAGCAGACCCACTCTCTTGAGTTTCTTAACCACTGATATGCCCACATTACATCCATCGTGGCAGAAGGATAGGTCTCCATCATAATGTGAAAGCACCCATGATTTTGTGTTGTAGCCCAACCGGGCAGAATTTCCGGACCCCTTGCGGTCCATGCTAGCATAGCAAACGCCCACTTTAAAGGCGGCACTTTTGCCCATGTCGAGTACCCAGCTGTGGGTGCCAGAGGACATGGGAGGGGAGCAAAGGGCATTGGGCCAGCTGTCGAAGCGCGCTGGGTCATAGGGGGGTGACTGACGCGTGCGTTTGGGCAGGAAAGTTAAAGTGCAACAATCGTCAGAGAGGGAGAGAAGTGGGCTGACAGTTTTCGTTTCGAACTGTAGCTTTGTTGACCTGGGACCTAAAAAAAGAAAAGAAAAATACATAAAATATTCAGCTACGGAAAAATTAAGAGACCATTACACAAAATTATTTACTCAGTATAGGTTTGTAAATATAGGGAAAATGATATTTATTGTTTCAATCTGTGGACTACTTTATTTCTCCCAAATTTCAAATAAAAATAGCAGAAAACGAAAACTGGAGCAACAGGTACAAAACAAAAAAAGATCCTCTGTATTTTTTCAGATCTCAAATACTGCAAACAAAAGTTGATATTCACTTTTAAGCAATACAACAAAAATATTTGTACATGTTTTTAGGAAAAGTTCAAAAATCATTTTTTTAATTGATATCCTCAACTTTTATTACAGTTTTCATGTGTCTTGTCATGCTGTCAGTCTTTCACATTGCTGTTGGATGACTTTGTCACAACTGAGTTTTGATTTTGTCGAAATTTAAATACAGGACTGGAATGGCCACAATACATTTAGAAATGCTGATTAAATGACCATTCAGCTATTGTTATAGTTTAAAAACAGCCAATGATCAGGGCAGATATATCCTGTCGATCAAAAGAGGACAGGAAAATGCAATGAATTTGTGCTCTGTGTATAGAAAGCGTTAAGAAACATCACCAGTTTGATGTTTAATATTAATAGTCATTATATGAATTAATAACATTCAGAAGGTTAAGAATTAATTCAATCTTCAGAATCGGTATTGTCAGATATCACTCAGAATAATTGGTATCAGTGGAGAAGTTTAGTATCAGTGCATCTCTACTATATTGTTTATTTTAATCTACTGTTTAAGCTACTGCAAAAAATAGTTTGATTTATCTTAAGCCACGCCCACTTGCAATACTGCAATGCCCACCAAGGGCTGCTGGCCACAGTGTGGGAAGCACTGGTTAATACTGTGAAGTCCCTCTTCCTAGCCGAAGTTATCCCTTCCTAAATTGTCAATTCTTTGGGATACTTGAAAAGTGATACTTCAAATGTAAAAAAAAAAAAAAAGTTGTCATCCACAACCAAGGAAGTAAAAAATACTTGGAAGTTTTGGAAGAGCCTTGAAAGCATATCTGTTAAAATAAAAGCTTTTATATTTTCTGCAGTGTGACATACTAAACTCCTCCTAAAGCTACCTGAAGAAGCAGACTTCACAAAACATTTATACTTGTAAAAATGCATTTGTCACTGTTTGAATAAACTATTAAAAACAAAAAAGTCAACAATCCCACAATCCCCGACAAGAGGTAGGCCATGCAAGGTCCAAAGTCTTACATGGGGTAAAGTTAAACTCAGTTATGCTTTAAGTTAAGCTCAGTTCTGTCTAAATCTATGAGTGAGAATGGCCTACAGTGTTTCCGTTTAAACCCACATGAAAGCCATGTAATCATAGACGTAAATGTGCTAATTCTTTCTGTCATGATTCTGCCTCATCATGTCATGTCTTTCTTGATCTAGTGGCAGGATCATGACAGAACCTCATGTTTTGTGTGGAGAGAGGCATGTTACTGTTGGTTCTGACCATAGACTGTATAAAATATGGACGTAGTGTCTGTGACGTCACCCGTAGGTTTGTGAAGAGTAAAAATGAAGCCTAAAGTAGGCGGAGGCGCTCATCGCCATCTTGGCATCGCGCGTCACTCCCAGATAATCGAAAATGGGCAAAAAGGCGGGACATGGTTAGAGCTGAGGCGCCTGGTTTGCTGAAACCACTTGTCACTCCAGTGGCCACGCACCTAATTTGCAGAATTTTAAGGCTTAATATAAGTTAAACGGGTGAGTTATAAAATAATTCACCCTCCTCACAGTTGTCATGAAGTGTAAAATTAGATATCTAGACCAAAATATTTTTTTGTACCAGGCTGTAAACGTGTTTTTTCTGCTGTAAAGTTGCCCATTTTAACATGGAGCTCAATGAGATTCTGCTCTCTTTTGGAGCCAGTCTGTAGCGGCAAGTCGATAAATTGCAATTAAAGTCACTTCCGTGTTGGCTTCACGAGAGAGACCGGAAGGTTGCCCCTCGGTTCTGACATAACATGCATCTCCGGTCTCGTCTATGTCCCCGCCCTCTCGTTTCCTTATTAGTATTTGTTAACGATTTCATGCCCCACACCTGTCCCCCTCTTGATTTGGTTCCCTATTTTATGCCCTGGTGTTTTCTGTCCTGTGCTGCTGCGTTATGCTAGATCCTTGTATTGTTCCTGTCTACCTTGTTGCCTTTTTCTCCTGATGTTTGCTGTTACCCTGCCTGTCTACCTGTCTGCCTGCAATTGGGTTCTTCCCTCCCCTTTCCTGACACTTTCATTAGATGTTTTGTGTAGAAATTTAATAGGAAGTGGACTAACCTGACGGTCCAAGCAGTATGGCACTGGCCCATAAACCCAGCATGAGTTTACTGGTGCTACATTCTCTATTCAGACTCAGTTGCTCAGTGTCTCGGGGTTCACCAACACCTTCTGCATCCTCAACCCTGACACATTCATGTACAAAAACAATTATCACATCTGAATTATCGTAACTATTTACTATGATAACATATTACAAACGAATTAAACTGATGGTAAATTGTAACAATTACCTCTCATATATTTCCTGGTTAGCGCTCTGAAAATAAAGAATAAAACAAAACAACAATCAATAGATTGTCACAATTCTATGATTATATTCTTTCGATCTATCATTGATTATCTAAACATAGTATTTAAAACAGGTAAAACCAACTGATTAAATTCTCCCGTAACATTTTCTAAAGCATTTGAGTCATTATTTTTCACAAAATTTTATTTTTTATTTTGCATTACAGTAATGAGAGTTTAAGGCTTAGATGCCTTAATAATATCATTTCTTGACTTGAAGATTTTTGTTTCCCTGTCGTTTGATTTCAGCCTTGTCATTCTATTTCTAATGCTTCGAAAGTTTCCTTAAGTACTTATTAACTTAAGTTAAAATGTGTTTTCGTTTTCACATCCAAAGATAAATAGTTTTAGTTAAATAAATAAAAATTGTAACAGAATTTTAGCAAAGGTTCTCCTTTATTCACTCACCACAAGCATGGCATCTGTGGAGTGTGTGAGTTTGTTCACCAGACTGGTGCGTGTGTGTGCGAGTTTCTCAAGAGTCTGTGTCCAGTGTGCCCTCTGAGTGAGGAGACACTGCTCCACGCGCTCTTCTTCTCGCTGTATGGCCTCCAAGAGACGCTGCTCCTCCTCCTCAAGAGCCTCGCGTATGGCATTTACCTGAGACAGCACATGCTCTCTCACGCTGTTTGCATCTACCTGTCAACCCAACAGCACATGGGGCATTTACTACACCATACAGTATTACCATGTTATAACTAGTTATAAACATCTGAACACACCTACATAGTAAATTGTATAAGAAACGAAAAAATGTGACAGGGGGATATTGACCAGCATTGAAATTTGCTGTCATTACTAGTCTTCAGGTGATTATCTGTGTATTTTATTCATGTTTTTCCTTTAAAAAAATGTACTGTTGCAGTACACTGATGCTATCAAATTGTAATACCATGGTACTTAAAATACACTGTTCCACAATACAAATTATTACAATATTTATATACCATGATGTTTATGTACGACTATATGACACTCTAAGGTACCTTTATACCTTTATGAGGGTGTTTTATTAATTATATAAAACACTGTGGATGAGTGAATTTATCACGTACCTGTACAGCTTTCTCTCGGGCTGTAAGCGTACGATCAATAAATCGTTCGATCCGCAGAGTTTGCAGTTGCATCTTTTCACAGACATCCACCAGTTGATTCTGTTTAAAACCAATGGAATAAAGTAATGTTGGATTATGAAAGGAAAAAGCATTATAAGTGTAACCAAGAGGTTTGAACCAGCACTGTCAATAATGTTTCTCAGTGGAATTAAGAGAATCTTAAGCATAGAACTGGTACCTATTTGTACAGTTATGAAATATAATGGTGTTTTATGTGATAAAAGGCTAAACATTTTCATTCTCAAATCTGTTGGTTGATTTTAGGCTGTTGTTACCTTAACACTGATATAATAAGTATGTGATGGGGGTTCATAAAGGATTCTTTTTTGTATGTTTTGTATTTTAATATTATTAGCTTCCAAAGCACATAAACCAATGTTTCTGCGTACTGTATTTTCTCAAATGTGCAAAAATCACGTTTTTATATTATTCGCTTCCTTTATTACATAATTTATGTGTAAATATGGATAAAATGTGTATTCCTAGTATCTAAATTGTAATGTTTTTTGAAGGAACTAGGATAATGCTTTGACAAAATTTGTATAGGGCTTCATAATGTTAATTTGTTGGCCTATTTACCTGTTGTCTCTACAAATAAATGCAAATAAACGTTCTGGTGTTTACTATAGGACATGTGAAAAAAGTAAAAGTAAATCCTTGTTTTGAAAACTCAAAAAACAACAACAAAAAATCCCCCCAAATAAGGAA
Organism: Triplophysa rosa; assembly: GCF_024868665.1. NCBI lineage: Eukaryota > Metazoa > Chordata > Actinopteri > Cypriniformes > Nemacheilidae > Triplophysa > Triplophysa rosa. The sequence continues at coordinate 8,096,680 of NC_079891.1, forward strand.
ATTTTCTGGCAGCTGGGGCGTAAAATTACATGTTTCCATGTTTTTCTAGTAAATTGGCTTTTGTATTTTCAAAAATAGGCTATGGGAAAAATCTGTAAATAAAACAGCAAAATTGTGTACAATTACCATTTTTTTTACATCATACATGGAAAATTCTATAAAAATACGGTTTCTTTTTTAGTTTCCCTGAGAAAACAAGGAAATTCAATACCAACAGCAGAAAAATTAAGATGGTCTCTGACTGCAAGTATAGGCCTATCTCAAACAATTTCACTAAAAACAAATGTCTAAAGAAGATAACAATAAATGACATTAATTAAGTCCTTAAGAAAAAAATATAGGGCTACTTCATTTTATAAGGTGCATCGGGGTGTCTGCAGCTTTATGACATAAAGAAACCATCCACACCCTCCCCTGCATGTGATTTTAACAAATGTACACAAATTGCACAACACTTACAAAGTCTCAAGTACACAACATTTTAACAGTTATAATAAGTATAATAACAATACATATTTTTTTACTGATAAATCGTATTTAAACGGATTTGTTTAAACTTATTTGTAAAAAGCTATAATTATATAAGCAAGTCATGTTATTTAATTGTTCTTGCTCACCCTTACTACAGTTGCCCGTGTAACCAGTTTTGTCACGGTGTGACCCTGACAAAATCCATCCGAAACACATTTCGAGCAGGCCAGTTTCCCTTCTGTACTACAATATAACTCTAGTGCGCTTCCATGCGCTGAACACAGTTTCAGTTCTCCAGAAGCCGGTAGAGAATCTGCATCGCTGACATCACTCTCCACGGGTTCTGTCGACGATTCTTTGTTTACTGTGCCATTGCTGTATGAAAACAACCCACCAGTTTCAGATACATTTATCTGATCTTCCTGTTTCGGAGGGTCGTCCAGTCGAGGGTCAGATTCCAGGTCACTGACATGCAAGGACACCGTTTGAAGTTCGCAAAGTCTATATTCGGCACTCATGGCACCGACGGATATGTTGGTTCTTCAAAAAAAAAAAAAGAATATAAAACAACGGGTGCCTGGCTAGTTTCGCTGATGTATACTGTAAAATACCAGTGGCGCAGGTGTATCTAGTTTTAAAGCCCTGCCTCTGTCACACTCGCAGGTGTGTAACACGGAAGTTGGAGAGTGCGCAACTCTCTCTAGTAGCGAGTTTTGTTTGCGGTTGTGGTCACTGGCCAGTATTACCAGGTGAGTGTTATATGACACACAGCGTGGGTATACGATTGTACAATAATCTGTCGTCGGGTTCAGCAGGTCGACAGCATAGATAGCTGTCCAAAGACTGGGAGAAATGAGAAAAAAATGATGTTAATGTGTAACTATTTGCGCCAATAAATCATCAGCATGTGAGTAGATCCGTCCAGCTCAACCCGTACATGCAAGGGGGGAGAATATCGTCATTTTATAGTTAATTAAAATTGCAGTGCAGTAGAAATGTTTCAACGTGTTGCATTTTGTAAATGCAGTAAATGTTTTTATTACGTCAAAATTCTCATTCAGAGAATGTTATCCAGCATCACGGCAAAAAATACATACATATTTTCAAATGAAAATGACATGATACGTTTAATTATTTAAAGGAAATAAAGATAAGATAAAATGCTTAATAGGCTACTGGATGTATGATTAGCGGTTTTAAATATTTTCCCTCATGCCATCTCAGAAGAAACGCTGTGATTTCTGTATATTTAACAACACTGGTTATACTCTCTTAACACTTCCGCTTTTATGTTATTACCGTGAACTTCTGATATACGTCTTGTGAACTATTGTATTACCATGATTTCACTCCATTGGTACCAATGAGCAACATTTCGCGCTAAAATGTCATGTTTTATTTACGTAATGAAAAGGCGTGGTGAAACAAATGGGTGGGATTTGCTGGGAATCTCACATTTGGATTGGACAAACCGGTCAAACGCTTTTAAGTTTATCGTTGAGACGTCAACGTGAGAATTTCAGACGTAACCCTAGGCGTTGCAGAACTCTAATTCTTATTGGACGAACCACTGTCAGTCCTAGTTTACGATTGGTTTAGGTTGTTAACGTTTTTAGTCCCGCCCCCTGAAGCTGGCAGGTTTTTCCAACCTCTCACAGCGGTGCATCACGGAGGATTGGAAGCGGGTGGGGGAGATTCAGGCTAAGACTTACCCTATTACACTACAAATTTGTACCCAGGGTTGTGTTGGCCGTACCGATTTTAAACGTATTACCATTGTACCCGCTCTCACATCCCAGCACAGACCTGACATCCCCTCTAATGTCGGATTTCAAGCTTGGGATCGTTCGACTTGGCCGTGTGGCCGGGAAGGTGAGCTGAATCCTAGGGCTGCCATGTGCGACGCGAAGGGGAGGGGATCTGAGAACCGTGAGCAAAATGCCTCTTTTTAAAGAATTACGTGGCGTATGGATGTTACCTGCTTTGCTCAGGGGAGCATGTGTAATTGTCGTCGAAATGTGTGTTTTCTTCAGTGAAATTGACCGGCTTGTTAGCCGAATAGGTTGCGTCGCTTTTGAGCCGCCTACTTTTGCTCTGGTAGTACCGCTAGCGTGGCTACAGCGCTGCTCGGACGAGAGATCGTTTCTTAACTGGAGAATGCGAAAGTTGTTTGTTTTAATTTGCACTATTGAGAGGATGGGGTAGTGTAATGTTACGTTTTCCGATCTTTGATCCACATTTATTATGACACTGGCATCCAATATGGCTCAGAGATGTCTGAATGCCTTAACCAGGAACCGTTTGCAGCGTGACTCAAAACCGGCATGTCGGCAGTGATGAGCGTTAGCACTGTCCTAGCTTTTTTTCAAACATTCATACAATACGTTTGTATTTATACAATACATACGTATTGTCAGTCATCTCGTATTTTATCCACAGAACACCTGAAAATTATGAAAGCGCCTTCCATTATCTTAAGGATGATTGTTTGCGTGGTTCAGATAGCGGGATCGGACAAATTAAGCCGAGTCGTCTCTTGATGCCAGGCCGCTCATGCCATGACACTAGAGGGCACCCGGTAAACAAATATAAATTGGGGTTAAACAATAGGAGCATGTGAGCATCGCGTGAAAGAGGGCAATAATGAAGCTAACGATTCCCGCTTGATGTTGTCATGAGATTGAATAGAGCAGAGGTTTAACGTTACCTCACCTTGCATTCGATTTTTTGCAAGGAAATCGTTTATTTAGATTGGCGTTTAAAATATTACAGGTCCCTTTTCCTGCCGTAAGTTTTTAGTATGATTTAAAAAACGTCTAATATCCTCTAATGCCCGACATGTGTAAAAGACAGAGCCTCTCCGCTGCACTTGACGCTTGTTTTGACGGGGGACCACATGTTTGTACAAGACGTTGTTGATGTCAATGTTAATTGTTGTCTAAAATACACTTTTTTTATAACGCATTTATTTTTTCCCTTCAGACAAAATACACTTTGATTGATGAGCAAGACATACCTTTAGTGGAAAACTATGCTTTTGAGGTGAGAAAACTGGGGTATGGTCGATTGTTTGCGTTTTGAAATGTGTGCGCGCGCGTATGTGTGTTGTTCTTGTGTGTAGATTTTATTTTGCTTGTATATGTTTCTTACTTTGGTAAGTTACAGGATAAACCATAACAAACATTTTGGCCTTTGATGTCAATTCTTGTCATATTAAAATAGTATCAAGTTTACTTGAAAATATGCAATGCCATATATTTTTATGATTTTTGTAACTTTGTTTATTTTGATGTATTTTTATATGCCATGTGAAACTAAAACGTGGTAAACAACCCAAATCGGATGTCATTATGCCATATCACCTACCTAAACTTAGTTGTTTGGTTTTATTTCAGTGATATGTTTAAATTAGATTTGCTTAATAGGAATAGTTTATTATTAGTTGTTTTTGCTCATGTTATTGAAATTAATTACAAAGTATGCTAATTTTTAAAGGAAAACATCTTTTCTCAGGCTCGCATGGAAGTTGATGCGGATGGGAATGGGGCCAAAATCTTTGCTTATGCCTTTGACATAGGCAAGGGCAGGTGGGCAGGTCGACCACTGCATGAGTTACTCTGGTGAGTGCACTGCTAGGCCCCAGTTCATTTAATGATTCCTTCACGCAAGTGCTCTTTATGTTTTCTATTAAAATGAACATATAAATGGTTTTAAGTCATTGTTTTTGATGTTTTGGTACATAGGGAAAAGCACAGAGGGGGTATCGCTCCAAGCTTCCAAGTAGTTCACATAAACTCAGTCACAGTGGACAACCGTCTAGATAACTTGCGGCTTGTTCCTGTTGGATGGTGTCCTAAACCAGAAGAGCTGTCTAGCAAACAAAGGTAGTTTCCTATATCATAAAAGTAATACACAAGAAAAAGTAAAATAAATACGTACAGAGCCGTGGAAGGGACATTGGCGAAAATAAAAATCAGAAGACTTTCCTGTGCACACGGGATAGTAGTTTCTCGTTTTGTGCTCACGAGTTACTGTGAATGTGCCTGTTATGCATAAAAAGGCCTCTAGATGGCACCAGTTTAAATTAAATGTAGATACTGTGCAAGAGATGTAGAATTGGAAATGAATAGGCACATGTCTATACAGTATGTGAGGGGGTATTTTAAAACGTTTGACGTAGAACATGCACAAGGTGTATTAATGCATGAAGACAGTAACTTTTAAAAGGCAAAATTCATTACAATGCTTATTAATACTTCATAGGCTAATGTGTATGGGAAGAATCCTGGTGGCCTTGTTCATTGTCTGTACAATATACCAAAGTGATAATTCCTGGCATTTGTTGAAAATCATGAATCGGTTATGCCTATTTCGTAAGCACTTATAGTGTTTGCCGATTGTCCTACTGACCGGCAGCGTTTGAAGAACGCGCTGCACGGTCGAACTGCCAGCGTGCATATAATGGCAAGCTTGCATTACGATGTGTTAAATACATGAAGCCTCTTCAATAAACTTATTGTATTGACGATGTAGATTATATAATGATAAGAGATGTTTTATCCAGGCCATTTGCGTATAGTGCGAATTATAGAAAGTAAAAAAAAAGTTTTTAATTAAAATATTTATTGTTAAATGCAGAGCAGGTGGAAGAAGAATGCAAGGTATAGCCTAGGCGACTTTTCTCTTTTATAAGAACGATTAAGCCCAACCAGCTTGCCAAGCACGTTTATTTATACTACAAGTCCATTTTATATGTAAGAACTGTTTCACTGAAATCACATTTTATCATAAAACAAGTACACATCATGTAGTGCTTATATTGTATATGTGTGAGAGGAAAACGGTGGTGTAAATCTCTTCTGCACTGACGGAACCTCAGTCATCTTTAATTAAAACAACATAACCACAATAGTGTTGTCACGATACTGGAATTTCTAACTTTGATTCAATACCTAAAAAAAATCGATATTCGATACCATTTTCGATACCACAGGGAATAAACTGCCATAGCAATAAGGCCCTAATAAGCAATAGCAATATAGGCCTTTTTAAATTTTATTTGAAGTTAAATTGAACAAGACTAGACAATGAGGTATATATTTTTACATTATTTATTAATTGTTAATCTAATGTTAATTTTACGAATACATTTACTATTTAAAATCAAAGTTGTATTTGTCAGTATTAATGGACCAGACCCTGTTGAAAAAACCAGCCTATGCTGGTTTGGTATGTTTTGATGCTGGTTTGCTGGTTTGTGCTGGTTTAAACTGTTCATGTGCTGGTTTAAGATGGTCATATGCTGATTTAAGATGGTTCTTAGCTGGTTTAAGATCAAACCAGCATCGATCAAAACATACCTTACCCAGCATATACTGGAATTTTCAACAGGGGAGCTTACATAAATAGTTGTATTTTTTAACTAACATTTAAAAGAGATTAATAAATACTTCAACAAATGTATTGCTCATTCATTGTTCGTTAATGTTAGTTAATAGCCTACATTTTTATTTGGCTAAATTGGCTTTTATTCACATAGGCCCATACTGTAATCATTGATCAGCGCACATATAGACAGAAACGCAAACTTAAACGCAAGAACTGATGCAGAGACTCCGCATCTTTCTAACATTAACAACTTTTAACCGGAGCGAATGAGACGAGTGGATGAATAATTGAACAGCGCATACACATAGAGCGCTATGGTAAACACTGGAGTGCAAACGTGTATCACACGCGAGAACTGTTGCGGAGACTTTACTCGCACCAGCATTATTTCAAACATCAAATTAACCGGAGCGAACGAGACGAGTGGATGAAATCATTGATGAGCGCACATAAAGACAGAAACGCGTGCATTAAACATGAGAACTGTTGCGGAGACTCTGTACTAACATAAACAACATATAACCAGGGCGAATGAAACGAGTGGATAAAATTATTGATCAGCGCACATACATGGATCGCTATGGTAAACACGGGAAGCGTAACGAGCGTGCACCATGCTAGATGTGTTACTGAGACTGGCCATCTTTTCTAACATAAACACGATTTAACTGCCACAAACGAGTCAAGTCTGTGAGCGGAGGCGGGGCTCTGTTGTTATGCGTTCACCTGCAGTGTGTCAACTCACTGTCGGAAAAGAGAAAGAGAGCGGGAACGCGCAGCTGATATCGATACGTGGGACATGGGTATTGGAACCGTTTCAGATTCTTCAGTATCGATACTTATCGAAATATCGATATTTTTGACAACACTAAACCACAATGGCTTTTGTGCCTGTAATTCACACTATACGGAGAGCCCGGGAACAATGCAGATAAAACATTTCAAAGTTATATGCATTAATACACGTTGTGCATGTTTATGTTTTAAAATATGTTTAAAATGTTTTTTAGAGAGCAGTCGCTGTACTGGCTGGCTATCCAACAGGTTCCTGCAGACCCAGTTGAGGAGCAGTATCTAGAGCTGAGTCGCACACGTTACTACAATGCCAACGGAGAGCTGGTGGAAGAGGAGGAATGCTCCTGCACCTACTACGAGTGTCACTACCCACCCTGCTCGCTTATTGAGAGGAGGGTCAGTATGACATAGAGAAAAAGAAAATCCTTATGTTTAACACTGAATACTGCTCATAATCAGTATTTTAAAGGTGAAGTGTGTAATTTGAAAAAAATGCAATTATAGTCATAATATTCAATTTCAAATGTTGATACTCAATTCAAAATAGTGTTTAAACAAGGCCTATTAATATTGTGCTGTTTGTTCTAATCACGAAAACCTCACTGTCTTTATTTTTGTGTCTTTACAGCTGAGAGAGTTCAACATCTGTGGCCGATGCCAGGTGGCGCGCTACTGTGGCTCGCAGTGCCAACAAAGAGATTGGCCGGCCCATAAGAAGCAGTGCCGCGAACGTAAACGAGTTCTGGCACTGGAGTCTGAGCCTGAACGATGAGCTCCTCGACCCCAGTTTTAAGAACGGGCGTCAGAGGGGTGTGGGGTGAGAGTTGAAATGCAAAAACTGACTGAAAGGATAGGAGACAATATTGGTGGGTTGGATGGGCCATTTGGGGAAAAAAAACTTGCTTCCCTGAACTTTCACATCTTCACAGGTTGCCTGTGGGGATTTTGGGAAATTTAGTTTTTTTTTGTTCAGAGGAGGTCTTAAAAGCTCCACCTGCTGCTATGGATGTGTGTTTAATGAAGAAAAACACCATGCCGTCATAACTCTGTGGACTGCAGGTATTGACAGTCATGCGCTTGCCCGTTCCATCCATCCACCTGTCATGAAGTATTAGCCACTGGTTGCGAGGGACAAAACTACTGTACAACTGAAAGGATGGAATACGGACCTCTTCACTGTACTACCCTTCCCTTTCCTCTCCTGGTTGAACTTCTTGTGCACATAACTAAGCACATAGTCACCCACCTGCCATACCTTCTACAAGAATACAGCCGATAGCTGTGCAAAACCACACCACCAGTATTGTGTGTGCAATGCCATTATTGACTGAAGGACATGGATGAAATGGTTGAATGTTTCCTTTTTTATTATTATTTGTCAGTGGGAAGTTTTGGGGGTGGTGCTGGGGAATATGCCTACTTTGGGGCAGCGTCACTTTTTGCATACCCATTTTTAAAATGCATTACAGTCCTATTTACGCTTTCCACTCATGTAATGTTTCGTTTTGCTTACCATAACAAGCACTCAGTTTAGAGGGATGTCCTGGGAAAAACTTGAAAACCCACACAGAAAGTTGACTAATGTTGTCAACGTGTACTTGGATGCAAGTTGTCATTTGGGTCCCAGTCATTCAATGATTAGTCTTCTGTTTGTCTTAAACTTTTTGTCAAAGTGAGCGTAATTTATTAATTTTTCACTTTTTAATCGCTCATCTTGATTTAAATGTGCACACAGTTTCCAAGTGTGTCTTCCTCTTACGTCAAGGGCAACTCTACCAAACTGTGACGTGCACCTGCAAATGCGCATGTATAACGGATATGTACATGTGGTGTTTACCTGTGTGCGTATTCCGAATAATTTATTATTGAATTATCTGGTTGGGTTGAACACTGTGCACTGAATATCCACACATTGATCCTCACTCTTTCTGAGAAATGGGAGTCTTGGGTAAGGTGGGTGTCTGTTCTTTTTATTTTTTCTAAGCTATTACCATACAAACATAAAATGCATAAATATGTGAATGGACAAAGTTTGTGATAACTGACCATTTCTTGTCACTGTAAAATATAAGAATAAAGTAAATAAAATATTAAATGTGTAAATGTTAATTTGGTTGCGATGTGTTTTGTCCACATTCATTTAAGGTTCAAACTTACGTTTCTTTTCGTTGTGTGATTTTTTTTTTTCTGCACATGGCCTATTGAACAATTCTGATCAATGTTATTGAATGAGCAAAACGTCAACGGAAAGTTTTCATCAATTTGAAATTTAAAAGCCGTGCAATGGTGTTGAGAAAAAATAGTGGCTGTATGAAGTTTATTTTAAGTTGACGCAAAAGTAGTGTAAAATTAAGGCAACAAACGGATATGAACAGCGGTAGCTGTTTGTAAGCAGTTATGGTTTGTCCCATGCTAAATTCATACCATTTACACCCATCCATTGTTTTATCATTTAAAAACTAAAGTGTCTTCTATGTTAACTAATAACTGAACTGTGGTTTGGGCTACTGTATCAGTTGAACTAGTGCAGCAACCTTCACACATCAACCAAAGCAGGCCAATTTAATTTGTGTCTATAGAGGATGGCGTGAACAACCTTTACCCAAACGTCTCCATAGGAACCGGAGGAGTGGAAGAAACAGATTGTAAGAGCTCTCCGCTGTAACGGATGTAAATTAACATTTTAACCACACTTCTAGTCGACTTCAAACCCCCAAAAACTGTCGCTTCATTTTGCGAAACACCTCAAAAGAGAACGAATCACAGGATGCATTAACAAAGCCAGTAAGCGTAGATGTTAAAAAAAGCGATTATCTTTTGTGCGGATTTTGGTATTCATTTCAACCTTTTTTGCTACAAAGCACAACTGCACGTTGTCTGGTGAGTGGCAAAAATATTTGTAGCACTTAATTTTACTGTACGTGCACTACATGCAGTGTACTTACACACAATATTACATGTAGAATGTAGGCTACTCGATTACTAAGTAACGCGTTTTTGTAATGAAATTGTTTTTTACGAATGAAATGCCTTAGAAATTAGTTTATTGTGTTGAAATTGATATGAAATTATATCTGTTGAAAAGTGTGATGTTTTTTGCGAGTAGCCATGTTTAATTTATGCTGAAGACTAATGCTGTGTTCTCACCAAACGCGAATTAAGCGTTTGGCGCGAGTAAATTACATACAAATTCAATGCAAAGAGGCGCATAGACGCGAACTCGCGGCAGACTGTGCGAATGACGCGAATCGAGCGGCGCGTTTGAGGCGTTCTTCCGCGCAAGTTGAAAATTTACAACTCGAGCCATGAATTCACGCGAAAATAACGAACTTTTCCTGCCAGTAATAAAGAGCGTGGAACGCGATTGCTCGCGTTTGGTGTGAACACAGGTAGGCTAAAGAGTTTTTGTTTTTCATGTTTTCAGTTTTTAAGTAATGTAATTTAAATACAATGTTTAGCCTACTATGTAGTAATTACTTTTCTAAAATAATCAAAACTGAATATTGACTGAGCCAGTTGGGTTTAGGGCTGCCAACCAGTAGTTGCACAGTACATTATGTACAAAATGAACTGTCAATGAAAGTGGCACCAATTTTTTTTTATCATTAATAAAAGTAATATCATGGGTGTATACGAAATGATACATTGTTTTGTTTTGAAGGATCTTTTCAAGAATGACATCAGCAGCTTGTTGTCCAGCTCCATGTCATACAGAAAATGCCTTGACCTGCCTTCTGTGTCCACACATTGATCACATTTCCACCGCATTACAAGTTCTACATAAATTTGCCCAAGAGGAAAAAGGTAAACTTGTTGAAAAGGTCCTTCAACATTGCAACCCCAAAGCGTGCATGGATGCACTACAGAAGATATTGAAGTCACCTGACTCAAGGTCAGTACCATAAGCATTATAAACCATAAATGTTTTTTGTTTATGAATACAGTTCAAACCAATATCTTGGTTCTATAAATAACACCTGTCAGAACTGAAGTGTTGAGGTTCAATAAGACTGCACATACTACTGCTCATTCACGCCTCTTGTGTGTTGTCATGGATGCTCCAAACAAACTTGAACTGAACCACTTCTCTTTTATTATTAGTGGTATAAATCAAATGCTCTTTGAGGTCACATGAATAGTTTTTAGTCTTCACATAAGCCACACTCAGTTTAGCGCTTTTCAGTTTCTGTTTTGTAATGCAAGATGCTACTTTGTTAGCACAATTATATTTGCTAAATGATTTCAAACATTGAGACCTTCAGATCAAAAAGTTTTCAAGATCATGAAAAATATTTCAGCCAAATAACCCTAAACTTTGGATTGGTAATGTACATAAACACAGGAGTAGTCTACAATTCTAAAACATCTTAATGTAACATTAACTTTCCTTTGTAGGTCATTAACTTTCCTTTGTAGATCATTATCTTTCTTTTAAGTATTATTGAAAAATATTTGTTTACTTTCAGCATTCCACTCAAATTAATTCAGTATTTTTTCATTCGGCCTTTATGTTACAATACTTGATAATACTGCACTAGGATCCCCTCATTCTTTACGATATTGCGCAGGCTTTCACAAAACCGGTTTCATCCATGGTGGCAACCTATAGTATAAGGCGCATAATTTTTGATTTATGAGAGTAATCTTGTTTAACAGTTCTCCTTTGACCTTTTGCAAATACAGACCTCTGAGAGGTCAACGCGTAATGAGTGTCTTTCTCTCTGCTGAAAAGGCAGAAAGATTACAAGCACAGAGGGACTGGCTTTTGCTTTTTTTTTTGAGACAGTATCCTCAGGCTGAACTCAAACCAACAGTGAGCAATGCTCTGTATCTGCTGAGGTGCATACACCCCCGCTGCATATCTGTATCCGTGAGTAATGGAGCACACATAGGGCGTTTGTATGGAGAGCTCTCACATCCCCTTTTTTTTCAAGGTCACACAAAATAATTGGACATTTCTTCAGCTGATGGCATTTTTGAAGGCAAACAATAATAATATGATAATCAATATTTAATTCTGTAGTCAGTTTATTAAGTGTAAAGATTTTTACAGAAGTTTCTTTAACCTATTACTTTTTTGTTGAATGACCCTGTTGAGTGTTTTCCTGCAAAACAAGTTGTATGAAAGCTAGGTTTTTGGCTCTTCAGAACATTTATTAATGTATCCGCTTGCGTGTTTATGCAGGCTAAGCAGTGCTGCAGCTTGTATCTTTGGCGTATTGCTTGAGAATGAACCCATGGTGACTAAACTTCAGAAGTGGGCCGAAGGGGACAACAATCCGATATGTGCCCTTGGTCAGATTCTGACTAAAAATGATCCTGATATTGTGATGAATGCAACCGGAGCAATAGCCTCATTGGTACGGCTACATTATTTATCACACAAGATGTTTACCATATGGTTGTTTGCTACACATCTTTCTATGGTATGTTCTTCGTGTATTAGGTTGAAACTGTGTCAGGGCGACAGTGGTTGCTTCAGAGCCAAGCTGTGTTCAATCAGGTCCTTGAGAGCGTATCCATTCATCTGGAGAATGAAAAAGAGAACACAGCTAACTCTGCAGCACTTATTCTCGCCCAGCTATCCTTGTGTGAAGAAGCCTGTCAAAAGATTTTATCGCACCCGTCTGCCTCCAAGACCTTCAGATGCTTAGCAAAGTGCTTATTATGCAGCCACAAAGGTCAGTGTACTCTTTATGGAAGACTTGTATTTTGTATTTGAGATGGAGAAACAGCCACAGTAAAGTATTGTGAAGAATAGTATGGGAATGGGTTCCATGTTAGATTTTTAAATGGTTTTACTTTATCATATTTTAGTTTGGATTCTATCATAAAATTAATATTACCGAACTGGTTTTGATTATTACTGAACATTAATGTTTTAATCAACTGTGCAAACACGTGTATAAAAATACTAGCAAGTTCTATCCAAAACACTTGAATTTCATACAATTGCAGACACAGCAATGAATGCAGCATTTGCTGTCGGTCGCCTGTGTGGGAGTGGCCAGGCCAAGAACCTCATTCTGAGAGAAACCGAAGAGCAACAACTGGTAAGAAAAAGATCATGAATTCTCTTCATTGGTCCGATTGACTTGGATAGATCATGTTGACCTCCCAGATTAAAAAGTATAGTTTAGTCAGCAGCGCCCAGTTTCACAGGCAGGGTTTAAACCTAATCCCGAATTAAAATGCATGCTTGAGCCATCTTGAAAACAATTTGCACTGAAGAATCTTAAAATATAAAAAGAGATGCACACCAGTCACGTTTTTAAAACACGTTTACTTAAATGTCTGAATTCAACTAGAAAACTACTCAGCTTCATCTAAATTGTGTCTGTCAAACCAGGAAGTCTGTTGAAGGATCCTAATGGGATTCATTAAATATCCTTCAGATTCAGTAAAATCCAACGTGACGCTGAAATTATTATTATATAAACTTAGATATCCCTATTCAATATTAACTTTTGAATTTAACAAATAATTTAATTAAAAATGTATCTACTTAAAATTAAAATAATAAAATAAAGTATTACTATTTCAAATGTAAAGAAAAATCTGAGTGCTTTAAAATCCTGAGTGAGTTTCCAGAAATGTCTTTTGTGGTCCTACAGTACAGGGACATTCTGTAAAAATAGTAATTTGGGGAAATGTTTTGGGTTTTTGTTGGAATCTACAGGCTCTTACACCCTTTAAAAGTCGTATTATGACTAAAATAAAACTTCCTACTAAATACTGTACACATTTCTTTTTTTTTGTAATGAAAATATGATCATAATTCCATAAATAATTCATAAATAAGTGAATAATCCAAACACACACAAGCAACAACCAACAAAGACAATCGAGAAAATAATCAGGGATAACAAGACAGGTGAGAAAAATCAGGGAGGGGCAACAGGAACAGGACTACAAATAAACTGAAAAAAAAACTACAATACAAAATGGTAGAGACACACACATACACATATGATATATGAAATGTATTTCCTAGATGTACAAAATATATTAAAACAGTGGACAGCGCTAAACTGTTTTAATACCTTTACTTTTATTATTTGTCTCAAGGTTTACAGACTACAGTCTCTGCTGTCTTCTGGGACAGGAGTGGAGATGTGTCAAACTGCGTGCTTTGCACTGAGCTGCTTAGCAAAAGATGAAGATGGTCATGCACTGTTGATGGAAAGCACTTGCATTTCTGCTGTGCTGGATGCTCTTTTACAGCTGCTGCAGAGTACAGAACCGGACACGGTCTGGTTTGCTGCTATGTACGTTATTTATGTTGAATGTATATTGAAATCCTGAGAGTTATCTTGTTTTGAAGGCAAATTTTATTCATACATCTGTAAATTTGAATGGATTTGCTTAACAACCAGGGGAAGCAAACGATTTTAAATTATAATTTTAACCCTGGATTAACGTAATCCTGGGTCATCTTTTACTGTGTTTTACACTGTTCATACTTTATTGTAGCCTTCTAGGTAGTCATGTTTTGAGATTTACATTGCATATTTGTTATTCATGATTTTATCAGCATATTCAATTAATTGGGACAGGTGTAGCATTCCAGTTTTAAAATTTTCACTAAAAATTGCAACTAAAATATAGCTGAAGTTTATGTGACTGTGAACCAAAAATCCATATTTAATGTAGCAAGTGTTGTTTAGTGATTGGTTGCATGTTTCTACCATTGACTTTAAAATTCTAGCACAGCGATGTTTCACACTTAGCAATTTGAACCCTGTTCTAGTAGTCATAACCAAAAGTTAATTTACAGGGGCAAAATGTTACTTTAAAAACATGTTAACCGGGAGTTTTGTGTAGCATTAAAAAGCCCCTATGCTCTCTTGATGGTTCCTCTTTTTCTTTATCTTTTAGGATGTTAAGAGTGCTGGTGTCTCGACCGAGTGGAGTGGTTCTAGTCAGAATGCATGGCGCTCTGCACGAACAGTTAAAGGTTTCAAAATGATTTAGTTGATAACACATGACATACTGTGCATAACATTATAGGTAAAGATGCTTTATAAGCCATTTTTACTGGCTTCGGTTTATTTTTAATAATTTACCTACATATGGATATCCATATATGGGATGCAGGAAGTAACAAGTATCAGCAGGGAGAGCATGTCTTATTTAGTGGCTAAATCTGGTGGATATTCTACAATAGCTGACACTGCTTATAGTAGATTTATTACTCATTTACTGGTTGTTCTCTTTGTTGTCAGGTGCTTTCTGTGTTGTCAACCACTGGGCCAGAACTACAGGAGGAGGTCAACATGTGTCTCAGCAAACTGGAACGTTTAGCCAAACCACCCCCAGTGACGGTTACTATCCTCTCATCAACGGCCTACACTGTGTCATGGGTGAGGTGTGATCCTGAGAGCGGCCTGGAGGTCATATACAGGTTACACTAGACAGTGATTTTTTTCATACATTTTGCTCAACCATAGGCCTATTATTTCATAATTATTTTTTCATTGGGTTTCTATAGTCTCTTTGACAGCGATCTCATGCTGTACCATGGCCACTTGTGTCAGGTGACTTTACCTGTTTCTACCAACCGGTCTGTGGATTCCCTCTCCCTACGTCTCAACCTGTCTACTTCTGATGGTGACGTCAGTCCCTTTAGTGACCCTGTGGTCACTCTAGAGACGCTGGACACCACAATCAAGTGTCCACAGGAGCTTTGTGTGATTGGCTGCACAGCGACGCATGCACACTTGCGCTGGGTAGAGCCAGAGGGAGGAGTCAAACCTAAATCATATCAGATCTATTGTAATGGCACAATGGTGAAGACCACAACGCTGCTAGGGTGGGTCAGAATGGGATCCATTGACTACATTTTTTTTTATTTGTATTATTTTCTACAAATACTTATGCACATTTATTTATTATGACCAGATCCCCAGCATTTCATGTTATTCTGATATACATGAGTCACATTATACAATTAGTCTACAATATTGGGAATATTGGTAGATATATATATATAGACTGTATATATTTTACTGTAAATGGGAGATTTGAATGTATTTTTAAATATCACATGCCTTTTAGGTCACACTGTCCAAAACAAAATCTTTTGATGCAATTAGTATTAAACGTTTTGTGTTTTTGCATTTTTTAACATGTTCTGCCTTTCATTCAGTGAGAATAAATAAAACACTAATTAAATGTACAGTTAATTCGTGTATATTTACTCTGTTTTCTCTCACAGGGCTGTAGTGAGCGGTCTATCTCCAGGAACGAACTACGTGCTGAGCGCGAGGTCCCTCTGTCCAGGCTACGCAGCGAGTGCCAGAGCAGTAACCAAAGTGAAGACAGCAGACGATCAAGATCATGCTCCTTCCGCTCTGACCCTTGTTGTTTTGGGTCGGCACGAGCTGCAGATAAACTGGAGAGCTCCCGCTGTACCTCTGGGGAGACTCTTTAAATACGAACTAAGTGTGAATGGATGTGTTGCATACGTTGGCACAGAGAGAGTTTACACCGCCCGCCGCTTGTCCGCAAACACAGCATATACCTGTATTGTGACAGCCGTTACCTCCAGGGGGCGCTGCCACAGCAGGCCGGTTACAAAGAAGACAGCCCGGGACGAATACCTGCCTTTAAACAGGTGGAGGAGAACAACATCACAAATAGGCTAAAATTGGACGCTTTGTTTATCTTTTTGTTTTAATGCTTTTATTGTAGTTTTTTTTTAAGATGCAAGGAAACATCTTAAATAATAATTTATTTATACATTATATCTAGATCGTATTTTAACTAAAGTAAATTAATTTGAAGCGTTTATTGCTGAAATTAGCCATTTTCAAAACTGAGGTTAGCCTACATCGAGAAACTTTTCTGACCCAGGAATATTGTCATTCAGTCATTAATAACAAGCACTATACATTATGAAAAACTAGGTTAAAACTGTTTCACAAATATTTTTTACATCATGTCCTTTATTTATACTCTGTTGACTGACTGATTTACGTGTGTATGTACTGTATGTATTTATTCAGGAATCTGTCCTCCGCTATAACCTCCAAGTCTTCCACATCTCCTCCAACCATCCACAAGACAAGTGAGGTCACAAGGATGACCACAAACTCTCAGACTACACTTGGACATAAGCCTCACTCCACCAGAAGCCAGCACAAAGCCCATGAATTCAGAAAAGACAAGCACAGGTTGTTGTAAATGACAAGCAACTACCAAAAGAGTCATTCTTTCGGGTTTTTAATTTTGTGGAATAGTGAAATGTTTTAATATTTATTTAGGACTAATGTTTGGTTTTTGTTGATGTGTTGAAAGGCGACTCTCAGTACAGATACATTTACCAAAAGAAAAAAAGTTGTTCAACCACACATCAAAGGTATGATAATTAAATATATATTTATTCTGTACCTCTTTCTTCCTCTCTCATCTTATAGGTGCATTAAGATTCATATTGGATGACTAAAGTATTTTTGTTCTCTTTATTTAACGGTTGTACAAAATCGGCAGTGTTCATGTTTTTTTGTTGTAAACTCTCTACTGAAGATGGACAAAGACAGTCCACCTGTTGGGTTTCCAGTGAGCTCCACTGAGTCTCTTGTGGTGTCCTCTCATCAACAATCTGAGGACATACACCAGACCCAGACAAAGTCATCCACCCCAGAGGACCCCACAAACACGAGGACAAAGATCAGCCAAGGTCAATATTACTGTGATAAGAACCATTAACAGAAATATACTGTATACGAAACAGAACAGAAAAATGGAAATCAACAATCGTACAATGCAAAACACTTGCATTTGTGTTTATTTATTGCCTTGTGCTGTTAATTCACATATGCGGTTATATATCCTATAGCCAGGAAAAGGAACAGAAAAGTTCCAAAAGAAACACTTCCATGCATCAGCAAACAAATCTGTAAGTTTGTCTTCTGACAGCCATTTTTGAATTTCAGAGGATTTATTTTTTGTAAATTTAAAATGATGTAATGATTGCCATTATATCCTGAATATTCTATGTATTCTTTCTTGTTCCAGCCAAAGATATGAGATTGCTTCAACCAGTCTCATTTCATTTGTCTAATCCGGAACAGACAAAGGAACAAATCAGAGCACAAAAAGACAGGTATGAGTTACAGGATTGCTAAAGTAACGTTATGATTAAGATTAAATTCTTATTTCTTAATTACAATTAATCATAAAGCTTTTTATTCTTGTGGGATTAAATTTGTGTGAATTATTACTGTAAAATATTTTGTTATATTGTCAGGTGAATGTTTATAACTTAACTGTTATAATGTTTTAGGATGGGTTTGGCATTATTATCCTTTTAAATATGTGTTTCTAAATATTGTGCATAGTAAACTGTTTTAATATAATCTAAATCTAAGCTCTTTAATAAACAATGCCATAGAAGAACAACTTTTGGCTGAAGTTTTCCATCTTTGTACCTTATAAAGATCTGAAGAATCTTTCTGTTTTACAAATGGTTCTTTGTTGTTGAAAAATATATATTATTTATTACTTTTTTTGTTTTATGACAACTTATTACAGTAATTAACTGACGATTTCCCTTTTTCAGAAATAAACCCATTTCAAAGGTTCCAAATCAGCAGAAAGGAAGACAATACCGTGTATCAACACACACAAAAGTCCCATGACATCTGAAGGACTGAAGGATCCACAGCAATCTTTACATTAATCCCATTAATGTACATTTTTTCAAAACCTAAAATTCTCATATTTTCACGTGCATAACTTTCTGTGTATACATACAACAATTAATTCTGTGTGAGTGTTTGTTTGACCAAGAAGCACATTTATCGGTTCATTTGTTCACGAAAAGCATTAAAGACTCCAGTCCACATGAGGTCACTATATGAGAATTTGTCCCTCATTACTTCTAGATTTTCTTCGCCTTACAAGCTAATGTTTGATAACAACAGAGTGAGGTTGCATAAATTGTTATACCGTCTTGAAGGTTATAATTCATAATTGTAAAGAAATATATTTTTAGCGGAATGGTTAATCTCGGACTGAGTAAAGTTGATGATGCAGTTGCAGCGAAGCACCCGGTAGGTATAAAACATTCTAACATGTCTCACTGTTACTGTGAAATGTATGAGTTGTCCAGCTAAAGATGTGCGTTTATGAAATATATTACCATCATAAACGCTTTGTAATTCCATGAATGGCTTTCCAGCTAAAATATACAGGCTACAATATACAGAACATAATCAACCTAACATTACAAACAGTAACGTTAGACTACCCTTGCCCTTTACTATTGCCCGTATGCCAGTGTGGTACGATTGTGTTCAAAGTAGGTTTTGATACCAAAGACTGTTGGAGAAACAACGTTTATGCATGTATATTTAACTCCAGACCTTGTCATTGTGACAATTTACCTATGTAACATGTATATACAGTGGCAAGAAAAAGTATGTGAACCATTGTCATTTTCCTGGTTTTCTGCTTGAATTGGTCATGAAATGTCTGATCTGATCTTCACCAAAGTCACAAATATGAACAAACATAATATTTCTAAGCTGATAAAACACAAACAGTCATTATCTTTCATGTCTTTTTTGAGCACACCCATTAAACATACAAATATGTGTTACTTTGTTGAAGATCAAATCACATTAAACAAACAATTCCAACAGAAAACCAGGAAATTACAATGGTTCAAATACTTTTTCTTGCCACTGTATCCTAATTCATGTAATAATAGCACAGATGATACTCCTTGTCATCCTCTCAGGGTTTGCAGCAGTATGCCGCCTGCCAGTCTTATGCCTTCATGAAAGGCACAGCAAGCTTTATACTGGGTAAGTGTCACTTTAATAAATGGTGACGTGAGATGCTTGTGTGCTCTTTGTATTACCCGTTGGACAAATCACTAATGAAATCGGTATAATACTGCAGTTCTTTTATAGGATCTTTTATTTCTCTTTCATAGTTTTAACATTTTTAGAAGCAAATATCCTCCAAAAACAAAATCATTAATTTCAGTATTCATTTTAAAATTGAATATTTGAAATGTAATATCTCTGTTTTGGAATCTTTGCCTTTGGGTAATTTTATTTACCAGGCACCGCCAGCTTATTTTTTGTACAGCGAGCACTTCAGAAAAGAATGCCTTATCCGTTGCAGTGGAATCTTCTAGTGTCTATTGGTAAGCCTACATTTTAATCGGAACTTCATGCAAGATCATTTTTTAAATTTGTACACAAAGTATTAGTATTTGGGTGATGCTGATATTTTCTTTGGTCTGCACAGTCGCCTCTTCTGTATTTAGTTATTCAGCTGGGAAACGAGGAAGTGCTCAGACTTGTGGTTATTCCTTGAGACAGGAAAAGTTCCTGACAGAAACTCTCCCCGTAAGTGTGTACTGTACATGCTTGTCGATTCCTCAAAATAACAAGCTTGAGAGACTGTACGTAAAGTCACCATGAAACGGAAGTTGCGATTGACTTCTCTTCTGTATCGCGACGTATATCCGAGTGAAACGGCTTCTGAAATTAGAAAAAAGTGTAGGCTTTATTTTGCCCTGCCCATTTTGATTGGTTTGTTGTAAGTTGTGCCTGGAGGCGAAGGCTAAAAATGCCTGGCCATTGGACAGTCAGTATAGTCCTACCTCTTTTTTGTTGCTTACATCATGTGGTGAAGAGTTGTTGTTGAGAGGGGGAGAGGAGCTTAATGACTTTGATTAAGATTACAAGTGCACTTTTTTTATAATGGTGTGCACGGATAAATCATTTATAATAATCACTGCAACACTGTGTAAAACACTTATAATTTTCCTGTTTGATTTCATGGTGACTTTAACATTAATCCTGCCATTTATATCACTAAATTCTGGTCTTTATTATGTCAATTTGACCATATTTTTATTATAAATACAGAGGAGGAGACTTTAACTCTGACATCACATGCAAAGCCCAAAGTCACACAATTTGGAGATGTGATGGACTGAGCTCAGAGATGCTGCAGTGGATTTTTACCTTTGTGTAATATTCTGAGTGTGCAATAAATTGTGTTTTATTCATATTCAAGTTAAATTGCATTGATTTTAAATCGAGGGAATTGTGAATTCAGTTTAGTACTGCATGAGAATTTCAATTCAGTACTGTGTGAACCCGAACTGTACAAACCTGGAGTTAAAGAAATGTTTCAATGTGTCTGTCAATAAATTATTTAACACATCTTTGTCTTCTTTTCAATCTAGTTTGCATAATTAAATGTTTCTGAAACTCCTTAAAGTGTAGTCCAATAGCATGATAGCTGAAAGCTAATCTAATAAGCTAACAAAATAAGCAGTTAACATTTATATTTTATATAGCGTACTACTTAATTTTAACAACAGAGATAATTGGCCGATACTGCACAAATTTTGTTTGGTCAGATATAATATGTAACAAATGTTTTAGTATTGTTGTTCACAAACTAATCACAAAAAAAAACTGTTCTATCAAATATCTGTTTGAATCTAAAGGTTGAATTTGTAAGATGTGGGTTCATGAAAATAGGTTTGTTTTCTAAAACACATTTATTGAAATGCACTGTAAATTGCTTTAGATAAAAGCTCTGCCAAATGTATAAATGTTTATTTAAATTAGTAAATGCCATGTGTATAGAGGGCATGTACTGTACATATTAATATCATACTAAATAAACTGTATGGCATTCAGGTGGAAAGAGAAGATTAGTTGGTTAAATTCCACGATGTGTGGCTTTCATATATGTATGAAATTGGGCAGAAGAACTAGCAACATCGGTTACAGGTTGTATTTATAAGACAAGGGTGAGACCTAAAGGAATAGAGATTGGCATTGCTAAAAATCATATATTCAATATTTCAATATATATCAATATTTTAATAGGCTATGTCTTATAACCATATCCATATCAAGGGGTGAGATCCAAAGGGGCGTAAGTGTCATTTTGGGTGAAATGGAGATATACAGTAGGTAGTCAACCAAAATGCCTATTACCGCCACGTGTAATATATCAAATGAAAGCCTCGATGAGCTCTTTCTACTGCTAAAACGACACAAGGGAAATCTTCATCAGTTTGGAGTTATTCATTAGAAGCCAAAAGACTCATCACTGAACATACAAAGCCAGTTGGTACCTAAAGGGTGTAACTGTATTGTGGAGAAAAGCCTGTGGATAGCAGATGATTCAAAATGGCGGAAACATCGGTGCCAAAAGGCGCATGTGACCTCTTGTTTTCTTTTGAATAAATGTTTAAATACTGTTCAATACGTATACTGTTATCCATGTGGGTAACATCTGTATTATAAAAGATTGAAAACATTACACTTGAAATTATGATCAATATGATCTTTTTTATTCGGACTCTCCTGTAAAGTTGATGAAATGTCACTTACGCCCCTCTGGTTCTCACCCCTCGATATATGAAATCACCATATGCTAGAGCACATACACGTGATTCCTGCTCCAGGACAGGGTTAAGGCATATTGTGTAAGAGCTCCCTACCTGTGGGTGGCCAGGTTGCTCTGATAGTGGCCTTCAGCTCTTCTGCATTGTTGGGTCTGGCATATCTTCCTCTTCACAATACCCCATAGATTTTCTATGGGGTTAAGGTCAGGCGAGTTTGCTGGCCAATTAAGAACAGGGATACCATGGTCCTTAAACCAGGTACTGGTAGCTTTGGCACTGTGTGCAGGTGCCAAGTCCTGTTGGAAAATGAAATCTGCATCTCCATAAAGTTGGTATATACGGCTGCGTTGACCTTGGACCTCAGAAAACACAGTGGACCAACCAGCAGATGACATGGCACCCCAAACCATCACTGACTGTGGAAACTTTACACTGGACCTCAAGCAACGTGGATTCTGTGCCTCTCCTTCTTCTTCTCAGATTCTGGGACCCTGATTTCCAAAGGAAATGCTAATTACTTTCATCAGAGAACATAACTTTGGACCACTCGAGCAGCAGTCCAGTCCTTTTTGTCTTTAGCCCAGCGAGAGCGCTTCTGATGCTTCCTGCTGCTGACCAACTTTATGGAGATGCAGATTTCATTTTCAACAGGACTTGGCACCTGCACACAGTGCAAACTACCAGTACCTGGTTTAAGGACCATGGTATCCCTGTTCTTAATTGGCCAGCAAACTCGCCTGACCTTAACCCCATAGAAAATCTATGGGTATTGTGAAGAGGAAGATGCGATATGCCAGACCCAACAATGCAGAAGAGCTGAAGGCCACTTCAGAGCAACCTGGCCTCTCATAACACCTGAGCAGTGCCACAGACTGATCGACTCCATGCCAGCCGCATTGCTGCAGTAATTCAGGCAAGGAGCCCCAACTAAGTATTGAGTGCTGTACATGCTCATACTTTTCATGTTCATACTTTTCAGTTGGCCAAATTTCTAAAAATCCTTTCTTTGTATTGGTCTTAAGTAATATTCTAATTTCTGAGATACTAGAATTTGGGATTTTCATTAGTTGTCAGTTATAATCATCAAATTAAAAGAAATAAACATTTGAAATACACTCACCTAAAGGATTATTAGGAACACCATACTAATACGGTGTTTGACCCCCTTTCGCCTTCAGAACTGCCTTAATTCTACGTGGCATTGATTCAACAAGGTGCTGAAAGCATTCTTTAGAAATGTTGGCCCATATTGATAGGATAGCATCTTGCAGTTGATGGAGATTTGTGGGATGCACATCCAGGGCACGAAGCTCCCGTTCCACCACATCCCAAAGATGTTCTATCGGGTTGAGATCTGGTGACTGTGGGGGCCATTCTAGTACAGTGAACTCATTGTCATGTTCAAGAAACCAATTTGAAATGATTCGAGCTTTGTGACATGGTGCATTATCCTGCTGGAAGTAGCCATTAGAGGATGGGTACATGGTGGTCATAAAGGGATGGACATGGTCAGAAACAATGCTCAGGTAGGCCGTGGCATTTAAACGATGCCCAATTGGCACTAAGGGGCCTAAAGTGTGCCAAGAAAACATCCCCCACACCATTACACCACCACCACCAGCCTGCACAGTGGTAACAAGGCATGATGGATCCATGTTCTCATTCTGTTTACGCCAAATTCTGACTCTACCATTTGAATGTCTCAACAGAAATCGAGACTCATCAGACCAGGCAACATTTTTCCAGTCTTCAACTGTCCAATTTTGGTGAGCTCGTGCAAATTGTAGCCTCTTTTTCCTATTTGTAGTGGAGATGAGTGGTACCCGGTGGGGTCTTCTGCTGTTGTAGCCCATCTGCCTCAAGGTTGTGCGTGTTGTGGCTTCACAAATGCTTTGCTGCATACCTCGGTTGTAACGAGTGGTTATTTCAGTCAAAGTTGCTCTTCTATCAGCTTGAATCAGTCGGCCCATTCTCCTCTGACCTCTAGCATCAACAAGGCATTTTCGCCCACAGGACTGCCGCATACTGGATGTTTTTCCCTTTTCACACCATTCTTTGTAAACCCTAGAAATGGTTGTGCGTGAAAATCCCAGTAACTGAGCAGATTGTGAAATACTCAGACCGGCCCGTCTGGCACCAACAACCATGCCACGCTCAAAATTGCTTAAATCACCTTTCTTTCCCATTCTGACATTCAGTTTGGAGTTCAGGAGATTGTCTTGACCAGGACCACACCCCTAAATGCATTGAAGCAACTGCCATGTGATTGGTTGATTAGATAATTGCATTAATGAGAAATTGAACAGGTGTTCCTAATAATCCTTTAGGTGAGTGTATATCAGTCTGTGTGTAATGAATGAATATAATATACACGTTTCACTTTTTGAATGGAATTAGTGAAATAAATCAACTTTTTGATGATATTCTAATTATATGACCAGCACCTGTATATTAAAAAGGAATGGTCGAAAATTCAAAATCTTTCATCATTTACTTACAACCATGTCATTTTAAACCTGAATAAATTTATATTTTTTTATTGAAACTCTTTAAAAGTCTTGGCCTCAAAAAAATCGTAAACAGTTATTGCCCTGGAATTAAAGACCTTTGCAAATGACTGTATAGGTCCAGCAATGACCTGACCACAAATAGTCACACTTTTGCTGCTGTATGGTATTTTTTATTATTTTATTACAGTAACGTCAAAATATGGGTGGCATAGATTTGACTAGCCTTAACAAGTACATCTAGTCAGGAAAAGACCAACAGAGCGAATCTAAAACTTAAAACAATATAAATCATTAAAAAAAACAGCAAAATATTTCTAGTTCTGGTGTGCATCATTACTATGTAGCTTGGCGTGTTCAGAATCGTCCAATCAGTGGATGCGTGAAAAAGGATGGGGCGATGTAATTGTTCTGATTGGATGAAACTATGAACACGCCCGTCTGAGGCAATCTGACATTCACACACGGCAATCGGCAAAACCTTCGCATGACTCTTTGAAGGATTACAGAAAACCGCATAAGCAAAATGCTATTGAGCATATTTGGAAAAATTTAGTTAGTAACACAATACGCCGTAAATTACTTATTGTTTTATTTCCCCGTGTCCGATCAATTTAGGTCTAGATTTCCTTAAACAAAAAGAGTCGTCCCGGTTCGCTTGTACATCATTTAAACCAAAAGCGTTTCCTGGAATCGTTACATTCAACATGGATTTCGTTCTCGGCGGCGTGGCTGCGTGTGGTGCTTGCTTATTTACTAACCCTTTAGAGGTCGTGAAAACTCGGATGCAACTGCAAGGAGAACTAAAAAGCCGAGGGACCTACCAGATTCATTATAGGAACGTGTTTCACGCCTTTTACACGATAGGTAAAATAGATGGACTGGCCGGTCTACAGAAGGGATTGGTACCCGGACTGGTTTATCAGATGTGTATGAATGGGGTCCGGCTGGGGTCTTACGCCATCATCGAGTCCTTGGGCTACATTCACACGGACGGAAGGGTCAGCGCGGCGAAGAGCACAGTGGCAGGGGCCGTTGCCGGTGTTGTGGGAGCAGTTATGGGAAGCCCGATTTACCTGGTATGTCAATCTGACCGTCGCGTTTTTCTGTGGTAAACGAAGCACGTGTTGAGTGACGTTTGGCTCCGTAGACGTAACGTTAGTTGGATCTCGTGAGCATATTTATGGGGTTATTGGGTGCGCGCAGCTAACGTTAAAAGAGCATTAAACATTTTTCACTCTAAATTCTGTGTGTTTTAAAAAATATTCGATTTACACACTGAAGTAATGCAAGAATATCACTTGAAATATGAATCAAATGTATCTCGTAAAATTCCGAAATTGCTTTGCAACGGAATTCTAAAAAAGCATAACAGTTGGCGGAATTATTGTGATTTTATTAATAAAATAAAGTTGATTATTGAACGTGTATGGTATCATCACTGCTGACGATGACACCTTAACAAAAGTTAACTTACTAACAGTGTACTTTTCACTTACATTATCACTTACGCATTCAAGCTTGATTTGATCAGCAATGAAAACAAAATCGGTCACATTTTTCTTACTAGTTTACCAATAATTTAATTTACATTCTTTTGTATTTTTGTTTCCTTCAGGTAAAGACACACCTTCAGAGTCAGGCAACTTCCTCTATTGCAGTTGGACACCAGTATAAACATCGGGTGAGTTTATTTTCCAACAGCATTCTCTAAACCTTAGAGTTTTATTTATTTCTATGCAAGTAAAGGGAGAAATTCTATGTTCCCTTTTGATATTTGGGCTGTGAAATCACATTGTACATTTACCTTTGTGGTAATTGAATTGAGTATCCTTTCAATTCAGAATTGCTAAAGGACATTTTTTTGGACTCAATCCATGCACTGCAGCCAATACAAACACAAAACAAACATACGGTATTGAAAAAGCTACTGAAAATAATAAACAAAGATTACGATTAAAATGATAATAATGATGATGACATAATGATGACATTATGATTAAAAACGGTCGTCATATATAATCTCTAGATTAAACGATTATCTTTACAATGTGATTCACAGGTATAACAGAGTTGTGCCTCCATTATAAAAGGAACGGGTTTGAATCTTCAGTTTACTTTTGTTATAGATTCAAACAAAGTGATTATTTCTGTTTTATTTGTCATCCGTCAGGGAATGATGCATGCACTAATGGACATCCACAAACAGCACGGCATTCTGGGATTATGGAGGGGGGCAAGTGCAGCAGTCCCAAGAGTCAGCGTGGGATCAGCCGCTCAACTCTCCACCTTCTCTGCCTCTAAAGAATTGGTCACCGACTTGCAGGTAAATATTGAATGCATCACCTCATGTAGAAATCATTTAAGATATTGTAATGAAAGTGCAATTCTTTGGAATTTTGGAAGAATTGCACTTAAAGGTCCAATGGGTCATTTTTTAAATGTAATATAATATACATAACTAAGTCTTCAGAGGTGTGTAAAGACCTTACATAACGATACACCGCGGGTCCCCTTGATGGTTGAAATTCGCCATGTTGTTTCTACAGAAGCCCTAAACGGACAAACTGCTCTACAGAATGCGTTTTGTAAAAACGAAAATCTCCTTTGGCAAAGTGACGACATCTTAGTTCTGTGTCAGCCACCGTAGCCACCGTAGTGCTTCAAAAGAGAGGGGTGGAGTGAGCCGTTAGTTGCAATTGGCAACCTCACCGCTAGATGCCACTAAATTTCATACACTGGACCTTTAAGAACAGTTTTATACATTCATACACAGTAATTTAATCTAAGAACTGAAGAACTATTGAAGCCACTTGCATATTGGGTTGCTTTAGTAATATAATTTAATTGTACGGTTGAGTATCGTTGAAGTAACCGACACCCTATTTCCCTATACCTTCCAGTATTATGGATCACAGCATTACCTGGAAGGCTTTTTAGTAAACTAGCTTTACAAGAAGATTTTCATATGTGCTTTATACTTTTACATACAACATAAGTGAATTGTCACATGTACTGTGTACATGCCGGGTCTGAATAAGATTTAAGATCCTTTAAATACAGAGGAAAATGCTTCAAGTACAGTTCACTTGAAATTACAGTAAAATTAAAGTAAAATTGCTTTTTTAAATAATGTACTGTATCTCTTTTCCCCGTCATTTCTAGGTTTTCTCAGAGGGCAGCTGGTTAATAGCTCTCAGTGCTGGTATGATCAGTAGTGTAGTGGTTGTATCGGCTATGACACCTTTTGATGTGATCAGCACTCGCCTTTACAACCAGCCTGTGGACCATCTCGGCAAGGTAAACCTCTAATAGCTATAAACAACAAAGCCAGCAACTTTAAACCGTGGTTGTTATTAAGCATTAAACACATAAATCTAGTTTAATGCATCAACGTCTCAAATTGCTAAAACCGTTTAACAAAGATTTTCTATGTAAATTTTTATCTGCAGGGCATACTGTACAAAGGTTTTGCGGACTGTTTCTCAATGACGCTGAAGAAGGAAGGTATGACTGGTCTTTATAAAGGTCTCGGAGCCTCTTACTTCCGGCTCGGTCCGCACACCATCCTCTCTTTAGTTTTGTGGAACGAGTTGCGTACGTTGTATTACAGCTACAGCTAGTGTCACACTATCAACCTGATGTTTTAAGAACCGCTTTTTAAAAGATAAGGAGTCTTCACAATTTTTAATATAGTAATATTTTATATTTAATTACTAACAGCAAGGGGCTGTTCAAAAGATGACTTGTCACAAACATATGCAGCTTGGAATACGACGTGATTAAGAACACACAGAGACGAAACATTTAAAGGGATTGTTCATCCAAAAATGAAAATTCTGTCATCATTTACTTACCCTCGTCCACTACCATAGTTGAAAAAAATATTGTACATTTTTTGTTCTGTTTAACACAAAATTAGATATTTTGATGAATTTAGGAAAACAAACCGTTTTGGGGCACCTTTAACTACCATTTAATTTTTCCTACTATGGTAGTCAATGATGTTCCAGAACTGAAAATTGCAAACATTCTTCCAAATGTCTCTCTTTGTTCATCAGAACAAAGTAATTTATACAGGTATGAAATTACATGAGGCTGAGTAAATGTAAATGATGACAGAATTTTCATTTTTGGGTGAACTATTCCTTTAAAAAACGCACAAATGTGACTGGTGCTTATCCACACTCTAACGAAGTCCTTTAAGGAAAATCACTGTGCTCAGAGGCCATATTTGCAGTGCCTCAGGCAGCTATTTTAGTCATATAACACCAAGTCTTGTCTACGGTTAATAACAAAAACATTAGAATGTACTGAATGCAAAAGGGTGAGATATTTCTATGCTCTTATACTTTACACTCCAGCTGTTTTGCGAAGGGTTTTATTAAGGAAAGCATATCGGCACTTGAATCAATGTTACTGTAAAATGTGTACTTCTGAAGATTGTTTATGCAAATGTATACCATGCCATTGTTAAATTGTTGATTGTATTGGTTGACCGATGCTTAATCGTTTTATTGGCCATGAATGGTGCATTTCACATTGTCAAAATATTTTAGAACTGTTATCAACTGTTACCTGAAAAAATAGTAGGTAGAGATAAATGAAAATGAACGCACAATTAATGAATATTTTTGCATTTAAAAATGTTTTTTTAACTTAAAGGAACTTATTTTTGACTTATACTTTTAACCCTTTCCGAAAGATTAAATATGAGCTACTGCATCTGCATGCCATGATAATTTGTATAGTATGAATCACATGTACTGTACTGAATGTAGTTCTTAGAGAATATAAACGTTTGTTGTTTTAGTCTTTTTTTCTCGGAGGGCTGTAAGATTACTGCTGCTACGTTTTCATCATGGTTAGAAGGACAAAGACTTACAGTACATTTAACAGAAATGTTAAAATGAAGTTGCATTCAAATTGATTGGTTAAAACATAAAATCAAAAGTATTCTGTTTTGTTCTGCTGGTGCCTTTATGTAAGGATTTCTCATTTTTATTTTAATGAATTAATAACAGCACTGTATAATCAAACCATACCATTTTAGTTATAAGATTGCCAATTTGTCAAGAAATCCAATAATATTTGCAGAAAAAAACAGGACATACGATCACCATTTTGCCTTACATTAAAGGTATTTGTACTGAATGCGTAGAGCTGTTTAATGCTTTAATATTATTAAAATAACTTATTGTTTGTATTAAATTATATACTTGGGAGTCTCTGTAATTGCATAAGTTTATTTTTGGTCTGTGATATGACAATATACAATTTAAGAATAAATTAATTTGAAAAAGAATGACTCTTTTATTTGCCCTGTCTATGACAAACACCATGTGTTCTTTTAGTACAAATCTGACTTTCTCTTTATAATCCTTAATGAACTATATTTGATAGTTAACTTAATTGTTTTTTTTTCATATTATTTGTGCACCTAATACACAAAATGTATGTCATTAAAAACAAATGATGCTAGACATCTGAAGCTAGACACAAAATGTTTAAAAGTACTTTCAATGCTGAAGATAAACAGAATGGCATCTTATATTTTGAAGTTAAGGAAAATCCTGACTTTCAACACAGAGAATTTCCAGTTAAACATTTGTTAACATTGGTGATTGAAGTGATAATGTTTAAATGAATACAGAAGGAAATGATGACTGCATCTTGCACGTGCTTACAAAAACTTCGGGATAAATGCTTCTGAATTAATCAGCAAGTTTGTCTTATTATAAAACTTTATTTTTTACAAACACCTCATCTACACTACAAGAAAAATATTTGATGGACAAACGTTTGTTGCTTTCCAGTAGTTAAGTCTAGCCTTTTAACCTGTATAGTCATGCTAGTTTAAAGCTTAAACAGGATATTCAACATCGTCTTTCAGTTCTCTCAGTGTACGAATCGAGAATCTATCCAAACACTCCATGGTTGAGCAGCCGAAAGGACTGAAGAACGCTCTGAAAGTCTTGTAGTGTCCATGGAACAGCGGCCACATTTCCAGCTGCACTGCTGCTTAGAGGGCTGAAAGAGAAACGCCTTGAAACAAACTTCTATACCATTTAAATAGCATATGGGTAATCCAGAAGCGTTGAGTTTTATGGAGAGTGTATATAACTATGAGTGAAGTGTATGTGTATAAGCAACTTACTTGATACAAACAGGATCGTTGAATGTCACCAAGATATCAGTGGTGAACTGTGGCAGGCGGAACAGGCACATGTGAATATTGACAGTGTTTTTTGCCTGCAAAGTAATTCAATTCAAACATATGACAAAATGCTTAACTCCTAACAAAAATCAAAGTCCAAAGTGACATTTCTCAGGACATTTCAGCGATATCTGTTGAATAGGGATATTTCATGCAAGATTCTTCCTAAAAATGAATAGCACTGCTAAATAATATATAAAAAACAAACACAGAATTTTTCCTTGGCTTTGCTGCTTTTCAAAGTTTATCATTCAGTCTTCTGTTGTTTTTTGCAGTTGGTCAATCCAGGAATAAAGGAACAGTGTCAGCAATCATAAACTTGCTCAGATAAGATTTCGCAATTCAAAACAACCCAAACCACACACACAACACATGTGAATCAGCACTTAAGAAAAAAGGTGTCACAAGAAAACTAAGAAAGCAGTGGTTCTTCACATGCCGTAAGTTATGCAATTCTTTTAATAAAGAAAGGAAAGTGATAGCCAAGTATGACATGTACTGGTCGGTCACCTTTGACTAGTAACCAACTGTCATCAACAACCAACTTACATTTATGTGCGCAAGCCCAGCGTGTCTGAATGGTCATGTGACATGCGTTTTCGGTAGTGTAGTGTAAACGCAGACTTTCTCTAAAACGCATGCGGAAACGGCAGTATAAACGAGGATCGTTTTCATTGTAAACGCCGTTTTTGTACGACCTCGGGCTAATGTGAACACCACTTAAATGCTGTAGCTCCACTTTCCAATGTGTCACTGTAGCTTTCTTTTTGCAATTACCAGGTTTAAAACTCTTGTTTTGAATAAATAATGCAATTACACAGTCCTCCACTGTTGTCCTTAAAAACCTCTTCAAGACACATTAGGCCCATTTGTACACCTGTAGCCTATTTATTGTAGTCCACTTGTGATTAAACCAGCGGAGCTGAATGTAATTGTAACATACCTGCTCATTAAATTTAGAGACCAGCTGAGCACCAGATAGCAGCCATGCAGAACTGCATTCCTGTAATGACAGCTGTGATTGGGAGAGCTGCTCCACCCCTCTGATCTCGCAGGATCCCGACTCTACCGCCCCGTTAGTGGCAGCCACATCATCAAAATGATACCTGCCACAACCAGAGAACCAGTTAACCACACCCCTTTCTGTGCACTACTTTCAATTCATAGTCAAACAAGTGATTCTAATGAGACCGATCTTGTCTAGTTGGTTCAGATATGGACTTTTCCCAGATGAACTTAAACCAATGGTTGGGTTTGTGTTACCAAATTGACTTGTGTAATATTTTGCTAAGCTAACATTTACTTCAGCAATGTATTGATGTGATCTGTGCCTAAAGGAATAGTTCACCCAAAGATAAAAAATCTGTCATCATTCATTCACCTTTGTTACAATAGGGCCAATGTTGTCAAAATTTCTTCTTTTGTGTTCTGCAGACAAAAAGAAAGTCACAGGTTTGAAATGACAAGAGGGTGAGCAAATGATGAAAGAAAATTCAGTACCTTTTTGGTGAACTATCCCCTTTTCCTCCATGTCAGTCTCTCTGACATCATTTCCAGCAGTATAGTTTAGAAAGCAGAGTTTCAGATCGTTTCATTTTGATAACTGCAGTGATATTTACAACACAGGCATCTGTTGATAGTTAGAAGCCGTTTTGTTTAGGTCTTTATCACACCCACACCTGTTAAAGGGGTGTCCGATTTCTCTGAAATTCGTTGTTGATGTTCAAATCACCAAAACAAACACACCCCTACCCCCAATTCCCACCAAACGCGATTTGCGAGAATGAATCGCGCTATTCCCGCGTAGTTGGACGCTTGAACATTTTGAGTTTACTCGCTTCATTCGCGCGTGAAATTCACAACAGACGCAAGCTCGAAAAAATAAAATGGCGGCCGAAACGCCCGTTGGAGCATAGTTTTGTATAAATGTAAGTTTCATTTTCACTTTCAACAACTTCTGATTGCATTTCTAGAGAGAAATTAGTATTGTAGTTTTTAAATATGTGATTAGTTATTACAAAGACGTTCTCTGTTTATAATTCAAATAGACTTCGGTTGCGCTGCTTATCTGTTTCTCTGGGGTGCCTTCGTGCACAGACGCTGCACGTCACTCCTGATTGGGCAAGCTCCTGGTTGGTTAACGCGGCGCGAATCTTCGCCAAAATTCAGATTTTTCAACGTCCGTCCTGTGCACCTTACTGCTGATTGGCTACAAGGTTGTTTTGGTACTCGGCCCGACTTTGTCTAAACAAGCGTAAAGGGCTCAGCATACTACATTCGAAATCGAAAAACGACCGTCTGTGACCTGATTTCGAACAAAA
Organism: Triplophysa rosa; assembly: GCF_024868665.1. Classification (NCBI taxonomy): domain Eukaryota; kingdom Metazoa; phylum Chordata; class Actinopteri; order Cypriniformes; family Nemacheilidae; genus Triplophysa; species Triplophysa rosa. The sequence continues at coordinate 8,129,770 of NC_079891.1, forward strand.
TCTGGTCCAAACGACAATTCGTTTCACTAGTTCGCCGCAGCAAACCAAACAGAACTTTCCGGGAAAGTTCGTGTTGGCCGGTAAACACCCTCGAGCCACCATTGGTCCATGGCCATTACGTAATAGGTGGGTGTGTTGTTTGTGTGGCCACGTGCGCAGAGGCTATTTGCATACGTCATGTAAACCCCGTCTCCAGAAACAAAGGGGTGTTGGATTGTTCGAAAACACTATACCGTCTCTCAACGTTTTCGAGCTTCGTTTTACCCCAAAACGCAGAACGAAAGCGCAATTCGCCTGGACTATGCTGAGCCCTTAATTCGGAAATCGGACTCCCCGCCTTTAAATCTTCGAAAGACATTTATGTCTGGACCCTAATGGCATATGGAGCACTTACCTGGCTGCCTCAGCGTCCTGCACTTGGCTCTGGTACTCCAGCAGCTCAATGACGATGCTTTGATCTGTCTGAGAATTAGCAAACACTTCTTGGTTATCAGGGATCTGCCTCAGCTCACTGCAGAGTGCCGAGGAGAGAGAGCTTTACTACACACATACACTAAACTATTTCATTAATTGTTAGTCGCCTGTTATGGGTCATTTAATCTGATTTTTTTTAATACCAGACATAAAGATTTCTATCGTAAACGTAATTACCTGATATCCTGGGCATTGGGTGGAATAACTACTGAAAATGCGCCACCAAACAGAGGCCGAGCCATAGCTGTGTTGCCACTGCAATCATAAAACCATACGTTTATGTACAATATTTAAAAACGTAAATATTGTACAGTGCTATCCACGTGCTGTATAAACATTCTATTTACACTCACACGAGTCACCAGTGTTGACTTCCCTCCATTTGGCGATAGCCGGATGTGATGTAAATGAGATCACATGCGCCCTCTAGTGGTTTGACATCGCATAACTTTGAATAATGTAACCGCCTGACAATTAATGTATTTTCTTTTTTTAATGGTGGCTATACCAACTGCGCACCAGTGTTCTTTCAAAAAACAAACAAAGATAAAAAAACATGCCGTGCTATGTAATTTTACTTGATTTTATGTTAATTTCTTATTTAAAGTCCCTTATTTCCATTGTTTAGAATAGATCTTGAGTCAGAAGTTACCACTCAAAGAGAGCCTGACCTCCACTTGGCCAAAAGCCTTAGTCACATCACAACCTTTAATTTGCAATACAATCTGACAAAATAGAATATATTTTGGTACAATTATGTGCATTTTAGAGTTAGCATTATGCAATCAAAGCATTCTCTGTAAAATATGACAGGTTAAGGAGTTTCTCTGACTCCTCTCATTACTGCAGAAGGAGGTGCTCCTCTGTAATTTATAAAGCTGTAAGTAGCTAATGGTTCTTAGTTTGTCAGTTTTAGCCAGATTACAACGCCAAACATCAAACACTACACCAAACAATGTTCTTTACCAGACTGTCTTACGCATTCAGACACACATTGGTTTGAATGTTTTGACTGTGAGCCATTTAAACTTAGTGTTAAACTGCCCAAACTTCAGTAAATCTGACAGATGACATGTTCAGGTAACATCAGCAAACTCTTTTTTATTAATGTCACAGGTAAAACCTTAATCTAATTATTTCTCTCTCTCTCTCTCTCTCTCTCTCTCTCTCTCTCTCAGCAGTATGCTTTCAACCTCCATGATAAAATAGCTCCCTCCTCTGACCCTCTTAAGGAAGATGTGCTAAATCCGGTCTTACCTGGTTGTACCTCCACAGGTACAACCATGAAAATTGGCTTTACCTGAACAGTTCTTCCTTGGGAATGTAAATGTGAAGCCAAGCTCAAGGTCGCTTAGGGGTTCTTGTTTCCACAGCACAGTATATCACTGCTGCTTTATTAACCCTTGTCTTCATATTTCGTGATTTTTACTTTTAGCCATAAATCATTATTATTAGTCACCCTTTATGGGTTATGCAAACATTTAACTCATAAAAAGTTTTACCAAGTGCTTGTCAACTTTGAAAACATTATATATTTGTGTGCATTGCCATATTGGTATAGCATTTGAGTAAATTATACTTCCAGTATGATAACTGTGGGCATGTTGCCTGCAAGAATTTATATACTACATTATTCATTCTGTAAAAAAACGTTTCTGTTATTTTTACATTTTTTCTACGTATAATATAAAAAACCTGTAATCTTACAGAATTTTACAGTTTTTCTACAGATTTTCATGTTTTTTTTAATACGTTCAAAAACGTCAAATTACAGAAATTTACAGGAAAAAAGTTCACAGAAAAAGACTTCAAATTTGCAAGTAAAATGGAGAAACATGTAATTTTACAGGAAAAAACGGTTATTTTATGGTTATGGCTGTTTTACTGGATTTTTTAAATGTCTATCTTGAAGGGTATGTGTCTACATTCACCCATAAATTGTATGTAATCCACCTGTTTTAATGTATTCTTCAAATAATATGCTAAAAGTTATTTTCTTTTGCTCACACTTGGTAATGATTGAAATGAATTAACGTAACAGAGTTTTTGTTTAAAAAACTTTCGAGATCGTTGTTACATGTTTTTCTCTAGAACTATACATAATTTATATTAGAATGATATTTGGCTCATTCTAGTGCCTGGAAAATGCATTGGCATATGTATTTAATGCAAATGTGAAATAAATGCAAAAATGTGTCAGTATTTTGAACTGTTGTTCTGTGTTGTGGCCTCTAGAGGTCCCCATTGAGCTCTCATGTTCAGCCTACTCGCTTGTAATTAGTGTTATTGTGTTCACGTGTGCCTCATTCAGCTAGGTGTATTTAAGTAGTTCTTTCTATCAGTTTCTATGGAGTTATATTGCGGACTATATTAAAAAGGAATTGCAAACTACATTTGCATATGCGGTTTCTATTTGTTCGTGTCAAAATTGTGACATAATTCAAACGCAAATGCAAACCGTTTTCATTTGCATTTACGCGAACGTACAATGTCTGCCAAATTTCAAAAGGAAAAGCAAAGTCTATTTGCAAATGAATTACCTGTGTCTTACGAGTTACGACCCTGCCAAATTTAAATCGGAATAGCAATTCCCCATATGCCATTTCACTTCCTCTGGTGTCGCGTATTAAGCCTGCCAAAACTCAAATGAAATCGCAAATCCCTTTGCATTTGCGTTTCCTCCGACTTGTACAGAAACCTGTCAATCAATGGCGGGGGTGGGCTTATTCAATGGGGCGTGTATGTATCGGGAAGTGACGTCATTCACCGTCGACTGGAACTTAAGTAGATACATACATGTGATACAGCTAATACAGTTTATGACAGTGGTGTAAACTATTGGAGTAAATGTACTTAGTTACTTTACTTAAGTATATTTTTGGCTACTTTGTAGTTGTATTGAGTATTAAAGATATTAGCAACTTTTACTCTCTACTTAACTACATTTTTGAATAAGTATATGTACTCTTTACTCCACTACATTTGTAATGACTAATGCAATTACACATTACATTTTGCATGGCACCTATCTTATAATCAATGTTGCCATTTACAGGGCAATGAAGGTACTACAATCTTGTGGATTTTGCCCTAACTTACAAAAACTTGTCAACATGGCTTCTTTATATGAATACGAGTGCAGTATCAGGTAGATGGCAATCGCTGGCGGTTTACACACGGTTAGCCCTTACCCACTATATTTCTACAGTAATATATTGGCAACACTGTTGCCAGCTAGTTACTGTAGGTCACACATCTATAATAGCTCTTATTTTTAAAACTAACTCTTCATAAAGGTGCTCTAAACATGTTTGCTCAAAATTTGACCATATGGTGGGACTATTGCCATGAAGTGATGTAAACCAGTAAAAAGAATGTATAGTATTTCAATTTTCAAAAGTGCTCTCACACTATATAGACAAAAAATAACCTATAGAATGAGTCGGACACAGAGAAATGAACAATCCACATATGAATCTCAACAATGGTGACAATCAACTGAACAGCTTCATGCTGCAATGCATGCTGGGTACATTGTACAAAACTCATTCATGATTGTTTGTCACCATTGATGAGGTTTGTATGTCAAGTGTCTAACTGTGTCTCAATTGCAAAGAAAGATTTTCTGACAGAGATCTTTCCATTATAACATGTGATCACTTTACCATGTCCAGAGCAAAAAGGCTTTGACTTTTTAATTCTACTTAACATTATTTTATTTATTCGTTATATTGAAGAAGGAGCTTGGTTTACTTATGAGTACTTGAGTTTAAATGAGACTTGGGTGTTTGTAATAGTCGTAGGTTATGGTGTCGGCCATGATTTGTTGCAATTTTGAGGTGTTCAGTCTTATTATGATTTAAGAAAATAAATGCGATTGCTCTCCTCACGAATCATCTGTTTCTAGTTTTTCACTGACATGTCTCTTAAGTGTTGACGACTAGTGCTGCTTTGAGCCTACATTCAGTACGAGTAAAATACTCAAGTACTGTTCAAATCAGATACTCGAAGACTTTTACTGAAGTCGTTTTGGAATTGGTGACTTGTAACTTGTAATGGAGTAATTTTCACTGCAAGGTATCTGTACTTTTACTTAAGTATGGTTTTCAGGTACTCTTTACACCCCTGGTTTATGAATGGTTGATGTTTCACAGGGTAAGAATTTGAGAGGAGTTAAATGGGGCTTGATGCCTGCAGTGTCCTCTCGCTAACTGATCTAATCCAAAACAGATTTAGAGTAATAGACTGTGACGAGTTTTTTCCCCATCCTAATCCACACACCGTAATCCACACAAGATAATGAACTATCAATTTGGATTTCAGATGGTCTATATTCTCCACCTCAGTCTGCCCATTCGAGGGAGAGAGGGAATGAGTCAAGCCAATGAAAGACGAGGTCTGGAGGCAGGTGCACAAGTGGGCCATCACTCTTTAACAATGTTAGCTGGTCCTTGGACATTGGAGGTCTAAACTGGGGGCCCATGATTTGGATTTAATTTGGGGGGATTTTTTAACCATAACTGGTATCCTTTGACACAGGATCCTAAAGGAGAATTACAAACGTAAAGGTAAGGGAATTATGGAATAGATGGAAGATATTTTTTATATTAGTATGTGTAACTTAATTTTTAGGTATTTTATAAGACATGTAATGTTTTAATAATACATTTATTAGACAATTGTATGCATTCATCTATTGATAACCATTCATATTCTCATGTGTGCACATTTACAATGAGACAAATGTAAATAGCATACATTGAATTGTGCACAATTCTATTTAGCTTTTTGCACAAAGTAATGCTTCATAGGAGTAAGGAAAGACATTAAATATGAATTGGAAAGTGAACAGGCTTTGTAAAAATAATCACATCCTAAAAGTTTGAACAGGTCAACTTCTTTACTTGTACAGTATTAGTTGATTGACTGAATGTTAAAGCTAATAAATTGTCAAAAAAAAAGGTTACAAAGATATTGGTTTCGGCAGTGCACAAATTCAATATATAAGGTCATATAGTAAACTATTTATTTCTCCACACCTTAACCCATCATAAAAATATGTTTACCTTCCAAGGGAACTACAAAAGGATGGTGTTTAGTATGACATATAGTTTGGGTAAGATTCACATATGTTTAGCCTGATTTAGTCTGATTTCAGTGACCAAATTCCTGTCCTGACCTACTTTATTTAGCTTAATATACAGTAATTTGGCAACAACATTAAAGGTAAACATTAATTGGATGAAGAAGTATCAGGGTCACTGCCAAACTCAACAACAGGCTCAATATTTACATATGGCCTCTGTGCAAGTATGAAGAGTAAAACAACAGGAAAAACAGTGTAATATGTAGTTTAGTGTAATACAACTGTACATTAATATGAGAAAAAAAGATACTCCCGAAAAAGATCATCTCATCATTCAGTTTGCAAAAATATTTGAACAGGGTAAAACTAGTACAATACAGCACTACTGTTTTAGGTATAATATGTTTACACAGTAACTGAAACATCACATATGAATGATCTCATGCTCCTTGCCACTTTTCTTTAACTAAGTAAAACACAGGTATCTTTTTTAATTGTCGAAAATGTTGTGGGCAATATTGGGCATGTTATACAGCATGTAGGGTTGCACATTTAAAACATTTTTTTTCTTTCTGCTTGTAAACCCTTCACTGCACCCTTCAATATACTGTACATTGAATATGTGAGTGATTTTCTGTGGTAACTTATGCCACAGATGCTATTAATAGAGCTTAAATTGAAGTTAACCTAACACATTCCTTTAATGCCAGCACTTCTTTTAATAACTTTTAAATAGAGACTATTACTTTTAGCAGATAAGTATTGGTAATGACAGTCTCTTGGAAACCTGGGGTTAAAAAGCATGCTCCTAACCCCAGTCATAGGTCACCGGGGCACAGGGGCGGTCTGGGAGTAAAAAGGCCCTGGACTTCTTCAGCAGGAGTGGCCTAGCTCGGCCCAGCTCGATAACCCAGCTCGCAACATAACACAACAACGCACTGCTGCACAAACCATTCTGAGCACTATGATTCACAAATGTAAATGTTTTTTAAGACCTTTCATGCTACCTTGCAAAGTCAATAAAACATTAAACAGTAAAGGCCAGTACAGTCTAAGCAACAAACAGAAATCAAAATGACATAAAAGCCTGCCTTAACATGTAAATGTAATATCAAGTATTTATTGTTATATAAGGTAATGTATTTAAACTGACCATGACATGGTGTGACTAGACCTTGCTAACAAATATTGTTTTGCATCAGCTATAATGTCCAAAATCAACATTATACAAGTCTTAAAAAGTTCGTGTTTAGGATTTATAAATCGAGGAGGGAAAACATTCATTCTTTGTGCTTAATAAGTAATTAGCTTACTTATAAGCTTAATATAAAGAGCTTAATAAGCTTTTTAAAACTATACATTGAATACAAATTTGACATAAAAATTAAAAATTATTTAATTACCTGTGATGATAGTTCTGAAATCATTAAAATTCTGCCATGCTAATAAAATGGACTATATACACGCAGTCATATCTTATGCCTCATATGCTATAATCTCTGTTTCAGAGTTTTTTTAGACATGTTAACTCGAACACACGTCTTAAATTATGTGACAAATCATTTTTCATTTTTTGAACTCACAAACATTTTATTGTAGAACCGTTGGCTTTATTGTATTTGCCTTCTTACATCTCACTACAGGGTCATCATAAAAACTGAATGCCCGCATTGGAGTTTGCGCATGTTAAGCGCCTACCGACATTGACATTTGACATTGACGAGCACTTGTTACCACTGCTGCAGTAAACCACTGGGACACAGTAATCACAACAGCCAGGGAGGGGTAAGGAAGTACATTGGCAAGCACAAACACACGCTCTTTTGTCGGTGGCGCATGCATGATCGACGCACTTATCCATCTGCATAGAAAAGAGATGTAATATTATGGCTTCTGACTTTTTGTACTGAGTGGGCCGGCCCACATTTGCCAGCGGCCCACCAGGAAACCTCCCGGTGCTCCAGATGGCCAGTCCGCCGCTGCTGGGGCATGAAACTTTCACAAACAGTTGTCTTCCAATATTTAAATAAAGCTTTAATTTTGTAATTTACTGACCCAAAATATATAGTAGAATAAGCATTGTATGAGCTCATCATGTAACTGCACATAATGCAGTATTACAGTATTAATAAAATGTTCATAATTAAAAATTTATATTTCACATTGGCAGTGTCACGGACAAGTCTCACAGAAACATTAGCAGGATTCTACTTCAGAAGAAAAACAATATGGGAGACAATCGACCTGGAATTTGTTCTGTTTTGAAGTGAAACGCGAAATATTTATGGAATATGAATATATATTGGCCGAGAGTTGTACAAATCAACATTCTTTGTCAATACTCCACTTTTGTGACAAGTTTGTGGCTTCCATGTTTCGGTTGGTGAATCCAGCCAACCCCGGTTGTTGTGGGGGCAAATTTGACCCAAAATCTGGTTTAAAATGTGTAAGTGTGTGGCCAAGCCTTAACTAATGTATTAACCAATGTATCACTATAACATGCACATAAAAACGTGTTACCAAAATAATTATGAGTTCAATATTTTATTTAATTTGAAAACATGATGAGCATTTTATTACATGAATAATGTAGTACTACATTATGATTCATTATTACGTCATAAAATGTTAGACTTAGTTATAATGTTGTACATGCTTGGGTAAAATATGGACAAATCCAACTGTTGGTTTAAATTAATATTAATATGGCACTATTTAACCTAGCCATGTGTTTAAGCAACCCAACATGTTGGGGCTGAAACAACCCAGCATGGTTGGATTGGTCCATATTTTATCCAGCTATGAGTTGGAACAACCCAGCATTTTATTTATTGACTGCAACACTACTTCAGTGTTTTTCAGTTGTTTTATTCTGTAGAGTGATGAGCTATAGATTTATTATCGAATGGCAAGACTGCTATTGAAGTTGAACAAAAGATAGATAGACAGATGTTGATAGCTATTTATTGTTCTTTGTTTTAGCTTTCTGTCTCTCAGACATGGATATTGGAGGTTTGGAGACTGTGGTGGCCAACTCGGCCTACGTGTCAGCACGTGGGAGTATAGATGGAGCAGCCGCAGCAACCATGCGTGACAAAAAATACCACGCAAAACTCAATCTGCCACACATCAGGCAATGTGAACATATGAAGTCCACAGTCGATTCTGCATTTCACAGTATGTGCGTACGGCAGCCAATTGGCAAACGTCTCTTCCAGCAGTATCTCGAAAATGAAGCTGCTCATAAGAATGCTGTAGATTTGTGGAAAGACATTGAAGACTACAGCGTTGCCCAGGAGAAAGACAGGGCTCAGAAAGCGCAAAAGATGGTCAACAAATACTATGAGTCTTCTTCCAAGAACTTCTGCGACTTCCTGGAGGAAAAAGCAGTGAGCAGGGTGAAAGAGGACTACAAGAACGTTCGAGAGGATCTCTTTAAAGAGAGTGAACGACAGATCCTCACAGAGCTAAAGGCTAATTCAGTGAATGGCTTTAAGGACAGCATGTACTTTCTGCGTTATGTACAGTTTAAATGGCTGGAGAGTCAGCCTGTTACAGAGGATTGGTTCATGGATTTCAGAGTGCTTGGGAAAGGTGGATTTGGTGAGGTCCATGCTTGCCAAATGAAGGCAACAGGGAAGATGTACGCTGACAAGAAACTCAACAAGAAGAGGTTGAAGAAACGTAAAGGTTATGATGTAAGAGAGAGAGAGAGAGAGAGAGAGAGAGAGAGAGAGAGAGAGAGAGAGAGAGAGATTATTTATCAGTAGAGCCTATACAAATCAAATGTGGTACAGTTTGGTATACGCATCCCAAGCAGTCCTCCTTCCTTGCCCTCACAGTAGGGAAAAGAGCAACTGGGGAAACAGAGTAAAGGCACATAGAGACATAAAATAGGATTAACCTGCATGTCTGCTTAACATTGTATTAGGTAGGTCTAATCCTAGTATATTGGCTCAGTGCAAAGAGGCTTGCAGGCTCAGTGTGAAACTCCACAAATCAGCTCAGATGCAATAGAGAAGCACCATGAGAGAAAAGGAAATAAGTAGGCCTACTCCAAATATGGACAGCCACAGCATAACACAAAGAAAGGCAATGAGAAATAAAGTTCACTTGTGGAGAAAATAGAAGCTAAGCTACTTCCCTTGGTATTAGCAAAGATACATGGAATTGACCTGTTGCTAACATTTATAGGTTCCACCTAAAGACCACTTACTTTCTGACCTGGGAATGTGATCCCATCTTTGTCACCAATTTCTTGCTTCCTGGTCGCTAGCTCATTTCAGAATATTCTGCTCTGAGTTTGTGGAAGCACTAAACAACACAGTATTAACACATTATCAGTTTACGATTATTTTTAAATATCAGTTTAAGAGGAATGTTACGAATCAACTTGAGAAAGTGTGAATTAGTGCTTCTTAAAGATCTGATAATACAGGATGTTAGCCAGTTTTGACCTTTCTTATCTTGTGAACTTTGTCTTTGTCTCAAGAAGCATTAGCATCAATCTCTTATGTTAGCCGTTGTGTTAAATCCTGTGTAAACAACACTTTGTCTAGTAGCACCCTATCCCAAAACTTTTCTCTGCAACATGCATGACTACAACATTTCACTGTTACCTTGTTTAACCTTGTCCGTTTGAACTTTTCTCACCTCTGCTCTTTTAGGGTGCTATTATTGAAAAGTGCATCCTGGCTAAAGTGCACAGTCGCTTCATTGTGACCCTGGCCTATGCTTTCCAGACCAAAACAGACCTCTGTCTGGTCATGACCATCATGAACGGAGGAGACCTCAGGTGCTACCTATATGGCCATAGTTATATTTTTGGACAATAATAATGCCTTATTTAGTTGTAACATATGAATTTTACACAACGTGTAGTTAAAAAATCACCAAGACGCACCGTTTTAAAGCAATAGTTCACCCAAAAATTAAATGTAAGCCTTTTTTTACTCGACCTCATCTGAGCGCAATCTGATTGAATTTAAATAATATCCTGGCTCTTTCTAGCATTGTAATAGCATTGGATAGAACCCCATTTTTGAAGCTCAAAAAAGTACATCCATCATAAAAGTAATCCACACAACTCTACGGGGTTAATACATGTCTTTTAAACCTAAACAATATGTGAGTAAAAACGTTTAGTATTTTCATCTTATTTAGTAAAAATTGGAAGTAAACATAATCTACCACTGGCCACACACAAAATGGCTCCACAAATGTCAAATTTTGAATGTCATTAGTTCTCATGGTCACGAGATACGCGACAAATTATGATGCCATGAGGGTGAGTAAATTATGGTTTAAATTTCATTTTTGGGTAAATTATTCTTTGTTATTGTTGGCTGAAAGTTGTCTCCATGGCCTCTGTCACCTAATGTTATCCCAGACTGACTTAATGATGTTCAGATCAGGTGGCAATGGCGACCATAGCATCAAGCCTACTCCTTATGAGCATTTGTCACATGAAATTTTGTAAGTAGCAACATTGAGAAAGGGATATTTTGCTTAAACCTTTTAAAACCTTTGGTCTAAAATCATGCGTGTGGTCTTTGGTTCCTTGAGGCATGTTGAGTCAAATGAAACCCAATGTTCTGTCGGCCATTGTGGCTGTTGCCATTTTGAATTTTGACATAAAATGCAATATTTTATAAACGCTTTTGCGTTTTGCAACAAAATTTACTCTGAGAGGACATGCATTTTGTGGTCCATTGTGGTCAAAAGATATAATAAAAATCATTAAAATGTTGTTAACATAAGAATGCTTATAAGATATAGAAAACACATAAGAAAAAATGCCATATTGGCATGGGACAGTTAAGATTTGCAACAGTTAAGAAGTACATAGAAATTGCCATAATGCAACCTACTTCTGTCCACCATTTTGAAAAAAATTGAAAATCAAATATTTCAAACCCGTCCAACAGCATTTGTTCAAGTTGCATGAAACTTTGTATATAGCATCTGCAGGGACTCCTGACAAACAGTTTTAGAATTCATTTTGATATGCCAAATCGTACACGAAAGCAAATTTATTGGCGAGCGTGCCAAAATCTATTTGTTGCTGTATCTTAGTTTGAAAACTTGGTGTATGTCATTGTGATCACATTTTGTGAAATATCTGAATCATTATTACTTGGATATTACAAGGGCAGTTGTGGCCTAATGGTTAGAGAGTCGGACTCATGACCAGAAGGTTGCCGGTTCGATTCCCAGGGCCGGCGGGTAACAACTGAGGTGCCCTTGAGCAAGGCACCTTACCCCTACTTGCTCCCCGGGTGCTGCAGTGATAGCTGCCCACTGCTCCGGGTGTACGTGTGTTCACTACTCTCTGGATGGGTTAAATGCAGAGGTCACATTTCGTTGCCTTGTACTTGTACATGTGCAATGACAATAAATTGAATAAATTGAATCTAAATATATAAAACTGATATTTTCTAGTAACATCCCTAAACAAAGATATGATATACAATAGTAATTTTTTTTTTTTTTTAAGATTAATTTTTTTGGCGTTTTTTGCCTTTATTTACAGTACAGTAACGATGAGAAGACAGAAACGAAGTGGGTGAGAGGGGGGGTGGGATCGGGAAAGGACCACAAGCCGGGACTCGAACTCGGATCGCCCGGAGCGCAACTGCGCCATATGTCGGAGCATTAACCACAAGGCTATCGGCTCCGATTTACAATAGTAATTTTAAAATTATTATAACATAATGCATTGTTCTCATAAACACCAAACACCAAATTGAACAAACCTGAAAACATATTTGGCAACAGTGTTGCGTGTAACTAGTTACTAAGTAATTAGTTACTGTAATTTAATTACTTTCCCCTTGAAAGAGTAAAGTAAGGGATTACTCTTATTTTTTCTGTAATTTAATTACAGTTACTTCTGATGTATTTAAACTAAATACTTTGTGTAATATATGTGTGTGCAATAGTGGAATTGACATCAAAATTCAAAGTCTAACTTTAAAATCAAAACATTTGTAATACTTTGGTCAGTTAATAATATAACTTTATGTAGTTTTATATTATTTACTTGAATGAATTAAAAGAGCCATTTCATGTCTATCCTTGAAACACTTAACTAATCAAGGTTGATAGGATACACACTGACCAAAATTATAAACGCAACACTTTTGTTTTTGCCCCCATTTTTCATGAGCTGAACTCAAAGATCTAAGACTTTTTCTATGTACACAAAAGGCCTATTTCTCTCAAATATTGTTCACAAATCTGTCTAAATCTGTGTTAGTGAGCACTTCTCCTTTGCCGAGATAATCCATCCACCTCACAGGTGTGGCATATCAAGATGCTGATTAGACACTCTAAAATGTGAAGTTTTATCACACAGCACAATGCCACAGATGTTTTGAGGGAGCGTGCAGTTGGCATGCTGACTGCAGGAATGTCCACCAGAGCTGTTTCCCGTGAATTGAATGTTCATTTCTCTGCCATAAACCGTCTCCAAAGGCGTTTCAGAGAATTTGGCAGTACATCCAACCGGCCTCACAACTGCAGACCACGTGTAACCACACCAGCCCAGGACCTCCACATACAGCGTCTTCACCTCCAAGATCGTCTGAGACCAGCCACCCAGCCAGCTGCTTCAACAATCTCATGCTCGTCGTCCTCATGTTGCAGTTGACCTGACTGCAGTTCGTCGTTGTAACCGACTTTTGAGAGGTGTTCTCTGTATTTTATTGATGGCATTTTGAATGCACAGAGATACCGTGACAAGATCCAGAGGCACATTGTTGTGCCATTCATCCACGACCATCACCTCATGATAATGCACGGCCCCATGTTGCAAGGATCTGTACACAATTCCTGGAAGCTGATAACATCCCAGTTCTTGCATGGCCAGCATACTCACCGGACATGTCACCCATTGAGCATGTTTGGGATGCTCTGGATCGGTGTATACGACAGCGTGTTCCAGTTCCTGCCAATATCCAGCACCTTCGCACAGCCATTGAAGAGGAGTGGACCAACATTCCACAGGCCACAATCAACAACCTGATCAACTCTTTGCGAAGTAGATGTGTTGCACTGTGTTAGGGAAATGGTGGTCACACCAGATACTGACTGGTTTTCGGACCCCCCCAATACAGTGAAACTGCACATTTTAGAGTGGCCTTTTATTGTGGCCAGCCTAAGGCACACCTGTGCAATAATCATGCTGTCTAATCAGCATCTTGATATGCCACACCTGTGAAGTGGATGGATTATCTCTGCAAAGGAGACGTGCTCACTAACACAGATTTAGACAGATTTGTGAACAATATTTGAGAGAAATAGGCCTTTTGTGTACATAGAAAAAGTCTTAGATCTTTGAGTTCAGCTCATGAAAAATGGGGGCAAAAACAAAAGTGTTGGGTTTATAATTTGGGTCAGTGTAGAAAGTAATTAGTAATAAGTAATTAAATACTTTTTGGAGAGAGTAATTTGTACAGTAATCTAATTACACTATTGAATATGTAATAAGTAACCAGTAATTAATCACTTTTTTAGAGTAACTTGCCCAACACTGTTTGGCAATATATTGTATATGCATGTAATGTGCCGGTAGAATCGTGTGCTGCATCGCTAGAAAAATTGTAGCTGCTTTCCTTCTAATCCAGTATAATCTGTAGAGGTAATCTAAGCGAGAGCATTGATATTCTGGAGGTGTAGTGTCTGTTTGCGTCACAACCCGATCTCTCTAGGTCTGATTTATGGCCAGCAGGTCATGCAAGTTACTTTGGTTAACAAAATGTTTGCTAAACTTTGATGAAAAATAAGGCACTACATTTGTTACACTGATTTAAATGGGACAGTAGAAAATTTCAGTCAAAGAGCTGAGAAATACACATATAGGGGCGGTTTCCCGGATGGGGTTTAAGACTAGTCCCAGACTATGAGGTGTCTTGATCGACAACAATTTACACTGACATATCTTAAAGTATATCCGTGCGATTGTTTTGTCTTAAGATATGAGGTTTTTTTTGTAAAGTATGCTTTTAAAAACGACTTAAATATCCTAATTTAACTAAGGCCTAGTCCTGGTTTAAGAAACCGCCCCATAGAGTATAACGTGCTAATATGCGTCTCAAAATCAATCAGTAATTCTTTTTCCATCCTCTGTAACACTATCTTTATCTTTTGTTCTGTACTATAGATTTCACATGTATAATGTGGATGAGAAAAATCCAGGCTTTAATGAAACTAGAGCTTGTTTTTACACAGCTCAGATCATCTGTGGTCTTGAGCATTTGCACCAGCACAGGATTGTGTACAGAGACCTCAAGCCAGAGAATGTGCTCTTGGATGATGCCGGTGAGAATTACACACTTTTCACATGTTTTTTTTCACCTTTGTCCAGACTAAATTCCATCCAAATGTTTTTGTTTTAGGACATGTGCGTCTGTCTGATCTGGGGTTGGCTGTTGAACTACCTCCAGGAAAAGATAAAACACAAGGATATGCAGGGACCCCAGGTCAGAGCCCTTTACTGTACAAGTAAACATGCTAAGAACACTGTTTGCACTTGCTTTCATACATAAATATACATATATTTACACTTATATACAGTATATATATACTGTATATATTTTGCTGGTAAAAGATGAGTAACTTCATCTCTTTTTCAAAAATTTAAAAAATAGCAGATGTATTTCAAATTTACAGTCTGGGAAAATGGACTACTGTCATGTACAGTATGTCAGAAGCAGAAATGCACATACTTGACAGTTCTCTATGAGGGCATCTGAGCACCACAACTAAATTCTAAATTCTTGTAAGTACACTAATACGCTTGCAGGTAGGATAAAAACTCAGTTGCTTAGGTGGGCATGTAGCGCACCCATAAGAAAGAAAAATCAATATTTTACCTACGATCTGTGTTCATTTAACACGTCCCTGCTCTTAATGTATTTGACCAATTGTCTTTCGTTCGTTCGTTCGTTCGTTCATTCATTACTTTAAAATCCAGCAAATCAGCTGACAAACTTAAAGTTATTTCAAACTTAAAGTTATTTTAAACAGTCATACAGTAGGAACTTCCATCACAGAGATATTTGTCCTCGTCAGGTTTCATGGCTCCAGAACTGTTACAGAAGAAAGAATATGACTACACTGTAGACTACTTCACTCTGGGGGTCACTCTGTTTGAGATGGTTGCCGCCAAGGGACCCTTCAGGTGTCGTGGAGAACAGGTGCATACATTCATGTCATCCAGATGTAAGACCTACACATTAACCTTTCTTCCGCAGGCAACATGCTTTTATCTATTTGTACAAACATACCCTCCTCTTTTTCCGGTGTCACAGGTGGACAACAATGAGGTGACTAGGCGTATTCTGAATGACCCCATTTCATATCCCCCAACCTTCAGCAAGGATCTTAAAGACATCTGTGAAGGACTAATGGAGAAAGATCCAGAGAAGAGACTTGGGTTCAAGAACAACGAATGTGCTGAACTAAAGAATCAGTCCTTCTTTAAAGACCTCAACTGGGGGCGATTAGAAGCTGGTAAGGACCACTAGTTGCACCAGCAATTGCAATTTAGATCTTTACTCCAATCTCATTTTTTCTCTCTTATGTTCAGGAATGCTACCTCCTCCCTTCGTGCCAGATCCTAAGATGGTCTACGCTAAGGACATTGATGATGTGGGAGCATTCAGCACCATCAAAGGTGTTGTCATTGACAACAAAGACACTGAATTCTACGGCGAGTTTGCAACTGGGAATGTTCCAATTCCATGGCAGGAGGAGATGATCGAGACAGGAGTGTTTGGCGAGCTGAACATCTGGGGACAAAATGGAAAACTACCAAATGATCTGAATCCCAACTATGTGGAAGCGAAAGGTGGTGGGTGTGTGATTTTGTGAAACTGAGAGAAACAGGAAAGCGAAACTCAGGGCTGAACAAGAATCGCGACGAAAGAAAATATAAAACCATAATATTGATTTGGAGTGCTTAATCAAAAAGCTATATAAATGTTGTGTTGGCTTGTTCTGCTCAACTCATCTTCTGGGTTCCACATTACTTGTAATAAATGCACGTACTATTTATTCTCTAAAAATGTTTTAAATTACTTACATTATGTAGCAACGATGGAATAGCAGTTTTATTGTAATGTACATAAGACAACATTGCTATGCTGTGTTGTTCTGTTATTAGTGTTTGTACACTTGTTTTAAAGGAATTTTTGGCCACGGGATGCAAGCACAGAAAGAGGAATCAAAATCTAGTTCATGTCAAATGAAGGAACAGAAAAAGTAACACATTTCAGCTTTTATGTAGTAAAGGAAGTGAAACTCTTGTTTACTTTAATGCTTCAAATATATTTTTCTAGACATTCCAGGAGATGTTTTCTGTTTGTAAACACATGGATTTCTTTAATTTATGAAACATTACATTAAAATATAAGATATATGGTTGTCTTGTTGAATAAACTAAAATATTCATGCAGATAAACAGTCCTATATGGTTTGTTTTGGGGGGAGGACAAGTGAATTTCACTGAAAAGTTGAACTGGGAGTTTTCAGTTGATTTAGCTTAGACAACCCGTTGTGTATGGGACTTCATTTTATGGTATTTCCCTATTTTTCACTCAATCCTTTGTATATGCTGTGAGGGTTGTTGTTCTTCATTCTAAAGTAAATCTGTCATTTATGTTTTTAATACAATTGATTTGAAACTGGTACATCCATAAACAGACCCATTTAGACGTATACATGAATTTCATTTTGATCCACAGTTAGGTTGGTGGACCCCAAACGTCTTGTAAGTCACAATGCTTTGTGCACATTGTTGAAATTGATTTTGAATGCAAATACCCAAATGCTCTTTACAACCAAACCAATGTTATGTTCTGCATTTGTATACACTTTAAACACAACCCCTTAGTTTACTGCGGTGACCCTCAGTTTGCTGTGGTGACCTATTTCCCTGTCAAGCCATGTGGAAAAACATGATCTGAAAAGAGAAGTGCCTATCATTAGTCACAGTTATTAACTCTGACAGTCAGAACGTTCATATTACAAGTTAGGATATCACTCAGGCCAGTGGAGGTAAAAGATTTCTTAAATGTTTTAAACCAGGCAGCATTGATAAATGTTCAGAGTAGCTATTTCTACTTTAGCGCTAAACCTATTCGTAAATCACCAAACCCTTTGTCTTGTTTTTAGGATGACGGACAGTTTGGCAATACAGGAACACTTTTGTTAAAATTGCTCTTGCCTTTGGAAGTTTGCCATCAGTGTGTCGCTCGCCTCATCTGGACATGAAACTTCTTTCAGAGCATCAAATGATGGATAAGTCAGCACTAATCTGTAACACCTCCAACGGAAAGCCTACCATTCCAAAAAAACCCTGTCTTCCACCAAAACCAAATAACAGTGCGTTACACCAGTTGAGTCATAGTCGTTCCACTGGCAGAAAGGACCAGACTTTGCGTGACGTAGAGCCAAGGAGCGGTAAGCTAATGGAAGTAAGTTACAACAACAACAACAGCGGAAGACACGTTACAGATTTGAGCAATGATGCAAGGTTTTTGAGGGTTAAAGCTAGTCTACCATACTCAACCAAGACAGAAGACCAATCACAGTCTTCAATCTTAAAAGAAAGTGGCTACAGACCATGCAATGAAGACAAGATTGTGGAGGAAAATATGCATCAGATGAGAGTTGACCATAAGGATGTGGGTCGATCAGGTAGTTGTTTTATATTTTTGTTGACCATTTAATGTTTATGCTTTATATACTGTACCTAAAAATATTGTTTGATGCTGAGAGTACTGTATGTTATCCAGGCTGCTAGGGCAGTAAAACTTAAATGAACTAAAATGCAAATTGTTAATAATCCATGTTACCGTTTTACAATAAATACTGGAATGTGGCTTTTCTAATTTAAACGTTAGTTCATGTAATACATTTAAGTACTGTAATATATTTGCTGCAATAATAGCAAATGATAATGAGCCATTCAAAAAGGAAATATTAATATAGGCAGTTTAAACCCCTACATTTTAGCAAGGTAGTAATCCTAAACTTCAGATCTGTTTACATTTGGGTATATCAAGTTGCAGAAGTAAATGGGTTGTATGTGCTATTATCTACCAACATTACACCAACAATTTATGACAATGAAAATATAATGGATGTAGTATGGCCGGAATGTATGCATGCATAATGCACCCACATATACTATATGTACTGATTTAACAGTCGTTAAGTAGGCATACTTTATCCAGTTAAGAATTTGTCTGCTCATGAGTTTGAAAAAGCACCTGACCACCCTTCTTTTTGCACAGCTCCTGATGGAAGTGAGGTTGATAATTCTGTCAGCGATAGTGTAGAAAGTCATGAAGGTTCAACAGCGCCACCTTCCCTCTCGGGGGAGAAACACTGTCACTGCATCTGCCACCTTCACAGACCTGGTATGAAACTGGTCTGGGTACCTCTACAGCTGGAGGACAAAAACTGCATGGACACTGTACATCGAAACAGTGGAGGTCAGACAAAAACGTTTCTGAAAAAAGAGGACATTTTAAAGCCAACCAGCAATGAAGTCAGTAGGCTGCAGAACACTCCATCTCAACATCCAGAACCACAAACTTTGCCACCATGTTTAAATTGCCAAAGTTTTTTACTTCATCACAGCCCTCAAAAAACAGTAGGCAATGGGTTAGTGAACGGTGATGTGTCAATGCAAAACCCCTCTAAACCTCCTATACCAGCAAAGACAAATCATTCCTCGGAGTCTAAAAATAAGCATTATTATGAACAGCTGGATAATGCTGATGCTCATATATACTTGGATCTTCTGCCATCAAACGACTGCAAAATTACAGCCCCACCTGTGCCCCCTCGACCTCCTCCACACGGTGTGCCCAAGCATAAGAGTAAGCGAAGGTCTGCTCAGCCAGCACTGGCCTGTGTAGTGTCTCTTCGTGGAGGTCCACCAATCATAAAATGTAAAAGCGAAAGATCATCTCGACCCATATCTATGCCAAATTCATCAGGTAAGGGTGTGAATTAATGCAACTCACATTTCCTCAAGTAAGCAAAGCACACAAAACCTTGTAGCGGTGTTTAATCATCATTAATTATGTTCGAGCGCCAGGGGTTTACCAACCACCACATAGTTAATTTCTTCCAAAGTTTTTGATTAATATCAAATGAATAAAGTACAAGCAGCAACGGTAGGTTTTTTCAATTTTTTCTTATTCAAGCTTGAATCAATTCACAAAGTGTTCAGATCATTTACAGTGCACACATTTTACTTAAAACAAAGAAAAAACAAAACTTTATATAATGCATTGCAGACCCAGTCACATTTACCTTTTAATTACCCTTTTACAATACTAACGGGAAAAATAACAAATACAACAAAAATCTAATAAATAATACTGAAGCATATACACAATGAGCAAATAAGGATAATATTAACCCATTCTCCAATTCAGCCATAACATGGGGACCTTCCATTTAAAAACAAAAAAACAAAATCAAAACAAATAAAACAAGAATAAATAACAAGAACACTAAAACACAAATGATTTGCAAAACAAGTTCAACTTTATCACACCAAAAACAACAAATAAACCCAATTCATATAATGCACTGAACCAAAGTGAAAACTACAAAAGCTCTCTCTCACCATTTCTCTCTCTCTCTCTCTCTCTCTTGTTTCATAGGTGAAAGCTATGAGAAGGGTAATTTTGAAGACTGGGAGGCTATTGACAAGAAAGAGTAAGATGCCAATATCAATTTCAGCTATTCAAATAAATTAATTGTTGATCGGTGTGAATTGTTTTACATTTACTGCATTGTGATTTTTCCTGCGGGACATGCAGGAAATCCTGAAATATCACACCTGGGCAATTCCAGTGTTATGGATGTGACATTTTGCATTACGGATGTGACATTATAAACTCTCAGAGAATGTATTTGTTATAATCAACAATCTGTTTAATACTAAATTCCTGTTAATAGTGTCTTAATATACAAAAAATCAGTCTATGCACACATTTTCTATTTTAAAAGAGGGAAATATACCTGCGTTACGGATGTGACAAAAAGGACACCTTTTTTGAGAGACAATATACTTTGTAGGACTTCTGTGAAGTAAAATGCACAAACCAGAAACAATAATACCCACCAAATGGTGAAGGGATGGCTCTTCATAGAACATAAAATAGATATATTTTCATTTTCACGTGCCCATTTATGAGGAATATGTACCATTATGGATGTGACCATTCTGAAAGCGGCACTTAACTGACTATGGAAATCATGCTTTAAAAATAAAAAAAGGCATTTAAAGGTTAGGTGAGACTTCACATGGGTATTTAAACCACAGAATGTTGACATCTGTGCTATTAGTATGGTGAAAACCTTTGGTAAAAACTATTTGTTTCATGGTAAGGTTGACATTTGCGTGGAATTGCACATACTTGATGCCCCATTGGCACCCAAACAGACAGACACACACACACACACACACACGCACGCACGCACGCACGCACGCACGCACGCACGCACACACACACACACACACACACACGCACACACACACATTATCTAATAAAAAAATCACCATTTAGTACCTGATTGCATCGTTATACGTGTAACACATTTGTGTCTTCGTTAACCATACAGTACGAGTATACACACACACACTTAATTTCTTGAAATAAAAAACAGATGTATCAAAGTTTTAAGGATTTGAAAAAGCGGTTAGTTTCATTTCTGACTAACTGGGATCCCAAAATGCTTTTTTGGCTCATTCTCAACGCATTCAAAGTTCATGGTAAAATGAGTAAAAGCTCAGTGATGTGCAGTCAACTTATGTAGTGTGGGTTTCTTACAGGTTGTGTAATAATACAGAAAGCCCAAGGAGGATTTCCAGTGACTGGGAGCCAAACAGTGACTATGGTGAGAAAACTAAACCAATGCACATTGTACACACATTGGATTGATTCATTTGTTCTACAGTTGATGTCTTTGGAATAAACAAATGCTTTTCATCTCTAGCTGAATCTAAATGTACTGTAGAAAAGTTATTGAGATCTTTTGCTGTTTAATGCGCATGCTCAAACAGACTTTACCGTCCACAGAACCTCTGTATCAGATCTACCAGGCCAAGGTCTCAGAAGAAGCCCGTCAGGTCCATACGGATAGTCCCGATAGCTACAGAAGGAGTGTTGGTGAAACTCTGGGTCTGGAGGGCCATGGAGCGCTGGGGGCAGTTGGCCACAGAACCAAAAGAGGCCCTGAAGAGATTCCACTATGGCAGGATTTATCTGTGGTCAAGGAAAGTGGAGTGTTACAGAAACTCAATCGCACTGAAAGACAGAGACAAGAGGTGAGAATAACAGAAAGTAAAGATAACAGAAAACAGTAATGTATAAGACCTCCCACTATATTTATGTACAGTATAGTATAGTGGCCATAAGAGGTTTTTGAACACCTAAACCACACTTAAAAATGTTGCCAATTAAATGATAAAAGTAACTGCAAAAAATAGTTTGAGATGTTTCTGATATCATCATTTATTTGAATGCCACTTGATTATATGTAATGAAATTTAAGGGGAGCTTCTTGGGGCTGCTGTATACTTGCATAAAGTATATATTATTATTAGAAAAAAGAATACTTGAAAGAATGCCCAACTCATAATATTATCCTTTGTTTTTAAGAGCATGTTTGAGGTTTTGACCTCTGAAGCCTCTTATCTGCGTTCCCTGCGGGTTCTGAAGGATCATTTCTTGAGTTCACGGGCACTCAATGATACCCTGGTCGTTCACGATAAGAAGGCCCTTTTTTCCAACATCCTGCAGGTTTACGAGGTCAGCGAGAGGTGAGAGTGATACCACTGATTGCCCATACTTACATGTATATCTAACTCATATCTGTTTTTAATTATTTTGTTTTAAACTTGACATAACAAAACCTATGGTTCAAAATCTGATTTAAGGCCGATCTTTCCGATTACAATTCAACAGAACATGTACAATATGTAATATCATAAACACGCTTTGTTAACTTGTCTGTTCTTTTTTCAGGTTTATAAAGGATCTTCTGAAGCGAGTTGATGAGAGTGTTGTGATATCAGATGTGTGTAACATCATTTATGAGCACTCTGAGAAGTATTTCTCTGTGTACACGGACTATGTCCGAAATCAGCATTACCAAGAAAAGACCTATAGCAGTCTGATGTGAGTCAAATGTATTTTTAGAATCATTTTTGTTTAGAAGAGATTTTTTTTTATTGAAACAACAACATTGAACATTGAAACAAACAAACTTAACTTAACTTCCTCCGCAAAGAATCAATAACTGTGGAGTAGTTTTAATTTAATTTAATTTAATGAAATTAATATACAATAAAATATACATATTAATTCATATTAATTAAATATCAAAAAAATGTTATGTTGTCATATTACTAGCCACCAGCCAGACCGATAACCACTTCTGTACACAACAAGTATAGTTATAGTGCAGATTATAGTATTTACCAGTTCAATAGATTAATAGTAAACTACTAGTGAAAGGACAAAAGAATATGATTTAGTAGGTTACTCATTTAATATAGTAAACACAGCTAGAAGCTAAGAATACTTTTTTTGAGCAAGATATACTTGCGTATAGGGTACAATAAGCCAAATATACTTAGACTTGTCATTTTAAATATATTTATTAAGTATACAAATTATGTTTCACAAACTACATAAAAAGTAGACTGGGAGTATACATTCCAAATTTTAGTTTAAAAGAAATATTGGTTTGTTTCTTTAAAATAACATGTAATGAGATACAGTACATTTCTAGTGTACATACAAAAATGTTACAGTAGTATCAGACTGTGTGTGATGTTAATTTATATTGATTACAGGGAGAGTAACAGAGATTTTTCAGTTGTGATGAAGAGGTTGGAGTCATCTCCACTCTGTAAACGTCTGCCCTTTACTTCTTTCATGCTCCTACCGTTCCAGCGAATCACACGCATCAAAATACTTATACAGGTGACACACATACAGTCCATGGTCTGTTGAGGCTTTTCCACCTTCTCCCATGAAATTTCAAATGAGGAAATAATAATGTTTAATTACAACACTCTCTAGAGTATTCTAAAGAGGACTGCAAATGGAACTAAAGAAGAAGAAACTGCTTCGAAAGCTCTGGCTTCAGTGTCTGAGGTAAATATCACTACAAAATGCTGTACTGTTTTGTAAATATAACTAAGTGATTTATCATTACTAAGTTTACATTCATCACATCTTTTGCAGCTCATCAAACAGGCAAACTCACAGGTGGGCCAGATGAAACAGATGGAAGAACTCATTTACATCTCTAGAATGCTGGAGTTTGACAAACTCAAGGTCTGTAATTATACTGTAATTTCACCTATTGTATTTGTTAAAGGTGCTGTGTGTAATTTTTGGAGGATCTATTGATGGCAATGCAATATAACATGCATAACTATGTCTTCAGAGGTATAGAAAGATCTTACATAATGACGCACTATGTTTATTATGTGAGTGAGCGGTTGGCTAGATGGCGCTAAATAACAAAAAAACTATAAATGATTGTCAAGGGCTCACAGTTCCTACTCAACAAAGATTCATAAAGTTAACTCAAATCTGGCAGAAATGAAGGAAAAATGTTACATTTTAAAGAGTGCAAAATAGTAACAAACGTAATGGAGAACTAATATACCCATATGCAGAGCTGTATAGATTACTTTGTAATAGATTAATTGTAATCTGTTACTGATTACAAACTACATGGCAAAATTTGTAGTCAGTAACGTAATCCCTTATATTACACATTTCTTGTAATGTAATCGGACTACTTTTCGATTACATTTGTTTACATATGTCTGCTTTATCTTGTATCTATGTGACCACAACACTTTTATTGTTATATATTTTAAAATATTGAAATCATATTAAATTAAATTATAAAAGTACATAGAAGTTAGTCCAAGGCCTTTATACTCAATGATTACAATACAACAGCACATGCATGCAGTTACAATAAAATTGTTAAAGAAATAAAAAAAAGGCCTTACAGTGTATCAAGTTCAGATACCAAATCAATGTAAATGGGTGTAATATTCATGCAGCAATGGGCAAAACAAAGTATTCAGACAGTTGTCTTAACAGTTAAAGTGTTAGGCTTACCAAAAAAAAGTTATATATAATGTAATCTTTGTAATGTAATATGTAACAATAAAATAGTAACTGTACTCTGATTGCGAGTATTTTAATATTTAATGTAATTCAATTACAAGTACTTGATTTTTGTAATCAATTACTACCCATCTTTGCCAATATGTCAGAATTATAAATCAAAAAAAATTTCTGTCCACATTTCATTCAGTTAGTAATTACTGTACGAATAATACAGGATTGAATATTGTACATATATGAAAAAACATAATCAGTTAACAGATTCATGTACACGGCCTGTTACTCACTGCACAATGCATATGAATGTAGATATACAACTCTATATGCATACTATATATCATCAATAATTGTATAATGTATAATATCAGTTTTCAGGAAGAAATATGCTATTTTTGCATGTCATAAAACCCTATAAATATTTTGTTTTTTATATTCACAGGCCATTCCAATTGTCTCTAAAACACGTTGTCTTGAGAAACAGGGTGAACTACAAGAGTTAAATAAAAGAGGGTCTCTCTTCACTATGCGTAACAAATGCACCCCTGTATACATGTTCCTCTTCAATGATCTTCTCATTCTCACCACTAAGAAGAGGTTAGAAGCAACTGGTTTTGTTATTAAAGACTTAACGCTATTGTGTGTAAACATTTATACCAAGCCGGGTTACTAACTCTTTATCATGATCTAAACTTTTTTGTTAAGTTTTATCGGTTTATTACCATCACTTACTAGTTACCATCATGTCATTTTATTGCATTCTGGTTGGTACATTTTTGAGTGAATATTTGGCATTGTTCCCTCTTTCAGTGGTACGCCAGACAAGTTTGTGGTCATCGATTATGCTCACCGATCTCTGGTTCAGGTGCACACCACAGAAACCAAACTAGGGCTGGATCACTCTTTTTGTCTGACTATCCTTGAAAACCATCAGGGCATCACCTGTGAACGTCTGCTGAAGGCTAACACAGAGTAAGAGGCATATAGTTTGGCAGTTATTTTCACACTGAACATGGTCATGTTTAGAATGTTATACATTTCATGCTGCGCAGCAGACAACTTACTGTTAAAAAAGCATGTAAACAGAATGCATCATACAGCAATAATTGTCCCATGACCTCACAAATTCCAACAAGGTTTTTGTGTCTTGAATCCAACATCAGATAAATATCTTTTGTTTTGTGGCAGGCAAATCAAATGAGAAAAATCATTGGTGGTATTTCTTGTAGTTCGTATATCACACTAGAAGGGCACCTTGAGTGTATTGAATATTTGGGACACAGCATTCCCTCACAATGTGTCCTGCTACAATATAATAGCATTTTTTAATTTTGGCAATAAATCATGCAAAACTAAATCAACTAAGAATGTGCATACTGCATACAATATACAGTATATTGCAGTGCAGAAATAGTGTGGGAGGTTTGGTGTTATTTAAAACACTCATTATCCAACACAGAAGTTCCCAAACTTTTATTACTGTAATTAAATCCTCTGATTTTTCATGTGATGTCTATTAATCGACAACATCTAACTTAACCATCCCTCTCACTAGGTCAGATATGCACAGGTGGATGGCTGCTTTTCCTTCTATCAATGTAGCACCTGATGAGGAGAAAATTTATGAAGACTGGGGTGAGTTGACTTTCATAATTATACACTATCCTTCAAATCGTCATTTACGTGTTATTGTCATTTTTCCTGATCTGGGATCAAAATAAGTTTTCAAAATCCTTTTCTCCATTTTTGTGTGTAAATCAGATTGTCCTCAGGTACAGTGCACCAATCAATACAAGGCAAAACAAGTGGATGAACTTAGTTTAGAGCCATCTGATGTCATCAATGTACTGCGCAAAACCCTTGAAGGTACAGTCATAATGAATCTATTCACATTTGTTTTCAAAAAAGTTATTTTTAAAGCACATTGGCACTTCAAAGTCTTTGAACTGATGTCGGTTTACTGCCTCTTCCTCCACAAGGTTGGTATGAAGGAATGCGTCTTTCGGACAGACAGAGAGGCTGGTTTCCAGCAGAAAATGTTTCAGAAGTAACCACAGATCACCAGAGGCGACGCAACGTTAGAGAACAATACCAAATTGCACAAGCAATTACTCAAAACATTCAAAGTTGACCCTCAATGACTTGAGGGCACCAAAGATGGCTGCTGAACTTAAAGCCAGAAGGTTGAATGTTTAAAGTCCCTGTGAACTGGAAGTTGCAATCGTTCTGACACATTTCCGAGTGAAAAGAAATTTCCAAGGTGAAAATCAGTGGCCGTGGCTTGCGTGTTTCACTGCGAATTGATTGGATGTGTAAAAACAGCTGTTGCATTAATTTTGAAATGAAACTTGCAGCAGACTGACAGTTGAAGGGGAGGAGTTAACGGATGCTCCAGCCAAGCAGTCTAACTTACGGCATTTTGAGATAGTCATTTCAGGGTGGAAGTGCATTTTCAGATTTTAACTGAAGATTATGAGGGGTACATGAATTTTAAAAAGAAAATGACTCACGTTGATAAGCTATTTACTATAAACACTGCTATATTTCATGAAAAAATAAGAATTTTCATTTGTAATTTCACTGGGACTACACTGGGAATTTTTGGGGGGGAATTTCAAATTGGTCTTACACTGTTGCACACATTTCCTATTACAACAAAATGATGAGGCGTGACAAATAAAAAGGCTTGCAAATAGCTTTTAATTTATGTAATGTCGTTCTACTGTAGTGTTTACAGTAATTGGACAAATCTCATGAAATTATCAGTATATTAATTTTTCAAATAAACTGTAAAATTTAAGATTATCATTTAAACTTATATCAGCCAAACGTCAACTTTCAGGGGTAGACTAGCAGAGGTTCCCAAACGTGTCCATGAGGACCCCTAGTACTGCACATTTACGTTTCACTCATATGGCACAACTGATTCAACTTCATACCATAGTTAGTAAATCATTTCGTTATCAAGACTGTGCCATTTTGGCAAGTCATGGGCCAGTAAATTATCACTTTTTTAACCATTTAATATTAAGATTTCCCCCACATTGCCAAACTGGTTAGTTTAAGTCATTTTAAAAAGTATAAGTGCTTTCCTGTAGCTCAGTGGAGCATAGTGCTAACAACGCCAAGGTCGTGGGTTTGATCCCAGGGATTGCACATACTTAGAAACAAATGTGTAGCATAATGCAATGTAAGTCGCTTTGTATAAAAGCGTCTGCCAAATGCATAAATGTAAATGTAAAAGAGGGGTACACATACTTTTGTCCATGAAGTAACAATGACCCCAAGACTAAGACATACCACATGAAATCAAAACAGGAATTTTGTGTAACTAAGCTTAATTAGTAACCTCTGAAAGTACCTCTGAAAACCTTAATGTGAAGATGTAAGTGTTCAAAAGAAAGCATTTATTGTGCATGAAAACTTTTATTGAACCCATCTGTTTGTCATCAAAGCATGAAGTGACTAGCAGGAAAAGCCACTTCCATTGTGCTGTCAGGGTCCACCTTCAGCTCCTTACCAGTAGTGCGGCCAGGTTTTCATTACTGTATGAATACATACATTTAAAACATTAAAACACACAGACAATTAGGACTAAATAATTTTAGTAAATTCCCAGTGAAATGAAATACATGACAAGTACAGTACACAGTACATATCACCAGAGATCATTTGGACACATTATTACCTTTAAGGGGGTCATCCTCCAACTGGCAGACGGTGCCGCCTTTCATCTGTAGGGAAATCAATAAATTCCTTAACCAAGGGTTTCAGTACACCTGGAACAACTCTTCTAGATTAAATTAGTAGTTTCTATAGCATTAGAATGTACCAGTTTTTGTGATTTGAACACAAAGTACTTAATGTAGATCATTTAGGTAATACAGTATGACATTTGCTGTGTCCGAAATAGCCCCCTGTACACTAATGTAGTGCATTATTTGAGGGGACATCCATTATTAGTAGTGTCCAAATTCATAGTGGAAATGATTGAGTGTACTCATTCAATCCCATGATGCATCGTAATAACGAGTGTACAACCGAGGTACATTCACAGCTAGCTGCTAGCCATCTATCGTGAGTTTCACACTGAATCAATTTCCTTGTCTCGGCAGATGTCCAAATTCACTCACTTGTTTTCAAATCGCTTCTTCGAATGAAAAGTAGGGAATAGTCAATGGGGCTATAGGGAGCTCTTTCCGACACAGCCATTGACTACATGTTTTAACGTTACAAAAAAAGATCAAGAGTTACAGTATCTCACAGATGTGAGTACACTCCTCACATTTTTGTAAATATTTTATTATATCTTTTCATGTGACAACACTGAAGAAATGAAACTTTGCTAGAATGTAAAGTAGTGAGTGTACAGCTTGTATAACAGTGTACATTTGTTGTCCCCTCAAAATAACTCAACACACAGCCATTAAAGGGGTCATATGGCGGAAGTATGTGTTTTTGGTGTGTTATAAGTTGCCCATGCATGTATTAGACACGTAAAATTGCACAAATGAAAGTGTGGGAACAAAAGATGCATTCTATCTAAAAGCGAATGCTCAACCAGACTTGCCTGAAACGCCTCGTGTAACCACACCCCGGCGATCTACGTAACTTCGTAACATGATTTGACCAAGACCGCCCAAATCTACAAGTAGTTAAGGTGGGCGTAATTGTAAATCTCATTGTATCGCCTGTCAGTACAATTGCTTTGGAACCTGATGTTCTGAATATGGTAAGAGGCGTTACATTTCCGTGAAATGCTTGCAGTATTTGACCAATCACTATGCACTGGCTAACTGGCCAATCACACCTCGCTTTTCAGAGCGATGAGCTTTGTAAAAAATCAGCACGTTTCAGAGAGGCGGGGCAAAGAGGAGATACAAACATGCACGGTATGTGTAAAATACAATGTTTTTTAAACTTTAAATGGTGTATACACATTGCGTTACATCTAAAACAAACAATAATATTCGTTTTAGCCGTGCAATATGACTCCTTTACTCTTTATTGGATAAAGGACGGGCGACTTAACACATCTTCACTACAAAATTTCAAATGCTATTAGATTATTAATGATAATCTTAAATCTATAATTTACCCTATAATTTATTTTTATTTAGCCTTGTTGTTCAAGCACTGTTGAGCTTGTGCAGAGGCAGCAGCTTTTTTTTTTTTTCTCGATTGGAGTTTTGGGTTCCTCGCCACCATTTGCATACTGTTTTGCACTATTTGCCTGGCCGGGGGGCTGCTTTAGAATTTTAAAGTTTTACTTAATTAATATTATATATAGGTATTTATAGTCTGTTTAATATTTGACCTCTGTTTCTCTCTCCTTTATCTCAAATGTGTGCTTTCACTGTGCGTGCGTGCGTTAGTACGTGTGCATATTGTGTGTGTGGAGCGTCTGTATGTGGGTATGTGTGTCTTCTGTGTTTTCACCTTTTTCTTGTTTTTACAGGTATAACTAATTGTTTTGCTTATAGTCAATATGTCTCATGTACAGCTGCTTTGTAACAATGACAATTGTAAAAAGCGCTATATAAATAAAGTCGAGTTGAGTTTAAACCGCTGGCAACAAAAGTGAGTACACCCCCAAGTGAAAATGTCCAAATTGGGCCCTCCCCGGTGTCATGTGATTCTTTAGTGTTATGGGGTGAATGGGGAGCAAGTGTGTTAAATTTGGTGTTATCGCTCTCACTCTCTCATACTGGTCACTGGAAGTTCAACATGGCACCTCATGGCAAAGAACTCTCTGAGGATCTGAAAAAAAGAATTGTTGCTCTACATAAAGATGGCTTAGGCTATAAGAAGATTGCCAAGACTCTGAAACTGAGCTGCAGCACAGTGGCCAAGACCATACAGCAGTTTAAAAGGACAGGTTCCACTCAGAACAGGCCTCGCCATGGTCGACCAAAGAAGTTGAGTGCACGTGCTTAGAGTCATATCCAGAGGTTGTCTTTGGGAAATAGACGTATGAATGCTGCCAGCATTGCTGCAGAGGTTGAAGGGGTGGGGGGTCAGCCTGTTCAACCTGTCAGTGCTCAGACCATACGTCGCACACTGCATCAAATTGGTCTGCATGGCTGTCGTCCCAGAAGGAAGCCTCTTCTAAAGATGATGCACAAGAAAGCCCGCAAACAGTTTGCTGAAGACAAGCAGACTAAGGACACGGATTACTGGAACCATTGTCCTGTGGTCTGATGAGACCAAGATAAACTTATTTGGCTCAGATGGTGTCAAGCGTGTGTGGCAGCAACCAGGTGAGGAGTACAAAGACAAGTGTGTCTTGCCTACAGTCAAGCATGGTGGTGGGAGTGTCATGGTCTGGGGCTGCATGAGTGCTGCCTGCACTGGGCACCTACAGTTCATTGAGGGAACCATGAATACCAACATGTACTGTGACATACTGAAGCAGAGCATGATCCCCTCCCTTCGGAAAGCAGTATTCCAACATGATAATGACCCCAAACACACCTCCAAGACGGCCACTGCCTTGCTAAAGAAGCTAAGGGTAAAGGTGAAGACCTAAACCCTATTGAGCGTCTGTGGGGGATCCTCAAATGGAAGGTGGAGGAGTGCAAGGTCTCTTACATCCACCAGCTCCGTGATGTCGTCATGGAGGAGTGGACGAGGACTCCAGTGGCAACCTGTGAAGCTCTGGTGAACTCCATGCCCAGGAGGGTTAAGGCAGTGCAGGAAAATAATGGTGGCAACACAAAATATTGACACTGGGCCCAATTTGGACATTTTCACTTAGGGGTGTACTCACTTTTGTTGCAGTGGTTTAGACATTAATGGCTGTGTGTTGAGTTATTTTGAGGGGACATCAAATTTACACTGTTATACAAGCTGTACACTCACTACTTTACATTGTAGCAAAGTGTCATTTCTTCAGTGTTGTCACATGAAAAGATATAATAAAATATTTACAAAAATGTGAAGGGTGTACTCACTTCTGTGAGATACTGTATATTATTTAGAATTAATGTCTTTTTTACAAATCTTTTACCCTGATATTTTTACTTGAACTTTTACTTCATCTAAAAAGAACAGTTGGTAGCTAGCGACTTAAAGCTAACAGGCCAAGATATCTGCCCTCCAGTCTAATGTAAGGGAAAGAGAAGTAATACCACTTTCCTTCTTAACTTACTAGTTCAAATCTACAGTACATGCTATCTTTTAGTGTACGTAACTATAACATTAAAAGACTTTACGAATTGATCTAAAAAATGTATAGAAAAACTAGATAGTAATATTTCAAAAAGTCTAATAATAAATTAAGTTAAAATATTATTAAAATATTACCCCACTTACATGCACATCTCAACATAATACTAATTCCGAATAGTCTTTTACTTTATATGGCATAATTATTTTACCCGTCTAAAATTATGTGTTTAAAGCAAATGACCAAAAGCCATTTACATTGTTTTAAATGAGCTAACTGCATGTAAAGACACTCAAAGGAAATGACCATTGAATCTATAAAGTAATTTCATATCAACAGACTGTTATTTTGATAATCGATTAGTTGGACGATTATTTTTTTCGATTAATCAGATAAAAAGTTTAATTAGATCTTTTGCTTATAATAACTAAATCAGAGATGGGAAAAGTATACACAGCTGAACTCATTTGCCTTCTCCCAAAATGTTGTGGATGTCTCCCCTAATTAACACACCAAGGCTGGGTTGATTCAGGTGTGTCATATTAGAAGCAGCCGACAATAGTCTCTCCCAAATGTGGCGGTTGGCCAAAGAAATCATTTTTTTGTGGCATGAAAAGTGAAATATTTGTCATTCAAATGTAGTGAAGTACAGTAAAAAGTATCCAGAAAAAAATAATACGCAAGTATAGTACAGATACTCAAAAAGTGTACTTCTTTACTTCCCACCTCTGATGTAAATAAACCCCCAAATCAGGGTATTTATTATGTACTTTGCAAAGTGCAAACGCCACAAATTGGGTTTTACAAATACAATCTTTAATTCATCATTTAAAACACCTCTCCCCTTTAAACTTTAAAACGGCACAGCTTTAAGAGATGCATGCAAAACACGTCTGACTTAAAAACTGCGCACCATGTGCTGCACGGAGAGACGCATGCACGGAGAGACACATCTGACTTTAAAACTGCGCTGCTTACACTGCACGGCGAGATGAGTGCACGGAGACACGCGTTTGACTTTAAAACTGGACATTTAAAAGGGAAGACGCGCTTGATTTATAACTGCGCAGCTTGCAAGTGACGTCACAGACCAACTAATCGATAATGAAATTCGTTGACAACTATTTTCATTATTGATAATTACCAATTTTATCGATTAGTCGTTCACTGTTAGTCAAAAAATATGAAAATTCACTGAAATTTCATATTTTTTGACTAAAAACAAGACTTATTTTCTTAGGTCAGTTTGCTCATCAAGAAAATGCTTCTTGATTCAAGAATGTTTAGACATTTTTACTGGAAAACAAGAAAAAAAGACTAAGTAAGAAAGTCATTTTTTGCACTGTTGTAGCCCTAATTTGTTCTGTTGCTCACCTTTGTCTTCATGATGCTTTATGTATGAAGCTGTTTTGCGTGTGTGCGTTAGAGGTAGAGATGTGGGAGGGTGGGAAGGTAGGTAGATTGTGAGAGTACGATCTCCATTTTCTGGGTGAACACAGGCAAGTGGAACTCTGAGAGAAAGAGAACTCTAATTGAAATGTAAATATTTGACCTCATTTGTTGCACAAAACCATTCTCTTTTAAACAACAGAGCTGTCGAAACTTCCATATGGGCGTTATTTAAAGGCTTCTTTGCTAAATTATGTTTTTTTTTTTCAGTGTTTGATTTTACCGTAAACTTGAGCAAAACAAATCAGCAGTCATCTCTCAAATTTAAATAAATGGTTATTGGACAGTGACTTGTTTTACCTGTAATGTGGTTGAGGTTGGCTGAGTGGTCTCAGGTGTGGAGGAAAAGGAGGCATGTTTCTCACCTCGTTCCTATAAATTATCTGATCACCGTCATTCTACAGGCAAGATAGATTTTTATAAATTATAAAGCTTCTTTAGACCAAAAAAAAAAACAATCAAATGTCCTGAGAATGTTTCAAAAACCTACCTTTGCAAGAGTGCCACAAGAGTTTATAGAAAAGCTGAATATGGCTCTAGAATGATCGGTTACCAGTGGTCTACAGGCAGGGTCCAACAGGGCTGTGTGGTTGGGATTCACTGGAGGAGAAACACCAGCTGTGTCCACCATAACCACCATTCTTCCATTAGGCAGACATACTGCATAGATCCACAAGCAGGGGTCATATCAGAAAAATCCCTAATGGGCCTAGAACAGAGCCTAGAGGTGTTCATTGTTGGATAAGCTGCATATAGTTAAGCATATTAGAACAAAAAGTTGTCTCTAGCAATGTGATTGGTCCAAAAGATCCAAGATGGATAAAAGATCCATCTAGTTATTTCAAAATGAATCTTAAGAATGTAAGAGATACTCAGCCAAATCCTCAAGATGATAAAATGCTTACACAACATCTGGTGTTTTGGCTGTATATTACAAATTAATGTTGCTCAGTTTCAATACTGAATTGGTAGGAAGCTTTCTGATTTGAAAGTAACAGCAATCATTTTTTTTCATGATATGACCCCTTTAAAAACTAAAGACTGTGCACTTTACCCAATAATTCGCTCACAGGGAAAACACAGCGTTGCTGATGAGTTTGCTCTTCAGCCACTTCAAAGTGAACCAAACTCACTGTCACGCTCACTAACAGACCTTGCAGACCCAAGCCCTGAAAGACACATAAGAGGCATCTTAAAACTGGTTCGACATCACACTGAGTTTTCAATCTTGACATTAAATGAACATCGAGTGACATTTACTTGAAATCAAGCTGCTGAAATTAAGTGCAAAAGGTCCTAGGACTGTGGTACCTCATAGGCCATCCCAGGGGCATATAGTGGCACCTCCAAGCTGAGGTAGCGCTCGTGTGCATCCAGAGAGAATCCTCCCAGCTCCACCAGCTCCCAGTCAAGCCTCATTTCTCCTACATACATACTCCACTCAGACGAGTCTATATTACCGTAGTAAGCTAGAACATGTACCCCGCGCTTCGTACACTCCCCTTCCAGCTTGGGCAGAACTGTGATAGCAACAGAAAGAGATTGTACTTAGAGGACATATTTAGAGGAGAAGTGGGACACATCAGAATACATCGACTGAACCATTTTGCCTGTGTTATTTCTTTTATTGAAGAGAAATACAAAAGGCTGTGTTTTCGGTTAAGAAAAGCAAGAGATGTAAAAAGCAAACCACACAACAGGAGTTTTTGTGTTTAACAGTTTGAACTAACCTTTGGCTGAACAACTTTCACATATTCCCAATAAAAAAGTAACAGAACATTACGTACCTACATCCTGCAGTTCAGCCTCAACACTAGCAGGATGGTTGTAAATGTCTTCATCAGGAAACAGGATAAATGAGAAGACCCCGGAGAAAGTGTATCTCCTAAACCGGTCGCCCAGATACTAAATTATTAGAATTAAGAAAAACATTAATACAGACACAAGAGCATTAGAGTAGTTTTACTATTACTACAAGTGCCAATCACCTTCTGCGAGATGAGAGGATGTTCAAAGGGGATCCGAAGCAGGTACGTGTACGAGTTGTTTTGCAGTGGGTTCCGAGATAGACGAACGCCACTCCTTTCCATTTCATCCCACACCAACAACTGATCAGCTACGCTTACATTTACCAGAGAAACATCAGGAGCAAAACAGCATAGGGATACTGAAAATTCCCCCTGTGAAGTTACAGTCCCTTCAAGGAGAAAGAAACACAGTTACCAGTTAAAAGACCCTTCTAATGTCAAAAACATGAAAGCCGTTTGTTGTAAACATTCTATATTAGCAACTCACGGTTAATGAATGTGATTGGCCGTGGCAGGTGACGTATAGAAAGAGCTCTAAAAGTTAGTTGTCGAGTCAGACTCCAGGCTGCATCCTCCCATTCACGTAGCAGAAACAAGTCCACAAAGTACGACTGAGAGTAGCGTCCATCGGTCACATGACTCTGAAAGAGAGATGGTTTGTAATCAAAAAGCTAAGGTTAAATGATTCACTTTAAAATACTTATACAGTGTTTTGGTAATATAAAAGTGGCAAATTGCATCTCATATCGAAAATATTCTTTGGCACCTTAATGAATCCTCCTTCAGCTCCAAAAGGAATACGGACTTCCAAAGTTCCGTTGTTGTCGTGAATCATGTAACCACGTTGGTGTGCTACACATTCAGACAGGTAGCGTCCCCTTACCCCTACCTTAAGGCCCTTTTCTATGAAGGGAGGATGGACCAGAGGGAGAAGGTCACGTGGGAGGGACCACAAGACGTATGAACCGTCCATTTGGGCCTGATCTGATGATACAAGTAGAGGAATGCTCAATTAAATATTCTAATGCACTATAATAGCTCAAAACATACTAGCATACTGTTTAGTGTATACTACTGCAAACTTTGTATTTGAACCTTCATCTAGAAAAAGATTGAATGTTATACTATTTGCTACGTGGCACATGGACATTACAATGCATGTTAAATTCAGCAAGTGTTGTGCGGTTATCTCTGTAATAAAATGTATTACTTTTGCATTGTATACAAACCTGCTAGGGTGGTAGAAGGCTGCACAAAACAGCCTTTAAATTGCACATAAAAGTGCATTTGTTTCAATTCACACATGTGCCATAACCAACAGCTCTTGTTAGTCTCTAAATGTATCATCTTCAAACGCATAGAGACCAAAAAAAAGAAAGAGAAAACAAGAATAACATACTCTTTGTGCAAGCCACAGACATGTCCACAGTCAACAGGGTCCATTTGACCTTGTATAGGATCGTGGGGCTGACCACTTCTACCTCAGTCTTATCCTGCTACAACAGTAAAAGCAAAAACCTCACGTCATTTTTAAGTCCAACTGACACACCGTGGTACATAAAATGAGAGCAGCATTCTGGAATTCATACAGACTGAGCTCTT
This sequence comes from Triplophysa rosa, assembly GCF_024868665.1. Lineage (NCBI taxonomy): Eukaryota > Metazoa > Chordata > Actinopteri > Cypriniformes > Nemacheilidae > Triplophysa > Triplophysa rosa. The sequence continues at coordinate 8,166,544 of NC_079891.1, forward strand.
GTAACTCCTGCAGTTTCCTAAATCAGACTGACATGGTAATTTGACCTGACCTGCAGAGTGTATGCCAGTTTGGATCCGTAGGGACAACGCATCAGGATGCGAGTGTCAGTGGTGTTAATGTGGTATCCCAACAGGTGTGCCATTCTGACAGGCACAGTCTCCTCCTTCATGCCACCCTCTTGATGGAGTGCTGGAATACGGAAAACAACCCTCCACTCCGTCAAACCCTCATCCAGCCCCTAGAACAACCAGAAAACATTTTTTTGGGGTGGTAATGAGTTTATAGACAAAGGTAATACTAAAACTGGATTAAATCCATGCTTGCGCTCTCTTACCACAGAGGCTGGAGTTACCCACGCCATGCCCATGTGATCATCAGGAGGCACCCATTTAAGCACAGACACCTAGGAAATGAAAAAGTATTTGGCCGACATGTAATACCATAAAGATTTTTTGAATTCACATTGCAGTAGGCTACTGGGAATGGGAAAGCTTGATGCGTTAAAATAACACCACAATGCAAACGTATGCAAAATATCTTGAAGACCTCCATGTAGTTTTCCTCACAGATGAGCTCCCGAGGGCCCCACGGGATCTGAAGAGGACAGGTGAGCAGTAATGGATAAGATTTCTCCTCCCCATTCGAGTCGTTATTTACAAACCACACCAGCAGCCGAAATTCAGACTCCTTCTAAAACAACAAACAACCAAACACTGCAAATGAAGTATGTAATTAAAGAAAAGGCAATACTGAAGCTGCTAAAACTTCACAATTAATGCAATGTCAAGGATTATATTATCCCCAATCTACTTTCACGTGTCATCTCCTTTACTTCAGTGCATCATACACTACCTGGTTTTCCACCAAACAAGCCAGATAGGAAGCACGCAGTTGGAGGTCACCCCAGGAGTCAAAAGTAAAGGTATAGCCACACTCTGCTGCCCACTGATCAGAAATTTCATGGACCTCAGAACCTCCTGTGAGTGGACACATGTCAAAATGTAATTTCAAGATTGAGATATAGGGAAATTAAAGCTGTAATTTATACATCACAATGACATACTCAATAATAAGCAAGTCGATGTTGTCAACATTACAATATTGTAGCTGGATGTGATTGAAGTGCTGCATTGGTGATCAAGTGTTGACACAGTAAATTGCAAGTCAAAAGTGCAAAAAATGTAAAGGTTTCAGATTACCGCATAATACACTTCATGTTTCATATCCTGACTTATTGCTGCAATTCATTTAGATGGTTTTTGTTTACCAAAAACAGAATTATAAAAAACATGCAGTCATTGCAAAAAGATTTAGAAAATAAATTACCTTGAACATCAAACCTAAATTTCTGGCCCAGGAAATTTGCACTGACAGACAGCCAGAAATGACGATCATGACACTCTGCCTTGAACATACCTGACAAACAAATATTCCGTATATAACCAAGCATTATTCATAGTCCATTGATCTGCAAAAACAGACCAGAACATGTTAGCTTCTTAATTAAAATGCCAATTGTTTACCTATAGGTATGGAGTCAGGGATGGAGAAAGGGCAAAAAGTAAACAAAACAAACCTGAAAAAGACAAAAGAGAATCTTTGAAAGTTCAAAAGTGTAATGCAAAAACAAGATTTATTAAAAAAACATCTATGCATTTAGGAGAGTTATCTAGTTTTCTAATTAGGCTTACTTTCCATTATTGTAGACACAAAAAAAAAACTCACCATAACAAAGTCACACAATTCACGTTCATTGTACAAAATAGCTACAAAATTAGATACAATTTGATCAAAATAAATCGGATTCTTCCAAAACAATTCTATCGCAAAGACTTCCGTTGATTCTTTCAACAGACCAGCTGGAAGGTGGCGGTCGGTTTTGACTCTGAAACGCACCTGTCAGATTGGCTGCGTTAATCAATTTGAATATCACGTGCTCTTGCTTTTTCCCAAGCTTTACTTTGTATGTGGGAAACTAGTTGTTTTCATTTAAATTGACGTTTATTAATGTATAATATTATTACGTTTGCGTCATAGGAGATAGATTGAGCACTTTATAAAATTATCACACGTAATATACGTGATATGTGATGATTATTTGATAAATATTGTTTTTCAGATGTTAATGAAATCATCGATCCGATTATCGAATTGCTGTTGAACAGTCAATCCACATAAAATTAAAAAATATTTTATTTTTAAGTCACGTGACTGGAGCTAGGGGTGTTCGGTTCCGGGTTTTTTGGAGTCGACTCCGATTCTCTACTCCCACTTTTAGAGTCGATGGAATCAACACTTCGACTCCATTTACTGTCATTCAAAACGGGCTCAGGAATATGAATATGAAATAAATGAATGAACTTCCGCTTTGGAACGTTGGGCTGGCAACCAGTCTCCAAAGTCACTAGCAAATGCACATGCATTTGTGCATCTAACACCATCATAGAGAGTTTTTTGTGCTGTCAGACTCCTTTCTGGTCCTAAACCGATGTGGTTTTCCAAGCGCACGCAGCGCAAGGACATGACGGCCCAGGTCTAACCATAGCTGTAGACTTATGGTAAAGCTAAGACATTTCGTTTCCTTTATTGTTTTTATATGTTTTTTATTGCATCGATTTTGGAGAGTTACAGTTACACAAATAATTATGTTTTGTACTGTACGTAAAGACACCGCGTTTCATTGTTTTGAATTGAGGCTCCGTAAATGTGCGCTAAACAAGCCTAAAACATTTATTTATTTATTTTCGTTTAAGAGCTTATATATTCACCCTGGGCTGTTCAACACTTTAAAAAAAGGCATTGAGCCTACCTTGTTCTTTTCTTAATGTAACTCATTGCAAAATAACTCAAAATATCAACATGTAATTTTAAAACCAACAAATATGCTATAATAATAACCCAGCAACAATAACTTAATATATGATTTGTGACTTCCTGACTGTTGCTGATTTTTTTAAGTTTTTAAGCTGGATGAAACGCTTTATAATTTGTTTCCACAAACTTGATTTTGATTTGTGTCGTTACGCACAGACTCACACGCTTTCATTTAAAGCAACTTACAAAGTCTTAACAGTCGTTAGAGAAATAACAGCTTGAAGAGGGACAGACGAAATATAGGAGAGTTTTTAATAAGAATTTTTTAGAATAATTTTTTAGAGTAATGAGATCGGATTGAAGTGAAGAATGAACGGGAAGTATTGCGTGTACATTTGTGACGAACAAGTAGGTGTCGCTCGCTCTGATTAACGCAGTGTTTTGGATCGGCTGTAAACGTGTACAATCAGAGAGAGTGGAGGTATGACTTTTACCTGATTGGTTTTTAAATGTTATTCGTTGCTTTGCGCCAATCACAAACACAATGTAACCGATTTGAGTCAATGACAACATTAAAAATTACGGAGTCGACGAGTCGATTCCTGTCTTGGAGTCGATTCCGATTTTAGGGACATTAAGAGTTGAGGAATCGACTCTTTTGGAGTCGACTCCCCATCCCTAACTGGAGCATCCGGTGTAAACACAACATTATTTCCGGTATCATGGAAGCGGTGGTGGGTGATGTTGTCGCTCCAGAGGATCTCGAGGTAAATTGTAGGCTTTGAACTTGTATGTGTGAATTTTTTCTCTTAAAACGTAAAATACATTTGTGAAAACTTCTCCGATTGAGACGTGTTATTTGTGTACAGTACGTCCGCGTGTTTCAGTGCGATGATGATCATATGGTTGCTGTTCGGGGTGTCAACATTTTATTATTTTCACTTCTAGAAATTCGAGAAGAAGTATAAAGCAGAGCTGTCCAAGGGCTCTGTGTCGAAAGACACGCAGTTCGAGTATGCGTGGTGTCTGATCAGAAGCAAACAGTCGGATGACATTAAGAAGGGGATAGTGCTGCTTGATGGTAACTACACACTAATATTTGACACTATTGCTTGACCTTTGTGCTTTCATTTGCAAGATTGCATTATTTGTAGTAGATGAGGGGCATCTTATGTTAACTTAAGAATAACATGTGTGTGCATAATTATTATGCTAGTATTCTGATCATATTTTTGTTTCAGACACATTTCACCAATTCATAACCATCAGCCTTAACTACTATTAATTGTGTATATACTAGTTATAAGTGATATATAAGCGTTAACAAAGGCTGAAAGTGAAAAATTCGTTATATTCCGGCGTGCAGCAGTATGCCTATTACAGATATAATGAGTCAAAAGACATTTAATTCACACTGAGAAGTCAAAAAATTGTAAATGCCCATTATCAGAATGCAATACTAGAAATTACAATGGGGTAGCAAAATGCTCATTGAGTCAGCAGTCAGACAAAGACAGGTAAAGGAAAGATGAAGAGTTTGGTTCCAAAATGAGATAACTCCGTTTGAATTTTTTTCAAAAATCATGTTTTTATTATGTTAGTTAGCTGTATTTTTTAGTTATTATGGCTCAAATCAAAACAAGCCAACTGTAGTTTGATTGAAATTAATTGCAATGCACAATAAAAAACATGATTTTTGAAAAAAAAGTTATCTCATTTTGGAACCAAACTCTTCAGATACAGTATACCTGCAAAAGAATAAAGAATTAAAGTGAAGAATAAAGTGTGAAATCATAAGGAAGCCTTTAGTCTCCAGTGCCACCATTTTTTCATAACCGCAACCTACCTGGGCCAGGTTTCCCGATAACGATGGATTTTAGCACTTAAGAGCGTTTTCTACGAGCCACTTTGAGAACGTTCGTCATCGTTTCACGTGTGTTTCCCAAAAATGCACTTAACAGACTGTACATAGCAGTGCTTTAATTGCTACTTACGAGTCGCTATCCGTTTGTCATGTGCTGAAATGTCACCTTATACAATGGCTCGTTTTTGTAGCACGAGCTTGTTTTCAGAATGTTTAGGCAAATTATTTTCACCCAATGTGCATGTTGTAGGTGAATGTTGTTTAATTTTGTTTAACATATTTTTTGTGCAACTTGTAATACCTTTTCTATGTGTAGATAGGACTTATCTGCTGTAATTGTGCAATGTATTTAGCAGGTTCTAGGGAAAATCATAAGAAAAAAAATGCTGTATGCATTTGTTGACCCACATTTTATTACACTTTTGGGTGGTGTGGAGGTGGCAATTTCAAGTTAAGTTTTTATTAGGGCCTACTGTATGTATTATTTAGATTTCTAGCTCTAAACAAAATGTTTATTGTACATTTTGTACATATTGTACACACATACATTACCAGCACTTTATTAATAATAACTTCATTATTATAACTTCAATAACTGTATTTTTTATTAATTTAGTTAAGTAATTTAAAATGTTTTAAACAAAAAAACAAACAAAAAAAAACATGTCACATTTAGGCGTGTTTAAGCGCAATTCTCCGGTTGTCCTGCAGGTGACCTCATAAATCTGTCTTCTTACGATTCACTTAGGGCTTTACGGTTACTCCAGAGCACTCGTAGATCTACGATGATTTTCAAGTGGTACTTTAGTTATGACGCTTTTGTGAAGCAGACCGTCATATTAAGATCACTCGTACGATCGTTTGTACGATCAATTTAGGCTTACGATGCTTTTGGGGAAACCCAGCCCTGGAGTCTCCAGAAGTACAATGTTCTCATCTTCTCTGAGATTTTTGCTAAAGATGTGACATGTGAAGCAACATACAAACACATAAACATATAACACACCTATGTGCATTAGGCAAGGGTGAACTGTGTGTATACATTTTTTTTTTTCAAAATTTACTTATATGTAATACTTTATTTATATGTATGTGGGTCAAAGACGTTAAGATGTCCCCATCTAAATATATTTACAAAAGTGATTTCATGGCCATAGAAAGCACATTAAATGTACAAACCCGATTCCAAAAAAGTTGGGACACTGTACAAATTGTGAATAAAAAAGGAATGCAATAATTTACGAATCTCATAAACTTCTATTTTATTCACAATAGAATATAGATAACATATCAAATGTTGAAAGTGAGACATTTTGAAATGTCATGCCAAATATTGGCTCATTTTGGATTTCATGAGAGCTACACATTCCAAAAAAGTTGGGACAGGTAGCAATAAGAGGCCGGAAAAGTTAAATGTACATATAAGGAACAGCTGGAGGACCAATTTGTAACTTATTAGGTCAATTGGCAACATGATTGGGTATAAAAAGAGCCTCTCAGAGTGGCAGTGTCTCTCAGAAGTCAAGATGGGCAGAGGATCACCAATTCCCCCAATGCTGCGGCAAAAAATAGTGGAGCAATATCAGAAAGGAGTTTCTCAGAGAAAAATTGCAAAGAGTTTGAAGTTATCATCATCTACAGTGCATAATATCATCCAAAGATTCAGAGAATCTGGAACAATCTCTGTGCGTAAGGGTCAAGGCCGGAAAACCATACTGGATGCCCGTGATCTTCTGGCCCTTAGACGGCACTGCATCACATACAGGAATGCTACTGTAATGGAAATCACAACATGGGCTCAGGAATACTTCCAGAAAACATTGTCTGTGATCACAATCCACCGTGCCATTCGCCGTTGCCGGCTAAAACTCTATAGGTCATAAAAGAAGCCATATCTAAACATGATCCAGAAGCGCAGGCGTTTTCTCTGGGCCAAGGTTCATTTAAAATGGACTGTGGCAAAGTGGAAAACTGTTCTGTGGTCAGACGAATCAATATTTGAAGTTCTTTTTGGAAAACTGGGACGCCATGTCATCCGGACTAAAGAGGACAAGGACAACCCAAGTTGTTATCAGCGCTCAGTTCAGAAGCCTGCATCTCTGATGGTATGGGGTTGCATGAGTGCGTGTGGCATGGGCAGCTTACACATCTGGAAAGGCACCATCAATGCTGAAAGGTATATCCAAGTTCTAGAACAACATATGCTCCCATCCAGACGTCGTCTCTTTCAGGGAAGACCTTGCATTTTCCAACATGACAATGCCAGACCACATACTGCATCAATTACAACATCATGGCTGCGTAGAAGAAGGATCCGGGTACTGAAATGGCCAGCCTGCAGTCCAGATCTTTCACCCATAGAAAACATTTGGCGCATCATAAAGAGGAAGATGCGACAAAGAAGACCTAAGACAGTCGAGCAACTAGAAGCCTGTATTAGACAAGAATGGGACAACATTCCTATTCCTAAACTTTAGCAACTTGTCTCCTCAGTCCCCAGACGTTTGCAGACTGTTATAAAAAGAAGAGGGGATGCCACACAGTGGTAAACATGGCCTTGTCCCAACTTTTTTGAGATGTGTTGATGCCATGAAATTTAAAATCAACTTATTTTTCCCTTAAAATGATACATTCTCTCAGTTTAAACATTTGATATGTCATCTATGTTGTATTCAGAATAAAATATTGAAATTTGAAACTTCCACATCATTGCATTCTGTTTTTATTCACAATTTGTACAGTGTCCCAACTTTTTTGGAATCGGGTTTGTAAGTAAAATGTCTACTTTATGGTTCAACTAAGTTTTGTCATTCAGTGTAACACAATATTTATGTACAGATTCAAACAACATGCTCGTTCTGACTTATACATATTAAAATATATAAACGAATAAGTGAGCATATTACATTTTTTTGTGCTTTAATTGACAAATGGGCAAAACCTAGGATAGTGGCAAATTAAAAAAAATGTAAAATTACAACTAATTAGCATTTGGGGTGAAAGTAATTTTGACGCGACACGACAAAAGACAAAACCCATTATAATTTTAAATGTTGTCCACAATGTTGTAGAACAAGCAGGTTGTCATGTCGCATCACGCCTGTCACGTCCGGTGTAGACACGTTGTTAGTCTTGTAATATGTCATAAATAGATTTTTGTTGTAAATATGCCTGACAAGATTGTTACACTGAATGACATTTTAGTAGGTGTCTTCTGTAAATCAGGGAAAAATGTATGATATTTATTTTTTGCTCAGAAAAACAAAAATGCAATTAAATTAAACAGAAAACTTTTACATTTTTTAAACAACAACAATTTAAATCAATATTACACGTATTGTTGTTATGCTTAAACTCTTTTTCTTCTTTGTGTTCACCCATTGTGAACATTTTTGTTTCATTCTGTGAACTAGCAACAATATTTCTCTCAAATACCAGAAAACGTGCTCTGTATTTTTTCAGACCTCAATTAACTCAATACAGACCTCAAGTTCATATTCACTTTTAAGCAATACAACAATCATATTTGTATAGGAAATATTTTAATTTATTAATATTTGTGTAGGGAAGGTGCAAAAATATTTTTTTCTATGTGATTTATTCGATTTATTATTTCTAATATTTTAATACATTATCTATTACCTGTTGCTGGCCTATTGGGTTTCCTTGCTTGTTGCTTGATGTATGTTGTCAAAAATGTCAATGTTTATTTCATTTTTCTAGCTATAATCTTGTGCAACTGATCAAAAGCTTGTTGGTGGCCAATAATGTAGGGCATGTTATTTAAAAAAGATGCCCCAATAAATATCCCAGTCTCTCCTGTGTCCAAAAACTGTCATGAATCTTTATAGGTATCTAAATATGAAAATAGATGTCCGTTTATAACTGATTAGAAAAGCTTCTGTAAGAACCTTCAGATCACACCTTGTTTGTTTATTTTTTAAGACATTTGGTGTTTTTTGCAGTTTATATGGCACTTTAGTGTTTACTGTACCCCGAATGTCTAAAGAGGTATATCAACCAAATGCAGGAAAGCTATCAAAACTCACATATTTAGCAGTACAGTATTTGAGCAGTGAGATTCGATTACTTAATTGTGTCATTTTAATGCTTTTTTCATGGAGTGGTTACACGATTATGCTCTCCACCTTTAAATCAGGCCATCCAAGATCACAAGACATGCCATGTTATTGTATCACCACTGTGAATCATTTGTAGTAATTCGGATAAGTCTATAAACAAGTCTATAAACATTTGACATGGGTGAAACCGCTTTATTGTTGCCTTTGATGTCACATTGAGTCAGACTTCCTGTCTGTGGTACTTCAATATCTTATCTTGTCACTCAGTAGCTTCTTTCCAGGTGGGATATTTAGTCCCATCATAATATTAAAGGGATAGTTCACCCAAAAATGAAAACTCTGTCGTCATTTACTCACCCTCTAGTTGTTCCAAACCTGCAAATTTCTTTGTTCTACTGAACGTAAACGAAGAAATTTGGAAGAATGTCAGTAAGCAAACAGATCTCATCCCCCATTGACTCCCATAATATTTATTTTCCCTACTATGGCAGTAAATGGGGGATGAGATCTGTTTGCTTATTGACATGAATTATCCCTTCAACATTTGCTTGACTACTTTTGAGTATTATGCCTGTGAATCTATAGTGCCACCAAAAAATGAATTGTAAGCTTGAGTTAAGAGGCTGGAAATACAAAAGAAAAAACGTTTACGTTGCATTGCACACAAAATCAAACATCTTGAGCTGTGCACTTAAGTTCCATCTGAGTCACTAAACCATGTCATAATTTTCATTTGTGTAAACTTTTAAATAAACCAAGTATTTAAGTATTTTTTGTGTCGTAGTGATCAGTTTGGGGGTAATACGAGGTGCATTCTCTTGCATCAAAAAGATCACTCTGTTGTAAATACGTCATTAAACATTACTCACAACACTGGCTTACTTTGACTGAACAGTTGTTAAAAATGTATATCTTGCATTGCCTCGTGTTATCTTTATACTAGATGAAAGGCTTCATATCTGATCTTATCTGAAATAAGGGATAATAAATTTTATTGTTTGACACAAATCCAGATGCCCACTGACTTGAATGAGAATAGATATTGTCATGGCGTGTGCGTGTAATGTGAATTACAGTGAATGGTAGAAGCAAACTAAGTTCTGCTTTTAAACAGATATTTCAAACTTACTGTAACATCAATCTGTTTATGAATGCCATTTTGTTATGTCTGGAAATCTAAATGCTGAAATACTTTGTTTCTGCCAGAGCTTGTTCATAAGGGCACCAAGAATGACCAGAGGGATTATCTGTTTTACCTCGCTGTTGGAAACTACAAGCTAAAGGTAGTTAACAAAGCTTTAATGTGTTTACATATTGTGATACTCATAGTTCAAATGACACTTCTATGCTCATTCCTCTATATTACACCATCAACAGGAGTATGAGAGAGCTCTGAAATATATCAGGACTTTACTGAAGAATGAACCAGGAAACTCGCAAGCTTTAGAACTGGAAAAACTTATCGACAAAGCCATGAGGAAAGGTGAGTGTGAATTTAGGCTGAAAGTGGCATATTCCTGGATCAATATTGTTGGTCATAAAACAGCCTTTCTATTGTAGGATGGGGTCAGGGATCCTCCAGGACCAACAAACAAACTTATTATTGATTTCTATTGTACAGTGTCCTAAACATGCTCTCTTCTGTTATGTTTTGTAGATGGACTGGTTGGCATGGCAATTGTTGGTGGGATAGGTCTGGGATTGGCTGGTCTGGCTGGTCTGATTGGTGTAGCTGTGGCTAAGAAGTCTGCCTGAGGGGATGAGCAGAAATGATGCAGGTCTACATTCTGATGTTGGGTTTGAAATGGATGCCTTCTAAATTCAAGTCAGTCAGTATTACACTGACCAGTTAACCGTCTGATGCCTTATAGCGTTTCCATGGTTTCTCCATGTCCTCAAGATAACAGCAGTCCCTTTTAAACAAAATGTTCAAGCTTTATGTTAATCAGAGCGACACTTCTTCACATTACTGTTATGAAAAAAATCCAGAAATAATACATGTTATTTCTTTCACATGAAGTGTTTTTCTAATTAAATGAGGATCTCATTAAGGCCAAGTAAAATGGAGAAATGTCTGTTTGATGTTTCGTTCACATGTTAAAACTGTGTTCCTTAGCAAAATGACTTATTTCTGTAACTTTAAAACCCCCATTATTATGCCTATTTTTGTTTGTATTTTACTTGTATTTGTGTCCTGAAATGTTTTTGTTAGTCAAAAGTAAGCCAATGTACATCCATAACAGATCTCTTCTAATGCCACTTTGTTCACAACGCTGAGATTGAAATGTTTTGAAATGTTGTAATTCTTACACTGAAGTCCAAAGAAAAGAATTTGTCAACAAGTGTATCCTATTGCACAGATATGATCTGATTGTCTTGTGTTTATGTACTACTAGTTTATTTCAACAATGCATATTGCCAACATTTAAACACAAGCAGCAAATAAAAAGATTAACTCTATAATACTGTCCCAGTTTGATTACTTTTCAAGCTTGATGTAAATTTGAGTAAGAAATATATGGAAAATATTTTAAAAAGGAAAGTGTATACCTCCAGTGTCTATGATCTTCTGTTCTCTATAGATCTGGAACCTCCTTCAATTTCATTTAATGGGATTTTATGCCTAGAGAAAGTTATTCTCAATTACAAAAGTACAACTTGTTCAACAAGCCACGTGATTTAAGATATCATTCATGTCCGTAGCACAAATGGAGAGGAATTTCAAATATATCAGAGTTTATTTAAATCGGTTGGTGAATTGTGTATATCATGAGAGACAAATTCAAAATGTTACAGTGTTCTTAAAAATCTTGCTTCAGTTCAATGCAGGGTGAGTATAATCCATGTTTATTATCTGGCATATGTGTAGTGTTTCAGGTTTTGCCTTTGGACCTTAAAAATACATTAAAAACAGTGAAGACCCAAAATGAACCTTTAATCTCAGGACTCTTCTGCCATTTTGTGCACAAATTATTCAAAGGTGTTGTCCTTTTTATTGCTGTCCATTGCTTTTTTTTTGTTATTTTGTACTTGGCTGTCCTTTGCTTAAACTAAGATGTGTATTTTTCTTTGGAAACCACAGTTAGGAAAGCTGATGGTAAACAATTTAAGAGGTGAGGACAGTCACCAAGGAAACGTCTACCTCTTTTCAGGAATTGAACGCAGACAGGGTTGAAGTTCCAGTGAGTGTTGGGTTTTATTGCAGTGGCTCTGCCAAGTTTGTGCTGAACAGAACTTTTTTATTGTCAGGCTGGTCACACTCTGCTGAATAAATGGACTTGGGGACACCATAAAAGATGCCAAAAATTGGTTTTGACAGAATTGCGTGGAAGATTTTCAGTTTGAGTGTTTTTTCAGTTTTTTTATAAATAGTGTTAGGTGTTATTAGTAAGTAGGCCAAAGGTGAGAGATTAAAGATTGCAGTATCTTAAAGGTGCACTCAGTAATTTTTCCTTATTAATTTATTGATTTACATTAATAACTTTTGAGAAATAATATGATTTCCACTCTCATGTGAAAAGAACTCTAGATGCATTTTTATTCGATATGGGAGCTATGTCATACAATTGGCCGAGTTAATGTTATTTATATTATGAAGTAAATGTATCAAGTAAGTCCTGCAGGCACTTTATAATACATAAAATAATACAAGCAAACCATACAAGATCCCAAAGGCAGTATGATAACTACAGAAATGACATACCATGGCGCGATCCATCTAAACCGAATGATAATGAGTAAAAAATTTAAATGTCCAGACGTGCTGTTTCTCATTCACATTCTCTTCCAACTTGTCACATACTGATGTATGGTCAATATCGGCATCACTTTTTAAAGCACAGGGTACACCCTTAGCGTCATTTTTCGATGTGAGGGGTACTCCGTTGCTTTCAATAAAAATAAAAAAACATTTAATAACACTGACACAATGGGCATACAAATTTCATGTCATATATTTCATATATAGTTGGGCATCATTTTGCAATGTTGACATTTTTAATTTACATTGGCAGTAGAGTGACTTTCCTAACCCATGAAAGCCAAGGTGATAGCCAGAATAGAGTTGGGTCTAAAAAACAAACGTCTTTTTCTCCTCCCTGTTAAAAGTTGATAACATTTAATTTGCTGACTATGCAAAACACAGCCTTTCATCATTTAATCACCCCTGTACAGCTTAATTTTCAAACTCCTTAATCACATGATAAACACAGTTGATTATCAGTAATTTATTGTGCGTCAATACTATTAAGTTGAGTTTTTATTATACTTTGTATGAACCCGCTGAACTTGCTGAAAGATAAAAAAAATGAGATTAGACATCGCATCAAAGTGACATTTGGATCAATTATGTATTAATTTGTGTTTGTTTATTAAATTACTGACTGAATTATATATCAAAGATAATCTAAGTTTAAATAACAGTTAAATGTTATGTACACTCTTAAAAGAAATGGTTCTATTTAGAACCAGAAATGGTTCCATCACCTGTACAGTGAGGGAAATAAGTATTTGATCCCCTGCTGATTTTGTAAGTTTGCCTACTTACAAACAAATGAAGGGTCTATAATTTTTATGGTGGGTTTATTTTAACTGATAGACACAGAATATTAAAAAAAATCAGGGGAAAAAAATGTTATATAAAGGTTATAAATTGATTTGCATTTCAGTCAGTGAAATAAGTATTTGATCCCCAAGCAAAACATAACTTTGTACTTTGTGGAGAAACCCTTGTTGGCAAGCACAGAGGTCAGACATTTCTGATAGTTGGTCACCAGGTTTGCACATGTGTCCGGATACATTTAGTCCACTCCTCTGTCAATCTTTAAGGTTTCTTGGCTGTCGCTCAGCAAATTGGAGTTTTAGCCTCCTTCACAGAGGTTCTATAGGACTAGGGTCTAGAGACTGGCTAGGACATTTAATGTGCTTCTCCTTAAGCCACTATTTGGTTGTCTTGGCAATATGTTTTGCGTCTTTGTCATGTTAAAGGCTCATCCATGACCCATCTTCAGTGACCTAGTTAAGGGGAGGAGGTTCTCGTCCAAGATTTTACGGTACATGGGCCCGTCCCTCAGCCCCTCAATGCGGTGAAGTCATCCTGTATACCTGTAGCAGAGAAAAAGCCCTAAAGCAGAATGTTTCCAACACTGTGCTTCTCTGTAGACATGATGTTCTTGGGCTCATAGTCAGCATTTCTCTCCCTCCAAACACAGGAGTCCATTTTGGTCTCACAGCAGTGCCAGCACTTTCGCCAAAGCCTTTTCTGAATCATTTTTATGTTCATTGTCAAACTTAAGACGAGCCAGGCGGGCCTTCTTGGGCAGGAGGACCTTGCGGGTGCTTCAGGATTTCAGTCTACTGTGGCATAGCGTGTTACCAATGTGTTACCAATGTTTTGCTTGCTAACTGTGTTCCCAACTGTCTTGAAATCATTAACAGGCTTCTTCCGTGTAGTTCTGGGCTGATCTTTAACATTTCTCATGATCATCTTTACCCCATTGGGGAAATATTGCAGGGAGCTCCAGAACAAGGGCATTTGATAGTTATTTTGTATATCTTCTATTTCCAAATAATCACACCAACAGTTGTCTCCTTCTCACCAAGCTTCTGTCTGTAGCCTATTCAAGGTTTGTGCAGGTCTCCAATCTTGTCGCTGACATCCTTTAAAACCTATTTGGTCTGGACCATGGTGTTGGAGAGGTTGAACTGGAAGATACAGATTCTGTTGGCAGGCATCTTTTATATACATAACAAGCTGATTTAGGAGTACTTTCTTAAAGTGACAGGACTAATCTGTGGTCCATATAGGCACATAACCAATCTGTGGAGCCAGAATTCTTGCTAGTTGGTAGGGGATCAAATACTTATTTCACTGACTGAAATGCAAATCAATTTATAACCTTTATATAACATTTTTTTCCCCTGATTTTTTTAAATATTCTGTGTCTATCAGTTAAAATAAACCCACCATAAAAATTATAGACCCTTCATTTGTTTGTAAGTAGGCAAACTTACAAAATCAGCAGGGGATCAAATACTTATTTCCCTCACTGTATATGGAACCCCAAAATGGTTCTATATTGAACCAACTTAATGGGTTCAATAAAAAGAACCCCAAATGGTTCGTTGAATCCAAGTTAAATGGTTCTTTATAGAACCATTAAAGGTTCTTTATTATTATTAGTTATTTATTATTGATAAGAAATTATAGCCAATCCAGACAATTCAAAAAGTTTATATTTATTCATTTTATTATGCCAAAATATTGCAAAAAATATAAATATAATTTAAAATCACATCTCTGTACTCTGTATTAGACAGCAAAACTTTAAATTATTTTACATTTAAAATGTTTCATTACATTCAACCATTTAGTTTTAATAATTTCTATTAAGCACTTTCACATTTTAATAAACATACGCATAAGCTTGTTTTTGCACTGCATGTACATAAACATTAACACATTTTAAAATTGCATCTCTGTATTAAACAGCTAAACTTTACACTTTAATTACATTGCATTCAACCATTTTGTTAAAATTATTTCCATTAAGCATTTTCACTTTTTTTATAAACATACATAAGCTTGTTTAAGTACTGTATGTACATATACAGTACTTAACTTTATGTATCTCTGAAATGAGGAAAAGAATCACAATGCAGATAAAAATTCATGAACAATTAAAACATCTATCAAATAGCACTACAATTTACACAAGTTGATTGTACATTTTTAGTACAGGTGTTGGTGTTCTTGTGTCATGACGAGACTTAAGTTTGAGCAAATATTTTTGAATAAAAGTCATTGTGTTCTTAATGGCAACTGGGTATTGAACATTGAAAAGAAAATAGACCGCAAACAGGCATTCCACAGCCTGTTTCATGTTAATGTCTGCCTCTCTTATGATGTTCACTTTGTCCATTATAATGCTGACACTTTCAGCTTTGAGGGGATCAGGAGAGCCGTTAAACACTATGGTTGGTGTAGGACCTTTGGGTTCCTGTAAAACAAACATGAACCGTTCCTTTATTTAAAGTCAAGTGACTCAAATGTAAATAAAACTACAGAAGACTATACTTACACTATTTACACTGTAGAGGAAGCTGACGTTTTCTTTAAATAATGCTGGCAATAAAATGA
This sequence comes from Triplophysa rosa, assembly GCF_024868665.1. Taxonomy (NCBI): domain Eukaryota; kingdom Metazoa; phylum Chordata; class Actinopteri; order Cypriniformes; family Nemacheilidae; genus Triplophysa; species Triplophysa rosa. Next base: position 8,182,443 of record NC_079891.1, read on the forward strand.
GTGCAGCATTCCTAACAAGACCTACAAACAGATACAAATTATTGTACATTAGGTACAGAAATCAACTAAAGGGATAGTTTACTCAAAAATGAAAATTCATTCACTCACTCTCTTGTCATTTCAAACCTATATGGTTTTCTTTCTTCAGCAGAACACAAAAATATATATATTTTTAAGAACGTTGGTAACTGAACAACGCTCATAGCCATTTACTTCTTTTGGACACAAAACCAATGCAGGTCAATGGGCACCATCGTTGTTCAGTTTCCAGCCTTTTTCTAAATATCTTCTGTTGTGTTCTGGTGAAGTCATACAGGTTTGAAATGACAAGAGAGTGAGTAAATGATGGCAAAATTTTTCATTTTTGGGTAAACTTATAAAAATAATACTAAAATTATTTCACGTTTTCTCTAATACAATTTATAGGTGCTACAACGTTTACATTGACAGTGCAGATAATGCAACTTTACACTGGGCAAGGAACAAATATATGATGTAGTTACCTTCTGTGGTTTCCTCTTCTGGTCCAATGAGATTGGCATAGAGTTTCCTTTGACTTCCTTCTTTTGCACTCCTGATGATGTTTAGGGCCATTTCATTTAGAGATGTTTCCATGTTCTTCGCCAAGTCTGTTCCAAACCTCATTGTCATTTCATGCAGCATCTTAAACACAAAAAAAATTGTTTACTTCAGGTGCATATATCCAAATTACACACTTTCAGACAAACAAGTTACTTAAAAGTCAGCATGAACTGGAGGCTGCAATTGACTATAGTGATGTATTTTCCGAAACAAAATGTTCAATAAGAAAAATAGTGTGTGTGGTAAAGTAATCAAAATGACTCCAGGCGTTGAATCCCACATGATAAAATAACTTGATTAGAAATAGTGTAGACAGAAAAGAAAGGCCACATTTGGGGTTTTGCATGCAGGCCGGTAAGGTAAGCAGTAATGTTATTTATTTTTATTTATATGAGATTGTGGCTGATAGGTCTACAGTCAGTATGTGTACGAGTTGATTGTGCAGTTGTGTTTAATCATGTGAATTGTTTGCCCATGGAGGTTTATCACAAGTTGATGTTAAGCTGCTGCCGTGTAGCTTGTAGTTTCGTTCAGCAGATTGTGCTTTGGCTATATGCATACATAACATTTATTTATGTGTGTGTTTGTTTTACATGTCTCTTATAATTACACTGGCATCCTTCTTTATTATCGGCAGCAGCTAATTTCGCATTCGCACATAGTTGCCGTTATTTATTAACAAACTTTAAGCGGCTCCGTCCATGGCACAGTCATAACTTCAGTCCTGCCAACAAAAAAATCACACCCCCCCTGTTTAAAATACGTTCCCGCTGCTATGGTCTCAGTGCAACTGGTACAATGGTCTCACTCCCATAACAACAATGTAATGACAAAGTTTTGTAAGAACTTAACAAACTTCCCTCAGTGCTGGAACATTTCTCATTTGGTGACTTTCACCAATCACCTACTGTATGCAGATTAAGTACAGCCCCAGGGATCACAAGACCCAATCACAGCCAAATTCCTAACTCTAAAGAATATTTACATAATGCTTTGTTCTGGTTTAGTATTTAAGGGAAGTTGACAAAAATATCAGGGAATCTGTAGCCAGATCTCCCGCACAAATTCTTGTGTGTCGTCTCTTGCCAGGTATGCAACATTGAACTTCTCTTTGCTTTATTTCTTATGGTTTTCTATTATTTGTTATTGATTTATATTGATTGCCATTGATTATTGAATTGAACATTGAATTGGATTTTGAATTATGCTTCCCTTACCTGGCTAATAAATTGTTATGTTTGAATTCATTCTGTATTGTTCTGAGTTTATAAACTTTAGTAGATCACGCTATATCCTTTGTTACTGCAAATCTACGTTCAGGTTAGTGACGGACTAGAATCCTGTATTAGGTGGAGCATTGGGCACGCCAGCTGAGATTTTAGAGCTCCGGCTAACTACTTGGCAATAGTTTAAGTGTAATTAGACCGTAGGGGCTATCGTTTCCGTTTAGAACAGCACATAGGTTGTCTGACCAATCTAAATAGGGCAAGTCACCAAAACCTCTGGTTATTGTAATATTATTCTAACTAAGTGTACATAGCAAACTATGGCATGATTATGTAAAGCTACCGTCAGAGGAAGTAAGATTGGTCTATTTATCTCTATGGAGTGGTCATGACCTCTGGTTGGAAATAATCATTACTTAATGAAGTTGTCAATAGTCTAAGGGGACTAGATCAAATAATGTTTCAGGAAGTGCTGGTTGGAGACGGCCATCTGAGCATTACTAGTCATAGAAACCTCTGGCAGTGACCAAGACTGGCGAGTTTGTGACCGTGAGATCCGCGTATAACGGCCGGCGCGAGACTCTAAGCGACATTGAGAATCGGATGAAGGAGTGTAATTTAGAATAAAACAGAGGAATCAGACATCCGTCCAAATTTCACAATTATTAATGATAAAAGTTAAATGTAAACTAAATGAGAAGTCGAGATATTATTAAATTGGAGTCAGATAAAATAGAGGTAATTAAGTGAAATGTGCTTTCATGCAAATACTGTTTCACTAAACAAAGGAAGACAAGAACACGTGTGAAGCCTTCGCCACGCCTCTGGATACCGTCATTGGACCAGTGGGTGGTGCTTTACAATATGAATTTCATATCACAGAACAAAATAGTTAATTTTGAAACGTCATTCTGATGTTTCAATCTGATGCATCACTTAAGGGAAACTAAAGCAAATACCTCCTCTGAACAAGCAGAATCATTATATGCCATTATATCAAATGGTTCTCTTCTACATTTTGCATTCTGAAATAATAAAGTCAACACGTGTTTCATGTTAAAGACAAATTTTGTCTGCTTTCGACATTAAATTTATTGAACTGAACTTGCCTTTTGCTGTTGACTAAGTCCCTCAGAGTCTGTTTGTCCGTCACACTTCCTTTTGATCCCATACTTCTCCTTCATTTCCAGGACGATTGATGAACTAACCAAGGGAATCCTTTCTTTTTTAAATTTGTTTCTAAGGCATTCCAACAAGGTATCCTGTAGACATATATTTTCTTGTGAAAAATTTCTTCTGTGTGCGATCTTTCAATGAGCAGTGACCTCAATATTTTCACAGTATTAAAAGAGCAGCAATATGTATACATAACCAGAGGAGCTGCCATCCTTCAAAAATGGAAAGCGGGTTATCAAACTCCCCAGAACATCTCCATAAATTTTATGACTTGGGTACCTATAAATATAATAAAATATATTATTTCACTACCCAACAACCAACAAGTTACAATTGACATTATAAAATACAAGAAATACAATACTGTACCAGGTGTGCTTAGTGATGCTGTCGAACAATGCTTGAACCAGCAATGCACGAATGTGAGACTTGTCTTTCTTCTTAAAGCCTGGATCCTTCCTCTGCAAAGCTGCTTGCAATTCAGGGGGAAAGACAGGCAGGTTGTATACTGCTGGCCAAGGTTGTGCAATAAATGGGTCACATTGTTCTTGTCTGTAAACATGAATACAATGTTGAAGTCTTTTATACAGGATATTCATTTTACTTGCCACAATACAGTCTGTTTGGACTTCAAAACAATGATACATACTGAGTGCAAGATATTTTAGGCACTTCAGTTTCCAGGTTGTTTGAAGAAAAAAAAAATTAAGTTGTTAGCATACATTTTTTTATATTTAACAACAATGTTCAATATTCAACAACACAGACTTACTTTTTTAACTTATTAAGCTCCTTCATAAATGTCACCTGATGTTTCATTACAGGAAAAAGTCTCTCCACCATCCTTTCTGTGAGACCCAGCAGAGTCTCCCCATCAATTTGCTGCTCTGTAAAAAAAAAACAATTATTTTATATTCCAAAAAAGAAATAATTAAAAAATAAGAGATACCACAGACATACAATATATTTACCCAGAAGAGTGCACGCTGTGATATAATGTAATGTACTTAGTATCATCATGCACATATGTGTCAAGAGGATGAAATTCTTTTTCTTCCCCTGGCTGCACCAGAATCCACTCCTTCTGGTCCTCCAATTTGAAAGCATGGTAATGTCTTTCAAATGTTTTTGGTATCCGCAGCTTGCCAAAGATCAACCAAGCACCCCTGAACTGCAAAATCTTCAGAATCTTTATAAAGATTGGGATGTCCTCATCCACAACATCTACAATTAAGTTATCTCCCACACAGTATTTCACGTTGTTGATCATAAGAGCTAAACACACCAAGCCTCTCATCACCCTGAATATCCTCTGCCTCACTTCTTCCAATCACACCTTTCTGTATCTACAGTGGTAATGCTCGAAAAGGTACTGCCCGTTCACCCTCTGTGTAGTTGTTCTGATGCAGGGAATTCAGCGAAGTCAGTTCCCAGCACTGTCTTAACTGGTGCCTCTTCGCAAGGGTGTAGCTGAGATTCTTGAAGTTACATGTGTTGTGGGCTAATCGCTTGAAGTATTGGTGCTTTCCCTCAAATCTCATGCACCACAGCTGTTTCAATGGCCCAAACTTTAGTATCAGTTGTGGATAATTAATGAGGTAGTGTAGTTTCGGAGTGAAAGTTTTAGGGAATACAGACTGGAAGGAGGACAGGAATTCTCCTATCTGAAGACTTAGGAAAGGGATGATTTTCCTTGGTATGTTGGGGGACAAAATCATGTCTCCTATATCCCTACACTTCAGGTAAATGTCCCAGTGCACCTCACCTTCCGGAATGTAATGTCCAATGAGAAATGGCAAAATCCTGAAGAGTCACCAAACCTGAGCAGCAGACCCTGGTAGTGTGTTTTGCTTTAGCACACTTTGTGGAAGTTTCTGGGGGAGGTTAGCTCGGTCGTTCTTCCCTATGTTAAATGCATCCAATTCAGCATTTACCTGACTTAATGAGACAATGTGCAAAAAATGTAATGCCTGGATAACTCTGGTGATCACAAGAGGCACCACACCCTCCAGAAGATTGTGCATCAAGTCAGGGGGAAAGGTTTTTGTTACATCAAAGTAGTTCAGCTCAGTGAAAGGGCACTCACTGACCACACCGTATGTCTGTTTGGATATTCCAGCACTTTCCCTGAGTGCTTGCAGATGGTACTGATGTACCTGAGAAGATCGAATTATTACATCATCTTCTTTAACATGAGACCTTAGGTCTTTGTAGCTGATCATACAAAAGCGACAGATCCGTCCACTGTTAAAGCAGCAGGTGAAACCTGCCAGGCTGTGAGCAGACAAGTTGTCAGCTGAAATAGTGGCAAGAGTACCGTGGCCGAGAAGTGCAAAACAAAACAACAAGTTGCAAAACTAAAAACAAATCTAAAAGCAAAATCCAAAATCAAAATGACAAATCTGAAAACGCAATATCAAATCTAAAAACAGAATAGCAAATCTTAAAACACAACAACAATTCGGGAAACAAAATAACAAGTCAGAAACCACATCCACATGTCAGAAAGCAAAACGACAAGTCAGAAAACACAACGACAAATCAGTCAAAGCGGAAAAGGTAGGTATTTTGTTGAAATGGGATAGCTACTACTGATTGGATGAAACTCCTGTCAATCAAGATATCCAGGACGCTCAATGAGAAAGGACATGCATATGTGATACAGCGCATATTCATTGATTAAGGTTCAAAAGCCACATTTTGTTAATAAAGTTTAAACGGGCGATGCATTAGGAGTATATGCGTGTCTGTTTCACACTGCATGCATTAGCAGAGTCGTCGCGCGGTGTGAGCCCTGAGCAGCACGCATAGACTGCGTGTGTACCATCCATGATCGTTTCCCCTTCACAAGATACAATATATGCATATGACATGATATGTACTTTAATCTGTGTCCCTGTTGGTTATGGTGAGAGAGTGATTGACGCGATCGTTTGTTTCGCTTACAAATATAAACATAAACCTATACACGCACATCAAACGCGTGCGGTGTACACGATGCGGTGCTGCGCGTCTCGGCCGATGTGTGAAGCCAAGCTGGGAAGTGATAACTTTGCTATGGTTTTGTTTGTACAACTGTAAAAAAATGTGAACGAATATAAAGAGACGTTCAGAACAACCACGCGTCAGGTGCGCGTTTTCACAATATTGTTATAGGCTATATTTATAAGTGAAAACAAACGCGTCAGTCACTCTCTCACCATAACCCACGGGGACACAGATTAAAGTACATATTATGTTATACGCTTATATTGTATGTATTTTGTGAGGGGAAAACGATCATGGCTGGTACACAGGCAGTCGCCTATAAGCTGCACTATGCGTGCTGCTCAGGGCTCACGCCACGTGAAGACTCTGCTCATGCATGCTGTGTGAAAGAGACACACGTCTACTCCTAATGCGAGATGAGGCCGTTTCAACTTTATTAACAAAATGTGGCTTTTGAACCTTAATCAATGAATATGAGCAGTATCACATATGCATGTCCTTTCTCATAGTACATCGAGCGTCCTGGATATCTTGATTGACAGGAGCTTCATCCAATCAGCAGTAGCTATCCCTGTCATGGCTCTGCTTTATTTAGTCATGTTTTTCCTGGTCCTGTAGCAGAGTCATGACAAAGCCATTGGTTATGTGTGGAGAGAAACATATTATTGTCCTTTTGACAATAATATACGTTCTCTCCAGTGTCTCGTCTCTGTTCCCGCCATCTCGTTTCCTTGTTATCCTTCCCTGCGTGTTTCATTACCCACACCTGCCCTGTGTCGTTATCCCTCGTTTGTCTTGCCTATATATACCCTCTTGTTTCTTTGTCCTGTGCTTGTGGATTGTACCGTGTATTGTATTCATGCCTGTTCGTCTTGATTCCGTGCCTAGTGCTGTGTTTCCTGTTCCTTGAGTTTAGTGTCTGTTATTTATTGTAGTTTTTCCAGTGTGGTCCTTGTATTTTAGGTTAGTGAGTTTATGTGCCTGTTTTCTTCCTCCATTTATTATCGTGTTTTGTTCCCCACTGTGGGTTTTTGTTTTGCGTGTTTTTGTGTAAAAATAAATAGTTCTCTGTTAACCGCCTTCACGCCTGTCTGCATTGGGTTCTCCCTCGTACCGTGACAGAATCCACAACCAGAACTGAACCCAGCAGGCAGCCCATGGACAGGCTCCCAACCAGCCGGTGGCCGTGTACCGGCAACCCGTATGGTGGGAGGCATTAGCCTCCCAGTCACATGCCGGAGGTGGCCCGTTCCCGGCCCAGTGCCATCGGCCTTTACTGGACTATTGCTCAGGGAGGTCGAGGCCAGGAAGGCATCCGTTCCCCGAGGTGCTGGTGAGTGCCTACCTCATGGCCGGGATGGACTGACCCACCATCTTTTCCGGAGCGGGAGGAGTTGGTTTACCAGCCGTTCCCACAGTTAGTGGAACGGTTGCAGCTTCGAGAGGAGTGTGGCAAAGACTCCTCTCCCAGCAATCATCCAATCTCCTCTCGTCCCGGTCTGGCGTCCATTCCGGAGGACCGTGTGGTGGGTCTCTCACATTGGGGAACTCCACGCCGTCATCCTCCTCACCTCCTGCAGCCTCCCTACCACCAGTCAGCCTCGGTGGGAAGCGGGGAAGGCGAGAGTCCTGGGCGTCATCCTCGGAGGACTCCAACGCCGAGCCAACCGTACCGTTTGCCTCTTTCTTCAGCCGACCTCCAGGCGGGTGGCCGGCTGAAGAAAAAGAGGCAGCGGCGGGCAGCGCGGACTACCACCGGCCAGCCGTGTGTCCAGTCCGTGTGCCATCCAGTCCGGCGTCCAGTCCAGGTGATCCAGTCCGGTCGTCCAGTCCGGTGATCCAGCCGGCGTCCAGTCCGGTGATCCAGCCGGCGTCCAGTCCGGTGTCCAGTCCTGTCCAGCCGGCTCCAGCCCGTCAAGCCCTGTCCAGCCGGCCTTCCAGCCGGCGTCAAGCCCTGTCCAGCCGGCCTTCCAGCCGGCGTCAAGCCCTGTCCAGCCGGCCTTCCAGCCGGCGTCAAGCCCTGTCCAGCCGGCCTTCCAGCCGGCGTCAAGCCCTGTCCAGCCGGCCTTCCAGCCGGTGTCAAGCCCTGTCCAGCCGGCCTTCCAGCCGGGTCAAGCCTTCCAGCCGGCCTTCCAGCCGGCGTCAAGCCCTTCCAGCCGGCCTTCCAGCCGGCCCCAGCCCTCAGCCGCCCCAGCCGGTCCCTGGGAGACTCCCAGGGCAAAGACTGTCCCCCCAGGACTCCTCCTAAGTCCCCCAGGACTCACGCGCCCTCGAGCGCAGCCGGGGACTGGGACTATCTCCCCCCCCATGGACTGCCCCCTATGAACTCTTGTTTTGCCCCACCCCCCCTCCCATGTTTGTTATTTTTGTTAGTCACCCCAATCCTGTAGTCTTGTTGTCCTGTCTGCCCCTTGTCATGTTCACCATGTTTGTCTGGTTTTTGTCACTGTCTCAGTCGGTCTTGTCTCGTCCGTCTACCCCTTGGTGAGCACCTGGAGGTGCTCATTAAAGGGGGGGCTTCTGTCATGGCTCTGCTTCATTTAGTCATGTTTTTCTTGGTCCTGTAGCAGAGTCATGACAAAGCCTTTGGTTAGTGTGGAGAGAAACATATTATTGTCCTTTTGACAATAATATACGTTCTCTCCAGTGTCTCGTCATTGTCCCGCCATCTCGTTTCCTTGTTATCCTTCCCTGAGTGTTTCATTACCCACACCTGCCCTGTGTCGTTATCCCTCGTTTGTCTTGCCTATATATACCCTCTTGTTTCTTTGTCCTGTGCTTGTGGATTGTACCGTGTATTGTATTCATGCCTGTTCGTCTTGATTCCGTGCCTAGTGCTGTGTGTTCCTGTTCCGTGAGTTTAGTGTCTGTTAGTTTTTGTAGTTTTTCCAGTGTGGTCCTTAGTCTTTGTATTTTAGGTTAGTGAGTTTATGTGCCTGTTTTGTTCCTCCATTTATTATCGTGTTTTGTTCCCCACTGTGGGTTTTTGTTTTGCGTGTTTTGTGTAAAAATAAATATTTCTTGTTAACCCCTTACTGCCTGCCTGCATTTGGGTTCTTCCACGCACCAGTCGTGACATCCCATTTCAACAAAATACCTACCTTTTCCGGTTTGACTGATTTGTCGTTGTGTTTTCTGACTTGTCGTTTTGCTTTCTGACTTGTCGATGTGGTTTCTGACTTGTTATTTTGTTTCCCGAATTGTTGTTGTGTTTTAAGATTTGCTATTCTGTTTTTAGATTTGATATTGCGTTTTCAGATTTGTCATTTTGATTTTGGATTTTTTATTTTGCTTTTAGATTTGTTTTTAGTTTTGCGATTTGTTGTTTTGCACTTCCCGAGCCACCGTAAAATAGCCGCATTTCAAACTGACGTTGTGACCATTTACACTGACCTGCAGTCCTTCAGTGTACAACAGTTTCAGGTCATTAATCAGGGGCAGCAAGATGTCTCTGTATGAATACTTCTTCAGAAATTGATGTCTTACAAGCAAGCACAAATGTATATGCCTCAATTGTGATTTGCAGTTAGATTCAAGATTGCCAATCATAAAATAGAAGGCTGCTAATTTGTGAACTGATCTTTTAGACCCCAAGGGGTTTACCACTTCATATTCATCAGTGTACAGATGTAATCTTACAATATTAGGATCTCCAAAAAAGGGGCTCTCGTGAAAGAATTCTCCATCTGTGTAACTACTTAAAAAATCTGTACTTGGGGCTTGTTCACAGGTTCTTTGATATGATTCAAATATCTCCTGTTTCTCCAACTGAGTCTTCAGAACATCTATGATAGGAACGTACTGAAATGAGTCCTCCTTTCCTTGGCTATTGGTTCCAAGAATGTACTTAACTGGCTCCACTAAATGTAGATGTTCTTTGCAATATTTGAAAAGTTGATAATCTGACTGAACATAGGCAAACACACTTTCTATGAGTGTCTGATTGTTTAGCAAGTCATCCAAGTCTTCCTGGTCCTCTAGTCTAAACCCAGATTTAGTCAAGTGGAATTTTATGATTTCAAAATAATTTTGTTGGAAAAATTTCAAGATGAACTCCAAACTGGAAACAATGGTATCCTGAGTTGCTTTAGGAAGTAAATGTTTTTCTTGAAGGTTTAATATAAAGAGGGCTACATGCCGTCTCAGTCCCAATAACACAGTTTCTAAATCAATTCCAGGCAAAGAATTTTGGTTGTTCTCTACAAGATCATCTTGAGGCAGCTCCTCCTCACTTTCATTGTCCTCTTTATCTACAGTTGCCTTTTCAAATAGGGGATGTTGCAAAGCTTGTCTGTGCTTTCGATAGATATGGTTTCTGTAACTTGCAACAGTTTTATATCTTCTAAAACATCCCTCAATGTTACAGGTAACACTAAAATCTGCTTGGTGGTTATGTTGCACTTGCAAGTGAGTTAGATACTTGGCGAGTTGAAACTTTACAACATCACAAAATTAACATTTAAAAATTTTCATGTGTACCTCTGAAACTTTCTTTTGCATCAATGAGGTTTATATTGTGAAGCCAGTGTCAGGTGTCACCTACTGACCATTTATCAACCATGGTTATCTGAGGGAGAAAAAAAACATAAATAACACTTCATAACCCAACTATGCATTAAACACACATAAATAGGTTTGGCTTTAGAACATTTGAATGTTAGATTTAGACATCTTAACAGCTATCATCACTTTCATTGCGTGCATCACAGCAAACATTAATGCGCAGACTCGGTGCGGATACGAACGCTGCAGTGCACCGCAATCGTACAGCTTTAATTCAGACCGGCGGGAAGTTCTCAGCTGTGGCCAGTAGTGTCCACTTTCCTTCAGAGTTTAGCTCCAACCCTAATAAAACACTCCTGAACAAGCTAATCAAAATCTTCAGGATTACTGAAAAGTAACAGGCAGGCAGTTAAGTTTGATCAGGGTTGGAGGAGCCTGACAACACGAAAATGGACCGTGCGGGCCGCGGCCCAAACTTAAGAACTTCTACACCTGTTAACATAGGCCTGTGAAAAAATACTCACGGAGTATGTATAAAATTGTGACAAACGTTCACATATCATATCCCTCCTTCTTCCACCCTGTTTGCTTTTATCGTTATCTTACCGTTAACGAACAGCCACCACGCGCTTCATTGAAATTACGCTTCTGTCTAACGTTATCTCGTCGCGTTATAACACAGCTGTCTTGTATTGACAATTTAATTAACAATGACAAGGAAATAAAGGGAAAATGTAACTTAATTCATTAAAAACCGAAGCAAAATCAGTTTTACAGCACTTTCTGAACCGACGGCTGACGAAGCCCGTCAGTGCTAACGTTGCCAGCAGTATTTTTAACTGAGGTAAATATTATATTTAGTATAACTATTTGGCTACTCTAACAAATATAAATATTAACTGATTATACTAAATATTTCAGTAATATGGTTTCAAAAATGTAAAAACTTTACGGACTCCTCACTTTCAAAAATAAACTGTCACTGTCTCGAGGTTCATCTTCGCCAATCCACCAATAGGAATTCAAGGATGGTGCAACACATACGCCAGAGGGCATTTTTGCGATTATTTGTTTTTAATGCCCCCTTCGGGTTAAATTAAACATTGACAATATGGTATGGTACAAAATAAAGAAAACACCTGGTTATACAAAATTATTTACCAAAAAGGCAAACAATAATGTATTAGGAAATGTATTATGCTTGCATAAAAAAGTTTACAGGAAAAAAACAGTACACTTTATATTAATATTATAATACAATATTAATATTTTGTTGACTCTCTTGTTTTTGACCACAGCAGTCACTCTCCTTTTTGACATAAAATGTGTTGTGAATGTGTTGTGTAGGTCTATAATTATTGTGTTATCTTTAGTTTACACTTCAGTCACAAAACATGAATTATAGAACCATTTTATTTAAAAGGTTCTTTGCCCTCCAAGGGTTCTACATAGAACCTTTTTTTGGTAAAAGGTTCTATTTGCCAAGTACAGAACCCCAGGGTTCTATATAGAACCTAAAGGAACCTTTTTTTTAGAGTGTATGTGGATCCTAGCGGCATCTAGCAGTGAGGTTGTGAATTGCAACCAATGGCTCCACTCCTTCCCCTCGCTTTCGAAGCACTACTTTGGTGGCTGACAAAGCACTATGATGTCATCACGTTTGTGCTTTTTTGCCGAAGGAGGTAACGTATTTACGAACCGCGCTCTGTAGAGCAATTTGTCCGTTTAGGGCTACTGTAACAACATGGTGAATTCCATGCAAGGGGACCCGTGCTGTATACAGTATAGTTAAAAATATCTGATTCTAAGGTAACATAACTGTTAATTATGTAAGGTCTTTATACACCTCTGAAGACATATTAAGGAATATTATATTGCATTTCCATTTATAGATCCTACCTAATCTCACACATTGCACCTATAAACAATATCATTCATCTGAACGAGGAACTTATCTCTCATAAATATTTGTGTAAACAATACCTATGCCTCGTATTACAGATTTAAACAGAAAATGGATAACATACACATTTAATTGCCCCAATGGAAACAGACTTTAAAGACAATGCACAAAACACGTTTTAATATGTTAATGACTAACCACAGCAAATATAGACAAATATGGTCATAGCAGAATTATCACATATCACCAGGTGAGCCGGGTGACTTTATTTTACTGTAAATGTAATCTTTATCTTTAATCAAAACAAATACATACATTGCACACACTCCCATATACTTGGAATTGTCCATGCCCTATCATTGTCTTGATGAGTTAATGTGCAATTATGGGCTATATCGATCGCTTTAAATCAGACGCGTTTTGTGGTGGACTTCTGTACAGGAAAATCATAAAAAGCCTTTAATGTTCATTACAAGGTCAAATTCCATGTACTGTTATATCAGGGAATAGGCCTAAGGATTTCTCAGGACCGCTTTGTCACGCTCAGGCGTGGAGAAGAACCCAAATGCAGGACAGCGGTGAAGGGGTTAACAAAAGACTTTAATTAATGTAACAATGACCAAACAAAAACCCACGATGGGGTGCAAAAACAAAACAAGGATAAGAACACGGAAACGAAACAAGAACTCAAAACAAAAACTTCCCACAATGGGGCAGAACGAGAACTAACAATAATCAAAAACACAAACTAACTAACATGGGCAAGACAAAGCAGGACAAGGCAGGAACTCGATGAAAACGACCACAAAGAACATAAGCACATGCAAACGTAATCCACGAACACAAGAAAAAGAAACAAGAGGGTATTTATAGGGAGAGACAAACGAGGGATAATGACACAGGGCAGGTGTGGGTAATAAAACACTCAGGGAAAGATAACAAGGAAACAAGAGGAGCGGGGCCAATCACGAGACACGAGAAAACACATGAGAAGTAAAAACAAACAACTCATGGTTTTCTCACATAAAACCTAAGGACTCTGCCCCGATCCCGCCACACGACTAGAATTTCATAAACAAGACGGTGGGACCGTGACANATTTACCAAAAAGGCAAACAATAATGTATTAGGAAATGTATTATGCTTGCATAAAAAAGCTTACAGGAAAAAAACAGTACACTTTATATTAATATTATAATACAATATTAATATTTTGTTGACTCTCTTGTTTTTGACCACAGCAGTCACTCTCCTTTTTGACACAAAATGTGTTGTGAATGTGTTGTGTAGGTCTATAATTATTGTGTTATCTTTAGTTTACACTTCAGTCACAAAACATGAATTATAGAACCATTTTATTAAAAAGGTTCTTTGCCCTCCAAGGGTTCTACATAGAACCTTTTTTTGGTAAAAGGTTCTATTTGCCAAGTACAGAACCCCAGGGTTCTATATAGAACCTAAAGGAACCTTTTTTTTAGAGTGTATGTGGATCCTAGCGGCATCTAGCAGTGAGGTTGTGAATTGCAACCAATGGCTCCACTCCTTCCCCTCGCTTTCGAAGCACTACTTTGGTGGCTGACAAAGCACTATGATGTCATCACGTTTGTGCTTTTTTGCCGAAGGAGGTAACGTATTTACGAACCGCGCTCTGTAGAGCAATTTGTCCGTTTAGGGCTACTGTAACAACATGGTGAATTCCATGCAAGGGGACCCGTGCTGTATACAGTATAGTTAAAAATATCTGATTCTAAGGTAACATAACTGTTAATTATGTAAGGTCTTTATACACCTCTGAAGACATATTAAGGAATATTATATTGCATTTCCATTCATAGATCCTACCTAATCTCACACATTGCACCTATAAACAATATCATTCATCTGAACGAGGAACTTATCTCTCATAAATATTTGTGTAAACAATACCTATGCCTCGTATTACAGATTTAAACAGAAAATGGATAACATACACATTTAATTGCCCCAATGGAAACAGACTTTAAAGACAATGCACAAAACACGTTTTAATATGTTAATGACTAACCACAGCAAATATAGACAAATATGGTCATAGCAGAATTATCACATATCACCAGGTGAGCCGGGTGACTTTATTTTACTGTAAATGTAATCTTTATCTTTAATCAAAACAAATACATACATTGCACACACCCCCATATACTTGGAATTGTCCATGCCCTATCATTGTCTTGATGAGTTAATGTGCAATTATGGGCTATATCGATCGCTTTAAATCAGACGCGTTTTGTGGTGGACTTCTGTACAGGAAAATCATAAAAAGCCTTTAATGTTCATTACAAGGTCAAATTCCATGTACTGTTATATCAGGGAATAGGCCTAAGGATTTCTCAGGACCGCTTTGTCACGCTCAGGCGTGGAGAAGAACCCAAATGCAGGACAGCGGTGAAGGGGTTAACAAAAGACTTTAATTAATGTAACAATGACCAAACAAAAACCCACGATGGGGTGCAAAAACAAAACAAGGATAAGAACACGGAAACGAAACAAGAACTCAAAACAAAAACTTCCCACAATGGGGCAGAACGAGAACTAACAATAATCAAAAACACAAACTAACTAACATGGGCAAGACAATGCAGGACAAGGCAGGAACTCGATGAAAACGACCACAAAGAACATAAGCACATGCAAACGTAATCCACGAACACAAGATAAAGAAACAAGAGGGTATTTATAGGGAGAGACAAACGAGGGATAATGACACAGGGCAGGTGTGGGTAATAAAACACTCAGGGAAAGATAACAAGGAAACTAGAGGAGCGGGGCCAATTACGAGACACGAGAAAACACATGAGAAGTAAAAACAAACAACTCATGGTTTTCTCACATAAAACCTAAGGACTCTGCCCCGATCCCGCCACATGACTAGAATTTCATAAACAAGACGGTGGGACCGTGACACCGCTTAAGAGGAAATCCTTTCTGTGAACCAGGGCATCCTTTCCTGTGTAGAGGAAAACATGGCAAAATAAGCAGCCGATATTTCTTGAAAGTTGAAGAATCAGAAGACGAAACCACAATCATCCAGCTCACCTTGGAAAAGCAGAAGATACACATAGACACGATGAAAAACGCATTACAGATTGTTGCACTTTTCATGGGATTTTTAGGATGCGTGTCTGTTGTGGTATCATTGTACAATAATTACTGGAGGGTGTCCTCTACAGAAGGTAGTGTCATCACCACTTCCAACATCTTTGAGAACCTCTGGATGTCCTGTGCAGATGACTCCTCTGGTGTTTACAACTGTTGGAATTTTCAGTCCTTGCTCGCTTTACCAGGTAAAACATCATAGACAGGATTGTGATTTCTTTTATTTTCTTAAGCTTTTCCGTTAATAAAGATTGCTCTGCGATTACATTTATTTGATTGGTTTGCACAAAAAATAACTGATTATAAAGTCTTACACTAAAGGTTACAACTTAACTAAAATGAATTTTACAACTATGTCCCTTTAAAACGTTTGACCTTTTTAACAACTTGTGGTGTTTTATAGAACTTTTAACCAATTATAGTAAGTTAACCAATACAGAAAATCCGGTTCTGTAAAATTAAATTAAATTCCAGGCTGTGAAAAAGTTTTAATTAATGTGTAATAATAAAAGTGTTAGCCTTGCAAAGATGTAAAAATGTAACCTTTTATCTAGTTTGTTACTGTGTTGTGGTCGCTAGTTTTCTTTAGGTTATCACCTATTGTATCAACTGACTGACGTCGTCCTCATGGTGACACTGCAGCTAAATAGGGGGGTTGGGGGCGCGTTGACTCTCTGACAAAATTTATGCATCCGACGTAAACTGCAAGCATAGTTTGAAAGCGCGATTTAAAGGAAATAGGAAGCTATGGATTCTATTGTCGAAGCATTGGCTGTTTTTCTTGGTTTTTGGGGTTGGGTCATGGTCGGGGTTGCCCTTCCGAATAGGTTCTGGCGGGTATCATCTGTGGACGGCAACGTTATTACTACATCAACGATCTATGAGAATTTGTGGATCTCCTGCGCAACTGACTCAACCGGTGTCCACAACTGCAGGGAATTCCCATCTTTACTGGCATTGTCCGGTATGACATCGCGAGATCTTTCTTTTTCTGGATACATTGTGGCTGCACGGTGTTTCTTAAATTCAAAAATTTAGTTGGACACTTAGAAAAAATGAATACAGTTGTCTTTGCCATTTTAAACTACATTTATATAATTTTTAGTTCGACAAATGGTGTTCTGATGCAATTAATACATTTGGAATTATAGTTTACCAAGTGACAAAGTGACATTAAGGACTGCCTATATAAAGGCTATACATTCCATTGTCATTCGTTCACCCTCCGAACGCATTTTCCAGAATGGGCTATCTTGGCCGAAAACCAAATAATCTATTGAAAAACAATGTTGGTTAATTACAATCAGTGTAAAATAGTGTGTAATAACCAACAATTAAAGTCCTCAAAAGCATTACGCATTTACATGCATAAAAACTGTTAAACACTGTAAGCCTGGCATGCGGTCAAAAGCAGAATATGGATGTTCTATTTTATTTCTTTTATTTTATTTAACCACCTGTCATAATAAAGAGAAATCACATACAGATATTTTAGGAATCTGTCAAAAATTTGTTCAAAACTAAAACAAGCAAATAACAAACTGAAACAACTCAGTAGTCTTTATTCACACATAATAACCAAACAACTTAATATTTTGTTTTTCTTCCTTTGGCTTTGATGACAGCTTTCATTCTTGCTGGCGTTGTTGTGTACTTTGTTTTTGACTGTAATTGGGCACCTAAATAAAAAATTATGGAAAAAAAAATCTGTTTTTGTATAACAGTACATTTCAAATATTCAAGGATAACAACAATTATATTTTAGCATTATAAACAACTGTGACTAAAGAGCTTACAGATGAATGAACTATTATTGAAATATGAAAAAAAAAGATTTTGGTAATCACCAATACTGTTAGTTTATGGCAGCTTTAGCACAAACCTGGTGGTCTAATAAATTAGTTATAAATTAGTTATTCTCTCTGTTTCTCTCAGGTTACATTCAGGTATGCCGTGCATTAATGATCGCATCTATTGTTCTGGGCGTTTTTGGGCTGGTGGCAACTCTAGTAGGTATGCAGTGTTCTAAGGTTGGAGGAGAGAAATATGTAATGAAGGGTCGGGTCGCTGGGGTCGGCGGCATCTTTTTCATACTGCAAGGTAAGAATGCCATTAAGTTGTCTGTCATAAAAACATTTTATTAAGCACAACATTTCGAGTGGTAGTGTATAGGCCTATTGTATGCATGTTGACAAACGTCAATATAAAGACTTAGGTTATAAATGTGTCAACAAAGTGTTACAAGAAGGCAAGGAGATGCAAGGATAAGCTTTGTTCTGGTTTCAGGGAATCAAAATGAATTTTCATGTTTCAGGTCTCTCCACTATGATTGCAGTGTCTTGGTATGCTTATAATATCACTCAGCAATTTTTTGACCCACTGTATCCTGGGATAAAGTAAGTGGAAACTATTGTTTTACTTGGGATATAATATTTAGACCCAGTTTTTTATTTCATCACATTAATCTAATAAACTAATGCCCGTTTTTAAATATCTGATGTGTGTTTGTTTAGATATGAAATCGGAGAAGGGCTTTACATTGGTTGGAGTTCTGCTACACTGGCTTTATGTGGTGGCAGCTGCTTGCTGTGTTCTTGTAGAGTGAAAAGCTCAGACATAAAAAAGCGAGTCTAATATGCACCACATAATTTGTTACCTGATGATATTTAAATAATCATATTTGTATACATTTTTGCTGAATTTGTGTTTATATGTACTGTATGTTTACTATGTTTTTGATGTCAATGATTTAAATTCTTTAGATCAGATCTTCAGGACTACAGAACTTCAGATCATAGCAGACATATGCAGATTGTTCAAACTGCCTCTACAATATCGTGCACCAGTCAGTATGGTCGCAATGCATACGTGTAAGAAACAGACTTCATATGGGATAAACATGCAAGTTAAAATGAAGAGTTTGGTTCCAAAATGAGAT
The DNA here is from genome assembly GCF_024868665.1 of Triplophysa rosa. Classification (NCBI taxonomy): domain Eukaryota; kingdom Metazoa; phylum Chordata; class Actinopteri; order Cypriniformes; family Nemacheilidae; genus Triplophysa; species Triplophysa rosa. The sequence goes on from NC_079891.1 coordinate 8,200,894, forward strand.
AACTGTTTTAAAAAATATTTTAAAAATCATATTTTTAGTTTGTGCATTCCAATTAATATCAATCAAACTGCAGTTGGTTTGTTTTGATTTAAGCCATAATAACTAAAAAAAAATACAGCTAACACAATAAAAACATGATGTCATAATAAAAAACATGATTTTTAAAAAATGTTAAAAACAGAGTTATCTCATTTTGGAACCAAACTCTTCAAATGGTCAAAACAGGGTGCTCTATCAAACAAAACCTCATAATTCTGTTGTAAATAGTGTTTTCATCTAAATAAAGCCATGTAAATACTGGTCATATTGTTGGGATTTTCCCATCATACTCCTCTTTTTTAATTATAACATTTCCAGTAAATACTTGTGTGCAAGAACTTGCAAAAAAAGGGTAATACAACTTTAAACTGATAAGTTTAAAAATGTTGAATATATATTTACATTAAGCTGACCATTACTTTGGACAAGGATGATATCTACATTATGGAATAATTCTTCTTTCATATTTAGAGATAGTCACAGCATGCTGGGATGCTTGAGATAAATGAATCTATGCAATTACTCAACATTCCTTTTGAACTAATTATTTTTTAATATGAGTTTTTCATATTTAATTTTATAATTGTTAATATTTTCCTAAAGCAATATAGTGTATTAGCATCTTTAAATATTCTTATAATTTGAACATTTCTGTAAATATTGGGTCATAGCATACATTTTCCATACAATTACATTTCAATTCCTACATTTCCAATATTTTCTATTTGTTTTTGGTTGGATGTTTCTTTGCATATTTTGTAAATTGCTGGCCACCTTGTTATGCCCTGACTATTATTATTTATAACAAAAATATACTTAAGAATGTGGAAACAGTGTTACATATTGACAATCATCCATTTAGCAAAATAAATCTGAGCATATTTAAAATGTTTAACTCAAATGTTTAATATGTTGTTTTTGTTATGTCTTGTGTAGCCCAAACACACGCACGCACGCACACGCACACACACACACACACATATACGAAGAGTTTAATTCCAAAATGAGATAATTCCGTTTAAATTTTTTTCAAAAATCATGTTTTTTTGTTATGCATTCCAATTAGGGCTGTGCCGATAAGCGATATCATATCGAATCGCGATATAATGTATTTCAAAAACGATGATAAGCTATTGGCATTTTGACTCGATATGGATTAATCTTAAGGTCTAACAGAACGCAGAAATAAACGCAACAACAGTCAGTCAGCGTGCAGCTTTTATCATGCGCGTCAAAGTACAAAGTCCATTTCATACAGCACTTGGCAAAGAAAACTCGACATGAGGAGGAAAACATTACTGGAAGCGGAAACAAAGGTGAAACTAACCTCGAGTTGTCATCACGCGGTTTATCAAGTGTCTATTTTCCTTCGCAATCGCCGGTTAAACGAAACAAATTTGAGGTGCAATTGCAAGCGAGTTACTTCGAAACTCAAGCACAAAGGATTTTATATCCATCGTAAACATATCTTCTAACATGAGCTGGTGCATATGAAACAAACCAGCGCTGCCCTGTACAGATTAGAGATGTAAAGAAGTGAATTAGTTTTAACATTAAAATATTGAACCTTGTATGTAAGATGCTTGCATGATTAAAGAAATGTACTACAGTTTATGTGAGATGTCTTTTTTAAATACTAAGGTTCACTGAATGCATTGAATGAATCCCACTACTCGAGCAAGACATTATTGTAGCGTTATGTATGTGCGCAGGTGCTGAACCAATAGCGTTCGAATGTACACAGTAACGGAGCCCTTTCATTGGTTGAATGTACTGAATGAACACTCCCTTTACTTAACGAGTCAACTGAGTCAAAATGAGACTGAATGAACTGGTACACGTTGTTTATGGCCTAATATCCTCTGTGTTGCAACAGTGCACGTCTAATTAGGTATCAATGACTTGGTTTAATTTAATTTGAACTGGTTTAAAGTTAACTTTTGTTAGACTGGTTTTTTTAATAAACTATTTAAAATAGATTATTTTAAATAGTTTTTTTTATTAAATATATATCGAAATAAATATCGTTATCGATCAATATAAAAAAACTATCGAGTTTACATTTTTGCCATATCGCCCAGCCCTAATTCCAATTATTATCAATCAAACTGCAGTTGGTTCGTTTTGATTTAAGCCATAATAACTAAAAAAAATACAGCTAACTAACACAATAAAAATATGATAAAATAATAAATAACATGATTTTTGAATTTTTTAAAAGCTGTATTATCTCATTTTGGAAACAAACCCTTCATATATATTTTTTTATAAAATTTAATGATAAAAAATGATCATTACTATAACTAAAATTAATGATATCTTGATTTTACTCACACAATAGAAATCTCGTTTTTCTTTTAAATGTCCACCCTGTTACCTGGGCAGTGATTCTGAACCTCTAAATCTAAAATAAGATATAATCAATCTTAGATTTAGCACAGCTAAATCAGCTAAATGAATTATGTGTGTGTATGGCTTCATGAGTCAAAACTTGTCAAGGAAAACATTTTCACGTAAATGAAAAGTTTTTATAACTTTCCAGAAAATTGTACGCATGACTGGCAATTATGTGTGGGAATTATGTTAGTTTGTCCCGAAAAAAAACTTAAAAGTACAGTATATAGAATTCTAATTACATTACGGGTTATATAGAATAAAGTTATATTGAAGTCTGTTAAGCTGTTATATATTTGTTTATAACAGGGTTGACATGTCAGTTAATGGTTTATAATAATTTGTAAACAACACAATTTAAGTCCTTGAGGTTGTCTTGTATGCCTTTTGAAAACACAGACAAAAACAAAGAAAAAAAACTTTCATTTTTCAAAACACCAGAACTCCAATGGCACCAAACTGTAAAGCGATGACAAAAATCACCATGATTCTTCAACTGTCACTTATTTAAAAAATGATAGTCAATAATGAGAACTGCTCATAAACAATCACAAAGAGAATGGTAACCAATGGTAACCAAATAAAAAGCACAGCTCAAGCTGTCATTATATTTGTTACAATAGCCATTTGGATTAAAGTAACCCAATCTCAAGTAGACTCTGTAGTTGCTCACACAACATTTATATGCAGACCAGTCTCAGTCTATATTGAGAGTCCAATGTCTTTAAAGTGGTTAGAGTCCATGGGTGGTTGTCTGAAGGCTTTCAGATTCCACTTCTATAGAAACAACGTGATGGCCAGGAATCATAGCCAGTCCCAACACTCTGGGCTCACCTTGTGAGAAAGAGTCTGTGAATAAAATAGAATTACTTATTTTTTATATAATCACAAGATATAGATACTACACTTTCAAAGGATGCTTTACCAGTTATTCAGACACTACATAGGGCTTTCTTGGTGGTTGCTGGTGATTTGCTTTTAGCTAACAGGAAGCCACACTAAAGCATAAGCATTACCTAAAACTAAGTGTCATGCTCTCTCATTTGTAAGTGGTTACCTGTGGATTTGAGGAACTCCTGTGCAGATCCCAGGATGACATTACAGTCTCGGTCTGTACATAAGAAAAGCCCCACCAGCGTGCGGCCGTCTGTCATACGAATCCTCATGCTCTTATTCAGCAGATTCTCGAGTTTCAACCGAGCTAAGGAATAGGCCGTTTCCTCCACCTGAGACAAAACAATACACTCACATAAACGATATGTCGTTGATCAGTTACAATTCACTCAATTCATTTTGACAGTAGCATGACATCAATGCATGATTATGTACGTAGGTATATATGTTTCCTACAAATGCAATAAATAGGTAACTTTGCATACAAAAAGACAGAAACCTTTTTTTTTAATAAAACCTAATCGAGCATAAAGTATCAAGCAAAGACCATCAGTGCTTGTTAGCTTTGGCTGTCTTAAGCAATATCTCACTGGCCACACATTTGCCAAAATATTCAGACCTCGGGTTGCATTTCCGTGCCATTCTCCTCGCTCTCAGATGCCATTTTAGATTTCTTGAGTTTACAATATTTGAATGATACAACAAAAGTAAACCAAAAGCTGTTTAGCCCAGATATTCCTAGAGAGAGAAGCAGTCTTCTTCAGGTAATTTCATCTGATGTCACAGCGCAGCATACACGAGACAACAGCGCCGCAAATGGACTGGCGAACACATGCAAAAGGCAACTCTTTCCTGACAGACAACCTTTAGTGTATACCCAATACCGCCATCTACAGGACTACAAAAAGGCATAATTTTACTAGTACACTGCAAACTAAAGTGTTAATTCTAAAAGCTCCCAAAAAAGTACATAATGTATAGTGTGTCAAAAGATTTTGCACACTGGGATGAAATGGTGATAAAATGACAGATTTTATTTTGTTAGACTTTTTTATTATTGTTTTATTTATATTTGTTTTCTTGCTAATAAACTAAATTACATTTTAATACATGTGTCTTCAGTAATATCACCACTTTCTTCTGTGTCTGTCCAAATTAACAAAGCAAAGCAAAGCATAGATTACCAATCATAAAAATAGTTTTTTTTTATCTTACAGCAACCTACATTAAACTGTACTTTATGTCTTCATTTTGTGTCTGCAATATGGTTTGGTAGGCTATTTCCCATTATCTAGAGATCTTCTGATATAGTTATATAATTGATATAGTCAATGAAACGGCTATTGAGGGCTAACAGGGAATATAAACAGAGAATCACTCTCTAGGTGAATCAGAGAAACCAAAATAAATTATTTTTGTTTGAGAAAAAAAACAAAAGGAACAACTCTAACAATATTATTTTTGACACTAATTGAAGATCTTGCAGAACACGAAAGAAGATATTTTGAGGAATGTTGGTACCCAAACAATTAGGGGCACTACTAATTTCTATTGAGTGGCCACTAAAACATTTCTCAAAATTTGCCATATACTATTTTTAATGTTCATTTTTGTATATAAAAATAAAAACTAAAATTGTATGCTAGTTTAGTCAATTGTACAATTTCAAGCACATACTGTACATATAAATGTATAGTATAATGCAATGTAAGTCACTTTGGATAAAAGCGTCTGCCAAATGCATAAATGTAAATATAAGTCGAGGTATATGAGAGTATTTGCAAAATACTATCTCAAATGCATTTTTAAGATAACTTTTCTAAAATGAACAGTTTGAAAAGGTGGACAACAGCAAAATGACATTGGAATCAACATTTGTTTGAACCAACACAAATTCTTTGTATTCTACTGTATAGTGTTTTATTCCTACATCTGTAAAATGTTCCTCAAGGTGCCTCCTGGGCTAGATTGTCCAGAGCTTCTCCATGAAACCGGATATGATGCCAGCCTTCCTTAGCTGTAAGATCCTCTGCACCTTTAGCCATATAAAAGTCCAGAGAAGGTTTGTTCCAGTCCAGTACAGAGAGCTGCAACCGTACACACTGTTTCTCTTTACCCACCTATAGACATTAATGGGAGAACAAACCTGTGTTAACCACTGAATGAATGTAATTGGGTAGTTGATAGACAAATAGGCAAATTGGTCCTATGGTGTGATGACAAAAAATATATTAAAAACTAACAATGAAGATAAATATCTCTTATGCTATTAATCGCCATTGATATGATAAATATTAATAATATAAAACAATGTAATATTAACAGTTTGATTTCTAAATTTTGTTATGTCATGCCATAGGACACATGTACGATTTATTTGTCAACTACCCAATTACAAATCCAGGATTTTTCAGATTTAATTATTTAAACAAAGGCTTGAAATAAACCAAAAAAATAAGCCCACAAAACTTACTTTGGCAACAGTTGCCATTAAAGCCTTCCCAATGCCTTTCCCTGCCGGACAAGCAAAAAGTATCCAATGGATAAACAGTTGAGTATTACAGTGACTGACTGACTATACACCACTTATTGCACATATAAAGTTTATATACATATAGAATTTCTTGAATCCTCCTTGTAAGCTTACATAAACAACCCATGAATTAAACAGACTAAGTAGTACAAGTATTTTTCATAGCCTTTCAAAGAATTTACTCATAATAACTTTTAAGAACAACGATAAAAATACAGACCAGATACGCAACTCAAAATTGCTCACCTCTGTACTCTGGCATGACATAAAGATCTTCCATATACACAACCCTCCCTTTCCATGTGCTGTAAGTATAGAAGAACAGAGCATAGCCTACCTTGGTGTATCCTGTGGCAGTAAAAGAAGAAAAAAACGAGGTGATCAGTATCAGTATAACAGACGAATAATACATCAGGAAAAATAGTGTTGCAGGTAAATATTAAATAGGGGTGTTTGATCTTTCATGCATGTCTTATAGGTGACTTTTGAGCTTTGTCTTGGGAACTGAGATTAATTATTACTTGAACGCATGCCAGTACTGCAAGTAGCCATATATACTGTTTACCATATTCCTCTTTGTATACTGTATACCCTGGCGTAGTTTTGGTCTTTTAGGAGTCATTATTACCATCTTTAGATTTTTGCTCCTCGGGCACCTCAGCTACAAGACACTGGTAATACGGATTGGATCTAAATCCATCTCTCTCCAACTCTGTAAAATGAGAAAGAGACACACATGGAACTTACTGCAGTAAGCAATATGATTTATTTTGGGTGTTATAACTATGAGTAGACTAAGTGGAATTAAAATCACAACACCTTTGTGGGATATCTTAACTTGGTCGGGCATTTTTTCATAAACGGCCAATTCCTAGAATTAAAACATTCACAAAATATCGACAAGTCTACACTTAACAATCAACCGTGTTTATTGAATGGCTGCAGGTAAGAAATTCAGCATCGCTCACCATAATCATGCGCTCTATATCTTTGCAGTCTTCAGGTTTGCCTTCACGAATAGTAAATTTCATTTTGTACAGTTCAAAATTTGAACTTTAAATGCGGTTTGTGCTACCTCACCTCACAGCTATTCATATGCGTCCGTCCAATACAGAGCCACTAAAGTAGTTCATTCAAGAACGTCATATAGCACCGTTTTTGCGCAGCCTCCAAATGCTGCACCATGGCTGTGTCCGAAATAGCCCCCTATTATAGCCCCCTATATACCCTAATATAGTGCACTGTTTAAGGGGACATCCATTTTTGGTGGTGTCCGAATCCATAGTGGACATTATTGAGTGCATTCATTCAATCCCATGATGCATCATAATAACGAGTGTACAACCGATGTGTACACCCACGACTAGCTGCTAGCCGTCTATTGTGATGCTCGCGCTGAAAGAATTCCCGCGTCTCGGCAGAAGATGGCGCCCGCAGCATTTCCAGTGCACCGGGGGTGCGTTCCACTTCACTTTTAGACAGACCCTCGCGAACTTCCCTAAGCACTTCCCCTTGGGTGAATCCCCGCTGCCCTTTTGAAGTGCGTTCCACTTCGTGTAGTAAACGAGGGAAGTTTATATGGAAACACCCTCTTTCCTTCCATTTTCAACGAGGTAGCGAGTCTACTTCATGTTCACTTCAAGCTGCTCTATATCGCACAATTCAACTTGATGTGACGTCACAGCAGATCGCTCAACTGTAGTCTATCTATGGTGTATTCATTTTTTTGTGAATGAAACGCATAATAACGTATATTACAGATATTGTGAGATTTATTACATAATACGTCTAGCTATCTTAGCCTATGTTTACAGTCAAAGGTTGTACTACTGATGTTATGAATGTGTCATTTTATTTTTCTCCAACAGCTTATAAAGCTATCTAGAGGATTTTTAAAAATATTTTCTACAACAACTGATATGAGTTTGTTTCATGCACCATTCTATATACATAAGCGAATAGGGGTTTATTTAATAATTCAGCTTCAAAGTGAATACCAAGTGATCAAGGGCTTAGTGCGTTCCATTTAAACCTTATTCACGAGTTCCGCCTGTAGCGGGCACTCGTGCAACGTAAGCAATGACGCACATCCGAGTCAACTAGACTGAGGGAAGTTTGCGAGGGATGGGCATAAAAATTTGGACTGGAACGCACCCCGGGTGTCCGAATTTACTCACTCGTTTTCACCCGCTCCTTAAAGTGGACTATATTAGTGAACTAATGTAGGGAATAGTGAATGAGGGTATAGTGGGCGATTTCGGACACAGCCCATGTTCTGTTCTGGCAAGACGACAGCAAAAGCTTAAAGGGATACTTCACCCAAAAAATGAAAATTCTGTCATCATTTACTCACCTTCGAGTTGCTCCAAATCTGTATACATTTATTTGTTCTGATGAACACAGAGAAATATATTTGGAAGAATGCTTATAACCAACAGGTCTTGCCCCCATTGACTCCCATAGTAGGACTTTTTTTAAATCATTTTTTTTGTTCTGTTGAACACAAAAGAAGACATTTTGAAGAATTTAGGAAAAAAAACTGTTCTGGGGCACCTTTGACAACCACTTTAATGGTAGTCAATGGTGCCCCAGAAATCTGTTGCTAACATTCTTTCAAATATCTGTGTTCAACAAAGACATTTATATATAGGTTATACAGGTTTGGAACAAGTTGAGGGTGAGTAATTCATTACAGAATTTTAATTTTGGGGTGAACTATCCCTTTAACATCCACATTTTTAAGAACCTTTGACTGATTGTAAGCGTAAAGTCCACACTAAAGGCTTAGTGACTACTAGCTAGTTTGAATAGCTACCAATAAAATAATAGAACATAACTAGATAGTACATTTTCTAAAGAAACTATGAGTGATGCTTTCGTGGCAAACCGCGGAGCTCGGCACTAGGGTGATGACACTTTAAGTACTAATAAATCTAACCAACCCTCATGACTCTAAGATGTTCTGATAAAGAGATATAGGTCTTGCTAAATGGTTGCTAGGCTAATGTGTTTGGTTGCTATGGGCGTGGCTTAGCATCTGCCAATTGATAATACGCTAACCTATGGGTGAAATGAACCAACTCCCATGTCTCTACGATGTTCCTATGCATAGATATTGCTGCTGCTAAATGGTTGCTAGGCTAACCTGTTTGGTTGCTATGGGCGTGGTTTAGCATCTGCACTTGATAGTACTCTAACCTATGAGTGTTACGAACCACCCCCCGTATCTCTACGATGTTCTGATGCAGAGATATAGGTGTTGCTAAATGGTTGCTAGGCTAACCTGTTTGGTTGCTATGGGCGTGGCTTAGCATATGCTAACTGATGATGCTTCAAGCCACAAGTGATACAAACCAACTCCCATGTCTCTACGATGTTCCTATGCATAGATATAGGTTTTGCTAAACGGTTGCTAGGCTAACCTGTTTGGTTGCTATGGGCGTGGCTTAGCATCTGCCAATAGATAATGCTCTAAGCTATGAGTGTAACGAACCAACCCTCGTGTCTCTACGATGTTCTGATGCAGAGATATAAATATTGCTAAATGGTTGCTAGGCTGACATGTTTTGTTGCTATGGGCGTGGCTTCGAAGCTTCATGATGATCCTGGGACACTGATTGGTTGCCTGAGTAAAACGAGCCCACCCCCTTGTCTCTATGACACTGTGTTGCAAAGATATCCACCTGAACCTTTTATAATGGGAGTCTATGGGATCAGTTGCTAGGTTGCTGTAAATTGTAGTTATGGGCGTGGCTTAATAGCTTCAAGATGATCCTGTGACACTGATTGGTTGTGTGAGTCAAATGAGCCCACCCCCTTGTCTCTACGACACTGTGTTGCAAAGATATCCACATGGACTTTTTATAATGGGAGTCTATGGGATCGGTTGCTGTAAATGGTTGCTATGGGCGTGGCTTAATAACTTCATAATGATCATGTGACACTGATTGGTAGCGTGAGTAAAATGAGCTCACCCCCTTGTCTCTAAGGTTGCGTTTACACTTGGCATTAACATGCGATCTCGGTGATCCGAACAAGCAGATCGGATCTTCAGACAATCAGGACACAGCGCGTTTACACTTGTCAACAAGTGGCTTCCACATCTGGATAACTGATCGGATCTCTATAGTGTCCCGCCCATTATTTTAATAAGCCTGCAATTTAAAAATAGCCCCGGTGCGGGGAGATTTCACACAACACGTATAACGGGGAGGATGAGCATGTTACACATTTGATACGCAGCTATGTTGAACTCGAAGCAGCGGTGGGAAGTAAACCGCGGTTAAAACGATTAATGATCTTATATGTGAAAGTATAAGCAGAGGACGTTTGTAAAATGACACAAGCTTTTGTACTTGAGCTGTGGCGGGTTTCACTAGCGCGCACACACACACACACACACACATACTCTAACGGTGTTTTTAAACACATCATTTGTTTATTCATGTCACGGACACATAAAATATTCACATAAGTAGGCCGAAGTTCCTATGATCAAAAGCGACCACTTACATCGTTCTCGTCTATTTGGGTTGGTTCGGCTGAAAGTGACAGAGCGTCGTTTCTTTGGTCCGCGCCCTAAATATGTTAGAAACAAGCTGGTATAGTGTTGCCACTATACATAAAGATGTATAGTGGCAACACTATACCATAGTGTTGGTATAGTGTTGTGACATGANCAACACTATACCATAGTGTTGGTATAGTGTTGTGACATGAAAATAAACAAATGATGCTTTTTAAGATGGCGCTGTGTGTGCGAGTCAACGCCATTCATGGCAGTCACAAATACAGTGATGATACAGCTGAAGTGGTCAAGTAAAACATCTCGTGTGATTTGACATAAATCCTCTGTAGGTTAAAGTATCCATGATCATTTCGTGGGAAAATGAACGACTGTGCAACGTTCGGGAGCAAGAGTAAACTTTCCTCTGCATTTGTCAGCTGCTCCGCAGTCTGAGAGGCTTCGGACAGACGTGAGAATAATGATAGCGGGCGGGGTTTTCTGTGAATTGTACCGGTAAATGTAGATAAACTGTCTGGATTGCGTTTACATTACACTGAGATCCGATCACAATGCGTCCTCGACTACCTCTGGATCAGGACACGCTGATCGGATGATATTCCGATCAGAAGCGCGTTTACACTTGTCTTTTCAATGTGTATGTGGACAACATCCAGATACAGGTCGCATGTTAATGCCAAGTGTAAACGCACCTTAAGTGGTTGTACTGCTAAGATATTCAACACGGGACGTTTTACGCCTTATATGGGCATGCTTCCTGTTATTGGGAAATTTTGGGAGGCTCTTACACCCCAGGGGTACAACTTACACCCCATTGTGAGTGATGTTCTTACAGAGCTTGATAGCCTCTTCAAATCATGTATTATTATGTTTCTACGATATCCTCACTCGGAGCTACGACCTGTCAAAGTTGGGGGCAATGTTAAGTCAATAGGATTTTTCGGGTTTTTATTCGCCCCCCTATCGCACCCCTCTCACCCGATCACTTCCAAAAGTCATCACATACCTTTCCTCAATGGGCCGCTCGATTTGATGTATTCATTCATGGGTCGAATGCGAAAAAATAACATGTGAATATATAGGTATCTAGGTTTTGAATGGGAGACTATGGGCCCCATTATAGGTATACAGAAATTTTGGGAGGCTCTCACACCCCAGGGGTGCAACTTACACCCCATTGTGATTTATGTTCTTATAGAGCCTGATAACCCCTTCAAATCGTGTATTATTTTCATGTTTCTACAATATCCTCACTCGGAGCTACGATCCCTCAGAATTGGGCGCAATGTTAAGTCAATGGGATTTTTCGGGTGGTTTTTCGCCCCCCATCGCACCCCCCCCCACCTGATCGCTTATAAAAGTCATAGCACACCATTCCCGAATAGGCCCGTCGATGTGATGTATCAGAATCAGAAATCAGAATCAGAAAGAGCTTTATTGCCAAGTATGTTTGCACATACAAGGAATTTGTTTTGGTGACAGGAGCATCCAGAACACAGAAACAGCAACAACAGTACACAGAGACCATAACACAATAGAATACAGTACACAATGATTTAAATAAGGGCCTATGGGTATAAAAAATTAAGAAATACAATACAATAAACATAAGATAAAGATATAGAGAGTTTAAAGCTATGTATGTATGTAAATATGTACAAGTAAAAAATAAGAATAGACTATTGTAGTACAAGGTATGTGCTATATACAGCAGAATGAATGAAATATAATTTACAGAAAAAGTTGTATAAAAATAGATAGTGTATTATCTGGAGGATATAATTAATATTGCACTTAATTATTATTGCACAGAGTTATTAATTGCACGGTGGGTAAAAACATTGAACTGTTCAAGAGGTAGATGGCCTGAGGGAAGAAGCTGTTTTTGTGTCTGGTTGTTTTGGTGCTCAGTGCTCTGTAGCGCCGACCAGACGGCAGCATTGTGAAGAGATGATGGCTTGGATGTGAGAGGTCCAGGGTGATTTTCTGAGCCCTTTTCCTCACTCTGGATGTATAGAGTTCTTGGAGGGTGGGCAGGGGAGCACCAATGATCTTCTCAGCAGTCCGAACCGTCCTCTGTAGTCTTCTGATGTCTGACTTTGTGGCTGAGCCAAACCAGACAGTGATGGATGTGCAGAGGACAGACTCTATGACAGCTGAGTAAAACTGTTTTAATAGAGTTTGTGGTAGGTTGAACTTCTTCAGCTGATGTAAGAAGTACAACCTTTGCTGGGCTTTTTTAGCAATGGAGCCAATGTGATTGTCCCACTTCAGGTTCTGAGAGATGGTGGTGCCCAGGAACCTGAATGACTCCACTGCTGCCACAGTGCTGTTCATGATGGTGAGAGGGGGGAGTGCAGGGGGGTTTCTCCTGAAGTCCACAATCGTCTCCACTGTTTTAAGCGTGTTCAGCTCCAAGTTGTTATGACTGCACCAGACAGCCAGCTGCTCAGCCTCCTGTCTGTACGCAGACTCATCACCATCCTGGATGAGGCCAATGAGTGTGGTGTCGTCTGCGAACTTCAGAAGTCTGACAGAAGGGTCCTGGGCAGTGCAGTCATTTGTGTACAGGGAGAAGAGCAGTGGGGAGAGAACGCACCCCTGGGGGGCGCCAGTGCTGATTGTGCGGGTGCTGGATGTGAGTTTCCCCATTCTCACTAACTGCTGCCTGTCTGTCAGAAAGCTGGTGATCCACTGACAGATAGAGCCAGGAACAGATAGCTGGGTTAACTTTGTCTGGAGCAGTGATGGGATGATGGTGTTGAAAGCAGAGCTGAAGTCCACAAACAGGATCCTCACATAGGTCCCTGGTCTATCCAGATGTTTCAGGACAAAATGCAGCCCCATGTTAACTGCATCCTCAACAGACCTGTTTGCTCTGTAGGCAAACTGCAGGGGGTCCAGTAAGGGTTCTGTGATGTCCTTCAGATAAGCCAGTACCAGTCTCTCGAATGACTTTATGACCACAGTTGTGAGAGCGACGGGTCTGTAGTCATTCAGTCCTGTGATTTTGGGTTTCTTTGGGATGGGGATTATGGTGGAGCACTTGAGGCAGGAAGGAACTGTGCACAGCTCCAGTGATCTGTTGAAGATCTGTGAGAAGATGAAGGCCAGTTGAATAGCACAGCTTTTAAGACAGGCTGGGGAGATACCATCTGGGCCTGGTGCTTTTCTTGTCTTTTGTTTCCTAAAGACTCGGCACACATCCTCTTCACTGATCTGAAGTGCAGGAGGTGGGGTGACTGAAGGTGATAGGTGTTGTGTAGAGAGAATGTCAGAGTTGGTGTGAGGTGTAAAGTTAGCATTTTCAAATCTGCAGTAAAAGTCATTCAGATCATTGACCAGTTGTTGATTGCCTGCAAAATTGGGGGATGGTGTCTTGTAGTTGGTGATGTCTTTAAGGCCTTTCCACACAGACGCAGGGTCGTTGGCTGAAAACTGGTTTTCCAACCTTTTAGAGTAGTTTCTCTTTGATCTCCTTTGTCAATGTGTTCCTAGCCTGCTTGTACAAGACTTTGTCCCCTTTTCTGTAGGCATCCTCCTTGGCTTGGCGAATCTGTCTGAGTTTTGCTGAGAACCATGGTTTATCATTGTTGTATTTTAAGGAAGTCCTGGTAGGAATGCACAAATCCTTACAGAAACTGATGTATGATATTACAGTCTCTGTGAGCTCGTCCAGATCGCTGGTAGCAGCTTCAAAAACACTCCAATCTTTGCACTCGAAACAGGCTTGTAAGGCCTGCTCTGTTTCGTTGGTCCATCTTTTATCATGTATTCATTCATGGGTCTACGTCAAAAGCTGCGGGACAAGTAGCGTGCCAAACTTTTGGCGGAACAAGAATAACTAGAAAGTAAAGTTCGAGTACAAAGCCTGTCCTGAAGAGTTTGAAATAGTTTGAAAGGTTTTATCGTTAAACTTATCGTTAAACTTTGTTCTCATTGTTCTGATGCAGAGATATGGTGTAGGTCTGGCTAAACGGTTGCTAAGGTCATGGGTTTGGTTGCTATGGGCGTGGCTTTGCAGCTGGCAACTGATAATACTTTGAGCCACAAGTGAAGCGAACCAACCCCCATGTCTCTACAATGTTCTAAAGCAGAGATATTGGTCCTGCTAAACGGTTGCTAAGGTCATGTGTTTGGTTGCTATGGGCGTGGCCTGGTAGCTGGTAATTGATTATACTCCAAGCCATAAGTGAAACGAACCAAACCCCATTTCTCTACGATGTTCTGATGCAGAGATATAGATATTGCAAAACGGTTGCTAGGCTAACATGTTTGGTTGCTATGGGCGTGGCTTAGCATCTGTCAGTTGATGATACTCTAAGCTATGAGTGAAACGAACCAACCTCTGTGTCTCTACGATGTTCTGATGCAGAGATATAGATATTGCTAAACGGTTGCTAGGCTAACCTGTTTGGTTGCTATGGGCGTGGCTTAGCATCTGTCAGTTGATGATACTCTAAGATGAGTGAAACGAACCAACCCCTGTGTCTCTACGATGTTCTGATGCAGAGATATAGGTATTGCAAAACGGTTACTAGGCTAACCTGTTTGGTTGCTATGGGCATGGCTTGGTATATGCCATTGATAATACTCTAACCTATGAGTGAAACGAACCAAGTCCCGTGTCTCTACGATGTTCTGATGCAGAGATATAGGTTTTGCTAAACGGTTGCTAGGCTATCCTGTTTGGTTGCTATGGGCGTGGCTTGGTATATGCCATTGATGATGCTCTAAGCTATGAGTGAAACAAACCAACTCCTGTGAAAAAAAGTTCGATTTTGCGTGCATATGATACGCCAATGTTTGCGTGCACCTCGCTGGAGAGCAGCCATTTTGAAACGTACATGAAGAGGAAACACTGAAATAATTAAAATAGTACTATTAGGTTTAGGGTTTGGGTTAGGGTAGAGGTTATAATATGCATGCACGCTAACATTAGGTTTAGGGTTTGGGTTAGGGGACAGGTTAATAATACAAATTGCCGGTTAATATGCAAGCGCGCTAAATTGGCGCATCATATGCATGCAAAAATAGGCGTATTTATGCACGCAAAATCGAACTTTGGCGTATGTATTTCACGATAATGCAACGCGCGTGTTATTTATATGCAATTCATGAGACATATACCAGCAAAATCACTACAACAGAGTAGCCTACTGCTGTTGTAATTGGAATTCATGTTCACGGCATGCGCTATGATCGGTTGTCATTCTCAGACATGGAAAAAATAACTGATGCACCGCGTTCAGACGTGAACGTGACTATAATAATGGTGTAACGTATAAGTTGGTTCACATTCATCGTCCATTAATTGTGTAAAGCTTACTTTTCAGCGTGAGCAAGGTGTAGCGTGTGAACTGGTTGAAATACGTGGGTCTCCGTGAATGACCTGAGTCAAGATCTGGAGGCAAACAACCGTTTTGTCTTCGGTGTGAAGTCGTTTCTCAGAGATTCGCTTGGCATCACCGCGTGGCGCTCAATGTGAATACATTTTTATTGATAACCATATCGGCTACTTATATCCTGGTGTCGTTTTAGTATTTCAAGATTTATTATTACCATCTTTAGACTTTAGTCATCCTCAGTCACCTCAGCTACCAAACATTCGTAATAAGGACTGCTTCCAAATCCGTCCCTCTCCAACTCTGTAAAATTAGAAAACTGCAGTAAAAAAGAAACAAAACTTTTTTTGGGTGTTATAAATTTAGCCGGTAAAGTTGAATTAAAATAACAACACCTTTGTGGGTTATCTTTACTTGGTCTGGAATCTTTTCATAAACGGCCAATTCCTATAATTTACACATTCAGAGATGATCCACAAGTCCAAATGTAGGTCATGCAGTTTTAGTTATTACAATTCAAGTGTTCTCATAACTGCTAAAACCTGAAATCCACCATTCAATATTACTATTAAATTCTATGATATTGCCGTAAGTGAGTCCTGCCTGTCGCAACATTCGCTACTCTGCCTTCTCTTAAAAAAGTACATTTTTATCATAGTAAAATCCACATATCGTTCCCAACGAAGTATTGTTTGGTGTAAAACATGTTGAACATTAATGGACAGGCAGTTGATTCCTTAAATGAATATCTGTTTCTTCACAAAAGCGGTTTATGCGGTGTAGGGAAACTTCTCTTTCATTGACATCCATTCAAAAGAAACTGCCTCTGGTCTCTGGTCTCCTCAGTTTCAACAAATGAAATTTCCTAAATCACAACTAATAAGCTCTCCCTATGCGTCATAAACATTTACTTAGTAACTTTTAATCAAAATCACTGAGTGCAGCTGTGACACGATAGAGGAGACCTGACCCTCCCGGCTGAGACTGGTCTCTCCAGAGGTTTTTTTTCTCCATTTATTTATCATTGGAGTTTGGGTTCCTCGCCAAAGGGCAGTGTTGGCTTGCTCACTGGGAGGCTGCATTTATTAGATATTATTTACTAAAATGATCTTGCTTGTTCAATAAACACCATGCACTGTGCTGTGTTTGACCTTTTCTTTGTTTTTCTTATTTTCTCCTGTAAAGCTGCTTTGGATCAATGCACATTGTGAAAAGGGCTATATAAATAAAATTGAATTGAATTTGCTGCGTACCGGCATTAGCATTAGCTGTTACGTGTTTTTGGCTAAAGGTTGCAGGCTTTCCTTCTAAAAGGGCTTTGGTTTCAATGGACGTGTGCACGCCTGACCCCCAGTTAACTTCCAATTTGTGTTTGGCTAGTGTCTAATAATATAACTAGTTGTGTTTTATTTCATTTATTTTCATATTAATTTGTATTATTATTTTACTGTATACCAAATGTATTAAATAAATGATTTGTTGAATTTTGTACTGCATCCTGCTCGAGAAAATGAGAAAATACAGCTGAGAGTAGAGTACTGTTCTGCACTCTTTGATGCAACAAGGACATCAGTTGTTATGGGAAGTGTTCCTGGTTCCGGTTGATCAAACTAATGCAGCCTAATAAACCCTTCAATAAATCAATCAAATGTGGTGTTTAAATGTAAACAGTTTATAATTTGGTGTTACGTTTTATACCTCAGCAGGCATATGTAGCCTAGTAAATAGGAATAAAAGTGTTTCGTGGTTTTTAAACGTTTAAAACAGAAAGGCAAGAAATTGTAAATTTCTTTAACTCTTCTTGTCATGATTCTGCCTCTTTTGATCATGTTTTCTTAGTATTGTGGCAGGATCATGACAGACCCACGTGTTTTGTGCGAGAGAGACGTGGCATTGTTTGTTTTGGCTGGCCATGCGCTCTCTCCGGTCTTGTCTCTTGGCCCGCCCTCTCGTTTCCTCATTATTGATTGTTAATGATTTCATGCCCTGTTCTGTTCCCCTCTTGATTTGATCCCTTATTTAATGCCCCTGTGTTTTCTGTCTTGTGCTGGTTCATTTTGATTCGTTTGTTCCATTTCACTCGCCTTGTTTGTACTGCTGTGTTTAATCTAGTTTAGTTATTTGTAGTTTATGTCAAGTGTTGTATTTAGTCTAGTCTAGTCTAGTCTAGTCTAGAAGTTAGTCCATGTCCCTGTTCACCCGTCGTGTATTTTACCCTTGATTTGTTGTTTTACACCCTCGTGGGTTTTTTTTGTTGTTTTAAATTAAAACAGTTTTTGTTAACCCCTCACCTGCTGTCTGCGTCTGGGTTCAGTCCTTGCATTTTCTGACACTTCTGGCATTGTTTATGGTAGAAAGTAACTAACTTTTCACCTTTTAAAACTGTGTAGAAATCATTTAAATTGATTGGATGTGTTGAGGTGTGAGAACACAATTAAATGTCTTGTTTAATTCTAAAGGTGTGTCCCAAACCAACTCACTTATGCACTATTCTATGCCATTTTGTAGTATAAATATTGTGTGTAGTGTATTCACATTGTGCACCCGGATGGTGCACTCATTCAACCAAAAATATGAAGTGTGGAACTCTGGAACACTTTACACACTCAACGGTCGCAGTTTCGCTTACGTAGCGGAAGTGAGGCAGGGCTAGCTGCTGCGCAAGCAAAGTTCTCCTGTGGAGTGATTACGCTTCATGATGGTTGGGCAAAACAAATAAAAATGATATCAAAATACAATGTACATATTGTTTTTATTGATGTACATTGTGTTATACAATTAATGTCATTTACCCTCATCTGGGAAACCGCTTATACTTCCAGTTAGTATAAAACAGTTAAGTATTCCATTTGGGACTATACATCCCTTCCAAAATTAATTAATTAATGCACTATGGTAGAGTGTACAGTGCATAGTTTAAGTGCAAGTGTATAGTACTTATGTAATTCGGGACGCAATTTAAATTGAGGGTCCTCCGTATACCGCATCTTTCTGAGGATTAAAGGCACTTTTCCACTGCATGGTACTGTCAGGTTTAGTACGACTCGGATCGGTACAGCTCACTTCAGCTCAGTTTGGTACCGCTTCAAAGTGGGTGGGATTGTAAACTTATCGTCATAGTTGCGTCGCCTCTACTGCTGTATAGCTTCATCGTAAACGTGACACAAACAAACGCACAACGCAGGAGTAATGGAGCATAGCGATGGCGGATGGGAGCAAAACAAAATACTGGTAAAAATACCAGAGAGTTTGGGAAATCTTACAGCAAGGAGCAGACGATGATCATCATTTGGTTTGCTCGACGGCGCACAAGGGTAATCTAATCTTGCATTTAGCATTGCGTTAAGGGTCTTAATCTCTATATTACAGTCACAAAGCATATAACGAAATGCTAATATTACGTATTAAAATGCATATTCTTGTGTTGCAAATCCAATGACACTGGTAATGATTCTCTCTGCCCAATCAGTCATCTGTGTGTAAACATGTCACATTTTGGTATCGGTACAGTACACTTGGAACCTCAACCGAGGTGGTACTAAAAAAAGTGTCAGGTACTGTACCCAGTGGAAACCCCCCCAAAAGGGAGCTGTACCGCGCCGTACCGTGCAGTACTATGCAGTGAAAAAGTGCCATAAGATACTACATTATTCTCTTACTTGACCTATTATTTTCTTTGGCCTATGACATAGGTGTGTTAGTTTTAATTTAACAACCCCAGTTTCTATGGTCTCATCATGATAGTGTCCTCGCTCACCCTGGTCCTGGAGAGCTACCGTCCTGCAGACTGCAGCTTCAACCCTGCTCCAACACACCTGTCTGTTATCAAGCAACCCTGAACATGTTGATTAGCTGGGGTTGGAGCATAGACTGTATAAAAGATGGACAGCGTGACCCTGCTTCCTTCCATTGTAACGAAGAAATCATGTGAACGCACCTTTTTTTATAACATCATATAATTAACTTAAACCAAATTTATTAAAAAAACGAACACTTGGACATAAATCAACATGAAAAAACGGACTAAAATACTAGAAAACATCTTTGGAAAAAAAAATTTTCAAGTGTAATTGGATTTTATAGAGTGGCTCCTGTCCCATATGTTTACATGGAGAGGGCGGGGTTTATGACCTGTACTGCAGCCAGCCACCAGGGTATGATCAAAGAGCCGGTGTTGTGCCGAATTTTGACTCCGCGCCAGATTACGACTCCCCTCATCGAAATTGCTGCGGGATTAGCTAATCCTCACACCTAATGTTAGTGGGGAATGGGGTGTCATAATTTGGCAGAAGTCATTTTTCAGCACCACACCGGCAACTTCACTTTTCAGGACATGTGACAGGCACCCCTGGGTTGGAGCTAAAATCTTCAGGGTGGTAGCTCCCCAGGAACAGGGTTGGAGACCCCTGCAGTAGACCATCCGAATATTTTCTGCTCACTCTTTTTTTTTGCTAGCATACTGATTTATGCCTTCTATATAGTGTAAAAGTACTCGATTTTGGACACGGGGTGGCTCTTCAAATGGATAAATAAACAAATTTTCCACTGTAGTGGAAGAAATCTTCCCAATCCCTCACAATGTCAGAGTAGTGTAGCTTTGGCCAGTTTTTGTGTATCTTTGCCCAGCGAGTATGGTGGAATATGTCAATTTTGGTCTCGACATATGCGATCAAATGTAAATCCCATGACAATATGTTGAAGTTTTCATATGTTATACACAATTAAACAAATTTTGTTATGTCTCTTGACTACTAGTTGGTGCTGTCTTGAAACTTTACAGATACTCTCAGAATATGGTCCTGACGAACCATACCACGCGTTGTAGTGGCACGCCATTGCGTTTGTAAAACACTGCATTTTATGACAAAATATGAAATGAGTGGCACCCCCAAAGGCTGACTGAGGAATATTTGGTATGGTTCGACTCGGTATGACTCAAGGAATTAAACTAGACCACAC
The DNA here is from genome assembly GCF_024868665.1 of Triplophysa rosa. Lineage (NCBI taxonomy): Eukaryota > Metazoa > Chordata > Actinopteri > Cypriniformes > Nemacheilidae > Triplophysa > Triplophysa rosa. Next base: position 8,221,583 of record NC_079891.1, read on the forward strand.
TTATGATTTTAGATGAAAGATTCAATAAGTTTTTTAGAAAAAATAGCATTTTTATATCTTATGACCAGTAGGTGGCGCTGTGCCGAAACTTGATGTGTCACCTCAGGCTAGACCTTGAGGACATATACCAAGTTTTGTATAGATAAATGAAAGTTTGGCGAAGACACAGCCTTTAAACCATTTTGGCATGCTCGTCGTTAAATTCGTTGACGCGCTATACAAGAACGGATTGGCAGATCAAAAATATTCTAATAACTTTTTGTCAACACTGTCTCTAGATGCTACATACCAAATTTGGTGCAAATCGGATAAACGGTGTAAGAGGAGTTCGAAAAGCACGTTTTTCGAAAAATTCAAAATGGTGAAAAATTCCATAGGCTGTATGTAGCTCTGCGTAGCCTGACGTGCACCTCTCCAGTCCAAAAATGTAACAATGCGTCAACTACTGGAGGCTACAGCGTAGACATAATGGCAGAAGAAGAATATTTAGAAAACTAACGATTTCAATAGGGGTCTCTGCCCCTTCAGGGCTTGACCCTAATTAAAGGGCTAAACATCGTAGCATGTGTGAACTAGAGTGGCATACATTTAGCGAGCAAGAAAATGAAGTCATTTTACTGCAATTAAATTGTGTACAGTGCAGAGAGAGTACGTGTGATGTCTGCAATACAACCCCTACTCCTTCCAAAACTGCCAGGAACCTCGGAGTAATCTTCAATGACCAGCTGTTCTTCGGTGATCACATTGCTTAAACAACACGGTTATGCCAATCAGGAAGACCTTACTGAGCATGTAGCACAAGTCCTTGTCCAGGCCCTTCCTTGTAATCTTTAGGCTGGACTAGTGCAACGTTCTCCTCACTGGTCTTCCTGCTAAGGCAATCAAACCCCTTCAGCTGGTTCAGAACACAGCACCACGGCTCATCTTCCAGGACCAGGAACCAAGAGCACATGTGAAGCCCCTCTTCATCTCTCTTCACTGGCTACCGGTTGAAACCCGGATCACTAACACACACACTCTCTCAATAGGTATTGATCTGGCTTTGTGAAAACTAGTATCTTGGTATAAGCAGCGTGTGTGGCGTGGTTCGTGACGTCCTGGATGTAGTACTTGGCCCCGCTGACCCAGACAGTGCATGCGCTTTGGCGTTGTTGTTATCCTTGTGAATGTGCGCCATTAAAGGCTAGATTAAATTAATCTCTCGTGTTAGCTATTTATTGAGCCTCATCGTATCACTGGCGCAGTTGTATTATTGCCTCCTATTGACAAATCGCTTTACTGTTTCCTTGTCTTCTCTGTAAGTCGTTTTGGATAAAAGCGTCTTCTAAATGTAAATGTAATCATACAATGGCGTTTTGTACAATAATGAATAGGGTTAAGCCATCTTTTAATGAATAAGGATTAACTGAAGTTTTTGCCTACAGCCAGCCTCAGTACTTTATGTCCTAAAATACAAATTTTGAAATGGTTACCTTAAAAGGCCTATATATTTATTTCAAATGTAGCAGAGGAAGTGAATCCATCGTCATGGTAATCGCAAATCATTCTGTAAACTGTGTCTTTTTATAATTCACCCCAGGGGATGTTTGTTGACCCTTAGGAGGAACCATTTATTTACTTTTACCTTATTTAGCCATTTGATTTGTGCTGTCACTGTGTCATATGACAGTGAAGTCATATGTAAGGGCCATAGTCCTGGGTGACTGTGTCAGTGTAGGCACACATTGACCAGTAATCATAACTCACCGGGAAATGAGTATAAGTTAAAAAGGTCAATGGGAGCAGACATGAATCTTACTACATCACTGCATGGGATTTTCCCACATTTTCACTTCAGTATATGTACAGACCATACCATTATTATTAGTGACAGTTTCATAACAGTATAAAATAACCTGAAAGAAGTTTGGATTTAGGGACATATTACTAACAGGAGTGATTTCATCGGAAGACTATTCAAAGAAAAATGTTGTTTCGATTATGATGTCTATAGACTGTAAGCTAGGGTTAACATTGTGTTCTTGTTTTAGGGAATCTCACAATTGGCTGAAAAGAATAACCAAAGAATGCTGAACACAAAAACACCAACATCAAGGCTTTTCTCATCTTATGCATGCATTTGATGTTCATTATTTCCTAACAATACCACATCGAGTCCCAGTTCACAATTTGTTAAGTCATGCATGAACTAAACAAAGAACAAAAGAACTAACACGAGTCTGTAAAGTATAGCCTAGTATCCTACTGTCATCTTATTTAAAAAAAAAAATTCTCAAGGGACATCAAAGATAAACAATGTTTTTATTCTCTTTCAAGTATAATTATCACACTTTATTCATCTTACATTAATTAAATTCAATCATACCACACTTTTAAATGTTTTGAAAAGACTCGAAATGTAGTACACAAGTTCCATAGACTAACCATTTAATGAGAAAGACCCTTGTTATTTTTTCAAAATTAGTTATTTTTCAAAGTTATGTTTTATTCTGTTGTGCATGATTTGACCAGTGTTTAGGTTCATATTTTCTTCCTTAAATTAGTTTGTTTAAAAGGTTATTGGATCACATGTTTAGCACGCCCACTTGCTCCCACTTCACATCAGCTCTCTAGTGGACCCGCCCCCTTCACTACAAAGAACCTCAATACACATGAGCTGGGCAAACAGAAGCCGTTAAATCCAACAGAGCAAGATGATGAGAGGAACCTTCTTGTTTTTCAATACAGTTAAGGAATTTTATGACATGCTTGGTGTCACTGGCTATTTAATCATGTTGTTTTGAGCAAAAGGGTAAAGTAAAGCCTTAATTCAAAACCACATCACTCGGTATTCATCCGTGATTTACATTTTCCAGCGGTGAACAGCAAACAACTTTGGCGTGTATTAATCCGAACGTCTCCTGGGTAAGTGTTTCATAATATTTGCACTTACTACATAATAGCGCTTTATTTACGTTAGTTGCTGAAGGATTTGGCGTTTTTTGTATATGCGCGAACAAACCCCTAATGATCTATAGTCTAGGTTAAATCTGACTTTGATCTTTTAGTCAAAGTTTTCAGTATAGCATTTTGTTCACTGAATGTAGTTTTTACAGTTTTTTATTGGTCTGTCTGCACAGAAATGCAATCGCACTGACGCAGGAGCGCGTCTGAAACGTGCTGATAACGCACCGCAACGCGACGCTGAGGTGAGGTGCATTTTTTAAACCCAGACTTCTGTCTGCATTCATCCAGCACAAAAAATGCCGTATAGGGGCTCGTTTAGGTTTAGCTCAAGGAATGCTTAGAATTCCATACAAATGAATGGAGAGTTGCAGTTTCGCTTTATGACTGAACGAAATAATGTTTGAAATAATTGTACTTAATATTTTTGTCTTATATTGGCTCTTCTTCCTTTTAAGAATCAGCTCTTCAGAAACTTCATACATAGGCTATACTGTATACAGTTGTGCCCAAAATTATGAGAATAGTATTTCTCTGTTTTATATTTTTTTATAAACTAAACAATATATTATAAACTACATTATATGGACTCATGGGTTAGGGTGCTGGGCTTGTGTTTATGAGATTTCATAAACATTGTCTAGTGACAATGATACATGGCTCTAGGGCTAGCTCATTGTCAAGTTTCGGAAGTCAGTTTAAAATAATAAGTGTTTCCTGTGTAAATACAATACCAGCTTCCTCACTCTTTTTATTCTATTCCATGTTTTGAGAGTCTGGAGCATTTTACCAACAGGGACAGTCAGGCACTTGACGGGGGAAAGCACTTTGTGCTCATTGTGCTCATAGTTACAGTGCAGCCTTAAGGTCACACATTTAATGCAATCCTGTAGTTATTTACAGTTATTTATTGGGCCTTGAATACACTACAAATCGTCTTGGCCTGACCTGTTAAATGTATAAATTACAAATTTAAGTTGTTAAGTTTAACTAATCTTCTGTTAAATGAGCTGTCTTTGACAAGACTTACAGTGTTTGAGAAAACAGTGTCTAAACTGAAACATGTATGCTTTTACACATTTCCTTTACCGTTAAAAATGTAACTTTTATGAGCATTTTCCCTGAAGGATAGTTACACAGAAGCTGTGTGCAAACACGCATATATTCATCAGGTTTTAAATAATGCCCCACATATGATTTATCTGACATTGTGTGGTGGCAGATTTGACAACATTATGATTTATTCAGCTCCCCCCACTTCCCTGTGCTGGATTATGATTTAGGTGCCGTCCTGGGAATAATGCTACTGCCAAGTGTTAACAGTGTGATTTTTATTTAGTATTGTAATGTGAGCTTAGTTTCTTAATGCAGGATATTGTGTATACGTCAGTCATTTTTTATTTGTGAAATTATGATACTATGTAGTCTAACAAAAGGCCTAAAGGCCCCCTGTTTTTTTTCTCAAAACACTAAATACTAACAAACAGCACCATTCTTAACAATTCATTTCGTGGAAGGATAAAAAATGTTTTTAAATGATTAAAATTATCAAAATGTTCCAAAATGTAGCTAATGCAACATTTTGCTTTGAATTTTTTTTGCAGTGATTAAATCAGTTTGTATTTTTTCCTCCAGAAAACTTTTTACATTTTTACTCAAAATCAACCTAAATAAAAATACTAGAACCAGTGAAGAAAAATCTGAGAGGGTCTTTACCCCGTTGAAACCAAGCGTATTAATGCACCACACTCAGCACACACAAACAAACATACAGTATGTTTACATAAGCACCAGACAAGTGTGCTTATCTTTGTTCTACATGAGATTTTTTTTTAATCTACATGACTACTTCATGGTGTTGACAGTTTATTGACAGTACATTTTGTAATGTCTGTGTGTTCAGGAAATTGTGAAAAAAAGCATAATTAAAGAAAGAAAAATGTTGTTTTGCTTTTTAAAATGAAGCTTTTTATGACCATTACAATTTAGCACATCTTCCCTCTTAAATATAATTACCATAATGTAAAAATGCGCATTCAAATTACAGCAATGTGATTAATAAAACAAAGATTTTTTATGTAACTTGTACTCATCTTAATCAGAATAGTATTTGTCTTTCTGTTGATTTTAATAAAATGACCAGTACCAGTATTTTTTCAGTAATTCAAAATATCTATTTTACAATAATGAGAATAGTGATGAATGAGATAGGAACTACAAAAATGTTACAATAATAAAAAATAGGTAAATAGGCTCACTTATAATCCAAAAAAGGTCACTTTTTTTAACGTAAAACTTTTCTTGATGATACATGTTTGGTTATGTTTTTTCTTGTGAAATTCACAAATTAAGATCTACATCAGAAGCAAGAGCATATTTGTGTTTCAGTATACATCCGCACTGTACGTGTACATCCATTGCTGCTCACTCCGACGTTCACACACGCATATGCACACACACCTATTGTTCGGAGCGGCATAAGTATTTGGGGTGGAACGCAACGGTTACTTCCTGAGATTAAGTCCGCAGCTCGCTAGCCAAAGCACCATCAGAGAGCTGATGAAAGAGTGCCCCAAGAAAAGAGAACGAATGGAAAGCTGTACATTATGTTCCGGACATGTATTAATAGTTAGACACGTCGCTTACTGACAGGCCCACACAGAGTCTGCGGCCATTGAACACTGCCAACATTTCTGAATATTACCACAGAATACCACCAAAATGTAATATTTAATCATTTGATAATGGTTTCAGCTATCAATAAATTGTTTTACATTTACGCATTTGGCAGACACTTTTATCCAAAGCGACTTACATTTGCATTGTATTATACATTTGTTTCTAACTATGTGCAATCCCCTGGGATTCGAACCCATGACCTTTGCATTGCTAGTGTCATGCTCTAACCACTAAGCCACAGGAAAGCTAAATGTGTGTTAAATGAGTGTTAAATGTCTGGTTGCATTCAAACCAAACCCAACCCAAGTGTTTAAGCTCTCTGAGGGTTCCCATATAAAGACAAATAGAGAAACGTTAATGGAAGTGACTACAGTCAATCACAGTTTGCACAATATTTGCAAATATTGCATGCAGTTGCCTAATGATTACATAATGTCTTATAAAGATTTCTCAGTTGTGCGTTTGTGACATAAAATCTTAACTTTGTTCCCTCTCAATCTCGCTATTTCAGCCATGTCTTGGGGCGGCTCATTCCAGCTCATGCAGACTCTGAGGAAATCTCCTGCTGTTCTCCGCCGCTTCCGCCAGGATCGAGCCCAAGCCCTTTCCCACGGTGACCCCCTTTTCAAAGTGCATTACCTCGGCACCGAGAAGATCTACTCCCTGGATGTAGAACAGGCTGCCGAGGCCATAGGCCGCTTACTGGAGAAATCGCCAGATGCGGCTACCTTAGACAAACTAGGCAAGGAACATGCTCTCGTCGTCCGGCCTCGCTACGTAGAGGTCAAGGAGATCAGCACAGGCCGGCAGCTTACTAAAACGTATCTCAAGGACATCGCTTATTGTGCGGCTGACACAACCAGACCCAATGTGTTTCTGTATATCTGTAAGCAGCGAGGCCAACAGCTGCAATGCAGAGTGTTCTGGTGTAGCAGACCAGACCGGGCAAGAGATATGACTGCCTGCTTAGCCAGATACTTCCAGAGGGCTTTGAATGACTTGTTGGAGGATGAGACCAATCACACAAAAGAAGAAGAAAGCACGAAGGATGGAAAGCCATTTCCGGCTACGGGACAAAGCAAAAGCTCCACACTACCAGCAGACCCGAGGAAAGGTGAGGGAAGAATTCAAAGGGACAGTTCACCAAAAAATACAAATTTCTGTCATGAATTACTTTTTTACATTTTCTTTGATTGTAGGTCAGTGGCAGAAGCGAAGTCCTTTGAGAGAGCTGATGAGAAGAACTAGTATCAGTGACTGAAACAAGAGTGCCTCAACCCTTGAACTTCGGTCTTTTAAAAAAATGTTACTCTCTGGAAATGCTTTAGGGAAACAGAAAACCAGTTTGCATAGAAAATGGATGGCCATTGACAAGCAAACACATCTGCCTTGAGTATAAAGGTGTATTAGTGTGAGAACAGGGACAGATTTACTATGCAAGCAGTCTGAGAATGATTTGCAATCGCTCTAGATTAGTCCGTGTTACTACGGAGTGTTACCAGTTCTTGGAATGCAATCAGGGCTTTTCCTGCACATTGAATCTATTGCATCAAGAAAGCTCTGAATATTACAACATGAGCTTTGAAAAAAGCCATTTGCTTTAGTTGTCCAATAGTTTATTTCAGCGCTTGAGTCGAGTTCTCTTAAAACGTTGCATGTCATCATTTTTGTAGTATTTAAATTGACCTGAATGTTCTTTGTACATTAACAGATCTCCAAGCACTTGCAAAGTTCGCACATATCAAATGACACTTATTATTATTAATACATTAATCACATTACTCATTTTTAATGCTCCTCAAATTTAGTCTAGCGTTATTCTCACAGCACTGACAAAGAGAGACTACTTACAGAAAGAATGTTTTGTTCTGTTTAAGCAAAAATCTTGAAAACCTCTTTTTTCTTTTGTAGAGGTGAATTTTGTAACGGCTCATTGTGGGAAACATTCTGAAGCAGCACTAGTTTGGTTTAATGGTTTAAACTTATCTTATAACTGACAGCAAGCAGATTTTGTATGAATTACACAATCTTTTTTTTTGTAGGCTGGAATTGTACATTTCTACTTTCATATTACTGACTCTTTTCATTTCTACTGTTACACTGGACTTTGAAGATTCATATTTATATTTTTTGCTTTAAGGCTTAAACCTGAACTTGCATTAACTTGTGTGCAGTGATGCAGATACTGGATATCTTGTTAACACTTATAGGATAACGTTTGCTATGTGATCACCTTGTCAGGGGTTATATTGTTGTATTGACTGGCTGACTACATTATCCCGGTTAACACACAAATACAATACAATAAATATGTGAAATATTTGACTTGAGTTGCAATTCTTTTATTTATTATAGAGACTGGAAAATAGGAAACATAAAACTAGCACAGCTATGCAGGAAATTGTTTGCCTGGCATGTACATTTTAATACATTTTAGCAGTCACACGCTGCAGATGCTGTGATTGACCAATCAAAATCAAGTATTTCAGACAGCCATGAAATATTTTTTTCTCTATAAAGATAAAGACTCTGATGCCCAGCATACGAATAAACATTTACACACACAAGAACAAGTAAACATTTCTAATCAAAAAAGGGGCTGGAGCAAAGATTATTAGGACTGAAAACTGAAGCTAAGGGGCACAAAAGTACTTAAGCATTAGATGTCTGGCCCTCTTTATCATACATCGTTGTCTGCATTTACGCTCCCTCTTCCAAACAAACACATACAGAACAACGTACAGCAACCCCCTAAAAAGATGATGCCCAGGAAAATATATACCAATGTAGTGGTCCAAAAAGCAAACAGATACAGTGTCTTGTTGCAGTATTGGTCTGTGCCAGGGGTGTAACTTGGCGGGTGAATAGAGTAGATCCATACATTACCTGTGGGGGGAGTAAAAGTAAATAGTGTGAGGGTGATCAGAACAAGCTTAAAGGGATAGTTCACCCAAAAATGAAAATTCTGTCATGAATTACTCAACTTCAAGTTGTTCCAAACCTGTATAAATGTCTTTGTTCTGTTAAACACAAAGAAAGATATTTAGAAAAATCATTGACTACCACAGTAGAAAATGTTTAAATGGTAGTCAGGGGTGGCCCAGAACTGTTTTTTTCCTAAATTCTTTAAAATATTTTATTTTGTGTTTAACAATAACAAAAACTATATTTTTTTCTACTATGGTAGTCAATGATGCTCCAGAAATCTCTGTTGCTAACGCTTTTCTAAATATCTGTCTTTGCGTTTAACAGAACAAAGAAATGTATGGAACAACTTGAGGTTGAATAATTAATTCATGACTCATTTTCATTTTTCGAGTAAACTGTCCCTTTAAGAAAAATCGTATCCATTTTCACTTGTCATGAGGTACTCAGTAACCAAATATATATGTAAGGTTAAATCTGTATCAAAAATATAAACGTCTGCCAAAATATTTAAGCTCATACACAAACAAGGGTCAAAAATGAACTTTTCATGTCACACTTGCCAAAGGAGAGTGAACTGAGGACATTCTCATACAGAGGGACAGACGAATAAATAGCTGAACTTGTACTTAAGTACACTTTTTGAGTATCTGTACTTACTTATTATTTACTTGTAGTATAGTATTTTTGTACTGTAGTACTTGTACTTTAACTTACTCATTTGAAAGACAAATATCATACTTTTTACTCCACTACATTTATAAAAAGGTCCAAAAGTAGAAAATGGTTTCTATGCAGCGGGGTTTCCTGTGTGCGCAATTTATCTGGCTTGCGATCTCCAGGACCTTTTACTGTTGCCAAGTATTTCAGTTTTCTAAGCTCGCGGTTTTCCGGCAAGCTTTGAATGGCCATTTGGCAGATTTTTTTAACGCAAATCTGGCAACTCTGGGATCTTCCCCGCTAAACTAATGTAAACGTAGGCGCTGCTACATCGTTGATAGCGCTCTGAAAAGGCAAATAGAAATTAAAAGAGGAAAAAGGCACATGTTAAAGTGTGGTGTAATCATCTGTGGGTTACGATCAGTCAAAGATCGTAGAAACATTGTCATGAAAATGATCGGCATAACGGCTAAACGGTAAATAAGCATCACATACACCTTGAGCTACCGTGCGTGTTAACTTCTGATCTGCTGCTATATCATTTAAAGCGATTTGGAAAATGAATGATGTTTTTACTGAAGTAACTATAGTTGAAGTATTCCTGTTGAAATAAAAACAATAGAACCCTGCCCAAAATACAACATAAAATGTAATGGATTTAATGGTTATAATGGGAATTGTACTATGGATACTTGTTGTCTACTTGTATGTGATGGATTCTATTGCTGGGATGGTAAATCCTATTGGAATAAAACCCAAAACACACTACAAAGAGGAATTTAATTTAAAAATCTCATTCTAATTAAAAAATTCATTGTTTTTTTTCAGCAGGGATGGTATTTGCATTAAAACCACAGTATCCACAAATTTACCATTTTCTAAATATAGGAACCATACTCCAATTAATAATCTTTAGTAAAACCACAGCAACTAAACATACCATAGTTTCATTATATTCATTATTATACTAGCTATAGTTTATGTTTGTAGTTAAATTATGGTAATAAGTCCAACAAACACATGGCTTCTACACTTTACTATTTACAAGAACCTTACTACTTACTGGTAAATTGCTGCTAAAACTGGTAAAGGGAATATACAAAATAAAAGAACACTGCTCATAAATACATATAGGCCTAGGGGGCTAATGAGGATAATTAGGCTAAATGATCATACAGGATTATATCTAAACTAAACATATGTGTGCTAAACATATAAAGCTCTTAAAGGAGTTGCTCACTGCAAAATTTGCCCCCATTGACTTTCCATAGTAGGAATAAAAACTACTATGGAAAGTCAATGGGGGCAAATTTTGAAGTGAACTACTCCTTTAATACAACTGATACTGTGAGCTACTCGTGTATTCAGTAGGTTGCTTCAGAGGCATAAGGTATACGACAATAAAACAATGCACAACTGACATAAAGGAAATTTACTTTTAATACTTGAGTACTTTTAAAAGCACGTACTTCTGTACTTTTACTCAGTAAGAATCTGTCTTTACAACTTTTACTTGTAGTGGAGTAATATTTGACCAGTAGTATCTGTACTTTCACTCAAGTAAGGAAGTTGTGTACTTCGTCCACCTCTGGTACAGGAAATGATTTCACATTTCAAAAATATTCCAATATCAAATTAGTTACTAATGACAATATTTGTTTTATCATGAAGATGCAGTCAATACTTTTGAGTTGTTGGAGCATTGTTGGCACAGTTTAAATGTAGATAACCTACTACTTTAATTTCACTCAAGTATTTTTGGCTACATATTTTATATGGTACCATTTTGATAACATTCAAATAAAAACTGCTGCTTGTCATCCATAAAAAAGATTTGGAACCATTGGAAGAATTGTTTACTGCACTCGTAATATTAAAACATTCCTGTCTTTCTACATTGCTGTTGCAATCTTACCAGCGATAAACCAGCAGAAGAGAAACAGCGACACCAGTGAATTCCAAGCAGTGCAGAGGCCGCTTAGAGGAGTTTGAGTACCATCTTCTGGCTCCTGAGTGCATGGCAGGCAGGACAACAGACCCAAGACTAGTGCAAACACACCTGACACCAGCAGATAAATGGGGATGTAGGGCTGCTTCGGACAGTCGTTGAGATAAACCCCACCTGTGAAGGATTACATAAATGATGTGCTTATTAACACAATTTTTAAAATAATAACAAAAATATAACAAAAAATAAATGACACATACCTATTGATACCTGAGCGATGGGCAAAACAACCACAAGGAGTTTGGAGATTACTGTGAGAAAATAATAAAAAGGCAGAGAAAATGAAACCAGATTTTTTCCAGTCTAATAAAAGTTGATATGTACTGAAGATTATGTCATAATTTACTCACTCTTAAGTTCTTTCAAACCTGTATAAATGTCTTTGTTCTGTAGAACACAAAAGAAGATATTTGGAAGAATGTGGGAAACAAAACAGTTCCAGGGCACCATTGACTACCATATTAGTTTTCTTTTCCTACTATGGTAGTCAATAGTGTCCCAGAACGTTTGGTTACAAACATTGTTCCAAATATCTTTCAGCAGAACAACAATATTTATAATACAGGTTTGGAACAACTTAAAGTGATAGTTCACCCAGAAATGAAAATTCTATCATCATCTACTCACCCTCTTGTCATTTCAAACATGTGTAACTTTCTTTCTTCCACAGAACACAAAAGAAGATACTTTTGAAGGAAGTTGGTAACCGAACAGCACTGGACCCCATTCACTTCTACTGTATACAAAACCAATGAGGTGAATGAGGTCCAGTAAACAGCATTTTTTAAAATATATTTTGTGTTCTGCGGAAGAAAGTCAGTTACACAGGTTTGAAATGACAAGAGGGTGATTTTTTTGGATGAACTGTTCCTTTAAGTTAATTTATTTAACATTATTTTTCTCCCAGCAGTCCACAGGCCTGCTGTGCAACACACTTACAACCCATTTTGTGGTTGCTAACCACAACCTAACCTATACATGAATAAGGATTGATTTTTATTTGGACATAACTGTGACATGGTTTTCTCAATAAGCCATAAAAGCATTTAAACCTTTGAAAGCTTCATTATTTTAAACTAATAAAGTTATGGAATGAAGCACCATGTCAACTCAATTACACTCACACACAGATACACGGTGCAATTGTACATACTAAGTACAGGTGTGCTGAGTTTGGGTGGTGTACGGATATTCTGCAGTAAGTTTCTGTCTTCCATTTTTTTTCTTTCACTTTGACCTAAGCAACAGAAAAGAAGGGAGAGCGTTACAATGAGTTTTTAACATCTTATAAATTGTGTAGCTCAATGCAGTCACAATGTAATATGTAATGCAATATATAGGAATACAAATGCAATTTTATGGCAACAAAAATAACCATTATGGTACAGGGCACACATTTTTACAAACTCTGAAACTCTACTAAAACAATACACAGACTAATATAAACATTATTATACATATAGTTACACATGATGCACATACAGTACAACCGTTTGTGCAGACATACACAGTCCATACACACATTACCAGTGTGGAAAACAATACAGCACACAAAAAATGCACACAATGTAAAATAAACACTGATGACAACTAATGACAAAACACAAATGCTGTGCAAACATTACACTAGATGACCATGTACTGTATAGACCACTTTGCAAGATGCAGGTGCACTTCCGGTTTCAGTTTGTTTTTATTTATTTGTTAATTAGTTATTGAAACTTTACACATATAATTCAATCTTAAAGATGTTTACTTCACATTCTAAAGAATCTGTTGGTTGTATTTTGTTTAAAAGATTGTGTAGTGAAACAGGAAGTTCTTTTGGACCAGCATTGTTTATGTCATCCGAAGTGGTCTATAGAGAACAGGAAAATTTTAATTTCAACATTTGGCTGAAGCTTTTATTCAAAGCGCACTTCAAGTGTATTCAGTGTGTGTATTTCATCAGTACGTGCTATAGTTCTATAAGTGTGTTTTACTGACTGCGGCGCTGCGCATGCCGCCGATCGGCTTATTGCGTATGACATCAAAGTACCGCGAGAGCGATTCGAAAGCGCGCAGACAAATCTATGGCAGTTCTCAATTCCAAGAACCCAAAGAACGGACTTGTGTTCTTGTGGAGACCGGTCTTGCGAGGCAGCCTCGTTAGAACGAACTTGTCTGGACTTCTGAGACTTCAAGGGGATTCCGTACTCGTGCATTGATATCGAGAACACATCCGGGTACTGTCATGCGTTCATTGTTTCATGCGTTCACTTTCATTGTTCTTGAGTATTGGAACCGGACTTTGACGGTTATTGATGAAGTAGAGCGAGAACACGAGGCCACAAGACCGCATATTGAGAAACGGCCCACACTTGCTTTACAATAACAAAATGTATTCACGACTGCCCCCGAGCGGTGGAACAGGTGTATTTGCATACAGTCCAAAAGCCTTGTCCTGTTCGAACAGGCTGTCAGCAAATAATTGGTAACACCTGAATCAAAAGATTACAATATTAATACACGTGTTTACTTTCTAAAAACAACTAGCCCTTTTAAAGTAAGCTATAATTTTAAAGTCGTACTTTTAGTCATGAGTGCCATATAGCCTACATATTTATGAACTTTCAACATTCAATCTAAAACAAATAACGCAGGCCACAATAAAAAAATCACCTAACTTAAAAAGCAGCACCGAGTTTTAAAACGCCATAAAACAGCTGCTCAGATTTCCTCAAAACGAAACCACGCCAGAGGCGCTGGATGGCCTGTGTTCGCTTTTCCGAATCAAACTTGCGGTATATGTTTCTGTATGTGAATATAGTAGCGTATTTTGTGAACGGTTCAAAATTAACGTTACAGTTTCTCTCGTGTTATTTTTGCATGTTCTGTTGGCTCTCAAACCCCACCTTTATTTTCGATCATGCTGGAAGACAGTTGCGAAAACACGCCAGGCGAAAACACAGCCAGCTTCTGCGAGGCTCAGCAAAATGTACAACTTACCGAAGCCAGAAATACTCCTTTTCAAGCTACTCGTTTTTATTCATTAGTTTTCCCACATACGGAAACTATGTCCTTCCAAACACACCCAGCCTGAATCGTAAGTTACACGGGTCGGGGGAGGAGGGAGCGTTCAGTTTGCTTTCGTTTGACAAACACAATAGTAGAAACTTTCTGACATTGAATAGACTGCTAACAATGTTAGTTGCGCAAATAACCTGCAATTGTACGTAGACAGTTGACAAATTAGTATAAGTCCCATCCTTCAAAAAACACATTCTTTTGTTCACAAATTTAGCCATGCTCATCTAACTTGTGATTTATTTAATATGAACATACAGTTGTGCTCAAAAGTTTACACACCCCTTGCAGAATCTGGAAAAAGCTGAAACTTTTGGAAAAATAAGAGGATTTTTGAAAATTAAGGTTTATTTTTAATTTAGTCCTGCCCTGAGCAAGTTATTTCACTAAAAAATGTAAACATATAGTTCACACTAAAGAATAATAACAGAATTTCTAAAAATAGCCCAGGGCAAAAGTTTACAAGCCCCTGATTCTTAATACTGCATGATGTTACCTAAACAATCAATAATAAGCGGGTTTCCATCACTCTGGTTTTATTCGCATTTTGAAGTTTCGAATCAGAAACGAATGATGGAAACGGCAAATTTCGAATTAAAAACCCTTAATTCGCAAAAAAAATTAAGCTCGCTTGAGGTGGTTTATCTTTTTTGCGAAAAAAAAGGGTTAATGCGAATAATGGGAGATGGAAACGCATTTGCCGAATAAATTCCTCCAAAAAGTCACGTAACTGCACTGAGACGGCGTAACCTGACTAACCAGAGTACTGATCTTGTTACACAGGATCAGAAATGTTGTTATGGTTATTCTTAAATGCCTGAGCTAAGTCGTCAAAGTATTCTGTAATTGCCTCTTAGAACTGTCACGACTGTGTTTCCCAAACAGCAGGCATCCACAAAAGCACCGCATTTATTGTGTTTCGTAATCGTCTGCTTGCGCAAGTTTTATTATGAAAATTATTATATTCAGTGGCTTCTCTTACTTTTCTTACTGATATTTAGTAGCAGTTTATTAGGAAGTGACGGTTGACTAGTTGGATGGAAACTGTACTTATTCGAAAATGTTTTATGCGATATTCCTATTTTGCGCATAAAATAATCGCAACTTTGGATGGAAACCCGGCTATAGACAGTTTTTATGTTTAGTCATAGTTGTTTAAGGGTTTCTTGTTTGTCATGAGTCATTAGACTGTCCACTGATCTTCAAAACAATCACCCAGGTCCTCCACAATCTTTGCTTTTTCAGCATTTCTGGATATTTGACTCATGTCCAGCAGTAACTGTATGATGTTGAGATTCCTCTTTTTACATTGAGGACCATCAAGAGACTCATACACTCATCATTCTTTAGTGTGAACTTTATGTTACCATTTCTTTAGTGAAATAACTTGCTCAGGGCAGGACTAAATTAAAAATAATTTTCAAAAATCCTCTTATTTTTCCAAAAGTTTCAGCTTTTTCCAGATTCTGCAAGGGTGTGCAAACTTTTGAGCACAACTGTATGTATATCTTCATAAAAAACTAGACACTGACAACCACATTTAAAAACCATCTTTATTATAGAAGATACAAAATGAATACGAAATAGTAAATCAATTAAACTGTTTGTTAAACCCTATAAATGCCCAGTTTTCTGTCAACAAGCACACATGTATGTGCAAAATTATCCACATGAATATTGTACAGCGATGGCGATAACACCCACTGTCTCTTTTGTACCCCCTCAATCCAAAATCCATCGCTCCTGCTCCCATTATAAATACGAGCATGACTTTATATTCATTATTGAAACATTGCTAAAGTCCTGTGGAGAACGCACAGCAACTTTACATCACTAATCACCATCCGCATCACTCCTGTGGTTTACACTGCAACTTTATATCACGATCAGCATCAATTCTGTTTTGTTTGCAACTCTTGTGTGCAAAAGTTGCACAAGGTTGTCCATGTTTTGGCATCTTTGTGCTTCCAGCCATAAAGGCGAATGTGTATTCCTGTGTGTGTACAGGTATTTACAGTATGCAGACATGTACGTTTTTGAATATACATGCTTGAGTGGTAATGTTTGAAGTATTCTGTGTGGGCAGTGTATTTGAGTAAGTTTAATGGTCAAGCGTGCATAGCTATTTGCTTGCCTCCTCTAATACTGAGTGTGTCAGTTTGTTTCAAAATGCTAAATAAACCTTATGGCAAGTTGCAAGCTACATTTGTTTTTCTTCTGTGTTTTTGTGGTGCACGTGACAATATTTGCACTTCTCAGTGTGGCGACTGCATGTTTGCGGCCGGTGATTCGGAGCGCTCCAGCTTCACCGTTGTCTCCATGCTGATTGGTGAGGTAGAAGTGGGGAGAATGCCTTTGTTCTCCAGTGAGGAAGATGAAGGCAAAGACACCACAATATATTTCTGGAGAGGGCGTGAGCCTCCCACTGCTCCTGCGTTTCCAGACTCCAGTTTGACGAGTGACTGTAAAGATGTGGGGGTGCTGGGGACAGTACTTGTGACAGGTGATCCGGACTGGGAGGAACTGAGAGTGATCACCTAAAGGAAAACATTACATCTACAATTACAACAGATTACAGACTAGATTAGAGGTGTTTCTATAATATATCAATATAACCGTAAAATGTAAATTATGCACTGAAAAGAAATGGTTGAATGTAAAAACGAGTAAATGGTATAAATGATAAAAAATATGTTGAGCTATATACCAGAACACAACTATAAATGAATGAAGTCTACTCTGGCTTAAGCTCGAAACCTGCCATTGAAAAACTGTATTGCTGGATCTTGCAAGACAAATTGCTCGTGGTCCTCATGTTCGTCATTAGTAAGTGACGTTGGGTTCATTCCGTGTCAAATCAACCAAATTAGGAATATTTGCCAGGCTCAAATTATTTATTTTTTTACAGAAGCAAGACCAACATCTGGAGTGATGTTAAAAAAATATGAAATGCCACAGATGAATAGTAATTAAGTAATCAATTAATTTGTAAAGGGAGGTCAAAATGATCATTTTCACCCGAAATTTGGGTGAAATAATTTTAATTTTTACACAGAGATCGGGGTATATGTTAGTAAATCTGTTAATTTTAGCAATCCTTGATGCATTTTATGCCAATGGTGACAACTCAAAAATGAAAGGAGGGCATTTTTTGTGTTCTTTTTACAAAATTTGCATGCCTGTAACTCCATAATCGTTAGAGATACCTTAATGTCCTTTTAGATTCTTGTACTTGACCAACTTGTCTTTTGGGAACAAAATTTTTAAAGCCCTATAAGGTTCAGAGATATTTTGTAGGTGCGCTGTAGAGCCATTTTGTCACACTTCATTCTGAAACCCATATAAAATGTACATTTTTACCACCTCTGACATGTATGTAAACTTTTATGAATTTTCAAGCATGTTTAGGCTCTCAAGAACGTGATTCATTTTGAGGATTATAACAACCAGAGCAATTCCTCACATCATCAGTGCTCCGGTCATAATTAACAACATCCCTTTATCAAACTTTCCTTATAACTTATAATATAAGAAATATAGAATCTTATAAATAAACTATTAAGAGTAAGTTAATGTGCCTTACCCCGATCATTTTTAACAGTAACTCAGTGCCAAACGGACACTGAAATGGTTGTTTAGTGCAGTTGTTTTGATAAAAGGAAAAAATATATATTTCTAGTTTCTACATTATTTGTTCTTCAGACATTTCCTCTTTAAGGGCAATGAAGTGCCATATTTTTGACATTTAGTTTTTGATGATTGAAAATGTGTCCATTTTAACAGTTTACTCATGAAGCCACATTTAGATCCTCATATCTCTAGGACTGAGACATATAGGGCTTTAAATATCTAGTTCTTAAAAGACAAGTTGGTCACGTACAAGAATCTAAAAGGACATTAAGGTATCTCTAACAGTTCTGGAATTACAGGCATGCAAATTTAGTAAAAAGAACACAAAAAATGCCCTTTCTTCATTTTTGAGCTGTCACCATTGGCATAAAATGCATCAAGGATTGCTAAAATGAACAGATTTACTAACAGACATACCGATCTCTGTGTAAAAATAAAATTAGGATGCTGGCATATTTCTCATGTAATTTTTACCTCCTCAAATATGGCTCCAAATTTAAAGTGAAAATTAAAGTTTTTAACTCCCTCTACAAATTAATTGATTAGGTAATAACTATTCGTCAGTGGCATTTAATATTTTGGCTTTCATCACTACTGATGTTGCTCTTGCTTAAAACATTCGAGCAGGGGACCTCTGGTTGAGTTGACACGGAATGACCCATTGGATAACAATGTTTGCTACATGATAACATGTAAATGAAATGTAAATTTACAAAACCCTTTACCTGTTGTGTAGAGGCAGCACCTGCACTGGTTGCCATGACTATATATTTGGTGGCTGGGGGTGATGGCTGGGTGGGCGTTCCGGGCCGAGTAGACATGAGTGTGAGAGAACTGGGCACTTTAATGATGCTGGGTGTACGAGAACCGCTTGATGCCGTCAACCCGCTTTGGGACATTGACAGAGTTGGTCTGGGCTGCAGAGAGAGACAGTTTGCATTTGATTGAAATATTTTTCCTTTTAAATAAGATAAAAGAACAATCTACTTTTTATGCACATTTACTCACCTGTGTTATGGTAAGTGTAGTTCTGTTGACTGTTTGGGCCTGGAAGGCAGCCTGTGCACGAGCCTTCACCACGTGTGAACAGNCGAGTAAACTGTCCCTTTAAGAAAAATCGTATCCATTTTCACTTGTCATGAGGTACTCAGTAACCAAATATATATGTAAGGTTAAATCTGTATCAAAAATATAAACGTCTGCCAAAATATTTAAGCTCATACACAAACAAGGGTCAAAAATGAACTTTTCATGTCACACTTGCCAAAGGAGAGTGAACTGAGGACATTCTCATATTTCTTTTCAAAATGAGTGGCATTTTAATATCAAATTATTTGTTTGTGTTCAACTGAAGTCAGTCAGTCATATACATCTGGAATGTCATGAGTTTAAGGGAGAATTTTCATTTTGGGGTAAACTAGCTCTTTAAATGTAGATAACCTACTACTTTAATTTCACTCAAGTATTTTTGGCTACATATTTTATATGGTACCATTTTGATAACATTCAAATAAAAACTGCTGCTTGTCATCCATAAAAAAGATTTGGAACCATTGGAAGAATTGTTTACTGCACTCGTAATATTAAAACATTCCTGTCTTTCTACATTGCTGTTGCAATCTTACCAGCGATAAACCAGCAGAAGAGAAACAGCGACACCAGTGAATTCCAAGCAGTGCAGAGGCCGCTTAGAGGAGTTTGAGTACCATCTTCTGGCTCCTGAGTGCATGGCAGGCAGGACAACAGACCCAAGACTAGTGCAAACACACCTGACACCAGCAGATAAATGGGGATGTAGGGCTGCTTCGGACAGTCGTTGAGATAAACCCCACCTGTGAAGGATTACATAAATGATGTGCTTATTAACACAATTTTTAAAATAATAACAAAAATATAACAAAAAATAAATGACACATACCTATTGATACCTGAGCGATGGGCAAAACAACCACAAGGAGTTTGGAGATTACTGTGAGAAAATAATAAAAAGGCAGAGAAAATGAAACCAGATTTTTTCCAGTCTAATAAAAGTTGATATGTACTGAAGATTATGTCATAATTTACTCACTCTTAAGTTCTTTCAAACCTGTATAAATGTCTTTGTTCTGTAGAACACAAAAGAAGATATTTGGAAGAATGTGGGAAACAAAACAGTTCCAGGGCACCATTGACTACCATATTAGTTTTCTTTTCCTACTATGGTAGTCAATAGTGTCCCAGAACGTTTGGTTACAAACATTGTTCCAAATATCTTTCAGCAGAACAACAATATTTATAATACAGGTTTGGAACAACTTAAAGTGATAGTTCACCCAGAAATGAAAATTCTATCATCATCTACTCACCCTCTTGTCATTTCAAACATGTGTAACTTTCTTTCTTCCACAGAACACAAAAGAAGATACTTTTGAAGGAAGTTGGTAACCGAACAGCACTGGACCCCATTCACTTCTACTGTATACAAAACCAATGAGGTGAATGAGGTCCAGTAAACAGCATTTTTTAAAATATATTTTGTGTTCTGCGGAAGAAAGTCAGTTACACAGGTTTGAAATGACAAGAGGGTGATTTTTTTGGATGAACTGTTCCTTTAAGTTAATTTATTTAACATTATTTTTCTCCCAGCAGTCCACAGGCCTGCTGTGCAACACACTTACAACCCATTTTGTGGTTGCTAACCACAACCTAACCTATACATGAATAAGGATTGATTTTTATTTGGACATAACTGTGACATGGTTTTCTCAATAAGCCATAAAAGCATTTAAACCTTTGAAAGCTTCATTATTTTAAACTAATAAAGTTATGGAATGAAGCACCATGTCAACTCAATTACACTCACACACAGATACACGGTGCAATTGTACATACTAAGTACAGGTGTGCTGAGTTTGGGTGGTGTACGGATATTCTGCAGTAAGTTTCTGTCTTCCATTTTTTTTCTTTCACTTTGACCTAAGCAACAGAAAAGAAGGGAGAGCGTTACAATGAGTTTTTAACATCTTATAAATTGTGTAGCTCAATGCAGTCACAATGTAATATGTAATGCAATATATAGGAATACAAATGCAATTTTATGGCAACAAAAATAACCATTATGGTACAGGGCACACATTTTTACAAACTCTGAAACTCTACTAAAACAATACACAGACTAATATAAACATTATTATACATATAGTGACACATGAGGCACATACAGTACAACCGTTTGTGCAGACATACACAGTCCATACACACATTACCAGTGTGGAAAACAATACAGCACACAAAAAATGCACACAATGTAAAATAAACACTGATGACAACTAATGACAAAACACAAATGCTGTGCAAACATTACACTAGATGACCATGTACTGTATAGACCACTTTGCAAGATGCAGGTGCACTTCCGGTTTCAGTTTGTTTTTATTTATTTGTTAATTAGTTATTGAAACTTTACACATATAATTCAATCTTAAAGATGTTTACTTCACATTCTAAAGAATCTGTTGGTTGTATTTTGTTTAAAAGATTGTGTAGTGAAACAGGAAGTTCTTTTGGACCAGCATTGTTTATGTCATCCGAAGTGGTCTATAGAGAACAGGAAAATTTTAATTTCAACATTTGGCTGAAGCTTTTATTCAAAGCGCACTTCAAGTGTATTCAGTGTGTGTATTTCATCAGTACGTGCTATAGTTCTATAAGTGAGTTTCACTGACTGCGGCGCTGCGCATGCCGCCGATCGGCTTATTGCGTATGACATCAAAGTACCGCGAGAGCGATTCGAAAGCGCGCAGACAAATCTATGGCAGTTCTCAATTCCAAGAACCCAAAGAACGGACTTGTGTTCTTGTGGAGACCGGTCTTGCGAGGCAGCCTCGTTAGAACGAACTTGTCTGGACTTCTGAGACTTCAAGGGGATTCCGTACTCGTGCATTGATATCGAGAACACATCCGGGTACTGTCATGCGTTCATTGTTTCATGCGTTCACTTTCATTGTTCTTGAGTATTGGAACCGGACTTTGACGGTTATTGATGAAGTAGAGCGAGAACACGAGGCCACAAGACCGCATATTGAGAAACGGCCCACACTTGCTTTACAATAACAAAATGTATTCACGACTGCCCCCGAGCGGTGGAACAGGTGTATTTGCATACAGTCCAAAAGCCTTGTCCTGTTCGAACAGGCTGTCAGCAAATAATTGGTAACACCTGAATCAAAAGATTACAATATTAATACACGTGTTTACTTTCTAAAAACAACTAGCCCTTTTAAAGTAAGCTATAATTTTAAAGTCGTACTTTTAGTCATGAGTGCCATATAGCCTACATATTTATGAACTTTCAACATTCAATCTAAAACAAATAACGCAGGCCACAATAAAAAAATCACCTAACTTAAAAAGCAGCACCGAGTTTTAAAACGCCATAAAACAGCTGCTCAGATTTCCTCAAAACGAAACCACGCCAGAGGCGCTGGATGGCCTGTGTTCGCTTTTCCGAATCAAACTTGCGGTATATGTTTCTGTATGTGAATATAGTAGCGTATTTTGTGAACGGTTCAAAATTAACGTTACAGTTTCTCTCGTGTTATTTTTGCATGTTCTGTTGGCTCTCAAACCCCACCTTTATTTTCGATCATGCTGGAAGACAGTTGCGAAAACACAGCTAGCTTCTGCGAGGCTCAGCAAAATGTACAACTTACCGAAGCCAGAAATACTCCTTTTCAAGCTACTCGTTTTTATTCATTAGTTTTCCCACATACGGAAACTATGTCCTTCCAAACACACCCAGCCTGAATCGTAAGTTACACGGGTCGGGGGAGGAGGGAGCGTTCAGTTTGCTTTCGTTTGACAAACACAATAGTAGAAACTTTCTGACATTGAATAGACTGCTAACAATGTTAGTTGCGCAAATAACCTGCAATTGTACGTAGACAGTTGACAAATTAGTATAAGTCCCATCCTTCAAAAAACACATTCTTTTGTTCACAAATTTAGCCATGCTCATCTAACTTGTGATTTATTTAATATGAACATACAGTTGTGCTCAAAAGTTTACACACCCCTTGCAGAATCTGGAAAAAGCTGAAACTTTTGGAAAAATAAGAGGATTTTTGAAAATTAAGGTTTATTTTTAATTTAGTCCTGCCCTGAGCAAGTTATTTCACTAAAAAATGTAAACATATAGTTCACACTAAAGAATAATAACAGAATTTCTAAAAATAGCCCAGGGCAAAAGTTTACAAGCCCCTGATTCTTAATACTGCATGATGTTACCTAAACAATCAATAATAAGCGGGTTTCCATCACTCTGGTTTTATTCGCATTTTGAAGTTTCGAATCAGAAACGAATGATGGAAACGGCAAATTTCGAATTAAAAACCCTTAATTCGCAAAAAAAATTAAGCTCGCTTGAGGTGGTTTATCTTTTTTGCGAAAAAAAAGGGTTAATGCGAATAATGGGAGATGGAAACGCATTTGCCGAATAAATTCCTCCAAAAAGTCACGTAACTGCACTGAGACGGCGTAACCTGACTAACCAGAGTACTGATCTTGTTACACAGGATCAGAAATGTTGTTATGGTTATTCTTAAATGCCTGAGCTAAGTCGTCAAAGTATTCTGTAATTGCCTCTTAGAACTGTCACGACTGTGTTTCCCAAACAGCAGGCATCCACAAAAGCACCGCATTTATTGTGTTTCGTAATCGTCTGCTTGCGCAAGTTTTATTATGAAAATTATTATATTCAGTGGCTTCTCTTACTTTTCTTACTGATATTTAGTAGCAGTTTATTAGGAAGTGACGGTTGACTAGTTGGATGGAAACTGTACTTATTCGAAAATGTTTTATGCGATATTCCTATTTTGCGCATAAAATAATCGCAACTTTGGATGGAAACCCGGCTATAGACAGTTTTTATGTTTAGTCATAGTTGTTTAAGGGTTTCTTGTTTGTCATGAGTCATTAGACTGTCCACTGATCTTCAAAACAATCACCCAGGTCCTCCACAATCTTTGCTTTTTCAGCATTTCTGGATATTTGACTCATGTCCAGCAGTAACTGTATGATGTTGAGATTCCTCTTTTTACATTGAGGACCATCAAGAGACTCATACACTCATCATTCTTTAGTGTGAACTTTATGTTACCATTTCTTTAGTGAAATAACTTGCTCAGGGCAGGACTAAATTAAAAATAATTTTCAAAAATCCTCTTATTTTTCCAAAAGTTTCAGCTTTTTCCAGATTCTGCAAGGGTGTGCAAACTTTTGAGCACAACTGTATGTATATCTTCATAAAAAACTAGACACTGACAACCACATTTAAAAACCATCTTTATTATAGAAGATACAAAATGAATACGAAATAGTAAATCAATTAAACTGTTTGTTAAACCCTATAAATGCCCAGTTTTCTGTCAACAAGCACACATGTATGTGCAAAATTATCCACATGAATATTGTACAGCGATGGCGATAACACCCACTGTCTCTTTTGTACCCCCTCAATCCAAAATCCATCGCTCCTGCTCCCATTATAAATACGAGCATGACTTTATATTCATTATTGAAACATTGCTAAAGTCCTGTGGAGAACGCACAGCAACTTTACATCACTAATCACCATCCGCATCACTCCTGTGGTTTACACTGCAACTTTATATCACGATCAGCATCAATTCTGTTTTGTTTGCAACTCTTGTGTGCAAAAGTTGCACAAGGTTGTCCATGTTTTGGCATCTTTGTGCTTCCAGCCATAAAGGCGAATGTGTATTCCTGTGTGTGTACAGGTATTTACAGTATGCAGACATGTACGTTTTTGAATATACATGCTTGAGTGGTAATGTTTGAAGTATTCTGTGTGGGCAGTGTATTTGAGTAAGTTTAATGGTCAAGCGTGCATAGCTATTTGCTTGCCTCCTCTAATACTGAGTGTGTCAGTTTGTTTCAAAATGCTAAATAAACCTTATGGCAAGTTGCAAGCTACATTTGTTTTTCTTCTGTGTTTTTGTGGTGCACGTGACAATATTTGCACTTCTCAGTGTGGCGACTGCATGTTTGCGGCCGGTGATTCGGAGCGCTCCAGCTTCACCGTTGTCTCCATGCTGATTGGTGAGGTAGAAGTGGGGAGAATGCCTTTGTTCTCCAGTGAGGAAGATGAAGGCAAAGACACCACAATATATTTCTGGAGAGGGCGTGAGCCTCCCACTGCTCCTGCGTTTCCAGACTCCAGTTTGACGAGTGACTGTAAAGATGTGGGGGTGCTGGGGACAGTACTTGTGACAGGTGATCCGGACTGGGAGGAACTGAGAGTGATCACCTAAAGGAAAACATTACATCTACAATTACAACAGATTACAGACTAGATTAGAGGTGTTTCTATAATATATCAATATAACCGTAAAATGTAAATTATGCACTGAAAAGAAATGGTTGAATGTAAAAACGAGTAAATGGTATAAATGATAAAAAATATGTTGAGCTATATACCAGAACACAACTATAAATGAATGAAGTCTACTCTGGCTTAAGCTCGAAACCTGCCATTGAAAAACTGTATTGCTGGATCTTGCAAGACAAATTGCTCGTGGTCCTCATGTTCGTCATTAGTAAGTGACGTTGGGTTCATTCCGTGTCAAATCAACCAAATTAGGAATATTTGCCAGGCTCAAATTATTTATTTTTTTACAGAAGCAAGACCAACATCTGGAGTGATGTTAAAAAAATATGAAATGCCACAGATGAATAGTAATTAAGTAATCAATTAATTTGTAAAGGGAGGTCAAAATGATCATTTTCACCCGAAATTTGGGTGAAATAATTTTAATTTTTACACAGAGATCGGGGTATATGTTAGTAAATCTGTTAATTTTAGCAATCCTTGATGCATTTTATGCCAATGGTGACAACTCAAAAATGAAAGGAGGGCATTTTTTGTGTTCTTTTTACAAAATTTGCATGCCTGTAACTCCATAATCGTTAGAGATACCTTAATGTCCTTTTAGATTCTTGTACTTGACCAACTTGTCTTTTGGGAACAAAATTTTTAAAGCCCTATAAGGTTCAGAGATATTTTGTAGGTGCGCTGTAGAGCCATTTTGTCACACTTCATTCTGAAACCCATATAAAATGTACATTTTTACCACCTCTGACATGTATGTAAACTTTTATGAATTTTCAAGCATGTTTAGGCTCTCAAGAACGTGATTCATTTTGAGGATTATAACAACCAGAGCAATTCCTCACATCATCAGTGCTCCGGTCATAATTAACAACATCCCTTTATCAAACTTTCCTTATAACTTATAATATAAGAAATATAGAATCTTATAAATAAACTATTAAGAGTAAGTTAATGTGCCTTACCCCGATCATTTTTAACAGTAACTCAGTGCCAAACGGACACTGAAATGGTTGTTTAGTGCAGTTGTTTTGATAAAAGGAAAAAATATATATTTCTAGTTTCTACATTATTTGTTCTTCAGACATTTCCTCTTTAAGGGCAATGAAGTGCCATATTTTTGACATTTAGTTTTTGATGATTGAAAATGTGTCCATTTTAACAGTTTACTCATGAAGCCACATTTAGATCCTCATATCTCTAGGACTGAGACATATAGGGCTTTAAATATCTAGTTCTTAAAAGACAAGTTGGTCACGTACAAGAATCTAAAAGGACATTAAGGTATCTCTAACAGTTCTGGAATTACAGGCATGCAAATTTAGTAAAAAGAACACAAAAAATGCCCTTTCTTCATTTTTGAGCTGTCACCATTGGCATAAAATGCATCAAGGATTGCTAAAATGAACAGATTTACTAACAGACATACCGATCTCTGTGTAAAAATAAAATTAGGATGCTGGCATATTTCTCATGTAATTTTTACCTCCTCAAATATGGCTCCAAATTTAAAGTGAAAATTAAAGTTTTTAACTCCCTCTACAAATTAATTGATTAGGTAATAACTATTCGTCAGTGGCATTTAATATTTTGGCTTTCATCACTACTGATGTTGCTCTTGCTTAAAACATTCGAGCAGGGGACCTCTGGTTGAGTTGACACGGAATGACCCATTGGATAACAATGTTTGCTACATGATAACATGTAAATGAAATGTAAATTTACAAAACCCTTTACCTGTTGTGTAGAGGCAGCACCTGCACTGGTTGCCATGACTATATATTTGGTGGCTGGGGGTGATGGCTGGGTGGGCGTTCCGGGCCGAGTAGACATGAGTGTGAGAGAACTGGGCACTTTAATGATGCTGGGTGTACGAGAACCGCTTGATGCCGTCAACCCGCTTTGGGACATTGACAGAGTTGGTCTGGGCTGCAGAGAGAGACAGTTTGCATTTGATTGAAATATTTTTCCTTTTAAATAAGATAAAAGAACAATCTACTTTTTATGCACATTTACTCACCTGTGTTATGGTAAGTGTAGTTCTGTTGACTGTTTGGGCCTGGAAGGCAGCCTGTGCACGAGCCTTCACCACGTGTGAACAGAGCATGGGGCCCAGATAACCGTAATCTGCTTTGTATTGATCCACAACATCTGGGACCGGCCTAGTTTTGGCAATCACACTTGCGCAGTGTTTCTAAACACAAGTGAAGAGAGAGAATGCATGTCAGACATTTGTTTTTTGATAAAGCATAAGATTTACCAAAGCTCAACATGTTAACCTCTAGACCTTTAAATCTAGTTGCATAGATATTTGCCTGCCTTCACTAAAACAAAAGTGTGTGTCAGTTTTTCTCAAAGTGCTACTCAAACTAAGTTTTCATACTGAAATCAGAACCGACTGTGTGTTTCATTTTAAAACAAATGTATTGTGAGAGTTTCCAAAAAAGTGTGAGTGCTAAAAGCTTGTTTTGCAACCACAAAATGTTGTTTTCATAATCTTTCAGACCTTAATTCAAGAAGTATAAGCAGTGCATGTAAATGACTGATCCGTGTTACTCTGCTGTGCTTACCAGTAACAGACTCTGGACATGATCAGCTCCGATCTTATCGATGTTTGACATCACCGGGCCATCCATCACTGCTTTAATGCGAGCGCCCTCTACTGACAACCGTGGAATGATCAACGTCTTTATCACCTACATGAAAAGCAAAAGAAGTTTAGATGTTTTTTTCTCCATGCAACACTAACATAGTTGAACTACATGACTAAAATCACATGAAGGTGTGGGCCCTGCAATTCAGTGTTTACTTACTGACTGTCCGTGAGTTCTACGCTCCTCTGAATATTTCCCTTACAATCAATGAAGCTGTCTACATTGCACTATACATCTCTTATTTACACGTGACGCATTCTAGTTTTGTCTTACAGCCGTTACTGAAAGGCCTCATTTAAAAGCCGTTTACACAATGAAAACCAGTCTGTGATTGGTTTACTGCTGTCTAGCAAAACATGTCGTAACGGAAGTAGATTTAAACGAAATCGACACTTTATAGTAAATAACTGATGAGCAATTGTGGCAGTCGTAACTGATTTTGTATTTTTTTTATTGTGAAGCCCTACGTTAAACAGAATAGTACTTATAGTCAGCATCACGCAATAAAGGAGGCTGAAGTATGTGAGAAAGTGGCTGTGGAATTTCAGAAACTCACGTCATGTCCAAGCTCAGCAAGTCCGGCAATGCAGCCGTACCGAGTTGTCCATTGAGTCTTATCATCCAACAAAGACTAAAAGAGAGAAAGAATTATTAAGGATGTAGGGACTCAACCTGACATGGCAATACTTGGCCAACTCTGAAAACTTTAGACACAGGCTAAGATAATAATCTCTACTTAGAAAAACAAACGTAACATAAAAATACAAGTTGCTATATTCAAATGATTCTAACTGTGTTCCTTCAGTTTGTGTTATTTATCTATGAGAACCACCCCCACTATTTTTTTAATTGTTCAACAAAGCACCAACAACTGTATAAACCTTAAAACATTGGATAATTAATAGAATAGAATAATTACATAATCATGCTTCAGACAAGTTTAATCTTTGACACACAGATACCTTGGTGAAAGTCTTTGTGATACGTGACTGGATGTTGTTGGTGGTCGTGCTGAACGTCTTGCAGCTCTGAGCCATCAGTCTTGCAGCAAAGTCTCTGAGAGCCCAGTGATTGTCCACATCAGGCCTCAAACAAAGCTGTTTGCTCACTATACATGTCACCACTGCAGGGATCAACTCATGGAGCTGGTGGAAGCAGAAAGAGGCTTTGCTATGAAACATGTTAATAGATTTCAACTAGATGTCTTAAAGGTCCACCATTAGGGTCTTATACATAACACAGGTTAGTAGGAGGGTAGAAAATGGTCCTCGTAAAACTCATTATATGACATGATCATTTTAAAACATACAAGCTTATATAATGAATGTGTTATAATATGTAATGTGTGAAGTACTTACATATTTCTCTAAATATAGAGTTGGGTTATCCATTAATGCCTTTACCATCCTCATCAAATATATCAGCAGAGCTAGATTATTCTGAACCACATTAACACGCACCTGATAGAGAGATATGATATGTGTCACATCAAGAGTGTATAAACCAACACTTACAATTACACAACTAAGGCCTCTGCCTGTGTGTCACAAATCAAAAATAAGTAAAGATGCAAAATTTGAGTTGATTTCTGATCAAATTTATTACCACCGTCATATCGACTACAACACAAAAAAGGCAGCTATAACAAACCAATATAGTTGGTTAATAATTTCCCTCTATAAAGGCGCTGGCTTTTGGAAGCATTGGAATGAAAGCTTGTATGATTAATAGTGTCTGTTGCATGTAATTGTTTGTCTGTCTCTTGTACTTTTTTTGATATGGACCTAAGGTTCTGAAATAAAGTATGAACTGAATTAAATATATATACTGAAGCAAGAAGTGAAATTATTTTCTGTGGTAACAGACAGCACACCTTAATTGTTGAGGACAGAGCTTACCTTACATTTTTAGGCAACCTGTGTATCTCTGTTTAAATGATTTAATAAACCAAGAAAATACTCACGCCTTCAGAAATGAAGGTACTGAACCTTGGGAGCATCTGATAGAGTCCTGGGTCTGTGGCTATACTCTGAAGCGCCTCCTGGTGGAACATACACAAACATACATACGTGACACATACACACACATAAGTGCAATAACTCATTCCTGATGTTAAGGTGTTGCAACAGAAATATGAGGAACAGCGTTTTGATTTGTCAACATTTCTGTACCATGTGGCTTTTTACTTAAATACAAGCATGACTATGATGTGTCAGTGAACAAAAAGGCATACACCGTTTAACATAAACATACCTCAGATGAACAACTTAATAATTAAGTTGTAATGAGGACAAATATATTTCCCCCATATAAGATAAAACTGAACATTAATTGTGGATGTGTTTTGTAAACACATACCGCTCTTTTAGCTTCACAGGAGCCCACACAGGCTTCAGTGATCTCTTTATAGTACAGCTGCTGCTCCACTGACAGCTCGTGTGTGCTGCGTGGCTTCATCCGGACCTTCTCCTTTCCTGAAACCCGAAGACAGAAATGTGAGAAAAGTGAAAATAAAAAATGCACTTCATTTTAAATAGTTTAATTTACTGACCTTTGACTTCTGCTGCGGTTGCACCCTGACCCTTGGCCTGTATGGAACCTTCCTCTTCTTGTCCGGGTTTGACAGCTTTAAGAGGCTCTGTGGACTCTGCCTTTTGTTGCTCTTTAGGAGCTGAGAGAGATGAAAGAGATGATATACTAAATACTGGCTAAAAATGTTTTAATGTTGAAACAGTAAGTAGTGATCCATTTTATACTATTTTGCTTCTTTAATTCAGCAAGTGGATCCAGGTTTAACCATTTTTGTTTAAAAAAGTCTGAAGTATTAACTATCTAATAAAATGACGACTCAAAAAAAAACTTCATATATCACACATACAGACTATTTTCAGTACTACAAAAATATTAGTATGCAATTCCAAAGTTTTGTTTCTCCCTTTTGGCCAAAAATAGAGAAAGATGTCGTGAGCAAGTTGACAAGAAAGGTTTCTTACCAGGGGGTGGGTTCTCTGGTATTGCTGGCTGGACACCGTCAATACTTAACCAGTGAGCTGAAAAATCGAATGAAATACTATTTTTGCTACTAAACATTAAATGCTATTTTAAATACTAAAACAAATTTAAATGGTATTTGAGATCAAAACTTATTAAATACCTTTGAGTGACACATCAAGAGGGACTCGTGGGAGCGGGGTGTTGATGATGTCACTGAGATCCACTTCTTTTTCCTCATAGAAGTATAATTCTCTGCCGCCTCCACTCGCAAAGCGAAACGGGATGAATTCTTGAGACTGGAAGCCATACAGCGGCTAAAAGAGATGCATACGATTAAAAATACATATAGGCGTTTGTAAGGGTAACTGCATGTAGGAGAAACAAGAGTATAGAAAACACTTCTCACCTCTACATTTTTTAGTTTAAGTGCATTGTCAATGTCACTAGTAGTAAGTTTGCGTCTTTTGCCATGGTGCATAAACTTCATCGCATCCTGTGGGAGATATTATATCAACACACAAACAAGACCATCAGCTTTTGTGCGATCTCTATCATTATGAAAGCACGATTAAAAGGATCAATTGATGTAAAATGTATTACGTAATGACCTGATTGTTTGATCTTACTGCAATTATCATTGCATAATTATCACACAAATATTCTAAATAAAGCGTATTGTCTAAATTGTATTTTCAATATACTATTTTTAAATGTATAATACAATAATTACATGATATTTTTATGCTATATCACAACTCAAATGAACCAGAGATATTTAGATATTTAAAATTGTATTTAATAATCTTAAATGTATTTTTTGTAACAATTTTACTATTTTTACAATTTTCTAAATGTTTGTTTACAGGGTCCTGTATTGTTTAAACATTTTTATTTTTCGATTGTAACATGAATAAATTCCTAGTAGGTATAACATAACACACATTTTTAGGTGCAAACATAAATACCTGTGTAATCTCTTTGATCCTGTAGCTGACCTCCTCACTGAGGGCCAGGCAGCTGTCCTCCTGCAGAGAGCCCACACCCACTGACTCTGCCATGGCCTTCATGGATTCAGTGGGCAAGATCACCGAACACAGTTTCTGCCTGCGCTCCTCTGCCATGTTTCACACTGCGGAACATATATTTACATTTCATGTAACTGTCATCAATACATGTGCAAAGCAAGCTGAAAGCCACAGCAGTTGAAACGAGACCTTGCTTTTTACATATGATCACAATGTATGCTATATGTTTACAGAAACTAGAATTGAACTTTTATTGTCCTTTGTAGCAATCAATGCCAATACAGATCTACAGGGAAGAATGACAGGTTAATTAAATGCCAATAAATTACATATAATTCTAATTTATACATAAGAAATGAGACCAAAATGATAACAGGTTGAAAACAGAAAGAAAGTATTGTTAAAATTGTTAATAAATGTTTATTAGCAGAATGCACAAATATCAGCAAATATCACAAATGTATTGGCCTGGCATATATACTTGGTTATCACTAGACCTATAGAACAATGTAAAATCTTTTATTTTACTATAATATTTGAATACAATACAAGAAGAGATGTGATGTGATAAAGTCTTGATCGAGGTTAATTATAGTTGCAGGAGTTTTTAAATCATAAAGATTGACTTTTTGATGATCATAACAAAACAAAACATACCTATTTATAACCGTGTTTAAACAGTAGTTTCTAGTTTTTGTTTTGTGTTATGAATAAAGAAGACAAAATCACTATTTGGGTCCCTAAAGATATATTTAGTTCCAAATCACATTTCCAATTAAAATCCGCTACGCGTTCATTCAAAATAGTTGCAGCCTTCTCCTCCTCCGTACTGCATCAAGTAGCATCAAGACTTCATTCAGTGCCTCTCTCACTCTAAAGATCTGTCAGATTTAATTTCGCTCCAAAACACAATCCCACAAAAGTGGAAGTGTTTATTTATCTGAACTGAACTGACCTGGCGGATTTCAAAGCACACATTTGAGCACAAATAACACACTTAATGCGGAAACCAAACACTTAATTCTTAAATATTACGCTGTTTAAAAGTTATACACACACACATGCAAGTGTCTTAAAATGAATTTAACTGATTATTTCAATACAAAGAGACTCTTTTCGTAGATGTTGTCCTGCAATAAAATAAGGGGGGAAAAGCAGAAGAAATGAACTGCAGGGCTCTTACCTTTAAAAGAGTATCCCAGGATAATAGAACGATTAAAACAAATAAAAACGAACGAATCCTGTATTTATCGCTACTCACTTTGTATTTGCACAGCTATTTGTTTATGTAACCACTGTACTTGTTATTTTATTTATACTTGATATGTGTTGTCTAGCTCCGAACCATTTTTCCGAAAATCCGCCATTTTGAATTTGATGAACGGTCCTGAGTGTATCAAGAGAACATCGAAACATAAAAACATAAGCAAATGCTAAATATACTTGTTTGTCCACGATGTCACTTCATATCACCTATATACAAATCTTCAATCATCTTAACGTCAAACAAATCAATATTATGAGACAAATCATAAAGTTTATGAGGTTTAATTATTATGCCTCTTTAATGACACGATCGATTGCTTCGTCATCCATTAGTCAGCCTGCTAAAGGTTCCCGCTGTACGCAAACACGAGCTTTGCAACTAATCGTGCTCACTTTTATGACACATACTTGATCAAATAGCAATATTTTATTTGGCAAACGTTAATCTTCATGTGAATATTACATTTTATTATGACTTATATAGGAGAAAGGTAATTGAAAGACGATAATCATATTTTTATACAATAAATGATAACGAAATTTTCACAAATGTAAAAATGAGAAATGCCGGCTTAACAGGAAAACGCAAACCAGCCATCTCAGTGAGTGGATAAAAAGAGCGTGTTCCGTATGAACGTTAGACTATATTAAGGCTTTAGCCTTTATGGCCAGCTCTAGGTGTACACTTAAAAAACGGGAAACGTGCACAGAAGATAAAGAGCGGATAAAACGAAACTGTAAGTCATTGTTATTCGTTTAAATAAGTAAATACACGTTCGCCCCAAGAATCAGCGTGGTACGACTTGATGCGGTATTGCGCAAGATGATCTGCATATGACACCCAAGTACCGTGAGAGAATTGAAACCACAAGTTTTGACTCATTGTCGCGGTACCGTGATGTCATACGCAGATCGGTCAGTGCAGCTGCGCGTGAAGTCGAACACGTCTTCAGCCTTATTTAACAAGCGGGAGGGACTTTAATTATCCAACTCAACGACCAATTAGTAATTATATCACTCCCTGAATATATGCTTAATTGTTCATTTAAAGGATCGGAAGTGGACTGGGGCTCGCTTAGTTGATGCGGGGTTTTATCTTGCAGATTTGGCTCTTTTAAGTTTACCGAGGATGATGACAGAAAGTTTGATATTGCATCTCCTACTCCTGACTTTAACAGTAAAGTTTAGTGATGTGAGGTACTCTCCGCGGAGCTCTGAGCCCCGTATACACTATCCATCCAGTCAGTCGCAGATGAGCGAACATTTACCGTTAAGGAAACCCTCAAACCAAGTTAAAGATTCACTGGGGAGACACATTACGCGTGTTAAAACTGTAACCGTTACTTGCCACGAGCATTATATGGAAATTGCTATTAAAGCGGATCTTTTTCATGTTGGTCTACCCGTGGATGCTGCCGAGCTGCGGCTGGGCCTCGACACTCAAACCATACCTGCGTGCAAAGTGAGGGCGTTCTCGAATGACACGTACATTATAGCTGCTGAACTCACTGACTGTGGCACTCAACACTGGGTATGAGCATCCTTTCCTTGATTGCTTTCTAATGATGCCGCATTTCATTTATTCCGAACCTAAGACCTTAAATTTAGGCACCTTGCTACTTCTGTTCAGATTACAGACGACTCCCTTATTTACACCAACTTCCTCATCTTCTCTCCACAACTATCTCCAGACGGGGTGATTCGTCTGGAGGAGTCTGTGGTTCCGATTGAATGCTATTATAGCAGGTAGTAGGATAATCCACTTGCTTAATCCCATAAATATTGGTTCATTTTGTCAGTGTTTAAATCCAGGGTTTTTTAACAAGGCTCTGATACCATCAATAAACCATAGTCCTTTGGCTAATTCTTTTGGTAACCCCATATAACATGTTAGTATTTGTTGGTGTCTTGTCTCTCAGGAAGTTTGACGTAACCAGTAACACCATCAGACCAACGTGGATTCCCTACGGCTCAACACAATCTGCAGTGGAAGACTTGCAGTTTTCATTAAAACTAATGACAAGTATGTGTAATGAATTAAACTACTCGCGTTACTGTAATTAAGAGTATTTTTTGAATACTTTTGAGTATATTTGTACTTCGTTACAAATTTAGCTAATACTTCTACTTCGCTACTTTCAATATCGCACTCATTACGGAGTGGTACAATTTAATTAATATTCAAACCTTTGACAGGCATTTTAGTAGATTTTGAAAACCAATAGATTTTGGACTGAATAGATTTGTAGAGTTGATACTCACGACAGCAACATTGTACTTAATGAAAATGACAGAGAAACACTGGATTGTTGTTCATTAACTGCCCTCGTGCCATGATATTGTTGCTATTTCTAACTCGCCTCGGTCTAGATGGCATGTTGAAGATGTTCCTTTTCTCTTGTGCAGCTGATTGGCACAATGAACGGGCATCTTCTGTGTATTTCCTGGGTGACATCATAAACATGGAGGCTTCTGTTCGGCAATATCATCACACTAACCTCCATGTATATTTTGAGAGCTGTGTTGCTACAGTGACTCCTGATGTTAACTCTGTTCCAAGATACACATTTATTGAAAACCATGGGTAAGTGCATTCATTCGAGTATCTTCAAGCTGCATTTTTAGTAATTAAAAGGATGTTTTGTGTCTTGGCAGAAGGCGTTAAATTGTTTTTTAAATTTGATTTCATTTACTTTTATCTTCTGGCTTCTGAATATGTTTTTAAATGCTAGTATGTTAGTGGCAGTAAGTATGAACCTTTGGCATGCGAGTTGAATCCTATGGCTTGGTGAGGGACAGTGTGTGTGTCTATTACTTGGTGTTTGGCATTCTTGTTTTGTTCTGAGAAAAAAAATGCAGTTTGTGCTTCTTGTAGGTAAACAAAAGAGAATGCGTTCTAATTTATTGATTTTGCTATTGGTAGTCCCTTTCCCAAACCCCTAGACTCATTTACAAACACTTCTCCCCCTTAGGTGTCTTACGGATGGACAGCTAACAGGCTCAAAATCTCGCTTCCTGCCCAGAATTCGGAATGACAAACTTCAACTCCAGCTCGATGCCTTCAAGTTCCACAAAGAGGAGAGGCCAGAGGTGTATATAGTGTCTAGGGTCTGATTGAGGGTTTGTAATTGATACTTTAGGTTAATGTTGGAGTAGGAATCATTTGCTGTACCAAAATAGATTTCTGATGTTACTCACATACTTCACTTTGTCATGCAGATATACATCACTTGTACTCTTCAAGCTTACCCTGTTATGGATGCAGTTAATCCCACTTATAAAGCATGTTCCTTCATCGACGGAAGGTGACTTGCAGCTGTTCTTTAGTAATTGTATATTACGGGTTCCCACAGCAGATTTATTAATTTCCAGATGTCTTAAAACCATTATAAAAGTGATGGGGAGTGCAGTCTCAAAACTAACTTTATATTGCGTATTATAGATGACTGGGAAAATTATGGAAATTTATTGGTCAAACGTTGTGGGAACTTGGATAGTTATGTACTTACAAACTGTAGCGTCTACAGCTTTCTTCTGGGAACACACTTTTTTATTTTTATTTTACAAGCTGGAAGTCTGCAGATGGAGGTGATTGGGCTTGTTACAGCTGCCAAAGACGGAAGGAGTTTGCTCCATCTTTCCGCTCTACACAGGAACAATCTGGGCCCCCTTCTGATCCCACACCAGACCAGGCCTCATCTGCCCAAAGGCTCATGAAATTCCAACCCAGAATACAAGCAGGTTCCGCAGATTCTGTTAAATCCGTGCAAACATCAAGAGAGGCTGCTCCTTCCTGGACAAGTATAATTATCCCTCAGGAGGAAGAGAGTGAATCAGTGGGTAAGCAGTGCTGGTAATTGTCTAGGGGTACTGGCAGTGTTTTCTGTTTTTATTACCATTTACGGTTTTAAATCTTTAGAGCGGAGATGTTATCCGTGCTATCATTACAATTACAATGCAAATCTGACTGTTTTGATAACTGTGCCTATAGGATGGGAACAGGAAAAAACTCTGGGTCCACTGGCCATATTTCCAAAGAAAACCAAAATGGGATTTTTGCCTCCCCCTCGAGTGAAGGAGGGAGTCCCTCCCTTGCCTTCTCTCCAAGACAAGACACCAATGCCTCATAACATTATATGGACAAATGGTGTCACAGCAGAGATGGGTTTGTATATGAAATGTGCTACAGTTTCCTTTTGTGTTTTAAAACTCTTCTTTTTGGCACCAAGGTTGCATGTGTGAGGAAAAACTAGTTGCCTAAACTAAGATCATTTCAACCAGACTCTGAAGGGAATGTTACTCATCCCCCCTCTTTGGAACCCACTGAAAAACCGGAGAAGGAAAAGGATGACAATGACTACAACGATGAGGATGAGGATAAAGATGATTATGGTGATGCAAGCAATGCTGCAGATAACTACTCTGAAGAAGAGAAAAATGCTGGAGAAGATGGTAGAGGCCTGTGGAAAACTAAAGACCTACCAGAAGGTAAGATTATAATGTTTATAAGTTGATTTAAGGGGGAAGAAGTTATGACACAGCACATCTCCTGTTTGCGATGCATGTGTTTCCATGAGCTGCTTTTGTCTTTCAGATTTTGAAGGGATGTTTACAACTCGTGCCCCGGCCATGCTCAATGATAGACGCTTTGAAGTGCATGCACTGGGCATAAACCCTTTACCACTGGATGATGTGGAGCCAGCTGATGCTTATCACCTTTCTAAGGACTCCTGAACTCCTTTAATCTAAAGGCTGTAGATACTGCTAGATATTACATTTGATCGAACTGTGGTGGAGTAAAACCATGCTCAAGACAATCATGAGATGTAATACATTTTCACCATTTTGATCTAGTTTCAGAAATAAATTACGGTTTAATTTATTTTGCTTCTGCCTCATTTACGCAACTGCATTTTCATCGTTAACAGAGAGGGGAAACATGAGCTTTTACAGTAGGCTTGTTTGAGATTGCCAAATTCTGCGCAGAATCGGTCAGCGCAAGGTGCATGCCGGTTAGAAATGTGTTGGAGTTACGTCCGCCTTGCTCTGATGTCATGCTCACGTGTGCCAAAACCTCGTGACTGCGATGCAGCCTGGCCGAAATCCGCAGGCGAGTGCAGTTGTTTCCCACCGACTGCGTTGAAAAAGGCGTGATGGGGAAACTACTTCCTGATGACACATCTTAAATGCTCATTGGGCGAGAATGTCAGCTGATATCTTTTTTCTTAAGCAAAGTGTATAGATACGAAGAGGCGAAACTCAATAGAACGTTCTATTACAACGGCAATGCCCTACGATTTCCGCCATTTTGGTCGTGATGGCAATATCAGCTGCTTTGTTAAAAAAAATGCATTATAGCTGAAATTCAACGTAACTGATAATCCATGATGACAAAAGGCTTAGCTCTGTAGAAACCATGTCAGTTATAAACAGGGCTGTACGTTAACTTGTTTGTTTTGCACATCGATCGCACCGGTGCTACAGAGGTTTAAAGTTTCGTAGCGCAGGACAAAGTTGTAGCACAAGTATAAAAAGTGCGGTGTTTTGCTATACAATAGTAAATGCATTTGTTTATAAAAAACTGCAGTATACTATAGTAATCATAATATAATAATTTCACTATAGTGAAATTGGGTACTATAGTATTCAGTATTTTTAACCCTACTAAATATTAAATATATTATAATTAATATTTATATATTATAAGTATACTACAGTGTCTATTACAGTTTGTGAGTTTACTAAAAGTAAATTTTTCATTCCAATTAGCCAGACTTTTATTTTGGCGGGTCATCGTGAAGACGCTTCAGTGTGTGTTTGAGGCAGCTTCACTCAAACAGTTGGTGCGTTCTAAACGTGATATATCCCCCCCGAAGTGCTCTACGGGAAGGGAACACCACACAAAACATAGCTCCAAATAAAGAAAAAATTGTTGTCATTTGAAACTGACAAATAAGAACTTGCATTTGCAATTTCCCTCTACAGTTTACACATGACGAGCTTTACTCTTAGAAGGGAGTAGGGCATAGGGATGGTCACTTCTGAATGGAACGCAGGGAGTGAAACATTTATGAAATAAACTCTGAACAACTCGTGTCTATGTCCTCGGATATTGATATACAGACAAATCCATGAGTGTCGCGCTTGTAACATGTTAAACTGTGTATGACGAGGTGGAAACTTCAAGCTCTGTAAAATCTCGCCACTCCTGCCGTCAGAAAAGGTTGGGAAAAATTCATTACAATGGTTCTAAATTGTCAGCTGAATCTGGAGAGAAATCACAGACAGACTTCAAGCTTCCTTTAAACATAGTGCAGTTGCAACAGGAGGATACAAGCCTTGTCCCTCTATGGAAAGGGGAAATGCAAGAGGGGGATTAGAATCCTAACTATGAGGGTGAGTTCACTGAAGAGATACTTTGTTCGAAAAGGGATGCTTTACCGTCATCGGGGCTTGGAGACACAGCTGGTGGTACCCCAGTGTGTCTGTGAAGTGATTCTTGTTCTGGGTCATTCGATTCCTTGGGCTGGACACCTGGGGAAACGTAAAACAATCGACAGGATAAGGAGATACTTCTTTTGGCCTGGATTGACAACAGAGGTAACCCAATTCTGTAAAAGTTGTCCACAATGTCAAAAAGTCTCTATGCAGGGTCCGCGCCGAGTGCCTCTTCAACCGCTTCCCTTGATAAGTACGCCATTTGAAAGATTAGGAATGGACATTGTCAGGCCGGTTGAGACAAGTTGTACAGGTAACCGATTCATGCTTGTTGTGACTGACTATGGTATCCGGAGGTGTTTCCCCTGAAATCCATACAAGCCAAATATGTAGCAACCTGTCTAGTACAGTTGTTTTCCAGGGTCCGATTTCCTCGAGAGGTCTTGACGGATCAAGGAACTAATTTCATGTCTAACCTCTTGAAACAGGTGTACAAACTACTGGACATTACTAGTCTACGAACCACTCCCTACCATCCTCAAACAGATGGATTGACCGAACGATTCAACCAGACACTTAATCAAATGCTAAGGAAGTTTGTTAATGACTCTGGTAAGGATTGGGACCAATGGATCCCCTACCTGTTGTTTGCTTACAGAGAGGTGCCACAATCCTCTACAGGATTTTCTCCCTTTGAACTGTTATACGGACGACAGGTGAGAGGCCCACTTGCTCTCTTGCACGATGTTTGGGAAGCAACCCAAAAGGAATCAGAATCAGTTAATATTGTGTCTTATGTGATCCAGATGCGAGATCGTCTGGAGAAGATGACCGTACTGGCTCGATCTCGCATGGCAGAGGCCCAAGCTTGACAAAAGACTTGGTATGATCGATCTGTTCGTGAGCGCTGCTTTGAACCTGGCCAGAAAGTGTTGGTAATATTACCCAGTCAGGACAGTAAACTATTGGCAAAATGGCAAGGTCCCTATGAGGTAAAGAAGAAACTAGGTCCTACTACCTATGAAATCAGTGCGCCAGGCCAGAACAGACAGACCCGAGTCTTGCATATTAACCTCCTTAAACCGTGGACGGATCGCGGCAATAATCCAACATCTGTATTAATGATTCAGAAAGTGGAGGAGGAAGAGGATATGGATGATCAATACTTGCCTCAACCTGCCTTAGGAAAGTGGATTTAAGTCACTTGACCCCACAATGTCAACAGGAGGTGAGAGACCTTTGTGTACCTGAGGTGTTTTCTGAGTATCCAGGACGAGCTACCCTGGTCGAACGTGATATAGTGCTGAAACCCGAAGCAGGAGTATGACA
This sequence comes from Triplophysa rosa, assembly GCF_024868665.1. Classification (NCBI taxonomy): domain Eukaryota; kingdom Metazoa; phylum Chordata; class Actinopteri; order Cypriniformes; family Nemacheilidae; genus Triplophysa; species Triplophysa rosa. The sequence goes on from NC_079891.1 coordinate 8,262,587, forward strand.
GATGAGTTACCGAATTCCTGAATGTCTTCAAGAGGCTATGAAGCAGGAAGTAGACCTGATGTTGGGGCTGGGGATTATAGAGCCATCGAAAAGCGAGTGGTGTCACCCTATAGTCCTTGTACTGAAAAAGGATGGTACGATCAGATTTTGTATCGACTTTCGTTACCTGAACTCTGTGACCAAATTTGATGCTTATCCAACGCCACGCATAACTGACCTAACTGATCGTCTAGGTAGTTCCAAATTTCTGACCACGCTGGACCTTTCAAAGGGTTACTGGCAAATTCTATTAACCTGCCAGTCCAGAGAACTGACTGCATTCAAGACCCCATGGGGACTATATCAGTTTCGGTTTCTTCCCTTTGGTTTACACGGAGCACCAGCAAGTTTCCAGAGACTAATGGACCAAGTATTGCGAGGGTTAACATTTACAGCTGCTTACTTGGATGATATTGTGATCTTCAGTGACACATGGGAGCAACATCTGCAACATATCCAGGAGGTTTTGCGACTGCTACAAAATGCTGGTTTAACTGTTAATCCCCAGAAGTGTGCAATTGCAAAGAGACAGACCCAGTATCTGGGATTTGTTGTTGGAGGCGGAGTCATAAAGCCTCAAGTGGGAAAGGTCCAGGCTATTCAAGCATGCCCTCATCCACGGACTCGCAAGGAGCTACGATCGTTCCTGGGCATGGCTGGATTCTACCACAAGTTTATCCCTAACTTCTCCAGTAGAGCTGCAGTGTTAACGGATATGGTGGGTTCAAAAAGTCCTAACCAACTACGACGGACAAAAGAAGATGAAGCTGGATTACAAGATCTCCAGACTGCATTAAGTAAGGACTCTTTATTACACAATCCAAATTTTAATTAACTGTTTGTTCTTCAGACTGATGCTTCGGATAGAGGTCTAGGAGCAGTCTTGTTGCAGGTTCCCACAGATGCTCGGTGACCCATTGCTTTTCTCAGTCGAAAACTCTTCCCTAGAGAGGTCCGCTATCCCATTGTGGTAAAGAAATGTTTGGCGGTAAAGTGGGCACTAGACTCTGTGAAATATTACCTGCTAGGAAGGGAGTTCCTACTTGAAACTGATCATAAAGCTCTGCAGTGGCTTCAAAGGATGAAGGACACCAACAGCCGAATAACGCGCTGGTACCTGGCCATGCAGCCTTACCGTTTCTCTATACAACATGTTCCGGGCAAGGAGAATCTCACTGCAGATTATCTGTCCCAGCGTACCGAGGACATTTCGGAAGGGGGAGTATGTGATTGCCCGTCATTGTGCCACACATTTGTGAACGGTAAATGTGCTTCACAATCTTATTCGCTCACACTTGTTATACACATTTACTTTCTTTAAAGAAGACTCATACACAGTTTATTTAATTTCATAGTTTATTGAAAATCAGTATGCTTACTAATTGGGTGCACACAATTTAGTTCGCTTTGATATGTTTCTTTTGAGTTTAAGTTACCGTATTGTGGAGCAGCAGAGATGGGGTCCAGCACTTCCTGAGCGGTCCGTCCATGTAAAGGGACTGGCGTGCCACCGAACCCGCATATTAGTTACACTTGACACAACTAACTGGCTAATTGATAGTGGGAGGGTCCAGGGAGAAATATTTGATGCTGGGACTTCTAAATTCTTTTGCTGACTCCTTATTTTCATAATACTTATTTATTATAGTATTTATATAGCTTAGTAGTTTAAATTGATCTTTTTGTGATAGTTGGGTTAAATGTCTTGTTTAGTTTGTTAATGGTTTCCCCCATGTGTGTTTAGCTGGACTAGTCCATATGTATAAATTTGCCTCTTTGTTTGATGAAGGAAGGTCAGCTTTCTGTAGATTCTCAGTTTATTTTGTTGACCTCGTTTTCTTAAGTTAAACCCTATGTTTTGGTTTCTTGTTTACTTTTGTAAAATGTTAATTTGATTATTTTTCAAAAAAAAAAAAAACTTTTCTTGGGAACATTTTGCTATGCCCTTATTTTTGACTGCTTGGCCCATGACACTCCACCAAGTACAATGTTATGTTTTGCTCGGGGATCAAATACTTATTTCACTGACTGAAATGCAAATCAATTCATAACCGTTATATAACATTTTTTCCCTGATTTTTTTTTAATATTCTGTCTCTATCAGTTAAAATAAACCTACCATAAAAATTATAGACCCTTCATTTCTTTGTAAGCATGCAAACTTACAAAATCAGCAGGGGATCAAATACTTATTTCCCTCACTGTATGTTCTAATCGCGGTGAATTAAGGTGGTCAGGGGCCCCTAGGCTGCTCTTTGGGTGAGGTCCCCTTAGGTGGCTTTCAACTGGCTTTCACGCTTGCAGTTTAGTTTGGAACGGAGCACGGTTTGCATGAAAAATCGCGAATGTAAAAGCTGTTACACGAACTCATGTGCGCACCAGGGTACCGAACCCTGCGCATGCACTTTAGCCGATTATAATGTATTTACTTCAATAAAACACATGTAAGAGATGATAGCGTTGTCATTGTGGAATAACTCCCTGAAATATAATGACATTATGAGCTAACAGCCGCAACAGCGAAGGATCCCGCTTCAGTTGTTTCAACCGCAGCACCGATGTTAGCCAATGAGAGCTGCCAGTCCTCTAAGATAAATCAGTAGCAAAATTTGAGAGCATGTAGATTTTAATTTGTGAACTTGTGAAGTATTTGTACTTGTACACTAAAATGTACACTCACAGCCCCAATGTGAAAACTTGTAAAATAAAAAAACTGAAGTTGAATGTTGAGATTTGCACTTAAACTCATAAATCTGTCTTCTGAAATTGAAGTTGCAGAAAAATTGTCACAAATGTGTAAACTGGCATTTACGAAATACATTGGCAGATACAAATGCATAGCACATATTTACACGTTTTCCTAGATTCAGATTTGAATTGTAACCACAAATAGGCATCTACAACCTCTCAAATCTGTCACTGCAGTTTCAAATNGAAACTCTATTTTAAAGGTTTAAGAACTATAAGTGATGTAATACAAAAAACGATGAGCTGACTAGGCTGTCTAATAGGTGGAAATTAGCCGAATCTGCTCGCAAACTTACTTTCGTGGCTCACGGGCTTCCTTCTGCACCAAAGCATTACAGCTATCAATTTTTAACACAACAGGTTGTGATGGCCCGTCATCGTGCCACACATTTGTGAACGGTAAATGTGCTTTACAATCTTATTCGCTCACCCTTGTTATACACATTTACTTACTTTAAATCTTTTCATATTTATTTAGAAAGAAGACTCATACACAGTTTATTTAATTTCATAGTTTATTGAAAATCAATATGCTTATTAGTTGGGTGCACACAATTTAGTTCGCTTTATTGATATATGTTTCTTTTGAGTTTAAGTAACCGTATTGTGGAGCAGCAGAGATGGGGTCCAGCACTTCCTGAGCGGTCTGTCCATGTAAATGGACTGGCGTGCCACCGGACCCGCATATTAGTTCCGCTTGCCACAACTAACTGGCTAATTGATAGCGGGAGGGTCCAGGGAGAAATGATTGATGCTGGGACTTCTAAATTCTTTTGCTGACTCCTTATTTTCATAATACTTATTATAGTATTTATTTAGCTTAGTAGTTTAAATTGATCTTTTTGTGATAGTTGGGTTAAATGTCTTGTTTAGTTTGTTAATGGTTTCCCCCATGTGTGTTTAGTTGGACTAGTCCATATGTATAAATGTGCCTCTTTGTTTGATGAAAGAAGGTCAGTTTTCTGTAGATTCTCAGTTTATTTTGTTGACCTCGTTTTCTTAAGTTAAACCTTATGTTTTGGTTTCTTGTTTACTTTTGGAAAATGTTAATTTGATTATTTTTCAAATAAAAAAAACCTTTTCTTGGGAACTTTTTGCTATGCCCTTATTTTGACTGCTTGGCCCATGACATATGGTGGCCTACTAGTAAAGGGCATAGTTTCCAAATAATTTTTTCCCAATCTTAACTTACCCCATTTTTTTTCTCTACTGTGAATAATCAGTGTTATGAATCGAGGAGGTCGGAAAGCAGCAGCAAGGGTTGCTCCAGTGGAGGTGCATGATGCTATCCGAGAACTGGAAGGAGATATGGTCTCACGGGAAGTGAGTGAAATGATTCAATCCGAGGCTGAAGGAAAATAACCGACATTAGCAGACTTGACTGGCTTGTTTAGAGCATTCATGGCAAAGATGGATGTTCGGGAAGTACAAGAACAAGAACGTCGCTCCAAAGGCCTGCAACATCAATTTAGCCTATTGCAGTTGGAGGTACAAGCACGGACAACTCCCACTCCCAACTTTAATCCATTGTTGATTGCTGAGGATCTATTGGGTGGTCAGGATGAGGGAGATGCTGTCTCTAACCAGCAAGTGACTCCGTCTACAGCATGGAGGAAAGATCTCTCTAGAACGGATGAGCCAGGTCAGTGCCAATTTAAAGAACCTAAGCTGGAAAAATTCACTGAGTTTGATGATGTTGAACATTTCCTAATTACATTCGAGAGAATTGCAGCAGCCTGCCGATGGACGAAGCAAGACTGGGCCTTCCGGTTACTTCCACTTCTCACGGGTAAGGCTAGAGCAGCCTATGTGCATATGGACGTGGATGAGTCTCTGATATATGAGAATGTTAAATCTGCTATTTTAAGGAAATTTGAGATCAACCGGGAAACTTATAGACAACGGTTCCGTTTATTGGATGTTGAACCTTTTGAAAGTCCCAAAGAATTATATGTGTGGTTGAAAGAGCAATATGTTAAGTGGATGCAGCCAAAGGGTAAAAATGTGGAAGAAATTGGCGAGGTCATTATTCTGGAGCAGTACTTACAAATGCTTTCTCCTGAGCTCCAGGTCTGGGTCCGAGAACATGATCCAAAGGCAGCCTCTGAGGTGGCGACATTTGCTGATGTGTTCGTGACGGCACATAAAGGATCTCAACTATGGTGTTGGAAGACAAGCCGAGAGCACCGGCGAATAAACCTCCCTCATCAGCTGCAGAGGAATGTTCTGGATACTGGAAACATTCCTGGAAGAGGAGTGATGGGTATGACTCCAGAACGTGAGAAAAGAATTCCCATATGTTATCTGTGTGGTCAGGAGGGACACACCAAACCAAGGTGCCCTCGAAATTCTGTGAAAACTAATAACGCCTGTTATGTGCCAAGGGGTAGCATGAGCACTCCAACAAAAATTGAGGGATCGTCACCATTGACAACAGTAGAGTTGAATGGAAGAGAGTTACAGGCTTTGGTGGATACTGGAAGTAATCAGACTTTGATCGATGATCAAGTATATTTCACCAGCCCAAGTTAACTTCAGTGAGAAGAAATACATCCGGTGTGTTCATGGTGATGGAAAACTACTTCCTTCTGCCGAAGTTTATGTCAAGGTGAGAGGACAGACATACATTCTTAATGTGGGTGTAGCCCACAATCTGCCATTTCCTGTAGTTTTGGGACAGGACCTGCCAGTACTGCAAGATCTGTTATGGTCAACCCACGCATGTAATATGGTTATGACCCGAGCTAAGGCGAGTCAATGGGAAGAACGTGAAGAGTTGTTAAGAAACTTACCTTTCTTTAATGACGAGGTGGAAACCTAAGCTCTGTAAAATCTCGCCACTCCCGCCGTCAGAAAAGGTCGGGAAAATTCATAACAATGGTTCTAAATTGTCAGCTGAATCTGTCTGTGATTTCTCTCCAGATTTTAAGCTTCCTTTAAACATAGTGCAGTTGCAACAGGAGGATACAAGCCTTGTCCCTCTATGGAAAGGGGAAATGCAAGAGGGGGATTAGAATCCTAACTATGAGGGTGAGTTCACTGAAGAGATACTTTGTTCGAAAAGGGATGCTTTACCGTCGTCGGGGCTTGGAGACACAGCTGGTGGTACCCCAGTGTGTCCGTGAAGTGATTCTTGTTCTGGGTCATTCGATTCCTTGGGCTGGCCACCTGGGGAAACATAAAACCATCGACAGGATAAGGAGATACTTCTTTTGGCCTGGATTGACAACAGAGGTAACCCAATTCTGTAAACGTTGTCCACAATGTCAAAAAGTCTCTGTGCAGGGTCCGCGCCGAGTGCCTCTTCAACCGCTTCCCTTGATAAGTACGCCATTTGAAAGATTAGGAATGGACATTGTTGGGCCGGTTGAGACAAGCCGTACAGGTAACCGATTCATGCTTGTTGTGACTGACTATGCTACCCGGTATCCGGAGGTGTTTCCCCTGAAATCCATACAAGCCAAATATGTAGCAACCTGTCTAGTACAGTTGTTTTCCAGGGTCCGATTTCCTCGAGAGGTCTTGACGGATCAAGGAACTAATTTCATGTCTAACCTCTTGAAACAGGTGTACAAACTACTGGACATTACTAGTCTACGAACCACTCCCTACCATCCTCAACCAGATGGATTAACCGAACGATTCAACCAGACACTTAATCAAATGCTAAGGAAGTTTGTTAATGACTCTGGTAAGGATTGGGACCAATGGATCCCCTACCTGTTGTTTGCTTACAGAGAGGTGCCACAATCCTCTACAGGATTTTCTCCCTTTGAACTGTTATACGGACGACAGGTGAGAGGCCCACTTGCTCTCTTGTTCGATGTTTGGGAAGCAACCCAAAATGAATCAGAATCAGTTAATATTGTGTCTTATGTGATCCAGATGCGAGATCGTCTGGATAAGATGACCGTACTGGCTCGATCTCTCATGGCAGAGGCCCAAGCTTGACAAAAGACTTGGTATGATCGATCTGTTCGTGAGCGCTGCTTTGAACCTGGCCAGAAAGTGTTGGTAATATTACCCAGTCAGGACAGTAAACTATTGGCAAAATGGCAAGGTCCCTATGAGGTAAAGAAGAAACTAGGTCCTACTACCTATGAAATCAGTGCGCCAGGCCAGAACAGACAGACCCGAGTCTTGCATATTAACCTCCTTAAACCGTGGACGGATCGCGGCAATAATCCAACATCTGTATTAATGATTCAGAAAGTGGAGGAGGAAGAGGATATGGATGATCAATACTTGCCTCAACCTGCCTTAGGAAAGTGGATTTAAGTCACTTGACCCCACAATGTCAACAGGAGGTGAGAGACCTTTGTGTACCTGAGGTGTTTTCTGAGTATCCAGGACGAGCTACCCTGGTCGAACGTGATATAGTGCTGAAACCCGAAGCAGGAGTATGACTGATGAGTTATCGAATTCCTGAATGTCTTCAAGAGGCTATGAAGCAGGAAGTAGACCTGATGTTGGGGTTGGGGATTATAGAGCCATCGAAAAGCTAGTGGTGTCACCCTATAGTCCTTGTACTGAAAAAGGATGGTACGATCAGATTTTGTATCGACTTTCTTTACCTGAACTCTGTTACCAAATTTGATGCTTATCCAACGCCACGCATAACTGACCTAACTGATCGTCTAGGTAGTTCCAAATTTCTGACCACGCTGGACCTTTCAAAGGGTTACTGGCAAATTCTATTAACCTGCCAGTCCAGAGAACTGACTGCATTCAAGACCCCATGGGGACTATATCAGTTTCGGTTTCTTCCCTTTGGTTTACACGGAGCACCAGCAAGTTTCCAGAGACTAATGGACCAAGTATTGCGAGGGTTAACATTTACAGCTGCTTACTTGGATGATATTGTGATCTTCAGTGACACATGGGAGCAACATCTGCAACATATCCAGGAGGTTTTGCGACTGCTACAAAATGCTGGTTTAACTGTTAATCCCCAGAAGTGTGCAATTGCAAAGAGACAGACCCAGTATCTGGGATTTGTTGTTGGAGGCGGAGTCATAAAGCCTCAAGTGGGAAAGGTCCAGGCTATTCAAGCATGCCCTCATCCACGGACTCGCAAGGAGCTACGATCGTTCCTGGGCATGGCTGGATTCTACCACAAGTTTATCCCTAACTTCTCCAGTAGAGCTGCAGTGTTAACGGATATGGTGGGTTCAAAAAGTCCTAACCAACTACGACGGACAAAAGAAGATGAAGCTGGATTACAAGATCTCCAGACTGCATTAAGTAAGGACTCTTTATTACACAATCCAAATTTTAATTAACTGTTTGTTCTTCAGACTGATGCTTCGGATAGAGGTCTAGGAGCAGTCTTGTTGCAGGTTCCCACAGATGCTCGGTGACCCATTGCTTTTCTCAGTCGAAAACTCTTCCCTAGAGAGGTCCGCTATCCCATTGTGGTAAAGAAATGTTTGGCGGTAAAGTGGGCACTAGACTCTTTGAAATATTAGGGATATAAGGAAGTTCCTACTTGAAACTGATCATTAAGCTCTGCAGTGGCTTCAAAGGATGAAAGACACCAACAGCTGAATAACGCGCTGGTACCTGGCCATGCAGCCTTACCGTTTCTCTATACAACATGTTCCGGGCAAGGAGAATCTCACTGCAGATTATCTGTCCCAGCGTACCGAGGACATTTCGGAAGGGGGAGTATGTGATTGCCCGTCATTGTGCCACACATTTGTGAACGGTAAATGTGCTTCACAATCTTATTCGCTCACACTTGTTATACACATTTACTTTCTTTAAAGAAGACTCATACACAGTTTATTTAATTTCATAGTTTATTGAAAATCAGTATGCTTACTAATTGGGTGCACACAATTTAGTTCGCTTTGATATGTTTCTTTTGAGTTTAAGTTACCGTATTGTGGAGCAGCAGAGATGGGGTCCAGCACTTCCTGAGCGGTCCGTCCATGTAAAGGGACTGGCGTGCCACCGAACCCGCATATTAGTTACACTTGACACAACTAACTGGCTAATTGATAGTGGGAGGGTCCAGGGAGAAATATTTGATGCTGGGACTTCTAAATTCTTTTGCTGACTCCTTATTTTCATAATACTTATTTATTATAGTATTTATATAGCTTAGTAGTTTAAATTGATCTTTTTGTGATAGTTGGGTTAAATGTCTTGTTTAGTTTGTTAATGGTTTCCCCCATGTGTGTTTAGCTGGACTAGTCCATATGTATAAATTTGCCTCTTTGTTTGATGAAGGAAGGTCAGCTTTCTGTAGATTCTCAGTTTATTTTGTTGACCTCGTTTTCTTAAGTTAAACCCTATGTTTTGGTTTCTTGTTTACTTTTGTAAAATGTTAATTTGATTATTTTTCAAAAAAAAAAAAAACTTTTCTTGGGAACATTTTGCTATGCCCTTATTTTTGACTGCTTGGCCCATGACACTCCACCAAGTACAATGTTATGTTTTGCTCGGGGATCAAATACTTATTTCACTGACTGAAATGCAAATCAATTCATAACCGTTATATAACATTTTTTCCCTGATTTTTTTTTAATATTCTGTCTCTATCAGTTAAAATAAACCTACCATAAAAATTATAGACCCTTCATTTCTTTGTAAGCATGCAAACTTACAAAATCAGCAGGGGATCAAATACTTATTTCCCTCACTGTATGTTCTAATCGCGGTGAATTAAGGTGGTCAGGGGCCCCTAGGCTGCTCTTTGGGTGAGGTCCCCTTAGGTGGCTTTCAACTGGCTTTCACGCTTGCAGTTTAGTTTGGAACGGAGCACGGTTTGCATGAAAAATCGCGAATGTAAAAGCTGTTACACGAACTCATGTGCGCACCAGGGTACCGAACCCTGCGCATGCACTTTAGCCGATTATAATGTATTTACTTCAATAAAACACATGTAAGAGATGATAGCGTTGTCATTGTGGAATAACTCCCTGAAATATAATGACATTATGAGCTAACAGCCGCAACAGCGAAGGATCCCGCTTCAGTTGTTTCAACCGCAGCACCGATGTTAGCCAATGAGAGCTGCCAGTCCTCTAAGATAAATCAGTAGCAAAATTTGAGAGCATGTAGATTTTAATTTGTGAACTTGTGAAGTATTTGTACTTGTACACTAAAATGTACACTCACAGCCCCAATGTGAAAACTTGTAAAATAAAAAAACTGAAGTTGAATGTTGAGATTTGCACTTAAACTCATAAATCTGTCTTCTGAAATTGAAGTTGCAGAAAAATTGTCACAAATGTGTAAACTGGCATTTACGAAATACATTGGCAGATACAAATGCATAGCACATATTTACACGTTTTCCTAGATTCAGATTTGAATTGTAACCACAAATAGGCATCTACAACCTCTCAAATCTGTCACTGCAGTTTCAAATCTTCCCGCCTTGACTTTTGCTACTATTTGCGCGATAAACCCGTTGCAAAACTAACTTGTGCACTTGAAAGCTCAGATGCGAGAGAAAGAGGTGCATTTGATGACTTGCATTTGATGGTTTCGCTTAAGTTGAAAACAGTATTATTTAAACATTATTTAAACTATTATTTGCTAGATCCTTTCATTGTGATTTTCCTGCCGTTAGGGGGCGGTGTGGCTCAGTTCCATGACGTCATCAAATGCACCTCTTTCTCTCGCCTCTGAGCTTTCAAGTGCACAAGTTAGTTTTTCAACGGGTATATCGCGAAAGTAGTATAAATTTAAAATAAAGAATCTGGCCATTGAGAGGCCCCTAAACAGGTGGGGCCCCTAGGCTGCAGCATTTCTTACTTTTAAACTCAGTTGGCCCAAGAAAAATGCAATAAAAAACCGCGAACGCGATCTGTTCCATTGCTGGCGTTTCCAGTAGACTCGACAGCGCGATTTGGAAAGTGTCTTTTTCTCAATTCCAAGAACGCAAAGAATGGACTTGTGTTCTTGTGGAGACCGGTCTTGCGAGGCAGCATCAGAAGAACGAATTTAAGCGGATTTTGTAGGCGCGCAAGGCTGCACAGGTTTTGACTAAAAGGCATACAGCTACCTCCACTGCGCATGCGCACTTCAATGCCGCATAATTTTTGTCACGTTGAAAAGAGTTGATTAATTTTTTTTATTATTGTAGATTAGGTTTAGGGTTGGGGTGGGTGAAGGCGTTAGCTAATGTAATTTATTGTAAATATATGGCGAGATTACCACTTCCGGCCATAGCTGTATGGCTTCTAGCAATAACCTGCTGCATACGATGCATCCTTGATATAACACATCCGGGTACTTCCATAGCTGTGTCCCAATTCGGGGGCTGCAACCTTCTAAGGTCGCGGACTTAAAAACTAGGACTTCTTTTTCAAAGCACGCTGCCTCAAAAGTCCAAGAACCGAACTGAAATGAGACAAGCCTCACATAGGATTTCCTAATTGCGTCACCTGCTGCGCATGTTGCGTGGTGACAGGCTAGCAGCAGGACGCAGCAGAGACGTTTTTGACTTTTTTAACAAATACGGAGCCACAAAAATGATATTTTATTTTAGAGAATATGACACGTTTATGTAGATTAAAACAGCCCAATAGTATATTAAATTAACCAACCTTAGAAATGTTAAACACAAAAATGCACCAGTAATGTTAATTAAAAACATCACATATAATATTTAAAAATTTGTGAATTACATACTTTTATTTAACTAAATTTTTTATTTATTATTTAAAATTTCAAGCCATTACACGCGCGCAATGAATCTCGGGATAGCCAAAGCTCTAACACAGTCAGAACAATACGTAACAACCACTGTACACTACGCACATTGTGTGTACATTTGCTGCTGTGTAGTTATATATAAATTATGTGTCATTATTATGTGTACACTACGCACATTGTGTACATTTGCTGCTGTATAGTTACATGTAAATTATGTGTCATCCGTTATATTATGGTCTAACACTTGTACAGAAATGTTTAATGTAAATGTATACAAGAAATGTCTACTTTAAAGTATTTTAATTCTTTGTTACTTGTAATCTGTCATACTGCCATGTTGGTCGGAACTGCACCCAAGTTTTTCACCTATTGTTTAACTTGTGTATATGGTTGAGTGACAATAAAGGGATTTGATTTGATTTGAGCTGTGAAGGATACATTCGTTCTATACTTAAAACCCCGCGGAAATGAGGTCGCATTTTGGGGCTGCTTTTGAAGCAACCTTTGAATCGGGAACACTAATTACAAGCGAGTAGGCTGAACATGAGAGCTCAACGGGGACCTCTAGAGGCCACAACACAGAACAACAGTTCAAAATACTGACACATTTTTGCATTTATTTCACATTTGCATTAAATACATATGCCAATGCATTTTCCAGGCACAAGAATGAGCCAAATATCATTCTAATATAAATTATGTATAGTTCTAGAGAAAAAAAATGTAACAACGATCTCGAAAGTTTTTTTAACAAAAACTCTGTTACGTTAATTCCTTTCATTACCAAGTGTGAGCAAAAGAAAATAACTTTTAGCATATTATTTGAAGAATACATTAAAACAGGTGGATTACATACAATTTATGGGTGAATGTGGACACATACCCTTCACGATAGACATTTAAAAAATCCAGTAAAACAGCCATAACCATAAAATAACCGTTTTTTCCTGTAAAATTACATGTTTCTCCATTTTACTTGCAAATTTGAAGTCTTTTTCTGTTAACTTTTTTCCTGTAAATTTCTGTAATTTGACGTTTTTGAACGTATAAAAAAACATGAAAATCTGTAGAAAAACTGTAAAATTCTGTAAGATTACATGTTTTTTATATTATACGTAGAAAAAATGTAAAAATAACAGAAACGTTTTTTTACAGAATGAATAATGTAGTATATAAATTCTTGCAGGCAACATGCCCACAGTTATCATACTGGAAGTATAATTTACTCAAATGCTATACCAATATGGCAATGCACACAAATATATAATGTTTTCAAAGTTGACAAGCACTTGGTAAAACTTTTTATGAGTTAAATGTTTGCATAACCCATAAAGGGTGACTAATAATAATGATTTATGGCTAAAAGTAAAAATCACGAAATATGAAGACAAGGGTTAATAAAGACAGCAGTGATATACTGTGCTGTGGAAACAAGAACCCCTAAGCGACCTTGAGCTTGGCTTCTACATTCCCAAGGAAGAACTGTTCAGGTAAAGCCAATTTTCATGGTTGTACCTGTGGAGGTACAACCAGGTAAGACCGGATTTAGCACATCTTCCTTAAGAGGGTCAGAGGAGGGAGCTATTTTATCATGGAGGTTGAAAGCATACTGCTGAGAGAGAGAGAAATAATTAGATTAAGGTTTGACCTGTGACATTAATAAAAAAGTGTTTGCTGATGTTACCTGAACATGTCATCTGTCAGATTTACTGAAGTTTGGGCAGTTTAACACTAAATTTAAATGGCTCACAGTCAAAACATTCAAACCAATGTGTGTCTGAATGCGTAAGACAGTCTGGTAAAGAACATTGTTTGGTGTAGTGTTTGATGTTTGGCTTTGTAATCTGGCTAAAACTGACAAACTAAGAACCATTAGCTACTTACAGCTTTATAAATTACAGAGGAGCACCTCCTTCTGCAGTAATGAGAGGAGTCAGAGAAACTCCTTAACCTGTCATATTTTACAGAGAATGCTTTGATTGCTTAATGCTAACTCTAAAATGCACATAATTGTACCAAAATATATTCTATTTTGTCAGATTGTATTGCAAATTAAAGGTTGTGATGTGACTAAGGCTATTGTTGGCCAAGTGGAGGTCAGGCTCTCTTTGAGTGGTAACTTCTGACTCAAGATCTATTCTAAACAATGGAAATAAGGGACTTTAAATAAGAAATTAACATAAAATCAAGTAAAATTATATAGCACGGCATGTTTTTTTTTATTTTTGTTTGTTTTTTGAAAGAACACTGGTGCGCAGTTGGTATAGCCACCATTAAAAAAAGAAAATACATTAATTGTCAGGCTGCGGTTACATTATTCAGTTATGCGATGTCAAACCACTAGAGGGCGCATGTGATCTCATTTACATCACATACCAGCCTTCAGTCGCGCTGCTGTGACGCAATCGGTCTTAAAATCCAGCCTTCAAAGAACGCAGCCCCCGAATTGGGACACAGCCCATGCGTTCTCTGTTCTTGTGTTCTTGAGTATTGGACCGGACTTTGACGGTTAATTGATGACGTAGAGCGAGAACCCGAGGACACAAGACCGCTGAAGAACGTGTAAAAACTCACTGTTACATATTGTAATTGCAACTATGTCTGCCTTTGAGAATTGTTAATATTGTTTGTTCAATGCCTATTTTGTATGTGCACTTGTTTATTTGCTAATAAAAATAAGTCGCTGAAGAACCCATATAGAGAAACGGCAAGACTTGCATGCGCTGTTTTCACTCCTCCCCTTACTGCAGCCGCCTACTCTCGTCTTCTTTTCAGGCTAGGCAAGGCGCATTTTAAGCCAAATTAAAAACACCTATACCAGTTTGAAAACTCCCATCAATTGGGAAACGCCCTGCAGAGACTCCATAAATTACCAACTCGGTGCGCATGCGTATTTCCTGCTTCGTTTACGAAGTGTCTTTCTTTTTGCCATGGCGAGGACGGACAGTTTAAGTATAGGGACTTTTGTTCTGTTATGTATTTATGTTACATGTGCCATCCGTAACTTAAAGGAGGGGCCTATGATAGGACCAGATTCTAGACAGTACAAAACTGCGCCTTTGCCGAGAGATAACCATAAAGACGTGCCCACGAGCAAAGCTGCACCTGTGCAGGTAATTTGCACTGAGCGGAGCATGATTGTGATCATTCGTGCTGATCTTCACTCGAACGGGCGTCGGATCACTGACAAAGAGCTGCAGCTCGGCCGCTCAACGGAGAGCTGCAAAGCGTCGAAGTACAGTGACACTGAATATGTGATTCAAGCTGATTTGCATCAGTGTGGCTCTGAACTAATGGTATGTGCGAAAGAAATATTGGTATTATTGCAGATGTTCTGTGTGTCAACCGAAACGGTTGTAAATTGATTAGAATGCTGGGAAGGACCTCAAACTCTGGTGGTTAAAGCCCCAGTTTACACTGATGTCATGAATTCCTTATTTAATTCTCAGATTGAGGGAGATCATCTGGTATATTTAAATCATCTGATCTACACACCTAAGCAGAACAGTTACGGTATTGCCAGGACAAGTGATGCTGCAATTCCTGTTGAATGTCACTACAAAAGGTTTGTAATCCCACTGTATGTTAATGATTTATTGCACTTTTTTGCAGCACTGCTGCCTACCGACTGTATGTTTTCTTAATACAACACAGGACTCACTTTGTAAGCAGTATTAACGTGAGACCATCCGAGGCGCCATTTACTACAAAATCAGCTATTGAATTGATCAGTTTTTCCTTTGAGCTTATGAGGGGTATGAGTGTGTGAGATTAGAATTTTACACATTTTTCTTGCATTTTGACCCTTCACCTTCTCTTTAATTGTCTTTTAGATGATTGGAGGAGTAAAAGGTCTAACAGAGTGTACCACCATGGCGAAATTATGAATATCCAGGCTTCTTTCGTGATGGCAGAGCATGCTCCGTTCAGATTGATAATGGACAGTTGTGTGGCCACCCCGAAACCCGATTCTGCATCAGTGCCCAGCTACGCGTTCGTTCAGAATCATGGGTCAGTCAAGAAATATGAAGAACTGACAGTGATGTCACAGATGAAAACATAAAACTCTTTATAGAAGATTATGAATTCTCTGGTATACTAGCCAATTAGTTTGCTGAAGACGCTCAATGTAAGACAATTGAAATGATCTTGTCTTAGATGGTCAAGAGAATGTTTCCCTCGTTTGAATTAAGATTTAACCTGATGATTGTGCTGAATAATTATTTATACTCTCATGTTGAACAAATTCTTGTCCTCTCTGCTGTAGATGTCTTGTTGGCTCGAAATCGCCAGGTTCCAGTGCCCGATTCATGCCACGAAAACAAAACGACGTTCTTCAGATGCAGATGGATGCTTTCCGTTTCAATGAAGACCATAGAAACTCTGTAAGCCTTTAAAATGCTTAAGAATCTCATTTTTAAGTGATGAACAAACGTGTTCAATTTTCATTTAAAGATTTTAGTTGAATACGATATTAATGTTTTAGTAAGGATTGCTTTTGCTGGTTGATTTTTACAATTTAGATCTATATCACATGCAATCTGAAGATTGTTGATCTGAAGGTGAATAATCTGAACAAGGCCTGTACCTACTCTGGAAACAGGTATGTGTAGGTTTTTGTCTATATAACCACTGAAAGGACCATCATCAGGTTTTCTTACAGTGGTGATGATCACCCATGATATGGACAAGCACAGTTTAGGTGATAAAATCTGTTGACTAGCCGAGATATTGAAACATCCTAAATCTTCACTGTAGTCAATAATTAATTTGTAATCTTTAGTGATGAAAACTACCAGGAAATGAAACCAAATGTATCTGCAAAATGTATTAAAATCTCTACCTTTTATTTGAAAACAAGATAAAAAGATTACACTAGAACTACAAGAGACCCAAAATGGTCTTTATGGGAGAATTCTTAATTTCCATATTGTAATTATCTAAATGTATATATCAAATTCAAAAGATTGAATGAGTCCCATTAAAACTTTAAATGCACACCTGTGGTCAAGTTATATATTTATAAGCAAAGTTGGAATTTTACTTAGCAGGGGAACTGTTATTGAACATAAATGTGAATGAATGGATCTTGCTGTTACTTACCACCATTTATAAAAACAATAGGTCATGCTTAGGGGTGGCCATTCATTACTGTTTTTTGCAGTTTGTCCTTAAACCATTTTACTTAAAATCATTGTTTACTTTTGAAACCTTGGGACACCAAAAGTCCCAATAGATGATCTTGTTTGTGAAACAGAGCAACTATAACTACAGCTTCATGATGCTATGGATATGAACAGAATCTGCTCTTAAATATTAACATTTTTCATTTGACATTGACCAGCGTCTTCCAATTCATTGTAAACTGATTTTGTTGCTTCTGCAGGTGGTTGAGTGTGGATGGTAAAGATGAGGTTTGTAAATGCTGTGAGACTGTTTGTCATGAGAAACAAATCACCAAGTGGAGTAGCGGAAGTAGACTGCCGAATAGGTCTGTCAGTGGAGGTATGCTGTTCAAGATGGTTAAGGATTGAACTGGAATATAAAATAAATATTGCTTTTCTTTTTTTTAATTACTGTTCTTTTTTCTTTTAGATTCAGCAAAGTCTAAAACAATGATGCTTGGTCCCATTAAAGTTCTTGGCTAATTATGTGCTTAATCATGGAAAATAAAAAAATACATTTTTCAGATAATATTGTTTCATTGTTATTTAGTAGTTTTGCTGTGGTTCTGCACAAGCAACACAATAAAGATAATGCACAAGCATTCAATTCAATTTTATTTATATAGCGCTTTTCACAATGTGGATTGTTCCAAAGCAGCTTTACAGGAGAAAAACACAGAAAATCTAAAACACAGCACAGTGCATGGTGCTTATAGAACAAGCAAGAGCATTCTAGTAAATAATATCTAATAAAAGCAGTCTCCCGGTGACCAAGCCAGCCAACAATGCCCTGTTGCGAGGAACCCAAACTCCAAAGATAAATAAATGGAGAAAAAAAAAACCTCTCGGCGGAGAGGGCCAGATCTCCTCTGATGTGTCACAGCTGCACTCAGTTACTTTGATTCAAGTAAATGTTTATGAAGAATAGGTAGAGTTTATTAGTTGTGATTTAGGAAGTTTCATTTGTTGAAACTGTTTGGGTCTAATTTTTGTATATATTTTTTTATCGATATCGGGCAACAGGAATGTTAAAAGCAAGGAAAATAATAATGGCATAATGTAAATGAGTGCAGCTATTAGTTCAAACTGCTGTCATGTGATGTAAGTTTAGCATTTAATACTAATCATTGTAAATTTAGCATTAATGTGACAAGTAGTCCGTCTTCATTCTTGGTTGGGGATGGAGTTGCCTGAGCTGGAGCTGGGATGGTCACTTTGCTCTTGGGTGGTGATGGAATTGCCAGAGATGGAGCTGGGATGGTCAGTAAGTCCGCAGGCTCTTGCAGGAGGATGGCACGGGATGTTCAGCTGGTCCTGGCGGGGGAGGAGGGCAAAAGAGAATAATTAGCGTAGCTGCATGCTGTTCATTAATTTATTTGGCATATTATGCATTAAGTGAATGTTTGGCTGAAAAGATGTGTCTTTAATCTAGATTTAAATTGGGAGAGTGTGTCTGACCCTCGAATAGTATCGGGAAGGCTATTCCAGAGTTTAGGTGCTACGTATGAGAAAGCTCTACCCCCTTTGGTGGATTTAGTTATTCTAGGTGTTATCAAAAGTCCAGAGTTTTGAGATCTTAGAGCGTGATGGCTTGTAATGTGATAGAAGCTCTATTATGTAGGTAGGGGCTAAACCGTTTAAGGCTTTATAAGTAATTAAAAGAACTTTAAAGTCAATACGATACTTAATGGGTAACCAGTGATGAAGGGTTGATAACATTGGGGTTATGTGTTCGTATTTTCTGGACCTGGTTAGAACTCTGGCAGCTGCATTCTGAACTAACTGTAGTTTGTTTATTGATGATGCAGGACAACCACTAAGCAGTGCATTACAGTAGTCAAGTCTTGAGGTCACAAATGCATGAATAAGCTTTTCTGTGTCCGCAACACATAGAATATTTACTAATTTGGCAACATTTTTAAGGTGGAAGAAGGCTGTTTTTGTGACATTTGAGATGTGATTTTTAAATGACAGGTTGCTGTCTAATATAACGCCTAGGTCTTTAACTGTATTTGTTGGAGTAACAGTGCAGCCTTCAATTTGCAGGTTATAATCCGAAATATTATGCTTATGTGTCTTTGGTCCAATAAGTAATATTTCTGTTTTATTAGAGTTTAAAAGAAGGAAATGACTAATCATCCAATGTTTTATGTCTTCGATGCACTCTGCCAATTTGGATAACTGGAAGGAATCATCTGGTCTTGATGAGATATATAGCTGAGTATCATCTGCATAACAATGGAAGCTAATTCCATGTTTTCTAATAATGTTGTCGTGGCAGTGGCAGCAAGTGGAGAATAGCAAGGGTCCTAAAACCGATCCCTGAGGTAATCCATAATTTACTTGCGTTAGATTTGAAGATTCCCCATTTAAATGGACATATTGATATCTGTCTGATAATTAAGATCTGAACCATTGTAGTGCCTGTCCCTGAATACCGGTATAATTGTGTAAGCGATCTAAAAGTATTTTATGGTCTACAGTATCGAACGCAGCACTAAGGTCAAGCAGGACTAGTAGTGAGATGTTACCTTTATCTGATGCTATAAGCAGGTCGTTTGTAATTTTAATGAGCGCAGTTTCAGTGCTATGATGCGGTCTAAAGCCTGACTGAAATTTTTCATGCAAGTCATTATTTTGTAAGAAAGGGCACAACTGAGTGGACACTACTTTTTCTAGTATTTTAGACAGGATAGGGAGATTTGAAATCGGTCTATAGCTTCCTAGTTCATTGGGGTCTAAGTTTGGTTTCTTGATAAGAGGCTTAGTGACGGCCAGTTTAAAGGGTCCTGGGACATGGCCTAGATTAATTGACGAGTTGATAATGTATTGAATATACAAATATATTGAAAATAATTTAATGGCGTTTTAATAATTATAAGGGTATGTACTTAAATGTGCTATATGCTCTTATTAATATGGTGGTCAAAGTGATAGTTCACCCAAAAATGAAAATTCTGTAATCATTTACTCACCCTCTTGGCATTTCAAACTTTTATGGCTTTCTTTCTACTGCAGAACACAAAAGAAGATATTTCAAAGAAAGTTGGTAACCGAACCGCACTGGACACCATTTACTTCTATTGTATGAACACAAAACCAATGCAAGTGAATAGGGGCCAGTTAACAATATTCTTCAAAATATCTTGTTTTGTGTTCTGTGGAAGAAAGTCATGGTTTGATATGACGAGTATGATTAAATGATGACAGAATTTTGAGAAATTCTTTCAGAAAACACTTCTTTGTTCCACTTCTATAAGTGCCTCTATACAGGGATGGGCAGTATTTATGATACATGTATTTTAAATACAAAATAGTATTTTGAAATTGGTATTTAATAGGGTTGATGAAAATAGCTTCATGTTTTGTATCAAAATACTTTAGTGTTTGTATTTTTGTAGTTTTAAAATACTGTAAAATACTTTGTAAGAAGTATACATGATGACAAAAAACACGGCCTCTGATTGGTGCCTACTCAGTAGTTTGCCCAGACTTGAAAACAGAAAATAGATCCATGTGGTAGAAAGGTGGTCAAGGTAAGAAACGTGCAGGCTGCCAGATTTTATGTAAAGTTTTGATGTTTGTTGTAGTAGTCTAGGCTAAAATATTTTGCCAATTTATATAATGTGTTGTGTTGAAAGGCATCAGTAGCTAATGAGACCTGTGGTCTCAGTTTGACTGTTTTTGATATGAATTTGACAAGTTCTGTTGCTACTTTCCGATTACGTTTCTGGCTACATTTAAACATATTTGTCTTAAACATATGGGTACAAAACATATTCATCATTTAATTATTGTTGAAATGCTAAAATGCTTTTTTTTTACTTCCAAATAGGTGTCCAATGATGATAAATAAATATTTGATTGCTGAATATTGTACCCTTATTGAAGTAGCTGTATAGTAGGATCATTATTTGCATACCATTGCAAGAACGACTGCCTGACACATAATATATTATTATATTTATTATTAACAATCAGATGATTAATTAGTTAGAAACTAGTTGCTATGAATACAGGAGCCATCAGTTGTCTACTTGTTTGTCATTGAGTTAGTGTTGCTGATGCAAATAGGCCCTTTGTTACCAAACACCAAATAACTAAATTAGGAAACAATTATGAGTCATTCGCAAACTGTTAAACCTTAAACTGTTGGTTACTTCAAAACTGACACCATGTCTACACCGGACGCGACCAGTACGACCGCATCCAGTGTCCGGTGTGGACAAAATTAAAACATAAATGGCGTGTTCTATTGTCTTTTATCGTGTCGTGTCATGTCCGGTGTAGACACTGTGTAAGCTTTATCTGGGAAATCACAGGGATATGCGAATATTTTATCTGTTAACTGGTTGCATATGTCAGATTTATTGCATGACTCGGGCAGAGAAAAGCTGTTGCTATGAAACATTGTTTACTTAAAGGGATAGTTCACCCAAAAATGGAAATTCTGTCATCATATACTCACCCTCAAGTTGTTCCAAACCTGTATACATGTCTTGGTTCTGATGAACACAGAGAAAAATATTTGGAAGAATGTTATCAATTTTCAGTTCTGGGACATCATTGACTATTATAGTATACAAATTAAAAGGGTAGTCAGATGTCCCCCAGAACTGTTTGCATTCCTAAATTCTTCAAAATATCTAATTTTGTGTTCAACAGAACCAAAGTATGCAATTTTTTCTATACTAAATGATGTCCCAGAACTGAAAATTGCTAACATTCTTCCAAATATCTTTCTCTGTGTTCAACAGAACAAAGAAATTGATACAGGTTTGAAACAACCTGAGGGTGAGATATATCATGACAGAATTTTCATTTTTGGGTGAACTATCCCTTTAATCATCCAGTGTAATGGTGAAGGGGTAGATCAAATAGGCCAATTGATGGATGTAAGGTTGGAGAAGAAATGTCATGCTCCCTTGTACAAGTATTTTTTAGTATTTTAAAATACAAAAATACTGTAGTTTATTTTGATACCTGGTGTGGCTTCTATATTTTGTAGTTTATTTTGATACAAATAAAATGAAGCTATTTTGTATTTTATTTTAAAGGTGGGGTGTCCGATTTCCGAGTTACACTTGTTTAGACAAAGTCGGGCCGAGTACCAAAACAACCTTGTAGCCAATCAGCAGTAAGGTGCACAGGACGGACATTAGTTGAGCCGAGCGCTGACGAAAGCGTAAGATGGGGGTAGGGGTGTGTTTGTAAGAGAAATCGGACACCCTGCCTTTAAACTACATTTTTATGTATTTTTGCCCAACCATGCCTCTAGAGGCGTTCAATGGAAGATAGAGCAAGGTTCCCCGAACAGTCGACCATTGTTGCGACAAACGTATTTCTTGGCGTGGTCTGATCGCTCTAATTCTGTTGATGTCTACAGAGCCCAGTGCTTGTTTTCTGCTCTGAGTTAAAAGTTTTGCCGAAACCCTTTATAAATTGAAGAAAAACAAAAAAAGTGTTAAAACACACAAACTATTAGATGTAATTGTTAGATCTCCAGTGAACAGAAATATGTTTAACGTTAATTGATTCCTTTCTACCCCTTACTCTGCTAAAAAAAGTACTTTTTATAAGGTTCATTATTATAAATTTTCCTTTAAATTTATGATTTACGTTTTTTTCTGTGTATTATGTTTACAAATGTATTGTTATAATATTGAAATGCATCCCTTGTACTATTTTCAATATAAATGTTTATAATAAAAAATAAAAAAATACAGAGTCCAGTGCTGTCACAGAGAGAGGTGTTATTTCTCATCTTTTCAATGATATCTTTCACCTTACATGGTCATATATATTGTGTCCGTATTCTTTTGGGGACACTCTGTGGGAGGGTCTTGGGCATTCATAATGGAGAGCCGGAGGGGAGGGGGCTTCACGCTCCTGCTAAACGTCATAACGCCGCGTTGGCTTTGCCTCTCCTCCCCCAACCGCACTGTTCGGGCGCTCGCTGGAAAAGTTTGGGAGCGCTGTGAATGTATGAATACCTGGGGGATTTAACAACAAAACAGGAGGACGACAGGAAAACTTTGAATGCAGCAAATAGTAGGATATTTTACCGCGGACGTGAAAAATGATCGCAAAGAAGACTGAATGGTCGTTTGTGTCGTAAAATCTGTTCTCTGTTTCAACTGCTCTTCAACTAATCCGCCTGGAAAGTTAGTTTGGTCGGACCGACGCAGGGAGAAACTGCATAGGAAATGGCGGAAACCAAAATAATCTATCATATCGACGAGGAGGAGACGCCGTACCTGGTGAAGATCCCCATCTCCTCGGAAGAGATCACACTGTTGGACTTTAAACAAGTCCTCAATAAACCCAACTATAAGTTCTTCTTCAAGTCCATGGATCAGGACTTTGGGTGAGTTGCGGCTGTGAACTTGCATCCCTTTTTAAAGAAGTGTGTCTGTGCCGTGGTACAGTGATGGCATATAACAGCGATACACTATGGTTCTATATTCACTTAAAAATATCGGGAAACGTGTCCAAAAACCTGACATTTTGATGATGCTATGTCAAAAAAAAAAAAAAACACGTGGAACATATCCAAAAACCCATGACATTGCTCTCTTTATTTTCCCCTGATTTACTGAATGAGTATCATATTCATGTGCCGTGGTATTTGGAGTAAGTTAGTTGTTCTAAATAATTAATACAATGGTATATCTCCAAACGTTACATAGTACCATAATATAAAACCCATAGCAATAATTTCAGTACTTTCTGTTATTTTCTATTATGTCAAAGCAGTTTGTCGAACTGGCGTCTCTTAACAGTTTATGAGACATTCGGTTTGTCTTCTAAATTATTGGGATTTTTGGGATAAAATGTTCCTGACATTATGACTAGGATGTGTATGTGTAGTCAGAGTAGGAAAATTCCCTGGATGTTTACTGAAATGAGCTTTAGGTCTCTAGTTAATGTGATTGAGTGGAATGTGGCTTTAGAGCAGCTGTTGACTAGATCAACACACAACAGTGACGCTACAAATGTCGCCATCAGTTTTCCCAAGACGTAACGACACTGTTAAGTAAAAAGACACCACAGTGATGGATAGATTATTAGTCTCGTGGTACATTCCCATACAAAACGCACAGTGATGTATCAGGTAGCGCCATGGTACAATTGATCCACACCATTTATGAAGAGTTCCACATTATTTCGTATTTAAAGAAAAAGTTGTGTTGTCATTAATGCAAATATGAAATGATATTTTATAGCTGAAGTTCCGAAGCGACATAGGATTTTCCCAAGTTTCCCAAAAGGTAATTTAAGTAATTATTCTCTTCAAAAGTTTAGTTTCTCTTATTGATTTAGTGAATTGGCTTCTTGAGCACCAGACAACACTCACATTTTGTAATAGTTGTATTTGACATGGATCGCATGAAAAGATGGGTCGCAACACTATACAGCCACTGTTGGGAGAAGCTGAAATGTACAGCAGATGCTGGAAAACCAACAATGTGCTGTACCTGGACAATGTTTCACAAGATCTGACAGCTTTACTACTCAAAACAATGGAGGAACTAAACTGTCACAAAACATACAAGCTACACACCATAATGAAAACCAAGGGAATGGAAATCTTTGAACGGGATCCTTTGTGTGAATTGAATTACAAAACAAAATTCACAACAAAAAAATCATTTTTTATGAGTAGCCTGGAGCCGGTTCCATGGTATTTATCTGATGACATCACTTTACCTCGATGTCACGATACTTTTTATGTTGTTGTGTTTGTGGTGTACAAGCAGAAACTTATTTTATAAAAATAATTTAAGATGTCATGATATCCAGGTTGTCTTGTTATCTGTCCTTTTGTGTTTGTTCTTTGCTAAACTCATTGTGTATTTCAGCATCTGTGTGTCATGTGTATATACCCACTTTTCCCACAGACTTTTGAGACACTGTTGATAGTAGATGCATGTGCTTTCTGTTCCCCACAGATTAATGCGATTAAGCCATTGGAGGTCTTGTTTCTTTCTCTCTTCCATTATTGTCGCTGTAGCTGTGGCTAGCTGTAATGCGCAGAGTGCTGGCAGTCATTAGTTAAACACTCTTATACACCGTATGTACAGTTCGCTCCAACTTATGACCTCTTTCTGACCTTGTGCTTCTCGCAGACTACGTAGACTGTAGCCATGTTTACCATGCCTAGGACAACAGGCAGTTGTCAGGGGCTCAGTATCTCAATGGCAGCTTCAAGATGTAAATAAAGAGCCTGTGTTGAATTACATTGGTCATTTATGCTCAGGCATGCTACATTTGCTTGGTCCGTCATTCATTCATTCAAATTCGGAAAAGTTGTCATGATTTATTGTTTAGAGCTGGACTGTTATGAACGCGGTATGTTTTACACAATAAGATAACCTGTCTTTAAAGGTGTACAATGTAACTATTCCACTGTAGTAAAGTTTTATACTTTAGTTTTATTATGTGCACTCGCATGAGATGAAGACTGAATTAGGTGGGTCCCTTTCTCATAAGGGTGATGGCCATGCGAGTTTAAATGACCAGCAGAATACTACTAACTTTACCTCCATACCTTTCTTCCAACACTTTTAGTTGCCCAGTTCTTAATTGCTTGCTTACAGATCTGCTTATTTTATCAATACAGTATAAATACAATTGTTTGTTTATAGTAAAGTTTAAAGGGATAGTTCACCCTAAATTGAAAACTCTGTCATGAATTACCACTCTCTAGTTGTTCAAAACCTGTTTAAATTTCTTTCTTTGGTTGGTTACAGAGAAAGTTATTTGGACGAATGCTTGGAACCTAACAGTTCTTGAAACTAGACATGTGCCCGGTTAACCGCGGTTACCACCAAATCCTGCTGAAACCGAGCTGGCTGCGATAATGCAAGGTATCGTTTATTTTATTGATGCGTAGCTTGTCTGTGAAACACGGCTCTGGGATCAGTAGAAATGCTGCTCGATCTAAAAGCAGTGCGAGTTTGAGTCGCTTATAATGTGCATTTGAAAAAGCAACACCTGTCAAACATGATCATTATAAATATACTTTATTATCATAAAAATACCTGAGGAGGCTTGAGGATCGGTGATAAAAACATGTCCTTAGGCATTTCCTACTACTAGTGTGTTATGGTCTTCTTCTGCAGTGCGTATTTGGAGTTTCTGCACGAGAGCGCCCTCTGGCTTTCGGATGCAGCAGCATTTTACCGTACTTCACTCACAAGTTGTGCATAAATCACGTGATATATATTTTCGGTTAACCGGGCATATGTCTACTTGAAACCCATTGACTATAGTAGGAAAAATGACAATGGTAGTGCCCCAGAACTGTTTTCTGTCCTACATTCTTCAAAATATCTTCTTTTGTGTTCAACAGAACAAAACAAATATAATTTGTCATTTTTCCTACTATTGTAGTCAATGGGGTCCAAGAACTGTATGGTTATAAGCATTCTTCCAAATACCTTTGTGATTTTTAGGACAAAGAAATTTTGACATATTTAATTAGAACAACTCGAATGTGAATAAATGATGACAGAGTTTTTATTTTTGGGGTAATTATCCTTTTAGTTATTTATTACAGATGCTTATTTTATTTACAAATTATTTTAACAAATAATGAATATTACTTAATAATAGGGTGTAAAGAATTGATCAGGCATTTCAGTTGATGTCTAAAAAGGAAAGAAACATTCTGGAAGTAAAATATCTTCCTCTGTAAAACCTTCCCATATGGCAGATCTATCAACGCACAGATGTAATGTTTCAGCAGGGATATATTTTATTGCTCCAAATACTCATTCAACTTTAAGAAATGAACTCATTCCTGAACTCAGGCTTCATGGAGTTGTATGCTCCTGCAATAAAAGCTGCATGATGTAGCCTAGATCCAGAAAGAAATGATTCATTACAAAAGAATGGTCGATTTTTGAATAACTTTTATTAAAGTTTTAAAAATCAAATTGGATGTGACATTGTTTGAAGCTATTACACCATTAGTTGGTGTGAATTATCAATGTTTATCACTCTTATTAACGGGCTAAAGCAATAATACCAGATTGCTTTTTTTTTAATAATGTTTTTGGCGTTTTTTTTGCCTTTAATTGTACAGCTATTGTTTTAGAGAGGACAGGAAGCGAAGTGGGAGAGAGAAGGGGGGTTCGGGAAAGGACCACGAGACGGGAATCGAACCCGTGTCGCCCACTAGGCTATCGGCTCCAACCAGATTGCTTTTTGAAAGGCATTAAACCACTCAGTGATGTGTTACAATGATTTTTACCGCAGTGCTTGTTTACTGTGGTGAAGTCACTTTGTGGTTTTTATGTTTTTTTCCTTCTTTGTTTTAGGCTAATTTTCAAAGGTATGTGGGACATATCAGGACTTTAGATAAAAAAGGGGCACTGTCTGTCATCACCCATTTCTCTCTCTCTCTCTTCTCTCACACACTCATTCTTTCAGACACCTCATTGAAATCAACACTTTGTGGTGTACACAGGTCTGCTGTATCCATTATTAGTAGGCTACTTTATCACACCCTAAAGCCCATTGCACACTGAGTCTGAAATTTGCATCCGAAATTTCCACACGTTAAAAAATAATAAGACCTCACGTTATGTCAATCACATTTACACATTGCCTCCGATATTTTCGTCCGTCATAAAACATTTGGACTTGGTTCGATTTTCTGCGTTTTCCGTCATCCGTAGCAAGCATTTTGAGAGGCCTTTTTTAACAATTCAGAGACACCGTACAAACCAAATAGCGCCAAATACGAAAAAACGCTGACGTAAATTTCGGACTGTATGTGCAAAGACCTTTACACAGCAATGTCACAATGCAAATGGAACACTAAATACAGCAGCTTGTTTACTTCTTTCCCAGACCTGCGGTAATTCAGAGTTAACAGATCGAGCCCACGTATGTTTGTCAGCATTTGTTTCCTGTATAATGAAGCTTATAAAACAGGATCACGTGTGCCATTCTTTGAAATTTGTTTTTTGGCTCTGTGGATCCTACTGTTGTTGCTCCCAGTGGGGTCTTTAACCTTAGTTGGCTTGATAATTTCCACATGTGCCGAGTGCTCTCAAAAATGTGAGTAATTTATTGTGTAGAGAGGAGAAATCATGAGCAAAGTTTCAGTGCCCGGCCCGCCATACTTTTTGATATTTCATTAGGGATTTATCAGCTGCACTAACAGGCAAAACGTTACAGTTTACAGTTACATTTTCTAAGGAACGTTTTGATGTTATATGTTTCGCAAAGCAAAACTTGTTGCATATTTGCATGAAGCCTTTTCTGGCCACCTAGACATCTGGGTGTTTTGACTCAGTAAATCTGGTCCACTTTGCACTTATTGTGGCCATGAACAATCTTTAGAATGGAATAAAGCTAAATTTGATGAACATGATTACTGGTAACTTGTTATTGTACATACCTTATCTTTAAATTAAACTTATTGTCAATTTATTTACTAAATTTTGTTCTTAGACTAGACACAAAACATGACAATGTGTCTAGTTTGTTTTGCATAGCTGACTGGCATAGAATATTTTATTTTTATTAGTATTTATTTATATATAGTTTTTGCCTGAGTGCCCCAATGTAAAGTCCAGATTCAAAGATGCAGGATTCAGTGTTGAAATGCTTATAGCTTATAGTCAAGCTTGTAGCATGACTTGGTTTCCAAATGGACCATTTAATAAAGCATCCCTGATTCCCAGAAATTGCTTAAAGCCAGTCAGTCAGTTTAAGGCTTTGTGTTTTGAGGAAGCCCTTGTAATGTTTGTATGCATCACACAGTGCATGAATGAGGTTGAAACTGAAGTTACTCAAGTTTCCCAGAGCGTAGAACACAAGCAGACTTGTCTTGAACAGGAGAATTCTCCAGAAGCCTAGAAGAAGATAGAGGCTTTTATAAAATGCCTTTTAATGCAATTCTTGCACACGTTGTGTGTTTGTTTGTTTTAAGCAGGAAGCGCCTTAACATACAAAACATACAAGTTTTGTGTGTGCGTGCATAGAAGTATAAGAATGATTCTTTATCTGTAGTGTCATGCAGGCAGTGACAGGCCTTAGGGCTCATAAACCCCCGAGATGGATGAGAGAGGACGAGGAACTAACCCAGACTAAATAAAGAACACAGGAATATGAGTCAGGGAGGACTTTATGCGAAAAGATTGCATGTTAGTTAAGGTCTTGTTTTAAGTGGTAAATGAAAACAATCGCTGTCGGACTTGAAGTTGCCTGTTGTAAGCAATGTTATCCAAAGGTTAAATCAACAGGTTTACTTTCATGATGTTGTGATAGATAATGGACTGTGTTTTTTTTTGAGAGTGTTACTGATTCGTTTGTTGTAGGAAGTTGGTAGTTAAAACCTAAAATGTTGGATGACGGTAACTAGATGTTGTGAACAGGTATTTTTTTATTTACTGCGCAGTGACAAAGCGGATTGTTCTGTGTCCAGCATGTCACATCCTTATTCAGGCCGTTGGATGAAGTCAGTACGTATATTACATTAATGACGATTTGTGACAAATATCATATAATTGAATCAGAAACTATGTGACTTTTGCTCTGTGCCATGGCTGGATTTTGTATCTCCAGAGTTTCATCTGAGCACCGCTGACTGATGCCATCCATGTCCCTTCAATAAACGTTGGGTCCGGTTTTTAAAGAGTAAATATTACAATGACCTTAAAATCACATTTCGTGCTGTGTGTAATGTTGCTGTGTGTGGATGTAAGCAGTCTGCCAAGTTGTAAAGCCGAAAATGAACGAATCACAAAGTTATTGGCTTGGGAAAAAGTGAGTTGACTCTGAATCACACGAACGAGTCGTCTGTCGTTCTAATTTCAGTTCCGGGTCAGATTTGTCTCACTCCGTGTATGCCCGCTTACTTTCCATTTGAGACACTGCACGTGGTAGACCAATCACAGCAGACTAGACCATCTGACCAATCAGATCAGAGTAGGCTGACAGAAAGGAGGGGATTAGGCGGATGAATCGCCGAACATATCATTTGAGAGTCAGTCAAGAAGTATGGTAATAATAACTGCCCAGTGCCTATTATTAGAAAATGTAATGTAATGAGTTTTTTACACCGTGCATGTACGTAAACTTGTTGGACACTCATAAACCAAAGTAGGACCTTAAAAATACGTAATCTTTAAAGATAAGAGAGGGCATCTTGCCCGCTTTATGTGACACTTTAGGATTTGACGTGTCGCACCGCATTAATTGTGAACAGTCGCACCACTCGTGTCCAGTGTAGACACAGTGTTAGCCTCCAGATTTGTTATTACTGGAAGCATAAGCTCAGCGTTTTCCCTCACGTTCAGAAATGGACATTTAGATCATGGTATTTAATAAGTAATCTGTGGTGTATTTTGAGCAGAAACTTTAGAGACACATTCTGTGGACCCCGCAAAATTGTGTTTGTGTGTTTTTTTATTTTTTATTTTGGGCTAAAAATGTACTTGACTAATTTCTTGATGGTAAAACTGTAGTCTATTATGGGTCATTCTTACGAAAAAATTGAAACATCACGGCAGTAAAGATTTAAATTACAAAACATACAATTCGGTAACACAAAAATGATCATGATAAACATAATTGTGTTCTCTACCTTGCACAAAGCATCATTTTAACAGGAATTAATTATTTGTGTGTTGTATTGCTTTTTCTGCTGAAATTCTCATCACCGTAACGCTTCCCGATTTGTCTGAGTGCGTTATGTTCTAATTAAAACAGGGTAGAGTTAAAATATTCTGAAAAAATAATTAGATCTTCTCGAATGACAAAAAATTTGTTGACAAAATATTAATGTAGAACTTTTTACCTTTATGTGAAGAAACACATCTACCAGTACCCTTTAAATGGCTACCAGGTTAACAGATTACTAGATTTTCTAGTTAAAAATTTAATATTCTCTTTTTTCATTCTCATTACCTATATAGTTTTCTGCATTTATAAAATGTTACATGTATATTTTTATTAAAATATACTTCATTAATGGCTTATGTATGATTAATAAAAACTTGCTAAGGCATCATGGCTTCACTTTTTTTTGGCAAAACATGCTTATATAAATATATATATATATATATATAAATAATTTTTTTAAGGCCGTACATTTTTTTTACAAATTGTGTCAAACTGTCAGTAAAAGTTGAGAAATTAATGATTTTAAACATGGCACCCCTTGTTTTAAATGAATCAAATGGAAATTTGTTTTATATTTGACATCTTGAAACCAAGATTTTGTGAGAATCACCCATATAAGCATGTGGGATTCCGCTGTAGACTCTCAATTGTAGTCTGTAGCTATGACAGTTATCTTTGAATGCTCATGTATGTATCTGTGTCTTTGACAGAGTGGTGAAAGAAGAAATCTCAGATGATTCTGCAAAGCTTCCTTGCTTTAATGGAAGAGTGGTGTCTTGGGTAAGAGACTCTCTGTTATTATATCCTGCTGCTTTACTTTTATCATTTGTATTGGTGTAGAATCTTCATACATAAATTATTCAGTTGGCCAAAAGAAGAAAACGAATAGTTAGAAATGCTTATCTTTTTTAGCAAACATTATCATTTTCACATGTGACTGAGCTTCGAACCTCTAGCCAGAGGTTTTGCCTTAGCTGTTGGAAGTAGTGCAAGATATTTATTCCCTAAAACAACCATTTACCAGTAGTGGCAAAAAGTGTATGAAATGTCACATGATATGTCCCATAATGCAGTGCTGTCACAGAGGTGTTAGACTCCATTGTTCTTTTTGTGATGTTGACGCGGTGTGAATGAGCCGAGGGGTGGAGGTCTATGTCTAATGTTTCTATTCTTTCTTGAAATCAATTTCCTCGTATCCTCACGCCTGTGTCTCA
Source organism: Triplophysa rosa (assembly GCF_024868665.1). NCBI lineage: Eukaryota > Metazoa > Chordata > Actinopteri > Cypriniformes > Nemacheilidae > Triplophysa > Triplophysa rosa. Next base: position 8,294,064 of record NC_079891.1, read on the forward strand.
TTCCATTACGTCAGTGTTCCTTGATCTCATGTTTTAACTCCGTTTCTAGCTAGTGTCTTCAGAAAGCTCTGCGGTAGAAGTTGCAACACCTCCAGCCCCAGTCATAGAAGTCCGACCGGAACCGTCGCCCCCTCCGCCCCCTCTCCCCCCTCCACCTGCAGAGCGGCCCGGTGGCATTGGAGACTCGAGACCTCCTTCCTTTCAGTGAGACAAATGCACGCAAATTCACACACAAAACAAACCTGTCAGTTACTTGAAACAAAACTATCATGTACACTAAAAAGCAACGGTTTACCTGGTGGGCTGTAAAACATCTATAAGACTTGCACTGAAGGACAGGAATATCATAGATATTTCACAATCCTTCATGTTCTATATGCTGTGTGCACACTATAACACTGTGTCCTAACCAGTTGGGACATTGTAAAGCAACAGGTGATAGAAGCTATCACTTTACATGTTTGTGTCCAAAGCAGCCGCATGCACGAGAGTGGCAGGGACATTGTGTTGATTACTTTGTTTCTATTTTTGTCTGTTTTTCTGCTGGGTGTCTCTGCCCACAATGATTTCTCATAGGTCTAAAATCCTGCTTCACAAAGCGGTATATTCAACACATCAAGTAAATACATTCCCATTAGCTGTGGCCGTTGCTTTGTTTTTGCTTTTAGTGGGGATGAGAAAAAGACTTGATGTTAAAAACATGTCTCACCTGTTTAGGCCATTGCATAATTTGTATTTTGAAAGCAGACTAATAAAGGGTTTTTGGTTTCAGTTCAGCTCTTTTTGAATGTGGATGTTGAAATCCCATCATGCACTGATATGTGGTGCTGAGATAATGTACCATAAATGCAGTTTTTTTCCAAAAACATGAAATTGAATATGTTTGTGAATGTTTTGTTTGTTAGTACAAACCAACAAACTAAAAGGAAATTTAAAGGACCAAAACATGTACACTTTGATCTTACTTGTTTTTTTCTCTCTTTCTTTTTCTCAGTCCTAATGTGGCCAGCAGTGTGGATACTCTGGATGAGACGACAGAAACAGAGTCTGTGGTATCATTTAGGAGAGAGAGACCAAGACGAAGAGAGAGCATAGAACAGCACGGTCAGAATACTACTTTTTTTGCATGTTTATGTGCCCAAATACCCGATATGCAGAACCGACATTCCTTTAGTTACACTTCATACTCCAATTCGATTTTTCCTCCTTTGTCATCTTAAAGGGAACCCGGTGTATAGAGAGATGTATGGCTTAATGCGTTGTAATAGCCTTACACTACTAGCATTTGTCGTTAGAAACACATCAAATATTTTCAGCTCTTAAAAAAACTCTAAATGTAATACTCATTTTAACCTAAGGAGGCCGCCATGTTCTTTTTCGATGACGTAAACTGGTTGCACGCACAGCTAGGCAGCCAAACTAAACACAGACACACTAATCAGTTCTTCAGTAAATATAAGGTTCTGTGGGATAATATATACATGTGTGTGTAACAATGTTAACAGCAAGGAAGGAGGAGGACGGAACCGGCGAACGTTGAACAACAAAACTTTAATAAAATAAACAAACATCAAAACAAAAGTAAAATGACGGCAGCTCCCTCACGGTCGACTGCCGGTCACACATAATAGAACATAACGTAAAGTCCAGGCCTGGTTCTCTCTCGTCCTTTACTGTTGTCGCTCCTCCTTTTATGTAATGCTAAAAGAAGAAAGAAAGATAATAAAGACGCTATTTGGTGTATTTTCCTACATTTTAATATTGTTTGTCAGAAACAACACAAACATGCATATTAATAACCAAAATCATTTCGAATTTATCATATACACGATGTTTTAGCCATTATACAATGCATTTTATCCAGATTTTGACTTTTTGATGTTGATTTATCAACATCAGTAGCCTAACGTTATTGTCTTCTCTCCCTCGGTCATTAGCTGACGGGGGCTAATATTCACGTGTGCTCTAATACAGAATAAATAACCAAACCGCAAGCATTATTATTGTGTTTATCAGTATATTCTCATAATGTATAAAGTATACGATTATGGTGGATGCTGATGTCTTAAATAGTCTTAAATGTCTCAAAGGCGGTAGTTTAAAGCTATGATTTAATGCACGCTCACCTTGAACAGACGTCTAATACTGAACGCGTTCTTCTTTTATGGCAGGCAGGCTGGCTTGTGTCAAGAGGACATACCGCCACCTACTGTCCCTGTGTGTTTGTATATCTGATCTTATGTTTTACGTGTCATATTTTACTGTTATATATGGAAAACGTGTGTGCTTCACTGTTGCGAAAGAGAACAGGTTTAGGTCGCAACCATTTGACATCACGGATTCTGACGCAAAAAAATGGCGGCCTCCAAGTAAAAAAATACTGTTTTTTATTTCACAATTATAAAGTCAATGCCATTGTTCATATATTAAGCCATACATCGCTCTATACCCAGGGATCCTTTTAAAAACATTTTTTTTTTAAAATGAACAGTCATCCATGTTAAATTTCATTGTCGTATTACAACATAAAAAATATTTACAGACCAAGAAAAATTACAATAAAATTCAACTATTTTATTCCCAATATGCATTAATTATTGGCAGTTTATAAATTAAATTTATGTAAAAACAATATATCGGTCGATCTTTAGATTTGCATAATGTATAAGTCTAAAGCAATATAATGAGCAAGAGTGTGTTGGGCGTATGCGCTGTGCTGTTCTGTCGTTTCCTGATTCCGCCCCTTTCTCGCTCCCACTTTGCTTCCAGTCCTCTCTTCTACTGTACTGTATAAAGGCAAAAATTTAAAAAAATCGTAAAAATATATTTGGGTAGTTGACAAATTTATGTGTCCTAATCTGCTTCAGAGCAAAAAATGTGTTATTAATAATGTTAACTAATATATTCATATTTATATTGGTAATATAAAATAGTAAGAGATTTTTTTCACAGAATAGGACGCATTTCCGTTTCAATTGTCAATATATTGAATATTTATACATCACATGTGATCAATGAACCAAGTTTACTGCAGAATGCAAAATAAATATATTTATTTTTGAGAACTTGACACTACTATTTGAAAAAGATATTGCTGCATACTGATACTGCACCTTAGCATACATAAAAGAGTACATATTGTGCAGTCAGGAATATGCTAGTATTTAAAGTGATAGTTCATCCCAAATTTTGAATTCTAAGCATGATTCCTATGACTTTACTCCACTAATGTACTACAAAGTCTGAATCAGTTTTTTGTTGTGATTTGTTGTTTTTGAATAAATGGGATTTCAGGTTGTATTGTTTCTCTGCTGCTACAGTTTCGCGTGTAAATGGCCAGACACGGATAGAGCGCCACCTGGCAGGCTATGAGAGCTCCTCCACCATGATGAGCAGTGAATTTGAAACCACCAGCTTTTGTGATTCAGATGATGATGATACCATGAGCAGGTGCACAGCACTGAATTAAGTGTTTAATGTGTCTGATCTGAAATCATTGCATAAGACTCAAACATCAGCCCTTTGAGACTGGAATTGTTTTCTGTTGGATAATTTGGAAAAATAGTTTTTCTCATGGTTTCATGTCTGGCTCGATCTCTCTGTAGATTTAGCAGTTCTACAGAACAGAGTACAGCTTCTCGATTGTTGAAGAGACACCGCAGACGAAGGAAACAGCGTCCTCCCAAACTAGAACGGGTACAGAAGCATCGTCTAAGACTTGTGTTAACTATAATAAATTGCAACATCTTCAGTTGTTTATGTAAATACATTTAATATTGAACTGTTTTTAAAATGTTTCTTTTAAATTAAATGTCATTTAATTTGTTGTTTACGAAGGCTTCGTCATTCAGCAGCGTGACTGACTCCACAATGTCCCTTAACATCATCACTGTTACACTTAACATGGGTGGGTGAAGTGTTTTGATCTTTGCTCTTTCATTTTTTTCCAAGACTTTTCATAACATAATAAATAGACAAATGTACACTTGCAATGAGCAGACTAGCATGGATTCTATGTGTGCAAAATTCACAGAAAACTCTCAATTTGAAAATGCCTTTAGTGACCAATAAGTATTCATCTTTATTTAAAGAGTAAATATTTTTTGATTTTTAAGGTCTTACTTTGGTTTATGGAGTGTCCAACAACAAGTTTACGTACATACACGGTGTAAAAACACTTTCATTTTCTATAGAAGTTTAAGAACATTGTAATAGTTCCTCTTTAATACCCAATAACATAAAATATGTTTTAAGTCACAATCAGTACTTATAAATGTACAATTATACATTTGGCTTTTATCCAGTGTTACCTGGAAATTGAGCCTACAACCTTTGCACTGCTAATGCAACCAGCTGCTTTTTTGTCTTTTAAATAGAGAAGTATAATTTCTTGGGCATCAGTATCGTGGGTCAGAGTAATGAGCGAGGTGATGGAGGCATCTACATTGGCTCCATTATGAAGGGAGGAGCTGTGGGTGCAGATGGCAGAATAGAGCCTGGTGACATGCTGCTGCAGGTCAGAAAACGTTCTCCTTCCAATCATCCATTCCGTTATTTACTACTATTGGTGACGTGTTCGTTTTTTGCATTTCTGCAGGTGAACGATATAAACTTTGAGAACATGAGCAATGATGATGCTGTGAAGGTTCTGAGAGACATCGTACACAAACCAGGGTGAGTCTTTTTTACATCACTCACAAACAAGCTGAATTTTAGAGCTGAAAGCCTCAACGTGCCTAACCATGATATATTTTGTTGCATGGTAACTTGGTGTTTTTTTTTTTTTGGTAAAGCTCCTTTAAATAATATGCATTAGGACACATCAATGATAACATTTTATTTAAAATAAAAAACTGTTGAAATGTGCAACTATAAAAAAAAATATGTATTAAAATCATTGCTGAAATTAAAACTGAAACATTGCTATACATTAAATAACAACAGCAATAATAAACGGGTGGTTGTGTCCTATGGTGTGACATTTTGAAAACAAACGGTCAATATTACATTGATCTATATTATTAATATTTATATTTATCATATAAAAAAGCATGAAAGAGATTTATCTTCATTGTTTTTGTCAAATTTTTGACGTCACACTATAGGACAAATTTGCATACTAGCCTGTCAATTACCCAAATACAGCTTGTCATATGTGCTTGGTTAGCATGCAGGGCAAGTCTTTCATATTTGTCAAAAAATGTATGAACATGCTCTTGTATGCATTTATGTAGACCCATCATCCTGACCGTTGCTAAATGCTGGGACCCGTCGCCCCAGGGATACTTCACACTGCCTCGCAGTGAGTCTCAAACATTTCACTTCATTTAAAACAATTCTCTCACAGTATTCTAAATAATCTGTTGCCCCATTTATCCTGCTTATCCTGGGACATTAAAAACGTTTAATGTAAAGAATGTTTATATTATATTATATATTATATTAATGTAAAGAATGATTTTTTTCATAGAGCTGGTTGATATGATTTACATTAAATTACATTAATCATTCAGTGTCTTGACTTCAATTTTTGTGACACTTTTAGATGAGCCGATCCGACCCATTGACCCTGCAGTGTGGGTTTCTCACTCAGTAGCTATGAGTGGTGGAGTGTACGCTCCATACCCCCCCAGCACCATCACGTCCAGCTCATCTGTCACAGAGACCGAGAGTAAGCATTTTACGGTCACACCTCCACCGATGCATAGATTGTTCAAATGATTGTTTTCGATAATTAACAGAATGCCGTAGAGATGGGATTTGAAAAACGTCCCAGATTTTCTTTTAATCTGTGCCTTATTTTTATCTAACTGTAGGATTTGATGAGTTTTCACTCTCGCTGCATTCTGATATGGCATCAGTGGCTAAAGCCATGGCATCTCCTGACTCTGGCCTTGAAGTCAGAGACAGAATGTGGTTGAAGATCACCATTCCCAATGCGTTCCTGGGTGAGTATGAGAGCGAGAGAGGTGTGAAAGGTTCAAAATATTATTATTATTATTATTATTATAAAGATAATATTGAATCATATAAATAATAGAGTACCTCGGAGATTACGTATTTTTGTAGGCCAACCCAGAAGTTAGCGCTGTGCTGGTTCCCTCGACCAAAAGCCTCTGCATTTTTCCCATAGACTTTTGGAAGATTGCAAGAAAAAAAGAGCTGTGATTAACAAATGTTCATGATGTTTACACGTTTTGTCTATCAAGATAATATTTACAGATTAACGCAATATTTGCTATTTTTGAAGCCTAAAAACAGTCAGCAGAAGTAAAAAGCTAACACGAGGTCATAAACAGAGCACACTATGGTCGCTCGATTTCAACGTCACCACAACCATGCCTCTGACATTTTTTTCAAACTTCATTAAAAACGTGTTTTTTCCGTGAATGAATCCCCAACAATGTTTTTACAGATTTGTGCCCATGTTGCATTATTTGTGAGATGTATTTGCACGGTGATGACGTCTAACGTCCAGAAGTGCTAAAATGCTAACCTGCTTTCGGGTACAGAGGTACTCTATTTAGAAGGAGATAACATGTTACCATATTCAAATCAAGATTTTAAAATAAAAGTGTTGTCATATTAAAAAAAAAAAATTAAGTGTCAAGCAGCGTTTTAATGAACATTTTAGAACCCATTTGTTAAGAATCTTTTAAAAGCTAATTGTCGAGAAGTGTTCTTAAAATGTTTGTTTCAAGGCAGATTGCCAGTGGTATCATCATTTTATGATTATGAATTAAGTGACTTAGGTGTCTTCATGAGTATCCCTAACTTTTTCCAGATTTAGGGGCTGTTTTTAGCACTAAAACACTATTTGCTTGTTAAGTGGTGACGTGAGGAATACCGTTTACGGGTCCAAGCATCTCATTTCAAGCGGGGCTACAGCTTAAACAGCGGTTTATGAGCATATTGTATATTTAAGCGAAACATGTATTTAACTCAAAGTTAACACTACAGTCACCAGGCTCACGGGATATCCGACATCAATATTTGAATCAATTTTGAAAAATAAATGGCTGACTGGCCATGTGGGATTTCATTATGAAGATAAAGGTTAGGATCGTGGTTTTCCGATAGTTTTATAGCTCGCCATGAGCGTATATTAGCATTTTTTGTTGTTTGCCTATAGCATCTTATTGAGCGTTTGGACCCAGAAACAGTATATGACCTTCCATATATGGTGGTGCGTGACATCAGGCTTAACAAGCCCATAATATTCTTATAGCAAAAATTTTGGAGTCCTAAAATTAGGACTTACATTATGGGAGTTTTTTCCTAACAAAATAATTATAATAATTATAAATCAAACTCTCAAAACAGCTGTTCAAATGATAAATAAAATGCTCAAATTATCAAATAATAAATCAAACTATCAAAATGGCTGCTCAAATAAGAAATCAAATGCTCAAATGCTTTTCCATTAGTAGTCAAGTCATTTCCATTATTATTTTCATTTCATGACCATTATTTCTGCAAGTTAGAAGTTAGAACATTTTTCGATCAACTTTTTTTGAGGTAGATATAGTATCTTGTATGTAAACTTTACCATTGGTAATTTTAGTCTGTATCATCAGATTATATTGCAAATTTGTATTTGCAGATACGATTGCAGGAAAGTTTGTCTGCTTTTACTTAAATGAGAAATATGTGGATTGTTATGGGGTGAAATTGCAGAGTTAAAGATAATTTGCTCTGCTGTTGGTATGAATAGGCTTTCAAAATGGGTGCACTTTTAAAGCATGTGAATGACCAGGTCAACATTTGTTTCCATGCCTTTTGTTATTGTAAATTCTCACAGATAATCTGAAAATGTTCACGGCACGCTTCATGCAGTTTTGATTTTCATCTGGGATTGTGCATTACTTCCATGCTTTTCTCTCAGTGCCTTTAGAATGAAACTAGAAGCAGAACTTTTCAGTAGTTCCACTTTTATACTACATCTTGTCATGTTTGCTGATGTTTTACTTAAAAATCAAATGTCATACATTTTTGTTGATATTGTCGTACAGGTTCTGATGTAGTAGAGTGGCTTTACCACCACATCGAAGGCTTTCAGGACAGACGCGAGGCTCGTAAATATGCCAGTAACCTCCTGAAAGCTGGATTTATCAGACACACCGTCAACAAGATCACATTCTCAGAGCAATGCTACTATGTGTTCGGAGACTTCAGCGACTGTGAAAACTGTAAGTGACAAACCTTCAGATATGCTCAATCATGTTATGATGTATTTCAAGCACATGTATTGGCACCTTCTTACATATTCAACTTTGAATTTTTTCGGCGTTCTGTCGTCCATTTCATTAGATATGGCGAACCTTTCGCTGAATGATAATGATGGCTCCAGCGGAGCATCTGATCAGGACACTCTGGCACCACTGCCTTTGCCAGGGGCAACGCCCTGGCCCCTGATGCACACCTTCCCGTATCAGTACCCGCAACCCTACCCAACCCAACCTCCGCCCTACCATGAGTTGTCCAGCTATAGCTACGCACCAGGAAGTGCTGGCAGTCAACACAGCGAAGGCGAGTCACCTGTTAAAGATGCACTAGTATAAATTAGACAAAAAATCATATCCAGGATCAAATTTAACACCAATATTAAAAGAAAAATCAGTTTTCATCCCTTTATTTCTCCATCTCTCTCACAGGAAGTCGTAGCAGCGGTTCAACACGGAGCGAGGGTGAACGAAGGCGGGGAAGCAAAGGAGGCGGCAGCACCAGTGGTCGCGATGACAAATCCCCCGTAGGAGGCGGCGCTGACTCCCGCTCTGGCAGCGGCAGCGAATCGGAGTACTCAGTTCGGAGCAGCCGGAGGCGGGACCACGGTTCCGCCACACCGAGTGAGCATAGCCTCAGTCTGAGCCAGCGATCGCATCACAGAGTTCCGCCCACCCATCTGGCTCCATACCCCCCAGGCATCCCCATCCCTTACAATCCCATGATGGTAATGATGGTGCAGCAGCATCCCCACCCTCATCCGGCCATGGGCGCCCCTATCCCCAGCCTCTCCACCCTTCAAGCCCTTCCTCCTTCCTTAACACCTGGTGGCCCCCCTGGAGCTCCTCCGACCAGGGATCTGGGTTCAGTTCCTCCTGAGCTTACTGCATCCAGGCAGTCCTTCCATCTGGCTATGGGCAACCCTAGCGAGTTCTTTGTTGATGTTATGTAGTAAAATAGGAAACGCAGACGAAATGTGAAATTAATCAAGTGAGCTAAAAAAAAATCAAAGCCAAAACAAGTCAAGTGTCTTTCAGAGGAGTCTTCCTTACTTTACCAGGATGCTTTTTGGAATGTTTATTTTTGAAATGCAAACACGGCCATGATTCATTTTTCCACTCTCTTTGGCTCTTTTGTGTGTTCTGTACGTTTATGAACACTAATAATAAACACTTGCTGGTACTGGTAACGTTGCAACTTTAAACTAAAGCAATGACAAATAAACAGAATATGATTGAAATCAAGATTTTGTTTGTTTGGACAAATACAAGGCAAAATGTAGGTAAGGTGATAAAACTAGTCTAACTTGGCCATTCCACTTGGTACTTTCATTCATGTGGTTGTTAGGGAAATAGAGATTTGCCTAAACTTGATCCGAGTAAAAAACTGCTCCACAATGATTCTCATGATTTTATGTAAAACGTTGTGACAGGTGAGCAGTGTAACGACAAATAAGATTTGTGTTAAAATAAAAATACTTTTTTACAAATTTCAAATTTATTGAGTGTTTGCACAGCAGTAGTACAGTCTGTTACCTTTTTACAGGGAGTTTCATGCAGTCTTTACTTAAAGGTATTGTTCAAATAGAAGAAGATTAAACAAATGAAAATAATTGTTATCTTTGCTCTAAGAGTGTTGCCATAGTGTGTATAGACTGTAGTTAAATCTTTACAACATGAGCTAGAGTATTTAGATCAGGTTTTTATAAAGGCACTGACAATTGTTTTTTTATCATACATTGTTGTTTTGTAACTGATCTTGAGGTCTTATTAAATCACAGAACTGACAAAATCTGATACCATAATGAGCTTTTTTCATTTTGCCATTAACTTTGTGCACATTGCATTTTTACTTCCTGCTTGTCAATGTTATATTATTGTTTTGCTAAAAACAGAAGGATAGGTTCATAGGTCCAGCTTGATATATTTACATTAAAGTCTGTAGACGTCTGGCTGTTTCACTAACGTGCCTGTAAGCATGTCTCCTGCATTTGTTTCACATTTTTTGTTTAATGCGTGTTTTACTTCGGGCCACCTCTTTGTAGCCATTGTTTGTAGATCTGTTTTACTGATCTGAGACCAGTTTTGTGGTTTTTATTATGTCAGGGTTTGCAAAGGTTGGACTGTTGTTGGATTTGTACGAGAACGCTACTTGGAGCCAACAGCCTCAGCTGGAACAGATCAACTGACATTTTTGTACTATTTAGAGAACAAGGGGGAAATTGCGATTTAACATGCAAACTATTTAATGATGCAGTTTGTTTTGTAAATTTACTGGTACGGTTTGGGATGAGCCAAAGGCTAAAGTGTAGAGCAAAAAACTTTCCATGCCAGTTTGCTTTTATTGAACAATCCGTGATTGGTTAAATTGCCATGATCCATATGAGGATCATTTTAATCTCCTGTTACTGGTAGACTGTAATAATAGGAACTAATGTACAAACGGAAATCATTGTTGACTGTAGGGTTATAGTATTCTAGTTTTGCTGTAGACCTGACATGGACGCATTTCTACCTATATTTTACTTTGTTTTTTTACATGTATAAATTTTTGTAATCTAAATAAAGGTGCTATATGAAGTGAGACCATTGTCATATTTTATGTTGTTATTAATTAATTGTTATTGATGGCAACATGAGTCTGAATATGTTAAATAATGTGCCTGCAATCATTTGTTGTGACATCCTAATAAAAAAAGACTAGAGTCTTAGAGTTAAACTAGAGTTTAAAGCATTATTCAGTAAAACATAGTCTCTTAATGTTTGTTTTTCTTTATTGTAGTAGTCAATGAAAATAATCCCAAGGTGAGACATGTGTCACAAACACACACCGGTGATGATCATACACTGAAAAAAATGATTTTGCTGTTTGTCTAATTTGATTAATTTAAATAAGTTAAATAAACATTTTCAACAAACATTCAAACAAATTTCATTTTTTCATGTTCAGTTATGTAACTCAATCCCTTCATGTTGGCACTACATAAATTATTTGTGTTGTGTTAACACATAATTGTTATAACTAGGCAGAGGATTTATATTTCCCAGCATGCTTTACATAAGACTGCATTTTGAGTTATTTTCTTAAGTGTTGTTTTATGTGTTTTTCAGTAAAGAGAAACACTTGTTAATGTTTAATGTTCAATTATCTTTGAGATTTAGAGGAGTTTGTTATATTTTTCAGTTTTGTGGTTACCATTGTTCAGAAATGCGTTGCCTTTGCTTAAGTGGGCAATTACATTTTTTATTTTTATTTTCTGTTAAGCTCTGCTAACTTAATATCTTGTTAGAGATAAAAAAAACATTTTATGTCACATTAACTAAAAACACTTCTGTTGAGAACGTTAAATGAGAATGTGAAACGTTAACTTCTAAAAATGATGATTGTTTAACAAACATAAATTTGGCAACTTAAACATAATGAAATTATTCTGAGTAAACAACTTTATTATGTGCAACCGATGTACATTTTTTTCAGTGTATGACTGAAGATGTACCTAGGTGACATCTACTGAACATCTACAGTATGTTAGGTCTTGTGTAAGTTTTGTTGCTATGTCAGCATTTCCAAAATCGGTTGTAATGTATGTGCAAAATATGAATTTGTTGCTAAAGGGAATTTTTACATAAAACAAGGTACAGTCTCACATTGGACTGAAAACGTTAAAGTAGGCATTTAACTTCAAAAATGATTTCAGAAATATGACCCCGGACCACAAAACCAGTCGTGAGTAGCACATGTATATTTGTAGCAATAGCCAACAAAACATTTTATGGGTCAAATTTAATCGATTTTTCTTTTTTGCCCTAAAACATTAGGATATTAAGCAAATATCATGCTCCGTGAAGATATTTAGTAAATTTCCTACCATAAATATATGAGAAATATATATTATTTTTGTGAGTGGATGCAGCAAAATTGCAAACAAAAATGGCCGGAAAATTCACTAGCTGCTACCCGCTCTTTGGAAATTTAAATAACCCACTCAAGTTTGGTATATGTCATATGTCACAATGTCATTACAGCGGTAAGCCAATAGAGAGCGTTAAAACAAGCCTGTTTTTTCTTAACTGACGGACAACTTTAAAGTCCCCGTGAACCGGAAGTTGCGAGTGTTTTTACTTCCGTATTCTGACACATTTCCGTGTGAAGAGGAATTCCACAGGAGAAAATTAGTGGGCATGGCTTGCGTTTTTCACTCCGAATTGATTGGATGTGTAAAAATTGCTGTTGCATTGATTTTGAAATGAAGCTGGCAGCAGATTGACAGTTGAAGGGGAGGAGTTAACGGATGCTCCAGCCAAGCCGTCTTAAGTACGTTATTTGAGATGAATAGTCATTTAAGGGCGGAAGTGCATTTTCAGATTTTAATTTAAGATTATGAGGGTACATGAATTTTAAAAAGAAAATGACCCATATTGATAAATTATTTACTATAAATGCTGCAATATTTCATGAAAAATAAGAATGGTCATTTTTAAGTTCACTGGGACTTTAAAGTCACCATGAAACAGCAGAGCCGATTCTTCCTATAGGCAAACTAAGCAAATTGCATTGGTCCCCTGCACCATCAGAGGGCCTCATTGAGTACCGAATCAAAAACAATATAATGTAAACAAAACGCGGATTCAACTTTCTGCCTTTGGAGTGTTGTGTTACAAACTTTACAGGAATCATTTGGAAATTTCCTTTTTAATACTCAACTCAACTTTATTTATATAGCGCTTTTTACAATTTTCATTGTTACAAAGCAGCTGTACATAAGACATATTGACTATAAGCAAAACAATTAAAGTTGTACCTGTAAAAACAAGAAAAAGGTGAAAAACAAAGAAGACAGACATACCCACATACAAAACACTCCACACACACAATATGCACACGTACTAACACACATACACACACACATGTCTGGTTTACTATCTCCGTGGGGACAGTCCATAGGCGAAATGTTTTTTATACTGTTCAAACTGTATATTCTATCCCCTACCCCTAACCCAACCCCTAAACCTAAAGATCATAGAAAACTTTTTGCATTTTTAAATTAAAAAAAAATATTGTTCTGTACAATTTATAAGCTTTTTTGCCCATGAGGACCTCAATTTTGGTCCCCACGGTGACACGAGTCCCCATTGAGTTGGTGTGCATTCAGGTTTAGGTCCCCACCGGGATTTACAAACATGAACACACACGCACGCACACGCACGCACACACACACGCACGCACGCACTCGCACGCACGCACGCACGCACGCACGCACGCACACACGCACACACACACACGCACAGTGAGAGCACACATTTAAGATAAAGGAGAGAGAAGCACAGGTCAAATATAACAGACTATAAATTCCTATATGCAATATTAATTAAGTAAAACTTTAAGATTCTAAAGCAGCCCCCCCGGTCAGGCAGATAGTGCAAAAACAGTATGCAAACGGTGGCGAGGAACCCAAAACTCTAATCGAGAAAAAAAACCTCAGGAGAACCCAGGCCCAACCAGGGGATTCCAGTTCCCCTCTGGCAAAAGCTGCTGCCTCTGCACAAGCTCCAGAGAGCTTGCACAACAAGGCTAAATAAAATAAATAAACTTAATAATAAAATAAATTATAGTTTAAGATTATCATTAATAATCTAATAGCATTTGAAATTTTGTGGTGAAGACATGTCAAGAGACCGCGTCCTTCTTTATCCAGCTCTATCATCTCAGCTCTTGTCAGGTCGTCGCTTCCCATTCTCCGCTCTACCATCAGGTCAGGGCATGAACTGCATCCTGCTTGCTGTGGTAACCTTGGAACAATGAGACAAGACTGGCTGAGAGTAGAGTACTGTTCTGCACTCTTTGATGCAACAAGTACATCAGTTGTGTTTTTGGTTCCGGATGATCTAACTAGTGCAGCCTAAACCCTCAGAAGATTTATATTATGGAAGTCTAGTCTATCCAAGATTAAAAAGATGCATCTTTAGTCTAGATTTAAACTGACAGCGTGTGTCTGCCTCCTGGACAGTGCAGGGAAGACTATTCCAAAGTTTAGGCTCTAGATAGGAGAAGGATCTACCACCTGAACTTGATTTTGAAATTCTAGGTATTACCAACTGACAGGACGCCTGAGAGCGTAATGCACGTGAAGGACTGTAATACAAAAGGAGTTCATTCAAGTACTGAGGAGCTAAACCATGTAGGGCTTTATAGGTAATAAGCAAGATTTTAAAGTTAACGCGATGCTTTATAGGTAACCAGTGCAAGGTTGACAGAACCGAGCTAATATGTTCATACCATTTTGTACGTGTAAGAACTCGAGCTGCCGCTTTTTGGACCAGTTGGAGTTTTTGTAATAAGCCTGCAGGGCAACCACCTAACAGTGCATTACAGTAATCTAGTCTTGATGTCATGAATGCATGAATTAACTTCTCTGCATCTGACATTGACAGCATATGACGTAGTTTAGATATATTCTTAATATGGAAAAACGCAATTTTACAGGTGTTGGCGACATGGCTCTCAAATGACAGATTACTATCGAATAGAACGCCAAGATTCTTTGCTGACGACGAGGGTTTTATGGAACAACTGTCAATAGTTAAGCAGTATTCTTGGTTGTTACTTATAGCAGTTTTCGGTCCAATAAGTAACACTTCTGTTTTGTCCGAGTTCAGTAATAAAAAGTTGTTACTCATCCAGTTTTTTATATCGACTATGCATTCCATTATTCGATGGAACTGTTGTGTTTCATGAGGCTTCGAGGAAATATATAGGAAAATAATACTTAATTTATTTAATTACTGTGACATACTCGGACATCATGCAGTGCGCGCAGGTGATGACATGCGCATATGTGATGATGCGTCTTACATATGGTTTCAAAACGAAGCTATTCGTATGTAGCTGAAAAATGGCAACAACACGAAGCAAAAGAACAAGAACTAGAAGGCATGTGTTTTTGTTCTATTTTAAAGTCTTATTTAGTTTTGTCAACACACCACTGTATTTCGTTTACCCATGATAATATGTAATTTTTGTGTCATCACATTTAGAGAATAATTGATATGATTTGTTTTCGAATGCTTAACTTTCTTGAGTAAACTATATTTATCATGTTTTATTTTTGTTAATCACTCATTTGATTAGTAAAAAGCTAGATGGATTATTTACATGTGAATCAAAATGTGAATTTAATGTATACTTAACTGTTCTTACTGTCAGTTTAAGGGTTTTTGTCTTGTCAGGGTAAGTCTGTTAATTGATTTATCATTTTATATCTTATAGTTTACAGTTATGCTCATCTAATTTGAACTATTGTGACAAGGGCTCCTCACAAAGGTTTGCATAGGGCCCCCAGACGTCTAGGATCAGCACAAACGGAAGTTGCGATTGACTTCTTTTCGGTACGGTGACGTATATCCGAGTTAAACGGCTTCTGGAATGAGAAGAAAATGTAGGGCAGGTCTTATTTTAGCCTTTCCCTTTTTGATTGGTTTGTTGTAAGTTGGGCCTGGAGGGTGGGCTAAAAATGCCTGGGAATTGCACAGTCAGTATAGTCCTACCTCTTTTTTGTTGCTGACATCATGTGGTGAAGAGTTGTTGTTGAGAGGGGGAGAGGAGCTTAATGTTTTTGATTAAAGATTACAAGTGCATATGAATTTAGCAAAAATAATGGTGTGCACAGATAAATTATTTATAATAATTACTGCAGCACTGTGTAAAACACTTAGAATTTTCCTGTTTGATGTCATGGTGACTTTAAAGGCGATTTTCCCAATATTTCGATTTTTTTCACACCCTCATATTCCAGATTTTCAAACAGTTGTATCTCGGCCAAACATTGTCATTTCCTAACATAACCACATATCAACGGAAAGCTTATTTATTTAGCTTTCAGATTATGTATAAATCTCAATGTCTAAAAAATGACCCGTATGACTGGTTTTGTAGTCCAGGGTCACAAATGTGTTTTGTGGATCCATGTTGTGTTTTATATTCCACATATAGGGACAAATGAGTCTGGACTAACATAAATATGTCTCTTGGTAAATCGCCATAAATCGAAGACAGTACAAAAAATACAGCAATGATAAATACCTCACAATTTAAATGTATTTGCAAAATATGTAAAATAATGATACAATATTCTTCAAAATATATTACCTATTACATCTTTTGATTTTTGAGTGAACTATGACCTTTATTCTTAAATTTTAAGCCTTTTTTGGATTTGTACTACATTTCCCATAATGCGTCTGCGCGCCGCTGAGCTCTCACTAGAACTACATTTACCAGAGGGGACTTGTAAGCTTAAGCTTTATGACGTCTATGGAGGAACCGTGTCCTGCGTAGTTCAAGGAAAAGCGTTTATATAAATATAACGTTACGTGTACAGGACGTGCAGGTACATTAGATAAGGAAATAAGAAAAGCCCCATAATAAAGGCGCGATTGTGTCCTTCGAGCACATCTTATATTCGGTGGTGTTTGGACCTATAAACCGCTAAAATAAACATGATCGTAAGCAAACTGAATCCAGCCCTGTGTAGCAGAGCTCTCCGCTTCACTGTTGCAGTCACTGGGTGAGTTTTGAATGTTATATTTCTTATTCAACCACGTTATTACAATGTAACTATTCAGATCTATTTATTCGCATTACTTAACCACAGCGGGCCCATACGAATAACAATGTCTGATAAACACTTGCAGCAAATAGTTGTGCTTAATTAACCAAATTATATTTTAAGCTTGTTTTTGCTAAGTGTTTCTTATGTGTTCTTTTAAGGGTTCAAGGGCACGTCAGCAAACCAGCTCATAGGAATGATCGCTATTATGCCACTCAAGCGGCCGAGGTACATGTTCTCTGAAGTTATAAACCAGTCGGTTTCTCACGTTTTTTTACGTTACATGCATTTATTAACCTAAATTTGCATGTCGTCTGACCTACTGGCACAAGGACGAGGGCAATCGTGAAGTTTAATAATAGACTGCAGTCAGTATGTATGGCTGGTGACGCCATGTTTAAGTTGGTGAAAGTTCACCCACAGGACAGTTTTATAATTCAGTTTTATTTCAGTTAATGCCACATGTACACACTGAGACACATTACATCAAACAAGGGCCAAGTTCCCAACTAAAGGAAACGCTTGTCACAGTAATGGCCTTAAGCTAAATCATTTAAAAAACTATTTTGACAAAAAAATCTAAATTAAATAGAGCTTAACCTAAACACAAACTACAGCAAACAAAGTTAAAATGTGGGCATAACCCGCTGTGTTGCAGTTATTGTGCCGTCTGCTTGTCGCTTCAGCAAACACATTTACGTTGTGGCAATGTTGGTGCCACATTCCATTTTTCCTCTAGCAATGTTCCTCTCTAAGTGTAAACAATGTAGAAATTTAAGATTTTAAAGGGCTTGTTCTGCAACAGTCAATAACTGAAACTACATTCAGACCATTTTCCTCCTTCCCATAGCAACTAAGTTCCGTGTTATTGCATAACATTTTGTTGTTATATAGCCAAAATAAATATCTATTTATTAAAAGTAAATAATTAATACTTAATACGTTTACAGCATAAATGCAAACAGCATATTGTAAAACTGTATTATAAAACTGTACACAACAATACAAGGGTGTTGTAAATTATAATTAAACTTTAAAAAACTAGACATGTGTAAGTATAGGTATTAGGACGATTATTAAGAATAATTAAAAATAAATTCATAGACCGTACCGGCAGCTTAAACAGCCTTGAGTTGACTGCAGGGATGGATTATGACTTTCATTCATTCATTCATTCATTCAAACATTCATACATTCATTCATTCAAAGGGCCCCGGGGCCAGTTGCCTCCGAGGGCCCCCCCTGCCACAATTTTTCCAATTCTTTCCCTTAGCTGCGCATTCACAGTTATAGGTGAAAGTTAGAAGTGAAAGTTAAGATGATCATGAGTATACAAATCGTTCTCACTCTGCATCAAATGCCTGGGTTATGCAAAAAATAATCTGGACAGGGTTTACTGAAGTCTAATATAAGATACACAACAAAAAAATCAACAACCCAAATAAAACACACGTTTTTAATTAACTGTCAAATATACACATAGTTAATGCATCATAAATAAAAAAAGATTTGTCACCCCATGTGACACATACCTGTAAACATCCAATCACCATGCAAAAGATCTTAAGAAAACCTACAATTACAAATACATTTTTGGTGGCCCTGACAAATATGCAACCCACCAGTTTCTTTCTTTCTGTTATGCATGATTTTAACTTCAATCTATAGGGAAGCTTGGATTCCAGGGAGCTGGATTGTTTTGCACAAAATTTTACACTTTACCATTAAGTTCCGTCGTCACAACACAGAATTCCCACCACTGATCTAGTGATTCCCACACATACGTTGGTGGAAGTACGCAGCGATATAAACAAATGAAATTATTTATCGAAGCAATAGCAATTACTGAAAGTGAAAACTATAACATTCACAGAAAGGACATCTGTGCTAAAAATGAGCCTAAAATGCAAATAAAAAGCCTAATGTAAAGGTCCATTTCCAAAAGCGCTGTATACATTTCCTATTGTTCTGTTCCTACAATCGTAACTTTATCTTTCTCAACGTCTGTATCTCTGTTCTCCTCTCCTGCAGGCAGTACTGGATAAAGCACAGGTGGGCAGCAGTACTGCCGTGAAGGCCAAAGTTGAGAAAGACATCAAAGCTGTGGTAATGTTATGTCACATTTCATGGTTTTTCTGGTTTTAACCCAGAATCATGATTCTGCATAAAGAACCACACACGAGCGACTGGTTGTAAAAATCCTGCAGCTGTCTTAAAAACGGTCTCAATATGTGCACATTTTGCCACAGTCTGGAGCCCTATGAGGACAAAAATGATATTGAAACCGCAAGATTTAGTGCGTCGTAGAATATGATGGTCGGCTGATACTGATCTGCAGCTGATCGATCGGAGCAACCATAGGGAATATGCCTTATAGTTTTGTAACTTTTGTTTTTGAAGGAGTCCAAATCTTTTGCTGTCAACATGTTTAAGGGCCAGATAACCACTGAACAGGTCTTCCCCTTCCCTTCAGGTACATTTTCAGTTCTTATGTATTATAGTTGTATGTAGATTTTGTTGATGCGGTGATGTTGCTCATGCATTTATTGTGAGCAAGTGTTGTGTTTTGTCTTGTTGTGGTAGTGATGAATGAGGAGCAGACTCAGTTCCTGCGGGAGCTTGTTCCTCCAGTTGCAAAATTCTTTGATGTAAGTTCCTCTAATATCAAACTCTTTTCTAGTATGCATAATTAAATATTTTTGCCTCCACGAGTGTGATTTCTCTTACTCTGTGTGCATGTGCAGGAGGTAAATGACCCCATGAAGAATGATGCTCTGGAGAAGGTTGAGGACCACACCATGGAGGGACTGAAGGAGATGGGAGCCTTTGGGCTGCAGGTGCCTGTTGAGCTGGGTGGTCTGGGCCTCACCAACACTCAGGTGAGAAAAGAACATCTGAAAAGGGGGGTTTACATCTATTCATTATTTAGGTGTTCACTTAGAATTATAGTCTCAGCGTTATTAAGATATTGGTGTTTAAAAGAATCAAATGTGTGTGTACTAGAGTTTCTGTGTGTGTGACTGCAGTATGCCAGGCTTGTGGAGGTTGTAGGAATGCACGATCTTGGTGTTGGAATCACGCTGGGTGCCCATCAGTCTATCGGCTTTAAGGGCATATTGCTCTTCGGTAATCCTCAGCAGAAGGAGAAATACCTGCCAAAACTGGCCTCAGGTGAGTGCCACTGCAAATTATGTGTGTTTAAATGTCATTGTTACGTCTCCCTAATTAATTGACGTCTAGGAGTATTTGGGAGGTAACACCAAAACGTCCAACAGGTCAATTATATTTAAGTTGAACACTTTTCTTCGCTTTGAAGGTGCGGTGTGTGCAATTAAGAAACAAGCAGAGGGAAAACTGAGTTTGAACTTTGCATTCAGTGAAGAGATTCAATATCACAAAGCTCACAATAATAATAATAATAATATGAACCAAATATGAAATATGAACATAATGAATTAAAGACAACAAAAGTGAGGGACAAGAGCGGTGCTAAAGCAAAGAAAATAATAAAACAAAACACGATAACTAGCACCAACCCAAAACTAAGCTAAGCAAAGAAATCAGAGAAAATAACATCTTCAACGTAGAACGCCACTAACTACACTAGCTGCGTTTACATGGACCAATGTAATCTGATTAAAAGTCCAATCCGAATGAAAACGCTCCATATAAACACGTCAATCAGATTAAAAATGCCCAAGCCGATTGAGTCGGATTGTAAGGGGTGGTTTATCCTGTTTGTAATCCGCTTGATAGGACATGTATACACTTGATCAGATTGAAAACCGAAGTAGGAAATTGTGCGCATGTGCAAAGATGACGCTGGCTCGTACAGATGTAAGGGCGTATGACGCACGGAACGGAGCAGCTGCTGCTAAAGAAACCAAAAACCATAAATCTGACAAAGCGGTACACATTTCCATATGCTTGTCATCTCTAAATGAACATATTAATGTTTCTATGCATTTAAAATGTCTTAACTGTTTCCCTGGAGTGAGTTTTTAACCGCAATTTCTCAGTTCCTTTTTAAAACACGATACATTTGCAGATGTACAAACATCTTGTAGGATAAAATATCTAATCATAAAATTTCATTTATATGCGTAGTAGGCTACTGAACATTTCTTTTATTTATCGTTTACTTGCATGTGTTTTGGAAGGATTAACTGTTTTTACCATGGTAAATTGCTGTAACGACCTTGCTCCATTGATATGTAGAGATTATTTCGCGTTTATGAATTGTACATTACTGTATTATGCTGGTGTCTGTGATATAAAATAAACACATCTGCGCTTACAACATTGTTTGAGGAGCCGTTTTGTGAATATTATAATGATACCTGCGTCCACCGCGCCCGTCTCTGTTTATATCGTTAATGCTGACATATGAATCCGCATATCATCACTTCTAAAGTTCGGTATTAGCTGTTGTTGCTAAACATTTATTTAATTATTGTTTGCCTGCAGACGCTCTGGTGGGTCTTGGTAGTTTTGTCATGGTAAAACCGCATCGGGTGTGCTCGTGCTTTGGCACGAGACATTACTCTGCCTTTATAAACTGTAATTTTTTTTCGTGCCGTTTGTAAAATAAAATATAGACAAGATGTGCTTTAAAACACTGTTTTAGTGGGTATTTAGGTGAACACTTGTGCAGTGTGCGCATGTCAGCAGATTATATCGGATTTGAAGCTCGTCATGTAAACACGCACATCAATCAGATCACTTAATTTACCTTTCATGTAAACACTACATTCAGATTGCACAATCCGATTAAATTCAATCCGATGTGTCCATGTAAACGCAGCTACTGACTAGCAAACATAAATACAAAAGTTGGCACTCGCTCATTAACGAGTGTGTTGAGACAACTTTACTCTGGGTGTAGTAAGATGTAAGTCGCGTGACATGCTGCACTGGTCCTATCACTATGTGTCGAGGTAGGACTTAAATAGACTCGGATAAACCGAGAGTCGAGTCACAGTTTAAACGCGGTTAAACAGTCATTGGAAAGTAAAGTTACACGGGAGAAATCTCGAACACAAAATAACTCAGATTCAGAAAAGGACAACAAAAACATGAGCAAACACCAAAGTGTCACGAAACGGGGGTAGGTACGCAAGGACAAAGGACCCAGGTGCAGACAGCGGGTAAGGGGTTAACAAGACGTTTAATAATAACAAAGACAAAACCAAAAACCCACAAGGGGGTAAAATAACAAAACAGGGGAATATAATACACGACAAGACAGGACTAAGACTAACTACACTTAAACAATACTAAAGTTACGTATGACATGAACTACAAATAACTAAACTAGACTAAACTTTGACAAGGCACAGGAACTCACCATACAATCACAATGAACCAGCATAGGACAGAAAACACAAGGGCATTATAAGGCCCGATTCACATTTCGCATCTAAAACCGCGCAGAAAACGCAAGCTGCACTGTGTTCTCCTTTTTTTCCAAAGCGCCTGGACTTTGCGCTCTCCTGGCGTCGTTTGTCGCTAATACATTGCAATAATAGTAATGCTACTAGATTTAGTTATGCTGTGATCATCTGTGTCTCCATTTTCATTGAGCTTGTCTATATTGGCTGGTTGGTTCTTGTCACATGACCTGCGGTGCGCTTGCGGCTTTCTGAAATGTTGAGATTTTTTCATCTCGATGTGGCGCCGACACGCCTGAAAAAAAGAGTGCGTCACACCGCATGCACGTCGCGACCGCGTCGTCCCCTATTTCCGAGTCGCCCGCTATTTCCGCGCGTCTACATTAAAAATATGAATATGCATGCGGAAAAGACGCGAAATTGGAATCAGGCCTATAGAGGATAAATCAAGAGGGGAACAGGTGAAGGGCATGAAACAATAAACGAGCAATAACGAGGAGACGAGAGGGCGGGAACAGAGACGAGACCGGAGAGGGTGTATAAAAGGCCCAAATTACCCCTCTCCACATGAAACATGGGGTTCTGTCATGGTTCTGCCTCTTTTGTCATGTCTTTCTTGGTCTTGTGGCAGAACCACGACACAAAGATAACGCGGGAGAGCAAACAAATGAAAAGCAAAAGCTCCTCCCGAAGCGCGTGAGGTCTTATGTTAGCTTGTACATTTCATTTGAGACCATCTGCAACAATCTCTGATTAAAATGATTTGCTCACCCTTATATAAATATCTTGCATTGGTAAGTGTCAACGAAAATAATTGCACTACCTTGAAATTCCCTGTTTTTATCCTTTCCTTTGCTCTCTCTGCGATTCAGGAGAGACAATCGCAGCATTCTGTCTGACAGAACCAGCCAGTGGTTCTGATGCCGCCTCCATCAAGACCACAGCCGTGCTCTCTGACTGTGGTACCTATTACACCCTCAATGGCAGCAAAATCTGGATCAGGTTAGGAACTGACTTGTCACTCACCGCTCATCACTGGCAGACAATAACATATACTGTAAACACAATAAATATATATCACAGGGTTGACATTAAGATCACTGTTGATTCTCTTGAGAGAATATAGATATGAAATTAGCTTGTTTTTGGTCAGTCCTTAATAACTTCACTTTTTTACAGTAATGGTGGGATTTCAGAGATCTTCACTGTGTTTGCAAAGACCCCTGTGAAGGATGAGAAGACTGGAGAGATGAAGGACAAGATCACAGCCTTCATTGTGGAGAGAAGCTTTGGAGGAGTAACACAGTAAGAGATACGTAGAAGTGAATATTGGAAATAGATCAGTTGAAAGAAGCTGATCAATGTAGCACGTATATCCAAACTATACAGCCATTTTGTCTAGGCCTATATCTCTTTAAACACCCACACTTTGGGTTTCTCTCTGTGCAGTGGACCTCCAGAGAAGAAGATGGGCATTAAGGCATCCAACACAGCCGAGGTGTATTATGAGAATGTTCGCGTGCCTGTTGAGAATGTACTGGGAGAGGTCGGAGGTGGTTTTAAGGTGGCCATGAACATCCTTAACAACGGACGTTTCGGCATGGCCGCCGCTCTCTCTGGAACCATGAAGGGAGCTATTGCTAAAGCGGTAAGTGTGGACATCTCATTTGTTTCTGAAGCTGCTGTCAACACACCCTGTAATCTTCTGTCAAATCGGTTTTCATTACACATTTATATTGTGATAATGAATTAATTAAATGGACTCGTATGGCATCTGGTTAAAAGGATTGTTAACCCAAAAATAAAACTTGTGTAATCATTTATTCACCCTTGTGTCGTTTAAAACCTGTATGTGACTCTTCTGCGGAACACAAAAGAAGATATTTTGAGAAATGTCTCAGAGGTTTTGTGTCCATGTTACGGAAGTCAATGGGGATAACGTTCTCCAAAATATCTTCTTTTGTGTTTTGCAGAAGAAAGTCACCCATACAGGTTTGTAATGACATGAAGGTGAGTAAATGATGATGAAAGAAACTTCCGTTTTGGCTGAACTTTACCTTGGATTAAAAGAGTCTTTCAGGTTAAATCCTTGTAAAGCTCTGTAAACAGCACCCTAATTTTGACAAACAACAAAGATCCATGTTTTTCCGTATGCTGTTACCTGCTTAACCTTTCTAAGAACCTCAAAATGATTCTTTATCTCTCTACAGGTGGATCACGCTGCTAACAGAACTCAGTTTGGAAATAAGATCCACACGTATGGTGCTATCCAAGAGAAGATAGCTCGCATGGCCATCCTGCAGTACATCACTGAGGTAAATGTCTAAGCCACTTTTTTTATCACATATCGTCGCTGTCGGGCAGAATCCTCGCATATCCAAAACCATTATTTTTCAGGAAATTAAAAAAACTGCATATTTTTTGAGTTATTAAACATTGTATCGTTAAAGTTGGTATTATACCTTGTATTGCTATCATATACTGTTGTGTACCAACATTAACACAACATTTCCCCAAAACCATGTTTAATCGGAGATGCAAGGTTTATGACTTGGGAGCAGGGAGATTACGCTGTCATTCATAAGAATGGTACGGACACGGACGTCGCTGCTGCCAGCAGTGTTCATCAAAGTCTGCGGTCGCGTTGAGCCTTTTGACAAGAGACGAGGCTTTAAGAGCTAATGAAAGCTAATGATTGTGGTTACATACAGCTTCCTAAACTCTATTTTAAACGTTAGAGCTATGAGTGATGCAATACCAAAATAAAACGTTAAACAGGCTGTCTAATATAGGCGGAAATTAATCTGCACGCAAATAAAGTCGGCGGTCGCGTTGAGCCTCTTGACAAGAGAAAAGGCTTCAATAGTTAACCAAAGCTAACGACTGTGGTTACATACATCTTCCTAAACTCTTTTTTAAAGGTTTAAGAACTATAAGTGATGTAATACAAAAAACGATTAGCTGACTAGGCTGTTTAATAGGCGGAAATTATCCGAATCTGCTCGCAAACTTACCTTCGTGGCTCACGGGCTACTTCTGCACCGAAGCATTACAGCTATCGATTTTTAACAAAACAGGCCTACTCAAATGTATCTAACCTAAATATTTTCACTCGTTATTGTCTAAAAAACTTTCAATCAGGAGACGTAATGCCGAGAGGCTCCCACGGAGTGAAGAAGAGGTGGAGTTACGAGACTTCTCAGACAGTTGAAGTGTCCAATGGAGTTAAGAGATTTGCTCTCAAGCTATTTTCAACACTTTAGATTGGTTAATAATTTGTAAAAATAACAGACCCACATGGGGACTGACCAATAGCATCGATTTGTGAAAAAATATGAAATTGACCAAATTTGGACATAGGAGGTTTCCGCCCGACAGCGACGATATACTACAAAGCCATCAATGACACTCAATATATTGTAATTTTTTTAATTTGTTATTAATTTTTATTTTCTCTCTCAGTCAATGGCATACATGGTCAGTGGAAACATGGACAGTGGAGCTACAGAGTTCCAGATTGAGGCTGCCATCAGCAAGATTTTTGCCTCTGTTAGTTTTATAACTCCAAATGATTTATATTGGTTATATGTACATGTTAGATCTTTGTTCTATAGACATGTTAATAAACCGTTATGTTATGTTATAATGAATTACACTTGGATGGGCAGGAGGCAGCATGGAACGTTACAGATGAATGCATCCAAGTAATGGGAGGAATGGGCTTCATGAAGGTGAGACTAAAGAGGAAATGATTTCATTATTTTATATCGCAGACGAAATCAGATTACATTATATCACCCCTCAGGTGATCTCTCACACTGTACTTGAATCATTCGGACATTATTGTGTTTACGTTCAGGATGCTGGTGTCGAGAGGATAATGAGGGATCTGAGAATCTTCAGGATCTTTGAAGGGACCAATGATATTCTGCGATTGTTTGTGGCTCTCAATGGCTTCCAGGTACTTGCACATTCGCCCAGCTCTGGTTTCGATGCGATGTTTGCACAAGGATGTATTCATTTAAAGAGTTTATGTTCAGAATGCAGGAAACCATCTGAAGAATCTACAGAAAGCTTTGAAGAACCCGCTCGGAAATGTTGGACTGCTCACAGGGGAGATCACCAAAAGAGCCAAGAGGTTTGAGTGTACAAATAAACACACACGATTCATCCCTTTAAAAGAAATAATGGAACTAGAACAAAGTTTTTCATTCATTTTCAGGAGAGCGGGTCTTGGGACAGGGCTGAGTCTGTCTGGATCGGTTCACCCAGAGCTGGCTCATAGTGGAGATCTGGTGAGGAAAAACTAAATCTCATCGTCATTTTATGATAAACTACTTTCTTACTATAGCACTCATTCATGTCTCGCTTTCTTCTTCAGGCGGTCAAAGCTGTAGAGCACTTTGGTGGTACTGTGGAGGAGCTTCTGCTAAAACACGGCAAAAAGATCATCAGTATGAAAAATCGGCTTATCTACAATAATAGAAATGAAACGGTCCACTGGAATGTTCCTCATGTTGTTGTTGTACTGCATTACAGATGAACAGTTTGTATTGAAAAGAGTTGCAGACAGTGCCATCGACCTGTACACTATGGTCGTAGTTCTGTCCAGGTAAGGCACACAGTTTCACACAAGCACACACATACTGTCGCGTTTCATCATCACATTAATCTTAGCATGTGTGTTTGATTCATACAGGGCGTCCCGTTCACTCAGTCAAGGCATCCCGTCTGCCCAGCATGAGAAGATACTGTGTGAAACCTGGTGTGTGGAGGTAAGCGTGGATGTTTTGTGCGTATCCCATGTTGTATGCCTTGGAATTTTCTTCAAAATTGTATTTTCTCCTGTTCTCTAAGGCACATGACAGAATCATGCAGAACGTCAAAGATCTTCAGTCTAGCTCCAGCAGAAAGCTCTTCAATAACTTGAGAGATGTCTCCACTTCCGTGGTGGAAAATGGAGGAGTCGTGGCTCCTCATCCTCTTGGTTTCTGAACACGCAATACTCGCTTTTCATTCACTTCGAGCCTGTAGTACAGTGACTATTGCATGAAATCGAAGCTCTTGTCATAATCGTAATGGAGATCACTTGAACCCCTAAACAAAACTGAAGATCGTCACGGTTTTTGGGTGATAATTATGTTAGATAACGCACTTTAAGATCACATTAATCAAGGTAGAAATGTATTTGAACACATCACAGCGCCGACTATGTCCAATACAATACACTATAAATGTATTAATGGAGGGCAACATTTGGTCTAATATTTTTACTCATCTGTTTGTAGATAAACTCCATCCTCTGCGCTGTGTTTGTTGCAAATTTATAAATAGTCCTGCCATGTATTATTCATTGTATATAAAATAATGCTCAATAAGACTAGGAATGTTGACTAACTTGTGTTGTCAGCCTACAGTAAGCAAGCTATCTGATAAGGCTCGTACTGTAAGCTTGCATACCTAACACATGTTAACACACTCTTATCAATCTTACCTCTTACGTTTAAGTTTAAACTGTCTCAAAAGACATGGTAATGGCATATTTATTATAATGGTCAGTTGTCCAAGTACATTTAATGTTTTTTTTTCAGGGCAAAAATGTTATAACGAATGTACTGTATATCCAAACAAACATCAATTTAAAGTACTTATTGAGCAGCTAGATATTGACAAGGATCTCAGGTTTTGTGTTAATTCTGCCTCTTCTGCTTCACATTCACATATATACACCGTCTACACAGCTATTGTCATGTTTTCTTAAATATGCGATTCATATAAAGAGTTTTAGACTTGCATCATTAAATATTAACCTGACAGAAATGTGCATAGACTTACTAAGATTTATGACTGTTTTAGTAATACACAGAGGGTTAAACTCTCACGTGCTTCACAGATGTGCCTGTTTTGGGATGGCTACAAGAAAAGAGCTTTGGTTTATTGTTAACTTTGTCAGCTGTCGGTGTACCATCAGATCAATGCTGATGGTGTGGTAAAATCATTTAAACATTGTGACCTCTTTGTCCATTCTGCACATTTGTGTTATGTATATTTTTTTCAACCTCTACTCATTTTCTGGGGAAAAAAAGGAGCTATACAAAATTTAGAATTGTAACATAACTATGTTATGTGTAAAAATGTGGCAAAAATAATAAAGTATGGTTCACATTACAAAATGATTGAGCCTCAGTTATATCTGAAGCAAATTAACTATAAACAATAAATATAACTTGTAAACCTGAAAATCTTTGACCGTATAACGTTGTTGATTTAGCCGTTAAATCTTCAATCTGACGAACTTCAAACATGTTTGTTAGAATAGTGGCAGTCGGTAATAGTGGTTACTTCTCTTGATTCAGATGCCAAGTCAAGGTGAACTACAGTATTGACCTCTCTTCAGTGATTTGTCCAGATTGTCCATTAGATTGAGCACTCTCAACAGGGGCATCCGCGGAAGTTTGGTCACTATTGACTGCCTCACCAGTAGATGGTTCCGCTGGGTGGTTTTGGTCAGCAGTTGAAGTGGAATTAAAAAAGCCCCTCTAAAAAGAAAAATAGAATTGATGAGAGAAATTGAGCAAAAGCAGATCAACAGAAAGCACTAGAGTCACCCAATAAAACTAAATTGAAGGGATTGAACACAACTACTGTAGAACACACCAGATAATGTAAACAAAATTGGCCGCCATTGACTTCCATGACATTTCTCAGAATATCTTTTGTGTTCCACAATCATTTTTATTTTTGGGCGAATTATTCTGTTAATAAACGTTTTTAAAGTCTTGCACTTATGCCACAGATCCATAGAGATCCACAGTTGCGTTTTATCTATTTAACATATAATAAAAATAACACACTTCAGCTTTAAAGATAAATAACTTGCTAGAAACACTGACTTTGTACAGCATCACAAAAATGACGGCCATGATGATGAGTCCAAAGAATATAGACAGGGAAGTAATGAGTACTGTGAGAGCCTGAGACGGGACCTCCAACTCTGTTACAATCTGCAGAATAGCAAGAAAGAGTGGAAAACTGTAACACAGCAACAAAGTTGCCTTTACTCTTCAAAGCAAAATAGATAATACTCCGAATACATGAAACTAAGTGCTTCAAACTACTTTTGTTCAAAACGTTTAAGATGTGAACCTGAAATAATTTAGTTTTAAAGCATAATAGTTCTTTCAATGTAGTAGCTCAGGACTTTGTGAACACATCTCTAAATGGCGTCTAATCTGACTGGACCTTAGACCGATAAGAATAAGATGGTCTGTTAGATTTTTTTGGTGATAGGTTTAAAAGATATTTTAGTTTTCTTACAGACAGCTGGTGAGAATCCTCGAGGGGATACTGAATGTAGCGCTCGCTGTCAAAGAAGAGAAATCCCCAACTCATGATGCTAACCTGCAGACCAGACAAACATTTTTGGTTGCATTTTATTTTACAGTACATTGTACATTACAGTGTACCAACCCAACAAAGACCTGAATAATGTAAGGTAACTACATTAGGTAACAAATATGGGTTAAGTTTAGGTTTAGGGTAAGGTTCAGGGTGCTGTGTACCTACACAGTTATTATAGTTAGTATATGAAGAGTTTTTTCCAAAAGCAGATAACGCTGTTTTTAAAAATCATGTTTTTTTTATTGTGTTTTATTGTGTTAGTTAGCTGTATTTTTTCAGTTATTATGGCTCAAAACAAACCAACTGCAGTTTGATTGATATTAATTGGAATGCACAATAAAAATGTTAAAAATGGAGTTATCTCTTTTTGGAAATAAACTCTTCATATGTATATGTAAAATAGGAATGAACAAGAAATAAGTGGGAATTGAAATCTAGATAAAATGTTACCTGTTTGCCTGAACTGATAGTTCCTGTAAACTTAAAGGTGATTGGTTGATTACTCGTCAACAGCTTAATGGTGCAACCAATTAGATGACAGGTAGAAACACTGCAATGCTGCCAAAAAAAGGCACAAATCTTGTGACAATAAGATGTGGTTCAAAAGACAGTTCACTCAAAATATGTTTTGAGTTGTTCCAAATCTTTATAAATTTCTTTGTTCTGATGAACACAGAGAAAGATATTTGGAAGAATGCTTGTAACCAAACAGATCTTGGGCATCACTGACTACCATAGTAGGAAAATTACAATGGTAGTCAAAAGTGCTTTCCTACATTCTTCAAAATATCTTCTTTTGTGTTCAACAGAACAAAGAAATGTATACAGATTTGGAACAACTCGAGGGTGAGTAAATAAAGACTGTTCCTTTAAAGCAATGCACAAAACCCAACGTTTACCTGTGTCAAATTAAATCTTTCCCCATGTTTGAGAAGAACTTGCTTTTCACATGTTGTACCGGTTCCATTCTAGGCAAAAAACAATACAAGGAAATGACCAAGAGCAACAAGATGAACTTTCACAAACACACATTTATACTCTTGTGACTGTTTTTCTTTAAATACAACTTTCACTACTTTCTTTTGGTTCTTTCTTTCTGTTTAGATCTAAGTGGTCAAAGGGAAGTTTTAAGAAAAGGTCAGTCAGTAAGACTTGATTTTACCATATTTTTCATGTTTGTAAAAATCACATCATGTGATGTTTGGGATGTGGTTGATCATAAGTGTAAAGTAAAGGTCACTACAGTTGTGTTGGACTTCTGCATTCACGACTCCAGCATGACATTCAACTTTCACTTTAGTAAAAGTTTATATATACTGTATATATCCACTCTGACCACATTAAGACATCATATAGAAAGTAAACGTCTTTATTTCCTTTATATCAGTTTATATTGCTGTCGACTTAATTGGATTAGAAAGAAAGTTTCTAAAAAAACAACAACTCAAAAACGCAACACAAATTTGATGTTACAAACTTACATTTGTTGCTATGGTTAGAGGTATTGTTAGAGGTATAAAATTTCCAATTTATAGAACAGCACTGACTTTTGTTACCTTTCCATACATTCAGTATGAAAGCCATGCAGTAACTGTTAGTATAAACACTTTGTAAGACCCAATACAGACTGTGTGAACACATTTATCAGATCTTCTGCTGATTTTAATACCACTTGTGAACTCTCCTCTCTCCACAAACTCACTATTTCAGGAAAAGTCATCTCCACCGGAAACACAAAGGAAATATTCACAGGTGCAGAAAGTTTTCCAGTGTTCTCCACCTGGTTTTATTTTTTGGGGGAGAAAAATAGATAACAGGGTCATTTTTTAGAAGAATGGCATTTGTTGAGAGATGTAAAGCTTAAACAAAACAAAAAAACTTTGACTAAAACTTCACCGTATATATGTGTTCAAGCTGTGTGCTATCAGGATATTTAACAAACCGAGTTGAACCTCCACTGAAACGTCAAATAAACAACATATTTGTAACTTTGTAACATTGAAATCACATTCAAGCTGTCTGAGCGCCTTCTGGTGCTACAGTACGGTAAACA
The DNA here is from genome assembly GCF_024868665.1 of Triplophysa rosa. NCBI lineage: Eukaryota > Metazoa > Chordata > Actinopteri > Cypriniformes > Nemacheilidae > Triplophysa > Triplophysa rosa. The sequence goes on from NC_079891.1 coordinate 8,325,736, forward strand.
GTCTACTGTGAGAAAAAAAACCCTGCCACTTACTCTTTCACCACAACATTAACAGGAAGTTTGAGAACCACGAAATTAGCCGCACGATTGTCTTGGACTGTGTTGTTGTTCTCATTTTTACTAAAACGTTGAGAAAAGTCTTAAGTTAGTTCGACCAATCAATCAAATAGTTCAATATTATTAGTGGCTGGCTTACATTTAAAGTTTGGGTAGTCAAAGAATTTACTGACCTTGTGACTAATGCATTAACAATCAAGTGTTCGTTTACAGCCAAGGGTGTAGCCACTGTGAACAACATCATCAGTGTGGTCTTGGGGAAAAAAGTATACAAAAGTTTTTGAATCTACACCACAGTTGTAACATTGTCATATCTAAATGTATTACTTCGGATGAATTGAACACAGAACAATAACAAGACAATAATAACAATGATGCTTTTTTCTAGATTGATCAGATGTTGCAATTTACTCTAAGAAACAGATTACTACACAACCTATGAAAGAGGATTTGTGAGGTCAGCATTGATGAAATGGTTTACCAACCTTTACTCTTTGACGAAATACTGTTGCGCCGAGCTGACATGTGGTGCGTGTGACGTTCGAGAGCTCTGTTTGATTGGACTCACACCATACCTGTCCAATAGACTACAGCATGACAAATAACAGGACTTCAATTATGAAAACTGGAGCGATTACCAAAAAGAACAAAGTGTAGTTAGCTAAATGTCAAATAAAGCAAATTGTGGGATACTGTCTTTCACACTATTTTTTCAACCATTTACTTGTAATTTGACAAGCGTGAATTAAGGTCTATACCGTCATAAAGAAGTGTGCTACACCTTGTTTTGGGATTGTAGGTGTATAATAAACAGGAGTAAATCGATTCGGGAGGATCTTACCGCTTTGACCCAGGCAAAGGACAGAATTGTGGGATGATAAAGGAATAGTTCTGTGTCTGTGGAATCTTCTCCGTTATTGTACACAACCACAGAGAGATTCACAGGGTAGCCCACTGTACTTACTACAGTATCACTGAGATAGGGATAGAACAAATGTCAATTTATTAAAATACACAACGGATGTATTCAGAACATAATGAATAAATGAAGAACATAATGAAACCTTAAGTATATGATGTCAACTATTTTGGTGAATGTACTGGAATCAGTTGATGTATCTGTATCTGGCTGAGATAATGACAGCATTTCTTTTTTCTAATTTGGTAATTTAATTATTTTTTTGCTAGGCTATAAAAGTACAAACCTAAAACATACATTACATAAATAACAATAAATAAATGCATACAAATGAATTTTTATATTTTCTGTCTCGTCTCTAAGTCTCGCCCCCTCGTTAACTTCCCCTTAGTGTTTGATCCCAGTCACCTGCCCGTCACCCTCCCTATGTTATCATCCCTCATTAGTGGTCCCCTTTATGTAGTCCCAGTCATCTCTGTCCCTTGTTGGTTCATTGTCCATTGTTCTTTATACCATGTTCGTGTTGATCCCTGTCCAGTTGCTCTTGTTCTCGCCTTGCCTTGCCCTGCCTCGTCCCTGCGTTGTCCTTATTGTGAGTTTTGTTTGTTTTTGCTTTAGTTCTCGTTTTGCCCCCTAGCGGGAAGTTCTTGTATACCTTTTTTGGTAAAAAGTCTTTTGTTATAGTGTTTGTTCACCCATCGAGGGTTTTTGTTTTACTTGTAATAAATGTTATGTTAACCCCTTAACTGCTGTCTGCACTTGGGTTTTGTCCCCCATACTTCCCCCCAAAACCATGACAAACTGAATACGAACCTCAGAAAAGAGAGAGAAACGTTTAAATCCGATATACACACATGATCTTCTCCACACACCTTCTCCAGAATCACCTGAAAAACAAACACACCTGCATTCAAGCCTACATTGTATATGTGTGTAACCCTGATGTATCAGATTGCCTTTATTCTGTATTTAAAGTTAAATAAGATGTTTAATTTCTCTGGTTGTCCATGTTGGAATATGTTTTAGTTAAATATGTACTGTGTCTTTAAGAAGATTGAAGTTTGGTTGTAATATACTTGCGAAAAACGTGTTTGACATCAAGTTGGGCTGTAAATCAAAGCGCATTGGATAAATGTACAACAGACACTGAGTTCGCCAATCAGATTCTGCATTGGGCGGGTCGGAGGTGAAAAGAAGAGAACTGAAAAGAGTTGTGTAGGAATTTTTAGAAAAAAGTCATAGTAGTACAGCCCGTATTTCTACGCAGAGCAGAGAAAAGAGCAGAGAAACAAGATAAATAGTAGAGATACAACCCGTGTGTCTATGAAAAGATAGATAGTAGGGGACCAGCTCGTATTTCTACGTTGATGACGGGAATAGCTGTAAGTTTGAGATTTGCTGTATGATTGGCTCGGCCTGGGGGCGTTCATTAAGGGGGGGCTTCCGTCATGCCTCTCTGGTCATGTTTTTCTTGGTCTGGTGGCGGAACCATGGCAGAACCTCTTGTTATGTGTGGAGAGAAGCATATTATTGTCTGTCACGACATAATATGCGTTCTCTCTGGTGTCTTTTCTCTAGCTTCCCCTTAGTGTTTGATCCCTGTCACCTGCCCGTCACCCTCCCTGTGTTATCATCCCTCGTTTGTATTCCCCTATTTAAAGCCTCTGTTTTTCCTGTCCCGTGTCGGTACATTGTTTCCCGTATGTTGTTCTATGGTCCTTGGTCTAAGTACAGTGTTCCTCGTCCATATCTCCATAGTTTCTCGTGTTCCTACCTTGCCTTGCCCCGAGTGTCCTTTTAAAGTGAGTGTTGTTTGTTTGTTTATGATTAGTCCTCGTTTTGCCCCCTTGAGGGAAGTTTTTGTTTTCCTTTTTTGAAAAGGACTCGTTTGTTTATAGTGTTTGTTCCCCCATTGTGGGTTTTTGTTTTTTCCTTTAATAAATAGTTTGAGTTAACCCTTTCCTTGCTGTCTGCATCTGGGTACTCCCCGCCATTTCATGACACATTCTCATTCCCAAGTAGAAAAGAGGATGTGAAGAATTGGACGCTGGACATTTCAACACGACGGACATCGACGAGTTTCAACGTTCAACAGCACAGAGATTGTGTGGTAACATTGTTTTGTTTGCTTTCCTGAGTGAAGAGGCCATTTTCCTTTTTCTAGGCCACTACGCACCCGAGCAACGTTTCAGGCCTGCAACGGGGTGGGGTGTGTATGGTGTGTGTGTGAGTGATTGTGGACTTAGATTGATAAGTTAGTTTGACCGGGTCATTAGGAGTCTAAATAGAGTTTTTTTGGTAAAGGAACAAAAGACACACAGAGAATTCATTTATACTCTATGGCATTGTGTTTTATTTACATTTGTAACGTAAAATGTCATTCCTAATTTACTATTTGAGAACCATATATAAAGTTGTTTAAATGTTATTTCTGTGAGTGTGTGTATTTTTGTAGTGTTGAGGAGTTTGGGGAAGTGAAACATAATTAGAAGATAGTACTAAAGGATCCGTTAGGAAAATAAAAGAACTCAGGCCCGTATCATAATCTCTTGCCTGGTGAGGTTGGTTGGAGGATAGGGGTTACATGTGGTTTACTATGAATCTCCATAGACATTATGATTTTTATACTGTACAGTCTGTAAATTTTATCCCTTACACTATCACAAAAAATGTTTTGTAACCAAAAACAAATCACCATTTAATATGTTGTTCAAGCGATTTGGTTCATTGGGACACAGGAAGTGTCCATGTAAACCATGTTTATGTTGTTCTACACGTGTTATTATACACAAACCATATACTGTATATATATATATATTTATATATTAGTGCTGTCAATCGATTAATAAAATTAATCTGATTAATCACACATTTTCTGTGATTAATCACGATTAATCGCACATAACAATAATATTTTAAAATATACTTTTACATTTTAATAATTTCACATTTAATCTTCAAATTGATGTAGAAACAACATATTTCTTTAACAGCGTCATTTTATGAATGAAAGAAAACATTTTGATATTAGTACTGTAACTGATGTCTCTATTAAATTGATTATTTAAACATTAATTATAGCCATTCAACAATATAATTGAGAGCTATCATGAAATATACAGAAATTGAAGGAAGTTCTCAAACACTTTACAGTCTTTAATGCTAAATTATTAATTAAATGCAGAAGAATTCTCATTAAAGCTACAAAATCACATTGATTTCTTCTTTTATTTTGTTCTTTGATTAACATTAGTGACAGGAGTCACAGCAGCACGTTTAAGAATGCGGCCCCTTTAAGAGCTGTCTCAGTACGTAGATCTGACCGTCACCGCACTCCCATTTTCACAACTCTTTGCATTCATTTAAGATTTTATTTTACAAGTTGAAATCTGTGCTTAAGATAATGCTAGACAAAACGGGCTTTCTGATATAATCTTGTATGGTTTTATCCATTCAAGCACGAAAGAGAACTTAACACGGATGCGCTGTCTGACAGAGATTCACCGACGCAGCCTTCAGACTGTTTACACCAGACTGGACCTTGCGTTGCGTTTTGCCGCGTCCCACAGTTTAGAAGCCGTCTATCTTCATTGAACGCGTCAAAGCAACGGTTTCAAATCGCGCTTAAGTGGTTTAAAAGCCTGTACACGAATAAGAGCGTGATTACATGATGTAACGCTAGACAAAAAATGTCAAAACAAACGGATGCTGTGTTAATTGCGTTATATATTTTTCACACGTTAATTTGAAAAAATTAATCGCATGCGTTAACGTTGACAGCCCTAATATATATATATATATATATATATATATTCACACACACTCACTCACTGAATCGCTCACTCACCATCTCTGTGAATGTAGGATGGCAGTCAGGGCTCAGCACTGGCCTTAGACCGCCTGTTTCAGGAATTATCGCTCCTGTTACATTCAGTCTCCCAGAGAGAGGAACCTCGTGATAGTCTGAAATACACTCCTAATAATAACAAGATCAAGAAATATTTAGGGTTAAAACCAAACAAAAAACAGGACATCTGTCCGATGGACATGGAGAGCAGAAATAGAGAGGACAGTGAAAAGTGGTCTCTACGTGACAGGTGGTTGTATGGGAGAGGTTGAAAAATAAAGAGAGACACACAAGCACTGACCGGGATAATAATAGGCTGAGCAGTGCAGACAGGAGACAGGCTGCTGAGGTTGCTTCTGGAAGTCCAGAGAAAAGAGGCTGACCTGTTTCCAAACAACAGTCGAGGAGTCTTGGCTGGAGGGTCCAGCTCCAGAGCCAATGACACCGCAGCACTGAAAGGACCTAAACCAATACACAGCCATTTATATACAACTTTATAAATGATATTTAAGAACAATCCACCGATTCAAACAACAAAATTTTGTATAAAAATCTACAGTCTTGTAAACATTAGATATGCATTATGTGAAGCAAGATATTTAATTCTTCATTAGTTATAATTTTTCAGTCACAATATTTTTTTCTGTCTTACCTTGTATATTACCCTTAACAATCTCCTTGATAGAAACACATATGGTGACTGTGTCAACAGGTGTGTTGAGGCCAAAGGGGGCGGAGCAATGAAAAAAATGTTGAGGAATGATTGGCAGGTCCACAGTGATGTTTACAGGTAGACACATTACCGGTTGAGTCCTGTAAGAATATAATTTGGACAATGAGACACTTTTTGTCAGCTTCCTAAATAATTTCCATCAAAGAAATTGCTCTCCCAGCATATAGATTATGATGCATACATACACGTGTTCAATTAGAATCATTTACATTAAAGTTTGTAATGTACTCTGTTTGTTTACATTAATCAATGTTGCAAAAATGTCATGTATTAAAGTCACCATGAAACGGAAGTTGCGATTAACTTCTTTTCCATATCGTGACGTGTATCGTGAAACGGCTTCTGAAATTAGAAAAAATGTAGGGCGGGACTTTATTTTGCCCTTCCCTTTTTGATTGGTTTGTTGTAAGTTGGGCCTGGAGGGGAGGGCTAAAAATGCCTGGCCATTGGTCAGTCAGTATAGGCCTACCTCTTTTTTTGTTGCTGACGTCATGTGGTGAAGAGTTTAAAGGAGTAATTCAGAGATTTTAGCGGCATCTAGCAGTGATTGCAACCAGCGACTCACTCCACCCCTCCATTTCGAAGCACTTCGTCAGCTCTCACAGGACAAAGATGTCGTTGCGTTTTTGCATTTTTTTTTTTTTAAGTAGAGTTAATGTATGTTTTATTACATTTCTGTCAGTACATTCTCCTTAATATTACACACTGGGCCTTTAACTAACTCTGAAACTGTAGTTTTTGAAGCTTCACTATTTTGAGCACCATGAAGGCATTTTTATATGATTTGTTTGTGTTTAACTGAAGAAAGGAAGTTGTAAACAAGGCATGAAGATAAACTACGAGACAATTGTCCTATTCCTTTAAGAAAATGTTGACAAACCTTATTATGCTAGTGTTACTCAATTACTGTAATTACAGAAGGTTTTGTACAATTTTCCAATACTTGTCATTATTTGAAAAAGCTTACACATAATTTTTGCTCATCGGGCTATTGCTTATTTTAAAATGTACAGTTCTCACTCTTGACATGAACATAAATTCAAAGGCAAAACAAACTGTGGCTGTGTTGTTCAGATAATCACTTCCTCTATTATGGAGCCAGAGATATGACAAAACAATCTGAATTTGAATTTCGTAAATCTGAATTATTGACAAGTGTTTTTTAACAAAACTGAATATTATATGGGAGTTAAAATAGTTTTGAATTAGATTTTGATTTCGAATTTGAATTTTTTTTACTTGAATATTGAACATTTGAAATTTAACACAATTGATTTTTTTTAAGGCAGAGTTTTATAGGCATGCATTTTCAAACAACATATTTTTTGCTCTGAATTCTTAGATTGCAAATATCCAGTTTTTTTTTTAATACAGCCTCACGTTTTCAAGATGAAGAAGAAATTCGGAACATCAAATTCAATTTTCTAAAATTCAAAACGCAGAAATTCAGATCGTACAGAAAGTAGGTCAGAGGTCGTCCACAGGGAAGAGTAGAAGATCTCGGAAAAGTCAAACGGAGCGCTTTGGCCACAATGGCCAGTTATTTGTTCTTATTATCCAATCAAACTCCAAACATGCTGTTTTGGAGAGTGGAACTTCTTACATTGCAATAAAAAGGATTTACATTTTTCAAATTGCGACCACGCCCACAAGACTACACGGGTTGATCGTTTGTTGTTGCTGCAGCATAACCAAGCTCATACCGCTGCAATCTTAGGCAGCTGCCCGGGATGTGTGCGCTCACTGCCTGCGTTTTTGCCTGCTGTGCCTCCACTGTTTGCGCTCACTCCCAGCGTTTGCTGTTGGTGCTTTTACCCACTGTGTGCTTAGTGCACGCTCGCTGCTAGCTGCCCCACTATGCGCGCTGGCTTCCAGCGTTTGTGGGTGCATATACATTTAATATATTAGACATGTATACAATTTTTATAAAGAATGTTTGTGGGTCCTGCAAAGTCAATAGCCGGGTTTCCATCCAAAGTTGCGAATTTAGCTTATGCGCAAAATTGGAATATCGCATAAAACATTTTCGAATAAGCACCGTTTCCATCCAAATAGTCAACCGTCACTTCCTAATAAACTGCCACTAAATATCAGTAAGAAAAGTAAGAGAAGCCACTGAATATAATGATTTTCATATAGAATAATACTTGCGCAAGCAGACGATTACGAAACACAAAAAATGCGGTGCTTTTGTGGATGTCTGCTGTTTGGGAAACACAGTCGTGACAGTTCTAAGAGGCAATTACAGAATACTTTGACGACTTTGCTCAGGCATTTAAGAATGACCGTAACAACATTTCTCATGCTGTGTAACAAGATCAGTTCTCTGGTTAGTCAGGTTACGCCGTCTCATAGTGCAGTTACGTGGCTTTTTGGAGGAATTTATTCGGCAAATGCGTTTCCATCTCCCATTATTCGCATTAACCCTTTTTCGCAAAACTGAAAAACCACCTCAAGCGAGCGTAAAAACTTTTTGCGAATTAAGGGTTTTTAATTCGAAATTTGTCGTTTCCATCACTCGTTTCTGATGCGAAACTTCAAAATGCGAATAAAACCAGAGTGATGGAAACCCGCTTAATGACGTACGTGGCACGCTGCAATAAAAGTTATGTATAACATTTAATGCTACAATAGAGAGAAAATGAATAAACTATGTAAGCTACAGACTGAAATAATAACTTTTGTAATAAAAAAATAGTGTATTGAAATGCTATAACTTTGATCCAGGACACATTTAACGACCAGCTGAAACAATCTGGACACAACACGCGTAAAGATTTTTTCTTATGACTAGAGCCGATTCCAGTCTTTGTCAGTCAGAAAGGAGCACACACCTAACTGCTGCACCAGACCACTACACCACACATTCAACGACTGGACGTTCTGCTGAACCAACAAATCTATCGATCTATGTTATATTCCCGTTTTGTCAGTAAAGCAACCATGATGTTCGTGTTTTTGCATGGTTATGCACTTTCTGTTTCATGCAGATTAAACATTTTGATAATGATAACAAGAGAGCATTTATTCCTCAGGATATAATGTAAGTTTGTTGTGGATATAGTTCACTATAAATAATATGTTGAGTAATATATGACTGAAAACGCCATACCTTAATATCCAGGTGCATTTTGCTGCGTTCGTTTTGCAGGCTACTGTATAGTAGATAGAAAATGTGTTTATTTTTATTTCATTTAGACTGTATTCACTAAAACGCATAAACTGATAGCTTTTTTATTTTGCGTTGACAAGGCTATATTTAGCTTAAGATGGAGGTGTGTTCGTTTGCTAAATGAAAATCTTTTTGTTTTAATTGTACCTCATTGCTTCTTGTACTTCATATAAATAAATGAATAAAAGTACTTTAAAACTGCAGTCTTTGTCATTTAAAAAATATACATAGAAATAACACAACAATAGCTTTTATATTTTTCTCCTCATTTCTCTATCTCATTGTTTGTCTGTGTTCAGTCTTTAGCTGTGAACACATATCTGGCATTGTCACCCATTATGATCAAATTCCATTCATAATATAGTGAAAATAAGATTTGATTAAACATGATTAATGTTTATGACTGGCATGCTGGCTGCACTGACAAAAAAATTCCTTTAGCCAAAGAATAGACAACAGTACTATTACACACTATTTTTTATTAAAGTTTTTATTTCAGTCTAAATGCAGTCTGTAGCTTACATAGTTTATTCATTTTCTCTCTATTGTAGCATTAAATGTTGTACATAACTTTTATTGCAGCGTGCCACGTATGTCATTGACTTTGCAGGACCCACAAACCCACGTCTAATATATTAAATGTATATGCACCCACAAACGCTCGAAGCCAGCGCGCATAGTGGGGCAGCTGGCAGCGAGCGTGCACTAAGCACACTGTGGGTAAAAGCACCAACAGCAAATGCTGGGAGTGAGCGCAAACAGTGGAGGCACAGCAGGCAAAAACGCAGGCAGTGAGCGCACACATCCCGGGCAGCTGCCTAAGATTGCAGCGGTATGAGCTTGGCTATTCTGCAGCAACAACAAACGATCAACCCGTTTAGTCTTGTGGGCGTGGTCGCAATTTGAAAAATGTAAATCTTTTTTATTGCAATGTAAGAAGTTCCACTCTCCAAAACAGCATGTTTGGAGTTTGATTGGATAATAAGAACAAATAACTGGCCATTGTGGCCAAAGCGCTCCGTTTGACTTTTCCGAGATCTTCTACTCTTCCCTGTGGACGACCTCTGACCTACTTTCTGTACGATCTGAATTTCTGCGTTTTGAATTTTTGAAAATTGAATTTGATGTTCCGAATTTCTTCTTCATCTTGAAAACGTGAGGCTGTATTAAAAAAAAAACTGGATATTTGCAATCTAAGAATTCAGAGCAAAAAATATGTTGTTTGAAAATGCATGCCTATAAAACTCTGCCTTAAAAAAAATTAATTGTGTTAAATTTCAAATGTTCAATATTCAAGTAAAATAAATTCAAATTCGAAATCAAAATCTAATTCAAAACTATTTTAACTCCCATATAATATTCAGTTTTGTTAAAAAACACTTGTCAATAATTCAGATTTACTAAATTCAAATTCAGATTGTTTTGTCATATCTCTGGCTCCATACTCTATGAGTGGGCGGTTTTGACAGAATTAGAAACACAGATTTGGGTCAAACTCTGTACATGCACACTTGCCTGAGCACTGTAACATCCCCTTTAGATCCCACTACTACATCAATGAGAGCGTCTGCAGTAAGATCCCCAGCAGAGTGAAGAGAGACTCCAAAATACTGCAGCCCACTGCCCATTTCTGCTCCACTCACTCTCTGAAAATCAACGAGAAAGACAGAGAGTGCATACAAATAAGACACATCTCTTTTTCTACATGTGTATAAAACTCTTCAGCTTATAATCAAGGGAATTTTCCAATCACTTGTAAAACTTAACTCTTAAAGTGATCCTGTCATCATTGACTTATTTCCAACCTGTATGACTTTCTGTCTTCCGCAGAACACAAAAGAAAATATTCTGAATAATGTTGTTCACTGGCCTTATTCACTTGCATTGGTTTTGTGTCCATACAATGCAAGTGAATGGGGCCCGTGCTTTTCCGTTACCAACTTTCTTCAAAATATCTTCTTTTGTGTTCTGCGGAAGTCAAAACGATTTGACATGACAAGATGATGAATAGGTGATGACAGAATTTTCATTTTTGGGTGAACTATCACTTTAAATTTAGAATGATTTACAAAAATATCATTCAGACTGATATTATTGATCATAGCTCAAGATAATGCTCAAGGGCTCAGGATTAAAGGGATAGTCCACACAAAAATGAAAATTCTTGTATCATTTACTCACCCTCAGGTTGTTTTAAACCTGTATACATTTCTTTGTTCTGTTGAGCACAAAGAAAGATATTTTGAAAAATGTTTCAGTTCTGGGACATCATCCACAGAAATAAATATTGTATATTTTTTGTTCTGTTGAACACAAAATTAGATATTTATAATATATAAATACAATTTAGAAAAACAGTTCTGGAGCACCTTTGACTACCATTTAATTTTTCCTACTATGGCAGTCAATAATGTTCCAGAACTGAAAATTGCCAACATTCTTTCAAATATCTTTCTCTGTGTTCATCAGAACAAAATAATCTATACAGGTATGAAATTACATTAGGGTGAGTAAATGACAGAATTTTCATTTTTAGGTGAATTATTCCTTTCATTTCAGTTGTGTTTCACTGAAGTATCAACTCTCAGATGTTTCTCCAAGAATTGCTTACAGAGGAGAAATGAACATAAATCACATTGTCGGATGGTTCATCAACAGAAGTTCGCATGGAAACACACTTTTAAAATTGCCTGGAATTCCATACCTGACTGTACTCTGTTCTGATCCCTCCAGGTCTCCCCAAGAAAATGTAAATTGCCCCCTTGCCCTGCTCCTGAGGTGCTCCCACCGCTAACTCCATAAAGCCATCTCCATTCAGGTCCTGTACAGCAGCCAGAGACGTACCAAACCTCCCAAACTCATTCCCCCTGACCCCACGAAGAAACGCTGAGCAGTTGAGTGTCTGAAACGATCATGAGTATTTACGTATATACTGTATATAACGCGTTTGTGTTTTGTTATTAATGTTAAGTATGATTATGTGTGTGTGTTGTTGATCTTACCCCAGTGTGTAGTGGGCATATGCGGACCTCTCCTCCCACTCCTTGTGTATGATATAAAGGAGCCCCGACTGCTAACAATCCTGAAGCACTCAATACACACAACTCTGCTCCAAAATATGAGCCCAGCTGCAGGCAGACAGAAGAACGTAAAGGAAGAGATAAAAAGAAGAAAGCAAGAGAGAAATATTGGGAGAGAGTAAATACAGTGGAATACGCTTTTTTTTTTACCAACAAAGTACCTATTTACACAAGTAAACATTTGTATATGGAGTATACAGTGGCTATTTCTTAGAGCTTTACTCTTAAGCATTTCTGCAATCCAAAGGTTCTCAATCAATTTTTTTTAGAGATATGACTCAGTTACAGCAATGCTAACCATAATGTGTCAAACCAAAAACATTTTTGTCTCAAGATTAAAGTTTTGTGGCTTTTAGTTCACGTCTGTTATCTTTAAATCCATCCATACGCTATAGCATGTGGTTATGGTTCACAATTGTGATGTAAAAAGGTCCTCTGGCCCAACTTCCTGTTTTTATTCGAATTATGCCACACAAGGAAAACAGTGCATCAACCTAACACTAGTTTTTTCTTTGTGAACTGCCTTGCTTGAAAAGTGTGCTCATGCTAGCATTGATTCATGCATTTGTTAGTTTGACTTAAGTATCCAGTCATACTTTTGCAAGCAACTGTATGTCAACATTTTTTATAAATGCTTGTGATGCACCTGTGATCCGTATATCCTTTGAGAAACGGTCCAGGTGTGATTCTGATGGTTCTGTGTAAACCCCAGCACTATCCCAGTGTGTCTATGTCTTGGTGCTCCCGCAAAGTACACAACATTACCATCCACTGTTGCCACAGCCACTGAGTAACCTGAAATATAGTTTATATTTAATACATTTAACCAAAGAAACAATGATTCCATTATATAGATATGAACACATTCATGTTTTCTTCTCTACAAAAAAGCACTGTAAATGACATTACTGTACTACAGAATTGACATCTTCTAGATCTCCTTAAAATGATGCATAACACAATGGTATGTTTTGTTTCACACATTTCAAGTTATTTCTTGAGTATTTAGCTTGAACTGTTATTAATTTGCTCGTTGATGGGATACAAATACAGTACATTCATCGTGGGAACATTTTCATTCCTCTACAGTTACCATTATAAGCTGTGGTTTAGTCAAAGTTTACGGTTAAAGCATGTGTGATACATGCACTGGTTGCAGTCCATTAGAGGCACAACATGCATGAGTGAAACTGTCACAAGATGCACGACTGAAGTGTGAAAGTTCAAAAACAGTGTGGCTGGGTTTAACTGTTCAAACTGCATTCAGGATATGAAAACATCTGCTGAGAAACGATGTTTTACCACATACGTTTTACACAATGAGACCACTAAACAGAAACGATAGAGAGAGAGACAGACTGAACATTTTAAAAGCTTATCTCTACAACCACACACTACATTAGCGTTAATGGGTGTATGTGTTTAACGTGTGTGTCATTGTGTTTATGCATTTGGCAAATGCTATTATCTTAAGCGATTTACAGTGCATTGAAGAAAGATGTGGACACCACAACACACTTTATAAAAATGGAACATGATCATTTATCAAGCGTACGTATGCAAAGATTTCGTTGTGTGCAAGTAGAAAAATCCATGACAACGTTCAAATAAAAAAAAAAGGTCTTTGATAAATGAGGCTCCTGGTCACTCTACAACTGAGATTTGTTGCCAAGCTAGAATTCCACTGACCAACCCTGCTGTTCAGTAATATGTTCATGACACTCATAGTAAAAGTGAAACTAAACATTTCAGTATAAAAAAACTAAAAACCAATAAAGGCCTTTTGATGTTGGAGGTACAGTATGTAAAAAATAGTGCTGTCAAACGATTAAACAAAAAATATATATAATCTGATTAATCACACATTTTTTATTTGATTAAATCACGTTTAATCGCACATAACATTAATGTTTTTAAACATACGTTTACGTTCTAATAATGTCACATTTAATCTCCAAATTAATGTAGAAACAACAGATTTCTTTAACAACATCATTTTATGAATGAAAGCCAACATTCTGATATTAGTACTGAAACTGATGTCTTCATTAAATTTATATTTTCTTTATTTTAACATGAATTATAACCGTTAAACACTGAAGTACAGTATAATTGAGAGCTATCATGTCTAACAGGTAGGAAATACACAGAAATTGAATTAAGTTCTCAAACACTTTAGTCTTTAATACTAAATTCTAAATTAAATACAGAATTAAAGCTAGAAAACACATTGATTTCCTCTTTTCTTTTGTTCTTTGATGAACATTAATGACAGGAGTCACAGCAGCAGGTTTAAGAATGCGGCCCCTTTAAGAGCTGCTGCATCCCACAGCTAGAAGCTGTCTATCTACTTATACTGAACGCGACAAAGCAACTGTTTCAAATCGCGCTTAAAATGTTTAAAGGGCTTTACATGAATAAGAGCGTAATTATATAATGTAACGCTAGACAAAGGATGACCAAATAAATGGATGCTGCGTTAAATATTTTAAAGCGTTAATCTGAAATAAAAAAGAATTGCATTCTTTAACGTTGACAGCTCTATAGTAAAAAACAAACCATTCATTTTTTTGTCAAATCAAAGTGTTGCCCAAGTTACAAGGTTCAGCGCCAAGTTTATTGAACGTAATTGAATTGAAAGAGTGTCTTACCAAGATAAGAGTTTTTAATATCCTCCTCCATGTTTGTAGCATTAATGAATGAAGAATTGAGCAGTTGGTGAGAGAGATCCTGCACTATTCCCCCAGACCAGGAGTATGCCCCAACTGCTCCAAATACTCTTGAACCCTAAAGTAACATAGAGCGATGACTTCATTTAAAGGGATACTTCACCCAAAGATGAAAATTCTGTCATCATTTACTCACCTTCGAGTTGTTCCAAATCTGTATACATTTCTTTGTTCTGATGAACACAGAGAAAGTTATTTTGAAGAATGCTTATAAGCAGACAGATTTTGTCCCCCATTGACTACCATTGTAGGAAAAAATACATTGGTAGTCAAAGGTGCCCCAGAACTGTTTGCTGTCCTACATTCTTCAAAATATCTTCTTTGGTGTTCAACAGAACAAAAAAAAAAAACGATTAAGGTAATTTGTTCTACTATGGGAGTCTGAAATTGCCTACGCTACCTTTAATAGTTTCTACTGTAAATGCTACATACATACATAAGTTAGATCTTTTATTATGAGATGAATATAGGATATTTAGATCAGAGACCTCAGAGAGAGCCACACTAAAGCCACCCTGTGACAGTTCCATCTGGAAAGAGCTGAAGTTCCCCGTGTCGGTTCCTCAAGAGAAAGAAAAGTAAAACTGAAGAATTTCTTCATTATTTTAATACTTTAGTAATCTCTGAGAATATTCTTTCCCAGTACCTTCGATGGAGAAAATCTTTTCCTTCAGCTGGTTAAGAATTGAGGTGAGAGCACTGAAACTCTCGGTCTCAAACACAAATTGAGGAGATGAAGCGATCAGCTCCAGCTCAGACAGCAAATATTCCTTACCAATCTGAGAAAGACCAACAAATGACATTCATCTGAGTCAATAAATAACATATACTTACACATATACTACTGAGTTTTTTATAATTCATATTTACCCCAACGGCAAATCTTGTGATGCCTAGTTTATTGGCTAACAGAATGACATTATTGAATTGCTCTCCGGGATCGTTTGACTTTCCATCGGTGATCACCAGCAATAACTTCTGAGAGTTGCTCCGCATTCCCACCTTCACTGAAAACATCTCCTCTCTGAGAAGAACAAAATGAGAAGCAGTTGCTGTGGTGTTTGGACATTTATAAAAAATGTCATAGGATTGCATAAATTATTAGCACATTAAATGGTATGGCAAGAAATGATTTAGTTAAATTTTTTATTCTTTTGTTGTTTAGTGTAACAGATCAACACACTCACAGTACAAAACGTATTGCGGAAGGTGTGTATGTATGACCCTGTTCCTGTGTCACGTCTTTCATTAGCTGGTCTGGATCTCGATTTACTGCAAAGTTTTCAAAGTGAAAGACAGCCGACACTTTGGTAGAGAATTTCGCCACTGCCACCTGAAACAGAGAGATGATATTATATCAGATATATTAAATAGACAAAAACACACAAGCAAAAATACCTGAGCTCGCGTGTCCAAGAACATGGCGATCAAGGTCTTGATGAACTTGATCATGGTTTGGAAATTTTCAGCTGTGATACTGCCCGAGTCATCAAACAGGATAACTGCATCCAGCGGGGGAATAACATGACATTCTAAAACACACAAATATAAAACATTTGTTACAAATACCAATGTTACATTATCTGTTATCATCTTGTTTAAGGTAACAAGTAATGTACTACTTTTTTGATTTACACAACAATACATTTAATGCGTTTGTTTTTCGACAGCCATTATAATAAACAAATCCGTATATACTATATACAAGGCTGAATCTGTTACATTGAATTACGAAAAAAACAATGTACTATGAAGTCAATGCAAATCCAAACATGCAAAACTTTTATAAAGATGTACTGATACCCTGGAAAGCCGGCTTTATTATTGTATTAGTATGGCGAGGGCTGATCTCCACACACAGACCATTGAGATAGTTAAACCCCTCACATTTATGCTCGTAACGAGGACCACACACCTGAAAAAGATGAATGATTAGGTCAAATCTACTTTCAAACAGTGCAATTACTAAATGACAACTCCATAAATCCCTCCATTCACCAAACCAATTTGTTCTCTTGCAGGATCGAGGAAGGTCTGGAGTGCACAATATATCAAAATTATTGAAATATCGCAAATGCAATATATATACGCAATGCATATCACAATGGTTCGCAATAACTGCATGATTTTTGTGAAAGTGACCTATTTGTCAGATATGGTGACCCATACCCAAAATGTGACCTCTGCATTTAACCCATCCAGTGAGTAGTGAACACACGTACACCCGGAGCAGTGGGCAGCTCTCACTGAAGCCCGGGGAGCAAGTAGGTAAGGTGCCTTGCTCAAGGGCACCTCAGTCGTTACCCACCGGCCCTGAGAATCGAACGGAAACCTTCTGGTCACGAGTCCGACTCTCTAACCATTAGGCCCCGACTGCCCTTATCTTGTCACTGACAAATCTGCATGTTTGGTGTGGACAGGATTCAGCCTGCCATCTATGTGCAGCTCCAGTAAACCTCAAACATATTCTTGTGGGTTGTAAGAAGAGCTTGACACAGGTGAGATACACATGGCGCCACAATCAAGTATTAAAGTTCTTGGCTGCAGCAGTAGAGACCAAGAGAGTGGCAGCAAATGCTATCCCCCAAAACGCCAAGGCTAACTCGCTAAAAAGGCAACCCTTTATTCAGGAGGGGCAGAAACCGCGGTCCAAGCCCTTAACCCCAGATTCAGGTCTGCTGAGTATAGCCAGGGATTGGGAAATGCGAGTTGATTTAAACCACAGACTTACTTTCCCCTTGGAAATCGCAGCGACCAACTTGCGGCCGGACATGGTTCTGTGGTCCAGCTCCAGTAGGACAGTTCTCATAGTTGAGGTGACTGTACCTTGTTTAAGAAAGTGGGGATCAGAGGACAGGCCCAACGGATGGTAGTCAAAGAACTTGCCACTGTCGCTGAGAGAAGCAGCCACTGGCTGTGGTTGAAACGGAAGGACGCAATATGGGCTGCCAAGTGACCACGTAATAAAATGGTGTTGTGTTGTATTGTTATGCCATACGGGATCAGGGGCACTGAGCTTGCATTAACGGAGCCAGTGGGGCTATAACAGCCTTAGCCAATGGGTTGGCGCGTATGTTTGCGTTGAGTTTGGTAATGTGTAATGTTATGCCATACGGGATTGGGGGCACTGAGCTTGCATTAACGGAGCCAGTGGGGCTATAACAGCCTTAGCCAATGGGTTGGCGCGTATGTTTGCGTTGAGTTTGGTAATGTGTAATGTTATGCCATACGGGACTGGGGGCACTGAGCTTGCATTAACGGAGCCAGTGGGGCTATAACAGCCTTAGCCAATGGGTTGGCGCTTATGGTTGCGTTGATTTTGGTAACGTGTTGTAATGGTATGCCATACGGGACCGGTGGCACTGAGCGAGCATTAACGGTGTGGGTAGTCGTGGCCTAATGGTTAGAGAGTCGGACTCGTGACCAGAAGGTTGCCGGTTCGATTCTCAGGGCCGGCGGGTAACGACTGCAGTGCCTTTGAGCTGCAGTGATAGCTGCCCACTGCTTCTGGTGTATATGTGTTCACGACTTGCAGTGCGTGAGTTCACTACACACTGGACGGGTTAAATGCAGAGGTCACCATAGCTGACAAATAGGTCACTCTCAGAGGACAGGTCCAGTGGAGGATAATCAAGAACTGGCCAGTGGTGCAGAAAGAAGAAGCCAATGGCTGTGATTTAGGCGGATGGACACAGCATGGGCTGCCAGATGACCTTGTAACAATGCGACACAACCTAATCAATCTGCGGTCAACCTGCCTCCCTTGGCTGGGGGTGTCTTGTGATAAAGGGCCGAAACACCCAATGAAGCTGAGGTGCACAAATGACGATGTGTCACATATAATAATTTATCCCCCAAACACAGAGGATGCCTACCCGACGAACCAGTGAAATCTCAGACCTCCATTCATATTCCTGAATGCTTCCCCCCGTCATGCATAAGGCGCGGGAAATGTCCTATTGGGCAATTCAACTGTGCTAAAATAGTGGGATTATAACACCTAGTCCTATTAAGCGAATCTGTCACTGTTTCCTGTGTAGTCCATTGTAGTTCTTTTATTCCCTATTGATTTGCTCCCAGGTGTGTCTTGTTACCCTGTTTGGTTCTGTCTATATAAGCCCTTGTGTTTCACTCGTCAGTTGTTGTTTCTGTGCTTTGGTTTATTTATGTTTCGGATTAATTTTGCCACTTGTTTCTTTGTTCTTTTACCTTGTCTTAAATTAAATCTTCACTGCACTTGGATCCTCTTTCTGCCTGGTTTCTCCTTCGTTACAGAATGACTGACCTAAAAATGGATCCAGCAGTGGCCCTTGTTCACCTGTGCCACGGAACTGACACCCTTGAGGACCACATCAAAAACTTTTTGGACATAACATAAAATCCGGGAGATTGGAGGTGTTTGCTGATTTACTTTTTGTTATGGACTAAACCAGCCACTTCAAACTCAACTCACCCGTGACAGTCCTCGAGGGTCATTTCTGCAGTTTCTGGACTATGCCTTGGCGCTAGTCAGGTCCCCTTTCACGGTGGGTGAGGTTATGGAGGAGGAGTACTTGCCTAAACATTTTTTGGGGAGGGGCAGTAGGTCTCAGGCTCCGCTGGCCAAGGCCTGTGTTTGTGGCTGCCAGTCCAGAGCCTGCTCGCAAGATGGCCGCCTCTCCAGAGTTAGCTGACAAGATGGTGGTTTCAAGGCACAGGCGACTGGTTTATAACCTGGAGAATACTCCCCTGGCAGGTGGCTGTGTCCCTAGGGTCCCAGGCCCTGTGATCCTAGAGGCATCTGTTGCTGATGTCCCGTCCCTGGAGTCGGCTCTACTGGTTCTGGTTGCAGCCTTGTGGTGTGTCTGGGCTGTTTATTGCTCTTCCGCTCCAGAGGCCGTTGACGGGATGGACGCCCCTGGACTCTTCTGTGCCAAGTACCCCAGTCGAGGTGACCACTCTGACTTCTCCTGCCACACCCAGGCCTCCAGCCCTACCTGCGCCTCTGTGTTATTTTGTCGTTTCCTGTGTAGTCTGTTGCAGTTCATTTGTTCCCTATTTATTTGCTCCCAGGTGTGTCTTGTTACCCTGTTTGGTTCAGTCAATATAAGCCCTTGTTTCTTTTGTCAGTCGTTGTTTCTGTGCTTTGGTTTGTTTCGGATTACTTTTGCCCCTTGTTTCTTTTATTTTGTTGTACTTTGTCTTGTGTTAATTAAATCTTCACCGCACTTGGATCCTCTTTCTGCCTGGTTTCTACTTTGTTACAAAACCGTGAAACTAAATGCGCTACAAGCAAATGCATTTGTGCAGCATAATAAGGCATTTACTTTATGTACAGTTAAAATAAATGAGGTGGCTGATCAGAAGCCTTCCCAATGCTTCTCAAATGGCCATGCCTTTCTTGAAATAAAAAGTAAGCTTTAAAGGTTTGTTACCAGCTTGGTGTTGGCCTGTTTCAGGTATATTCTCGCAGTTTTGCTTCCACAATAGTCCAAACACCGTGACACTGTGTTTGAACTGGAAGGTCTCTGACTTGAACTGTGTCAGAGGGCATGACACTGTGTCAAAAGTAGCTGAAGTTTCAAAGAAATAATTTGTGTAATAGGAAATAAAACCAAAGGGAATTTAAGAAACCTTAATCATATAGAGACAGTGTTTGTGTGTGTGCACATGTTTGTGTTCTTGTGTATGTATGGCACAACATGCTTTCTCGTAACACTTCCTAATTTTTATTGAAGAGAGGAAGAGAGAGATGTCAGATATGAAATAGGTATGGGAATTTGTTTTACAGCAGCAGACTGACAACATGTGCTGACAATAACTATACCCACATATGCACATTAGTAGGCTAGAATAATCAGATAAACAGCAGGACTTCAGGATCTCTGTCATAATGAAAGCATACGGGCAGTCAACATATGACCTCCAAAGACACCATCCTGCTGACTAAGACAACATGGCTCTGCCGAAAGTGGTACATTTGATGTGTTTCCCTATGCACAACTTATAGTGATACAGTACTTGCTTAAGCAAATACCACTAATAATATGGGAGTTAAAAGTGTTGTTAATGTTTGAAATCAAAACTAACTTGTAAAAAACTTGTATTACTTACAATTGCTTGATGATCATCACAGGCAAGAGACAAACCCAACGCAATGCCTGAATCAACTAAGAGGGAAAACAAAATCGTAATATTTCGCAGAGTATAAATTACCAATGTAATCACTGACAGAACTCTTTAAGGAAGGTTGAATTATATTCAAAGCTTATTACATGGCGAGTTCAAAACCATTAAAATGTATCGACAGTATATGTACATTTCAAAATCTTTTTACATTTGAAAATATAGCAACTGAATGTTAGGTAACTTATTTATATGGCCTTACACAATTATAAAGTCATTATTTCAGCAATTTTTGTCAGAACTACACTGTATAATGGCACTGACATTGGCTTACGGGGCCTGGCATTCCAATTGTGTTTAGTGGGGTTCAGGTCTGGGCTTTGTGCAGACCAGTCAATTTCTACCACACCTTACTATTTGGTGGGTAAACAGTTTCTATACTGCACAAACTTAACACAGAGACATTGTCATGCTGCAATAAAAAAGTCTGTCCTCAAACTGTTGCAACACAGTTTGAAGCTGCAATTCTCTAGACTTGTCCTCACAGCATAGCCATATACTGTGTGTTTTTCTTTTTTACTCTATGTTGTTCATGTTAGTACATTAGAAAGGCTGTAAAGCTGTATATGTGTAGGAACTAAACTCCCAGGCCTACTTCTATGAACTAAACCCCAAGCATACCAGAGGAGCTGTACAGTTTCTTCATTTGATAGTGATAGTAAACATATTTACAATCGAGTTTAATGCTTCTGATGACCTTTTGTGCTAAACATAGGAAATCCAATCCACAAGACCAGAGATTTGGCAAGATATTTGTCAGGGATGTGATTCACAGCTTAACGGAAAAGCTTTTGCAAAATTTGCTTTTTACAGTATACAGTATAGTAGTAACCAATTCATGGCATACAGTTTAAATGGTACCACAGAGTATCAAAATCTGGTCAAACCTTGCAATAAGGTACTGTGTCTAAAAAATAATGGCAACAATTTTTGTTTGTTCTAATAATATTTTGTTATTATAATGCAGGCTCACCTTTCAGATGCAGTCGTGAACATTGATTTGTGCTGTAAGAACAACTGTAAATACCACCAGACCCATTGTCAAGGTAAGGTGCCGTTACCAAAACACTGTAGAGAAAAAGAGTTTAAATGATTAAAAAATGAGGATGTGCTGGAACAGGATTTTCATTTATTGCTCTTCAGTTATTGCATAACTGTGATAATGTTTGATGAAGATTCAGTTGAAGATGATTCAGTTTTAGGGGAGTAATGGGAGAGAATGCGGAAAATGATCTGTTGAGGATTTGTTGACAAATGACTCCTGAACATCTTGGCACATCTTTCAGACATCATCAGTTCCTGAATCACAGCTCGATTTCAGTTGACATCAATTTTAAGAAAATTAAGAAAAGTGATATGAGTGACATCAAAAACGTAACACTAGCATGTTGTTTAGCCATCATTATACTAAAACATCTTGACACTCAATTCAAAAATTGTCCAATCAGAATCAGGTATTGTATGTAATGTACAGTAACCAGGACAATATATCAGTAGGCATCTGCAAAAGCTTCCAAACTCTTAAAAAGTGTATGTGATATCCGTCTTTAAAAATACTGGCATTGATATAATGCAATGTAGTTGTTCATACTGACAGCAGTGTCGTGCTGTTTTAATAATGTTGAACCGCTTTATAAAAACAATAACCAAAGTCTGTACCGTTGTGAATATAGTTGTACAGCTGTAACTGTACTCCTTCAACCACTGGTCCCATAATTTATTTCAATGTTACTGCATGAAGCACATGTTTTTGATTATTGGACTGTTTAAAAATGTGAAATACATATTGATCTCACCTGTCTGCTTGTGTTGGATCAAAATGACAAACCCGATGACCAAAGTGTGAGTCTCCCTGGGGTGCTGTGAAAACTTTAGGATGCAGTGTCTCTAAGCTGAACCCCAAAGACTGACGAGACGCTGGGGCACACATCACAAGACAGAAGTACAAAAAATAGAGGTTATCCCAAAAGAACACATTGAGATGTAACTGATTGATGGTTTGTTTAATTTTAAGGCCAACTTGGAAAAACAAAGCAACATCTACGGCTGTGCCTTTGAATGATAAGGTTTTACACATTCTGTACATTTTGGGACTTCTTAGGAAACAAAAAAGCTTGTTATCTCAAAACTGCTCAGAATGCAGATAGACAATATGTACCTACAGTACAGGTAATGGTCTGCATGTGTAGCATGTATTTCATTTATGTATCTATCTTCATATGCACAATAGTTCTGCATTAATAACATCACATATAAATACAATAGTATTAATGTGTTCCAAAAACACCTGTTTGTTTAAAGGGAACTGATTTAATACATTCACTAAAAACGGCCTCTGTATTGACTAAAAATCAGAAAAGTGATTTTAGTTCTGAGAAACACATTTTGTGTCCAAATAATAGTACATTCTTTAAATGCTATGTTCCCTTACAAAAATTAACCATGGTTTAAAACAAAAATAACCATCGTTTTCAAAAACCATAGCTAAAACATGGTTACTATTGTAAAACCATGGTTTTGCCAATAGTAATCAATGCACCAAAAACCATGGTTGCACTTTTACCAAAAAAGAAACATATTTAATTTTGGTAGGGGTTAATTGGTCATTCGTACGGATTAATTGAAATAGTTCACCATAATAAAAATCATATTAACCCTCTTGTCATTTAAAACTTGACTCTTCTCTCTGTGGAACACGAGTGAAGATATTTTGACAAATTTCTCAGTGATTTTATGTCCATACAATGGCGGCCAATGTTGTTTGGTTACCAACTTTCTTCAAAATATCTTCTTTTGTGTTCTGCCGAAGAAAGAAAGTCTGGGAATGACATGATTGTGAATAAATAATGAAAGAATTATTTTTGGTGAACCATCCCTTTAAGTTACCATGTATCTAATGTTATCTAAGGCTTAACACGTGTATACGTTGCCCAACTTGCCCATAATGTTTGGGGCCATTGAATTACAAATAAGACAAATCTGGTTACTTACATAGGAGGGATCCAAAAAATACATAAATCCAGCACGCTTTTAATTCGGTCTGCAGAGATGATTTGGAAGGATAAAAACTCATATTCATGGGGCGTTTTGATAGCATAAAGCAAATTATTTAAGCGCAAGAGTGCAAATAAGTTCCGCACTGAAAGCGAAATTAAGCGATGTTTGATGTCATGCGGGGGAGTGCAGTTTACTGAAGGACGATGACACAGCCCACCGGCAGCCAGTCAGAAGTCAAGACTACATTGTGCCACACGATGTTGCAAAGTTAACACGCATGAATCAAACAATCCTCCCTGTTAAGTAGAAGATAAAAACATGGTGCTGGCGCATTAACATGATCAGATTGTTATCAGATTGTACCAGATCCTTACGCTCTGCAAACGAAAGACGTCTTGTGGTGCCATCCCCAAAAGGTAAAAAATCTTTCTCGCGAACCTTCTCTGGATCGGTCCCACATTTGTGGAATGATCAGCAGATTCTGTAGCCATCTTTAAGAATGTAAGCCATCTCTTCCGTCAGCACCTGACCGATCAGTTCTGACTTTTATCTCCTTTCTACGCTTTCAAAAAAACCTTAGCTTTGTATACTGTGGTAGGCTATATGAGACCAGTTTTATTGAACTTGTGCTTTTTGTTGTCCTTATGTTGTTCCAATTGCTTGCATTGTTTACCTCATTTGTAAGTCGCTTTGGATAAAAGCGTCTGCTAAATGACTAAATGTAAATGTTATCACGACACCAAATTAGTTGTATACTAAAGGAAACACTGACACCATCTGGAAAGAACGTGTAACATCTGCCCTTATTTACAGTTTTTCTCGACACGTTGCTTGAAAGAATGCATAACTTTCTCGAAACTCCAAAATCCATCCAAAAACCAAGCAATGTTTGTATCTTAAAATCATAAAAGCATCATAAAAATAAGTAATTTCTGGTGTTATAAAATATCTGATATCATATTCTTGCCAAAACGGGGACTGTGCGTGTTTTTAAAAACGTTTAAGTTGTAAAATTTTCTCCTGTTATTTTCAATTAAACTTTGATATTTTTCAATATATTAACTCCCAAATAATAATAATATAGTACTCCATTATCCCATTTCTGTTTGTCACATTTCTGCAAAACTTGTTTAGTCTAGTTATTGAATATTTTTTTATTAAAAATATACACGTCATAAGTGCTGTAAATAAAAGCAGTTAAAAGTCAGAGGGCAATTCTTTTTTGCTCAGTATGGCCTTCTTGCATTAGCTATATATTGTGGCTATAGCATTTTATTATTATTTTATATTTTTTATTAGAATTTTTATTATTATTTCATGCACTAAACCAGTCGTCAGCCCTAGTTAAAATGTATAACTAAAACCGCCAGGAGGTGGAAGTAAAAAAACACCTGCGACTTTTCGAAACATTTTTCTTTCGTATTGTTGTGCAAGTAATTTAGCTTTAAATTAACATTTCATTTATAGTTTTGTAGTAGTTGTCTTTTTTCTGTTTAAACTCTAGCCAGTTTTTTCTTATTTTTTGCCATACTACTTGCTTGGATACAGTGACTAATGAGCAAACATTTTTTAAAGACATAAATGACAAGAATTATACACTTGTAGTGCATTTTTTATAACACCAGAAATTTTAATACTTTGTTAATGTTATTTAGATTTTATTAAAGGGGTCATATGACACGTCTAAAACGAATATTATCGTTTGTTTTAGATGTAATGCAATGTATATACACGATTTAAGATTCAAAATGCTGTATTTTTCCACATACCGTGCATGTTTCTATCTCCTCTTTGCCCCGCCTCTCTGAAATGCACAGATTTTTACAAAGCTCATCGCTCTGAAAAGCGAGGTGTGCTATTATTGGCCAGTTAACCAGTGCGTAGTGATTGGTCGAATACTGCAAGTGTGTTTACGGCAGTTAAAAAAGTTCGTTCCATACCGAAAATAGTTTTTAAATAAACTCTTTATTGAACATTGCATTTAACATCAAAAGACATTAAACACATTACAATTTGTAATGGTTTGGAGAAACGTACGAGGGATACACTAAGAATCTTGTTTAGAGCGTAAAATAGTTTTTCTATTATTTTTTATGTTGCTTTTTATTTTATTTTTTAACACCAATGAAAATACAATATGACAAAATGTTATATGTGAGGAGTGAGAAAAATATTTTTATTTATAAAAAATGGTTTTTTTATAGTAAAACTAAAAGTTCATTTTTTTATTAATGATTCTCTTCTTAAATACTTGTTTTTGGCAAAATATGTAAAGGTTAATATGTGGCACAAATTG
This sequence comes from Triplophysa rosa, assembly GCF_024868665.1. Classification (NCBI taxonomy): domain Eukaryota; kingdom Metazoa; phylum Chordata; class Actinopteri; order Cypriniformes; family Nemacheilidae; genus Triplophysa; species Triplophysa rosa. The sequence goes on from NC_079891.1 coordinate 8,351,731, forward strand.
TTATCCCAATTAAATAACTGAAAAATTAAATACAAATGTTAACTATTAAGTTGAATTTTAAGACACTATTTAGCAAAGTGTGTGTATTATATTATGTCATGCTCTACATATTTTAGCATACTTTAACAAATGTCTTTATTTAAGAAACACGGAATTTTCTGAATTCATTCAATTTATTTATTTATACATTTGTTCCTTTTCTTTAGTCATTCATTCACTCACTACCTGCCTCCATCCCTCCCTCCCTCAGTCACACACTCACTCATCTACTTAAATTGCTGATTGAGGAACATGGCATTGACCTTTAGGCCATGTTTATCAATAGTATGCCAAAACATGTTTCCATGTCTTCTTGATACTGAAATACAAACAAAAAGTCATCCTTTGCCTTGGAGAATTGACGCCTCAGGACCTTTCTGATGACATTTTGCCACAATAGATTTCACTCCGCTGCCATGTTGAAATTGAAAAGGTGGGAAGAAAACCGGAAGGACAGATAGACTGCAATGGTTTGGACTACCATCGGGTGTCTGTGACATGAAAAAACAAATGATGCGTTTAAAAACAACGTTAGATTGGCTGTGTGTGCGCGAACGAAACCCGCAAATGGCAGTTTAAACAGTCACTAATATGTTCTCACTTTACCAACAGTGACTTTACCGATGTAATATTATATTGGCTGGATAGTCTATCATACAGTTGTTGAATGCACCACCACTGGCAAATCAATGGAACCTCCTCCTAAAACACACACATGCACGAACGCACACACAGTAGTTTGATGGCATATGTTTTCTTGTGTGAAAATCTATCTTACCTCTGTGAATGTTAATGGACACGATGTGCAGGTGCATACTGTGAATCACAAATAACACTGTAAGAGTTTGCTTTTATTATCTAACAGCTCTGACAAATTAAACATTCTTACCATCAGCATGCAGATAATTAACTAAGGCCTAGTCCTGGCGTAAGCTAAGCCTTGTCTGGCCACAATATTACACAGTAAATGTTGGTGTGCAGCTTCTTCTACAATCTTGAGGCAAGCATTTCCAATCTGAAATTAAAGGCAGATCGATTACATCCTTGTGAAAGCTGCCAGGTTTAAAATTATGCATCTTCTCAGCTTCAGCTGTCTTGGACTGCATGGGTTCTGAAATCACCCACTTGGTGTACAGTCAGTCATGGTACAGACATACTTGTTGCTGCATTCTGTTTCTGGTAGTGGTCCAATCAATCTAAATCATGAGCACCTTCCAAGCTTCTTTTACCTACATGAGACAAAATTAGCATCAATGCTGGTAAAGCTGTATACAAGCTTGAGACTAGCTTGTTAGTCTCATGAGTATGCACAAATATTGTAAGCAGTACCTTAATGGAATGCAAGACTGGCACAACAGTTTGATGGGGTCACTCAGCTGGCAGCAGTGACAAGATCTCACCTAAAAGCAACACAAAAATGTCTAGGTTGGCAAGAACAATAAACTAAAAATAACTTCTAAATCAAGAAGGTACCTAACAACCTGAGGTGGCAAAAGTTCTTAAGTACAGATACTTTAAAAAATAGGAAAAAGTATAAATTAAAAGTAAAGTGCCACCTCTGTAGTATATTACCCATTCTTTCACGTCGTTGATTATTGTGGACCAATAGTAGCCAGCAATAACCCTGTTTTGAGTGACTCTTGACACCACAGAGACCACACCATTGCCAGGTCCTGGGTTATTGTGGCACTCTGTAAGATCAGATGTTTTCTCTTCCTCTGACAGGACAACTAGCCGTATGTACTGCCTGCTCTGCTAGGGCCCGTGTAGAAGAGTCTGTCATCTGTTTAAAGAGGAAAGGTTGCAGTTCAAAGTAAAGAAAAATAAATCATATTAATATCCGACTCAGATTAAACTATATTTATGATCAATTTTATCACTATATGATCACTAATATATTAAAACCCTGCTGAAAAAAATAAGCAATTCTATTGAATTTGGTGGTTATAATATAAATTGTTTTGGTTGGGATGGAAACTATGGTCTATGCACTGTGGCAGATGTAAACCTCTGAATAATCCCCAAAACAATACAAACCAGGAATTTTGTAATGGTTTTAATTGTAGAAAGATAATGGTTCTGTTATCAAATCTATTTTTATTCAGCAGGGCACCTAAGTACGAGAGCTGAACAGGTAACTTACAGTTCACGTATAAATTAAGCACATGACATATTGTGTAACGTTAGACAGTCAGTTTCTCGGCATTTAGTTACCTTTGAGGGTATAATTCGTAGACGCCCGTTTTACCTTCCGACACTCTGTAGGGCTGTCAGGAATTTCTCCTTTTAAGAGATAATATTTAAGTTCTACATCAAATGCAAAAGAGTCCATACTGCTATCACATATACTCATCACAAAATATCTAATCGAGCACATCCGCAGGACAAGTGTCGTGATGCGCTTTTGCACATGCGCAGTACAAATCGAGCAACCCCTGAACGGATCGAGTCGACTGTAAGAACTGGATTAACCGGAAGTGGCTTCAGTTTCGCGCATGCGCGGAACAAATCGTTTCCGGGACGGATCAGGTAGCGACAATGCTTAAATGCAATGTTCAATAAAAAGTTTATTTAAAAACTATTTCCGGTATCGAACAATTTTTTTTAACTGGCGTGAATTGTATTAACCGGACGTGGCGTCAGTTTCGCGCATGCGCGGAACATCGTGTTTCCGGGACGGATCGCGTAGCGACACGCATCATGTCAAAATGTTTATTAAAAACCCTTTCGACGCGTCTGCAGCAGGCACGTATTTTGAAATGACGCGCCACACACATGACGGGCTAAATACATGTTTTGCCGAGCTTGAGCTTCGCATTACTGCTTCCCCGGAAGAGGAGTCACGGATCGCCAATGATATACACATGCACATCATATATTCCAGATTTTGAGATGTGATAAATACTGCAGCAATGAATAGACCAGTTTACAGTTATTACAGTTGTGTGAGAAGAGAAGTGCAGTGTGTGTTATGACCCGGGTGTTCATTCAGCAGTCTGACTGCACTAGGATAGAGGGTACGGGCCAGTCTGGTGGTTCTGGCTCTAATGGCCCGATATCGCCTCCCTGAGGGCATCAAGTGGAAAAGGTCATATGCTGTATGCGACTGATCTCGCAGGATGTTGTGCATTCTCCGCAGACAACGGGTGGTGTAAGCGCTGTTGATCTCAAGGAGGTCAATCACAATGATTTTCCCCGCTGTCCTTACCACCCTCTGGAGTGCCTGCTGATCGGCCTTAGTGCAGCTGGAGAACCACACCAGGAATCCATAGGTCAGGACACTCTCGATAGCTACTTGAAAGAGACAATGACCAGCCTCGCAAGGACCGTGTAAACAACAGGCTTGTTTAACTTCAAGCTGCGCTGCCTACTAGTGTTGTCACGATACTGGAATTTCTAACTTCGATTCAATACCTAAAAAAATATCGATATTCGATACCATTTTCGATACCACGGGAAAAAACTGCCATAGCAATAAGGACCTAATTTTTTTTAAAAATTAAATTGAACAAGGCTAGACAATGAGGTATATTTTTACATTATTTATTAATTGTTAATCTAATGTTAATTTTACTAATACATTTACTCAAAGAATCAAAAGTTGTATTTGTCAGTATTAATGGACCAGACCCTGTTGAAAAAAACAGCCTATGCTGGTTTGGTATTTTTTGATGCTGGTTTGTGCTGGTTTAAACTGTTCATGTGCTGGTTTAAGCTGGTCATATGCTGATTTAAGATGGTCCGTAGCTGGTTTAAGATCAAACCAGCATCGATCAAAACATACCTTACCCAGCATATGCTGGTTTTTTCAACAGGGGAGCTTAAATAAATAGTTGTATTTTTTAACTTGCATTTAAAAGAGATTAATAAATACTTGAACAAATGTATTGCTCATTCATTGTTCGTTAATGTTAGTTAATAGCCTACATTTTTATGATTCAATTTTTTTTATTTGGCTAATTTGGCTTTTATTCACATAGGCCCATACTGTAATCATTGATCAGCGCACATATAGACAGAAACGCAAACTTTAAACGCAAGAACTGTTGCAGAGACTCCGCACTGGACATCTTTCTAACATTAACAACTTTTAACCGGAGCGAATGAGAAGAGTGGATGAAATCATTGAACAGCGCACACACATAGAGCGCTATGGTAAACACTGGAGTGCAAACGTGTATCACACGCGAGAACTGTTGCGGAGACTTTACTCGCACCAGCATTATTTCAAACATCAACTTAATCGGAGCGAATGAGACGAGTGGATGAAATCATTGATGAGCGCACATAAAGACAGAAACGCGTGCATTAAACAGTAGAACTGCTGCAGAGACTCTGTACAAACATAAACAACATATAACCAGGGCGAATGAAATGAGTGGGTGAAATTATTGATCAGCGCACATACATGGATCGCTATGGTAAACACGGGAAGCGTAACGAGCGTACACCACGCCAGATGTGTTACTGAGACTGGCCATCTTTTCTAACATTAACACGATTTGACTGCCGCAAACGAGGCAAGTCTGTGAGAGGAGGCAAAGAGAAAGAGAGCGGGAACGCGCAGTTGATATCGATACGTGGGACATGGGTATTGGAACCGTTTCAGATTCTCCAGTATCGATACGTATCGAAATATCGATATTTTTGACAACACTACTGCCTACACGGATCAACACGGCAACGCGAGAGAGAATCGAGAGCCGTATGCTTTTAAATGGCTTACTCAGTACTGCGATGTCATCCGTCGATCGGTCTGCGTGGTTCCGGATGAAATCAAACAAGCCTAATAACATGGATTACCTCATCTAACGTTATCCACTCGAAGATGTCCTTGCTTTTCCTTGCCATCATGTTTATTTGGAGGGTCTGTGACTATAACCAACTGTCATCAACAACCAACTTTTGTATGATGATACTGCTATTTACATTTGTTTGCGCATGCCCAGCGTGTCTGAATGGTCATGTGACATGCGTTTTCAGTAGTGTAGTGTAAACGCAGATTTTTTCTAAAACGCATGTGGAAACGGGAGAATAAACAAGGATCGTTTCTGCTTTAAAAACGCTGTTTTCGTACGACAACGGGCTAATATAAACACCACCTCAGTCACAGTCAGTCCCAGGAACTTAAAGCTGGGGACCTTGCTGTACCCTCTCTCCTCCAAAAAAAGTGGAGTGTGGTTAGGTTGCCTCTTCCTCTTAAAATCCACAATCATTTCCTTGGTCTTCTTGGTATTAAGGGCTAAATTATGCTCATTACACCCTGTTGCCAGATGTTCAACCTCCTTTCTGTATGCAGTCTCGTCCAATAAGGGCCTAAGAAAAGTTATTACGTAACGACATTTCTTGTTTTAAAAAAACTTCCCGAAACTGACCTTGGGGGAGTGTATCGAGCACAGAAATATTACGTTATACGTCCAACTCGTTTTTTGACAAGTTGACCATGTCAAGCACGAGAGGCCTGCACGTTTAACATTGTAAAGAAGTCAGAATGCATGAAACAGTGTTGAACCCCCCTTTAAAAATCTACTGTGATGTCACGCAAGAACGTCTGACATTAGGGACATTCGAAATCAAGAGGATTCTAGAGGTAGGATGCTAAAGTTTGATGGACTCACATGCAGTCACACGTAATATTGTTGTATCTATTTATAGGGACCCCCAAATATGCCTTGATTAATATCCTTTGTGTCTAAAGCAGTTCAAAATATTCAAATGTATTTTCTTTTCTTCTTTAAAATAAAATGTGATGCAACTCTCTGTTTTGTTCATATGCAATGAGAAAGTGTGATCAATACAGGTGTGCTATTGCGGGCCAATGACTGTTAAGCTTAAGGTTGCGTCATAAATGTGAGTCAAGAAAGGAAGAGAGAATCGTATCGCACATGGTGAGGAATGCGCTGTCAGCACAGCTGCTGAAAGCGAGAGTGTCATCATTTTGGAGACTAACCTGTTAATGTAATATAAGGCCCAAAGTGTAGAGATAAGGCCCTGGTGTGTTCGTCATTGGAAGTGGATTGACTGCACTCATCGCGTGTTCAAGACTGATAGAACATGATAGAAAAGCTGGGTGCTCGTGGCATGAGTGATCTCAAGATTAGTTCTGTTTCATTGGGCAGACGTAAATGAGTTCGTTTCCAAGACTGCTGGTCATGTGGGATTACTTTGAATTCATTGATGGTTAATGTGCACCAACGAACTGGGCCCCAACGGAAACAAGCGATAGCATATTTGAACCGAGTCACTAATGTCGAGTTCACATTGCCCGATTTTTAAAGTCGTTGCATCACTGTTCTTTTCACACTGCAGGACAATCTGGGGTAGCATTCAGTTGCTGCAGTGTTCACATTGAATGATGAATCGGTGACAGGAGATTACACACTGCATGACTTTACAAAATATCAGAATCGCCGACAACTGTCTGGTCCGCAAACAACGTTTCACAACCAAACGCACGCGAGAAGTGATACGTGATATCAGAGTTCTCACGCGACATTGGAAGCCAGGCTTGCTGATGTTGTGGTCTCCTCCCCGAACCTCATTTTGCCTTGTATCTTGCCTTCTCATTGGCTGTAGGTCATCGCCGATTTATTTTTCAGTCAGAACTCATTTGACACAGCAGGACTTTCAGTCACAATATTTAGCATGCCAAATATTTCACAGGCATCTGCGACGCGTCGCCCACTCTCTCAGATCACGTCTTTGATAATTCACAATACGTGATTGTCACTCGCGTGAACGAGCACCGATTTCCCTCCGATTTCGGAAATTTGTCTGTGATTTCTCAAAACCTATCGGCGACTGAAAATCGGGGCCAAAATCATGCAGTGTGAACTCGGCATAACTCGCGTAACGTTATATCTGAACTGTTTGAATGATTTGCGTTTATTTGGACTGAAAAAAAGCCTCTAAAAATGAGAACACTATGAAGAATCTTGTTATGTTGTTTATTATTGCTGTACGTGGTTCTAGTGCTTAATCAAACATTGTTTTTTTCATTGTCATTTCACAATTTGATTGAGTTGTAGTGTTCTAAAGAAAGGGTATACAAAGTAAAGAAAGCTAGAGTGGAAAGTGTGAGGAAATAAGAACCATTCTGAGACTGATTAGGTTTGACAAGACATTTTACTCATCAGAAAAGAAGCACTTTCATATCATTTTCTGTAAAAGGTTGCTATCTATTTGTTCATCTATTGTTTTTGTTCTCTACAAGGAGGTTAGAACATTAATATAAAAAATAATAAATCTTTGTTATTCTTTTCCTTAACATTTGTATTGTGGTATTTTATTGAGTCTGGCGAGTTAATTACTTGACTTTGAGTAAACTGGTATAGGGAAAATAATTCACAACAGAAGGGCTTTTCACACTTGAAATCGTTAACCCCGGGTTATTCTTAACCCCAGGTAAACAGAATCCTGGGTTATCTGTTTCACAGTTCACACTGCTTATAATTTACCAGGGGTTAAGAGATAACCTTGGGTATTCATAACCTGATGTTTCACACTGTACATCACTAAACCTTGGGTTAACATTCTTATTTGCGGTGTCAACAGTCATGATTGGATAAATACTGCACCGTCAAACTGACTGAATAAAAATAGTGCGTGGTCCCTTTAAATAACCGAATACCTCGTCGTTCCACATCAGGGAAAAGATGACGCTTCGCAAATCCTTTTTGGCTGTTTTAAGCCTCCAAAGACATTACTTACTCAAATAAATAAAAAAAACTCAAAGGATTGTTTACACAGCACACAGAGTTTCTGTGACTGTGCACAGCTTGTTAAATGAGGTAAGCGTTCTACCCCCGCTTCGTTTCACACTTCACACTTTGGCACCACAATGCGGGTTTAACCCTGCAAAAGCGGTGCTAACCCTGCTTCGAAGCAGGGTTTCATAACCCTGGGTAAAATGCGGTGAAACATTTGTTTACCCAGGGTTAAAAGCGGGTTTAGAATGAAGATAACCCAGTGTTAAACGCTGTGTGAAAAGGCCTAGATTGTATAATCTAAAAGAGAAAAAAAATACCGGCCTAATTCACCATCCAACTGCCGGGAACTTAGTTTCTTGTTTAGGAAATATTTAAATGAACTCCTTAGGGTTAAGAAAAGGGTTACATATTGTTTGTATATTGTCACTTGTCAACTAACTTAGTTCTCACATACATTTAGGATTCGTATGTTTTTGTATTGTTTTATTCATGTTGTTAGTTGACCTTGCGGCACTCTGGCGCACTTTGTCCGGGCCAAGACCTCCTCAGCCCTCCTTCAGGTGTGGTGGCAACGCTGGATGAAGGCCAAGGCAGATGGACCGTAGCATCAGGTTCCTGTGAGGGAAATAAGGGAGGTTGGCAACCCATAGAACATTGAAAAGGGGACATACCATTCGACAATACTGGAAGAAAATTGTGGGCATACTCAACCCACGATAACTGCTGGCACCAGGGACCTTGGAATGCCAGACAGCGGAGAGCTCTTTCGAGATCCTGGTTGGTTCGCTCGCAATGCCCGTTGAACTGGGGGTGAAAACCTGAGGACAGACTCGTTGTGGCCCCGATCTGCCGACAGAACTCTTTCCAGAATCGGAAAACAAACTGAGGCCCCCTATCAGAGTCCACGTCAACCGGAAGGCAATGAATCCGGAACACACGGTCGACCATCAGCTGGGCTGTTTCCTTAGCTGAGGGAAGTTTAGGCAAAGGGATAAAATGGGCTGCCTTGGAGAAGGGATCCACCACGGTTAGAATTACAGTGTTTCCCTTTGAACGAGGAAGGCCAGTGACAAAATCAAGGGCTAGGTGTGACCATGGGTGAGAAGAGATGGATAAGGGCTGGAGGAGACCAACGGGTGGGCGGTAAGAGACCTTGTTCTGGGCACATATTGAGCAAGCCCTCCGGCTATCCATCTGGCACTCCCCCCTCTCGACCGACCATCTCTACTCAATGCTTGATGTCCCAAGAGAGTGACCCTACCACAACTCCTATAGGAAGAATGGCCTCGGCCGGTGCCCCCCCCAGGAACCTCGAACATGCGAGGCATCAGTAGTGTTGCTTTCGTCAACGAAAATTATGACTAAATATCGTTGTCAATGAACCTTTATCACATGACAAAAACGAGATGAGACGCAACGTAAATGCTGGTCATGTGACGATGACTATAATTAAATGTATAATGCAATATTGTTGACGAATAAAAACGAGACTAAAAAAACTATGCTAAAATGTCTCTTCATTTCCGTTGACCAAAACGAGACGAGACGGAATGTTATAACGTTATTTCGTCTGATGCTTTATCCTAGATGCGGAGCTGAATCCTGTTATTTAAATGTCATCTGGCTGTTCTGCTGTTCTGCGTGTCTGAGTGAATTATGTGCACAGTTTAACATACAACACGAGTGATGGTCGAGGATATCTGCGTCTGCACTGTATGAGGATATGAACATATGAACTTCATCTCCACAGTTGCTCTGAGAGTTTATTTTATGAGCGTTTACTGTTTGAGTGAAGCTAACGGCAAACACAAAAACAAAAACTCAAGCGTCTTCCCAAAGACCCTTCAAAATAAAAGTCCTGTTAAATTGAACACTCAGACAAAAAATACTTTAGTGAACTATAGTATTTGCTATTGAAAATTGTAGTGCCCTTGTAGTAAATTGATAAACACTGTATACTATAGTAAAGATAGTATCTAAGAATTTTACTGCAGTTTATTATAGTAAATACTATAGTATACTACAGTAATTTATGTGGACAAATATACCACTATTGTATAGTAAAAAAGGAAAAACACACAAATTAGAAAAATTCCAACAAATTTAGGTAGTGTAAATATTAAATGGCCCTAATTTATACATCTGTATGTAACATGAATGTCTTTTGTCAGTTACCTTTTCATGATGAACTGCACTTGCATCATTTTTTTTTTAATGATGACAACCGACAATTTATACTTGTGCTCCTACTGTTTGGCCTGTGCTACCAAACTTTAAACCTCTCTAGCTCCAGTGCTATGTGCAAAAAAAGTCTGCATTAATTTACTGCATTCTGTATGCTACTACAGGGCACTGAGGGCAGTCACTCTTTTCCTGTTGGTTCTTTGCAATGCTCGCAAATGTAACTGTCAGGGTTCTGGTAGACGGAGAGCACACCACTGAGGTAGATAAGAAAAAGGAGTTTATTTCAAAAACCGGTTCATCCAAAAACAAGTAAGTATGCAAAAACAGGAATATCCAAAAACAGGCAAGTATGCAAAAAACAGGTAAGTATGCAAAAACAGGTAAGTATGCAAAAACAGGTAAGTATGCAAAAACAGGTAAGTATGCAAAAACAGGTAAGTATACTTATCGGGGTAAAGCATTGCAGTGAAGACAACAAGACTGAACAGGGAAGAACAAAAAGGTGCAAACTTAAATAGAATCCTGATGATGTGATGCAGGTGTGGACTAATCAAAAATGGTGGATGTGCGGTGCATGCTGGGAAACTGAGTTCAGAACTCCGGGGAGAGGGAACGGGTGAAGCGAGCTGGCGGTGACGACATGGGGGGCGTGGCCGGTGGTGCTGAAACCGTTACAGTACCCCCCCTCCATGGTCCGCTCCAGCGGACTTACCAGGGTGACGGGGTCGACCTCGAAGTTGAGGACCCGGACGTTCAGGATGGGTTTGGTGGAACTCTCGTAGGAGTGCTTGTTCTAGAATGTCAATCCGTGGTAACCAGGATTGTTCTTCAGGTCCGTAGCCCTCCCAGTTGATTAGGTACTCGAGGTGACCTCCCCTTCTCCTGGAGTCCATGATCTCCTCTACCCTGAAGATCTGTTGGGCGGCGTCCAGAGGTGGTGGAGGAGGAGGCAGATCTGTTGTTACAGCAGGGTCTGTAGAGGAAACAGAAACAGGAGTAATAAAGGGTTTGAGAAGGGAAACGTGAAAAGAGGGGGAGATCCGGTAGTGTTTGGGCAGCTGGAGGCGGAAGGTGACGGGATTGATCTGTCGAGTGATGAGGAATGGTCCGATGTATTTGGGACTCAGCTTCCGGCAGGGTTGTTGCAGGCGTAAGTCCTTTGTGGACAACCATACCCGTTGTCCTGGGGCATACTGGGGGTTTGGGGATCTTCGGGCGTCCGCATGGAGCTTCTGCCTGCGGATAGCCTGCTGGAGGTGGTGGTGAGCTGAGTCCCAGATCCTCTCGCTCTCCCGAAACCAGTGATCGACAGCTGGCACCGATGAGGGTTCTCCAGACCAGGGGAACAGAGGAGGTTGATATCCTAGGATACACTGAAACGGGGTGAGACCGGTTGAGGTCTGTCGAAGGGAGTTTTGGGCGTACTCCGCCCAGGGTAGGAAACGATGCCAGCTGTGTTGGTGAGTATGGCAGTATGATCTCAGGTACCTCCCGATGTCCTGTATCTTCCGCTCAGCCTGGCCATTTGCCTGAGGGTGATATCCGGAGGTCAAGCTCACCGAGATGTTCAGTATTCCGAAGAAGGCCTTCCAGACCCGGGAGATGAATTGGGGACCCCTGTCTGACACAACGTCTTCAGGAAGCCCGTAATTGCGAAACACATGGGTAAACAGGGCCTCAGCCGTCTCTAGTGCAGTGGGGAGCTGAGTGAGGGGAATCAACTTGCATGCTTTGGAGAACCTATCCACTGCCACCAGGATACAGGTGAATGTGTCAGACAGGAGCAGGTCTGTGATAAAGTCCACTGCGAGGTGAGACCACGGTCGTTGGGGTATGGGCAATGGGAGTAGTTTTCCCTCCGGCAGGTGACGTGGTGTCTTTGCGATGGCACAGACTGAGCATCCTTTGACGAATCGGGTGATGTCCTGAGTCATCCCAGGCCACCAGTATCGGGCGGAGATGAGCGAGAGGGTGCGCTGTCTGCCTGGGTGTCCTGATCCCGGAACAGAATGAGCAGAGTCCACGAGGGTAGTGCGGAGCTCGGATAGCACAAAGATCCTACCCTCGGGACCTCCCGGCGGAGTAGGGTGTTGGAGTTCAGCGATGTCCCGGTCGAGGGCCCACTGGATGGGGCAGACGAACAGGGCTGGAGGAAGCACTGGTTCAGGTTCGGTTAAATCTGGGGTGACGTAGTGTTGTCTGGAGAGAGCATCAGCTTTGCCATTTTGCGATCCAGGTCGGTAAGTCACTTTGAAGTCGAACCGTGAGAAGAGTGCCCAACGGGCCTGACGAGAATTCAGCCTCCGGGCCTCTTTGAGGTACTCCAGGTTACGGTGATCGGTGATCACGGTGAAGGGATAGTTCGCGCCCTCCAGCCAGTGTCGCCATACTTCCAGAGCCAGTTTGATGGCTAGGAGCTCTTTACTCCCGATGTCGTAGTTTAACTCCGCCGGGGATAGCTTGCGGGAGAAGTAGGCACATGGATGGAGTCTAGGAGGCTTCCCCTGCCGCTGAGAGAGCACCGCTCCTACCCCGGTCGAAGAGGCATCCACTTCCACGAGAAAAGGCAGGTCTGGGTCGGGTAGAAGTAGGGTAGGAGCATTACAGAAGGCTTGCTTCATCTGGTCAAAAGCTTTGAGAGCTTTGTGATTCCAGGACAGGGATCTCGAGCTTTTTCCAGTCATGGCGGTGAGGGGAGCTGCAATAGAGCTGAATCCAGCGATGAAGCGCCGGTAGAAATTAGCAAATCCTAAAAACCGCTGCAACTCCCTCACCGTATGGGGTTGTGACCAGTTCTGGACCTCCTCTACCTTTCCCTGATCCATGGTAACTTTGTTGAAAGAGATGATATAACCCAGAAATTGTATGGTGGATTGGTGAAACTGGCATTTCTCGAGTTTCAGGTATAGTTTATGTTGGCGTAGGCGTTGGAGGACGATGGAGACATGGGTAACGTGAGCGGGTCAAGAGCGGGAGTAAATAAGAATATCGTCGAGGTAAATTATAACGAATTTCCCCAGCAGGTCCCGGAAGATCTCATTCATGAAGCTCTGGAACACTGCTGGGGCGTTCACCAGGCCGAAGGGCATGACCTTATATTCGTAATGACCGGTGGGAGTCACAAAGGCCGTCTTCCATTCGTCACCTGGGCGAATCCGAATCAGGTTGTAGGCGCTTCTTAGATCCAGCTTGGTGAACAATGTGGCATGGCGTAACTGTTCCAGGGCGGCAGGTATCAGGGGAAGAGGATAGGCGAAGCGCTTGGTATGACGATTGAGAACCCGATAGTCTATGCAGGGACGAAGACCTCCATCCTTTTTTCCTACAAAGAAGCTTGACGCGGCAGGGGAGACAGACGGTCGGATGAAACCTTGTCGTAATGCCTCCTCGATATACTCCTCCATGGACAAAGAATAGATCTTTCCTTTGGGCATTGTGGCCCCAGGCAGCAGCTCAATGGCGCAGTCCCATGGCCGGTGAGGCAGCTCCGTAGCCCTCAGCTTGGAGAAGACGTCTTGGAACGACCGATAATCTACGGGAACCTCCCCGGAGTTGAGGACCTCAGGACTCTCGACGGTAGTGGCTTGGATGGGTAGTACCGGTTTTAGGAGAGGTTCCTCCTTGATCGGGACCCTGGTGTTGGCGGTGCGACCCGCCCATCCGGATATGATGCCAGTGCGCCAGTCCACGATAGGTTGACGTTCCATCAGCCAGGGTCGTCCCAGAACGATATCGGAGGTGGACCCCTCCAGTACCCAGAAGGAGATCTTCTCCGTATGCCTGGGAGAGATGTGAAGGGTGATGGGTGGGGAATGGTGTGTGATCCGACCTCGGCCCAGCGGTTTTCCTAGGATGTCTTGCACAAACATGGTCCTCTCGTTCCTTAGGCGCGGGAAGCCCAACTGAGTAAGAAGATTCAGAGAAATGAAGTTCCCGGCGGCTCCAGAGTCAATCAGGGCGTGGACTGGAACAGAGAAGTTAGGTGCAATAATGACCACTTGGGTAAGAGCAAGGTGAGGTAAGGAGGCCGGTGTATGGATAGAACTCACCGCTGGTCGAGCCGGACGGACGGGGCAGACGGCTAGGCGATGACCTGACCCTCCACAGTACAGACAAAGGTTAAGGTTCCGCCTCCGTGTACGTTCCTCAGGACATAGTCGAAAACGATCCACATCCATGGGTTCTGGGTCTGAAGAAGTCCGGGAAGCAGAGGTCGTAACCCGTGGAGGAAATGTACCGGGTGATGATGGCGAACAGGCTGACAGACGTTGGGCGATACTAATGGATCGTTGTATGAGAGCCTCCAGACCGACCGAGTCATCGTAGATGGCCATGTGTAATCGGATCGAGTTCTGTAGCCCTTGGCGGTAGACCGAGACAAGCGCCGGCTCATTCCATCCACTGGTCGCCGCAAGGGTGCGGAACTGGAGGGCATAATCCGCCACTGAAAGGCGTCCTTGTCGAAGCCTCAGCAGTAGATCGTGCACCGAAAGGTAATCCATTGCTTGGCCAAAGACCCCTTTAAAGTGCTCAAGAAAAGACTTCAGATTAGTGGTAAGTGGTCCTCCGGCCTGCCAAATCCCGTATGCCCAGTTCAGGGCCTTACCGCTCAGGAGGGAGATGATGAAGGCTACCTTGGATTTGTCCGTGGAGAATTGACCGGGGTGCAACTGTATGTAGAGCTCACATTGGAGACAGAACCCGCTACACTCCTCCACGGAGCCAGTATATCGGTTGGGTAGGGCCATGGGACTAGACGCCGATGGTGGGTTAGACGGAAGGAGTGCAGGTGCGGGTTGGTTCCGGAGTAGGGTGACCAGTTCAGAGAGGGGATCAGAGGGAGCTGGAGGTGAAGGACCGGGAGAAGTCTGTGGTGTGGTCATGGTGTTGGTTCCAGTCTAATGTCAGGGTTCTGGTAGACAGAGAGCACACCACGGAGGTAGATAAGAAAAAGGAGTTTATTTCAAAAACAGGAATATCCAAAAACAGGTAAGTATTTCAAAAACAGGTAAGTATACTTATCGGGGTAAAGAATTGCAGTGAAGACAACAAGACTGAACAGGGAAGAACAAAAAGGTGCAAACTTAAATAGAATCCTGATGATGTGATGCAGGTGTGGACTAATCAAAAATGGTGGATGTGCGGTGCATGCTGGGAAACTGAGTTCAGAACTCCGGGGAGAGGGAACGGGTGAAGCGAGCTGGCGGTGACGACATGGGGGGCGTGGCCGGTGGTGCTGAAACCGTTACAGTAACCTTCCAGTTGACTTGCGAAATCACTTCCATTTGTTTTATTAACAAAGGATATTGGAAGTAAAATCAGTCTGGGTAATTAAAAATACTTTGATTTTAATAGTCACACAGCAAGAAAAAGAAAATTTGTATAGGAAAAAGATGCATCGAGAATCGTTTTATCATCGCATCGTAGCCCTCTGAATCGTAATCGAATCGCATCGTAACGTGCTTAGAGATTCCCACCCCTAACGATGGCCGTAAATTCAAATCAGAGCGTCTTCCGTTTCTGGAATGGATGTATTCTTGAGTCTATATGGTAACAATAATATAATAAGATAACCTTGTTTGAAATGGGTTTGGCTAAAAGAAATTTGTGGTTTCGTCTATACTACTAGGTACTTACTGTATACTATATTGACTGGGTTAAATAGAATTGCATTACTAAAACGAGACTAAAATACAATTTTCATTGACTAAAACTAGAGTAAATGTCATCAGTTTTCGTCGACTAAAACTAGACTAGACTAAAAAGAGTATGAACGTGACTAAAACTAATAGTAAAACTGACAGCTTGACACAAAGACTAGACTAAAACTAAAATTAAAACAGGCCACCAAAAACAACACTAGGCATCAGGCTTGACGTTCTTGGACCCCGATCGGTACGAGAGGGTGAAGTTAAACTTGTCAAAGAAGAGTGCCCAATGGGCCTGGCGCGAGCTCAGCCTCTTGGCCGAACGTACACACTCTAGATTCTTGTGGTCTGTCCAGACCAAGAAGGGCTGCACTGATCCCTCCAGCCAGTAGCTCATAGTTGCGCGCTGCTGGGATCAGTTGGTGGGAAAAATAGGCACAAGGATGCACCTTCCCATCCTTAAGGGATCGCTGAGACAGGACCGCGCCTACCCCGATATCCAAGGCATCTACCTCCACAATGAATTGCAAACCAGGATCTGGAATAGAGTGAACAGGAGCAGAGATGAAACGTGACTTTAAAACATCAAAAGCCTACTGAGCCCGAGTATTACATCTGAATGGCACCTTAGTGGAGGTGAGTGCTGAGAATTTCATCTAGGTAAACAAAGACAAACTTGTTTATCATGTCCCTCAACAAGTCGTTGACGAGGGCCTGGAAGACAGTTGAGGCATTGGTCAGACCGAAGGGTAAGACCAGGTACTCGAAATGTCCCGTTGGGGTGTTAAACTCTGTCTTCCATGCATATCTCTCCCAAATTCGTACATGATGATGAGCGTTGCGGAGGTCTAATTTTGTAAAGACCTGGGCTCCCTGTAACAGCTCAAAAGCAGATCACATGAGAGGTAGGGGATACCTATTCTTAACAGTAATGTCAATAAGACCCCGGTAGTCAATACAAGGAAGTAGGGAGCCATACTTCTTCTGGAGATGAGGAGGGACGGATGAGGTTGGCTTTCAGAGACTCTCGAATGTATTTGTCCATGGCCTCTCTCTCAGGACAAGAAAGGGAATATCACCGACCCTTGGGTGGAGAAGTGCCAAGGTGGAGATCAATGGCACAGTCATACTGTCAGTGAGGTGGCATGGAAGTAGCTCGGGCTTTACTGAAGACCAGGCAAAGGTCGTGGTACTCCGCCGGGATCTGCTGCCTCCATCAGCAAGACAGGAAACACAGAGCCAGGAGAAGAGGCAGCACCTAGACAAGATGCAAGACAAAACTGACTCCATGACAAGATAGAATTCCCAGCCCAATCCACATGAGGACCGTGTTTTACCAACCACAGGTGCCCCAAGACTACCGGAGCAGTCGGGGACTCCAAGAGATACAACTCGGCCACCTCATGGTGATTACCTGAGATGACAAGACTTACAAGAGGGTTGGTGTGGGTTATAGAAGAGATCTGTTGAACACCGAGGGATCGAACAGCAATGGGTGTGGAAAGAGGCGAAGACATCCCACCTTCATGGGCTCGGGGTCAGGCAAGGTTGTGGCAGCCAGAACAGCATTGGCAGGGACCTCTCCCATCCTCCACGGTACGTGGGCTGTTTGCTGCTGGCGTCGACGTTGAAGGCGCCCCTCCACCCGAAGTGCAAGCTCAATCAAGGTGTCCAGATGGGGTGGCAGCTTGTGAGTAGCAATCACATCTTGGATTTGGTCATCCAACCCCCCACCAAAAAAATAGCTCGCAGAGCCCCCTCGCTCCAGGCACATGATGCTGCCAAAGTTTGAAAATAGATGGCGTACTTGTCACGGACCAATTCCCTTGGCGCAGCCGTGTTAATTGCGCAGCAGCCTCGTCACCCTGTGCAGACCGGTCAAAAGAAAAGCAGAAAGGGGCTCTCGCCTCCCAAGCCACCGTCCCCCAATCTCGGGCCTTCCCTTTAAGCAGTGTCAACACTTAGGCCACTTTAAATTCCTCAGACACATACCTTCGGGGCTGGAGAGCAAAGACCAAGGAAGGCCCGGCAGGAGTAAGGATCTCCATCGTATAATTGTGGGTTGTTGGTATGGGGCTCCTGGTGGGAGGGAAAACGGGCAGGATCCTCAGTGGGTCTAGTAGTCGTGGCCGCACGGAGCTCCTGGAGTTGAGCCGTGAGGTCCGCCACCTGGGCCGCAAGGAACTCAACCTCCTGACCCAAAAGAACTCCCTGGTAACTGACTGCCGCCCTCACAGAGTCGGTGTCTGCTGGATGCATCCTGGCCTGAATGTCTGTCATGAGAAAAAACAGTACAGGTATCCAGTTGTAGGCACACACAAAGTTTATCATTTCTCAAAATAGCAGTGTCCAAGCTCAAAGCAGAAAGCCATAGTCCAAGCTCAAAACAGAAAGCCAGATCCCA
Organism: Triplophysa rosa; assembly: GCF_024868665.1. Lineage (NCBI taxonomy): Eukaryota > Metazoa > Chordata > Actinopteri > Cypriniformes > Nemacheilidae > Triplophysa > Triplophysa rosa. The sequence continues at coordinate 8,369,715 of NC_079891.1, forward strand.
TTGGGCAGTAGCAAAAAGGCAAAAACAAAGACAAAAAGCACTCTTGAAGTCACTGTTATTCAGACAGAGCTCCGGGCCGCTGGGTGGCGGTGTTGAGCAGGACTCACAATGGCGGCGCAGCCGCAGGAAGTGAGAGAGGCTGGAGTGACTCTTGCCCTGTGTTCCAATCAGCATACTATCCGTCCTAATAGTATTCGAAAGTAGATTTAGTATGTCCCAAATTGTAGTATGTTGAAAATAGTTCCTTTATGGTCTACTACTTCTGGTAGAAATTCGAAGTACAGAATGATGCACACTCTGATGGATGATATTACCCACAACTCACCATGAGTAGGCGGAGTGTAGTGATGCTCCACTGCATTAATAAATTATATAACTGATGCATCACTAAATTAACAAATGTAAGTATACAGTAAACATTACTTATGTAATAATGAATGAATAAATACCTTAATGGAAAGAAGAGCTGTATTTTGATGTGTGTGACAGTTATTGGCCACAATGTTGTCCAGGCAACAACGGCCACTTCCGCTTCCTGTTAGTATGTCCCAGTTTGTGCTATTTTGCCATGCATTCAAAAGTACCTACTATTAGGGCTAGTATAAGTAGGCAAATTAGAATGCAGGGTTGTAGTAGGCAGTGCAGAAAGCAGGCGGAGCAGCGGGTAGCGGGGAACAGCCTGGAGAGCAGGAGATGTACACTATAACAGAGCAAAGGAGTAGGTAAGTCACACGAACTGCTGCAGAGACTAACACTGTGGGGCAAGATTGAGGAGAAGCGTAGCTCTATGCTAAAGACAATGATCAGGCAAGGTGTAATGGAGGGTTTAGTTTACCACTAGTTCCAGTTAATTCGAACCCCAGCAGACAGTCGGTCAGAACTGTGTGTGTGACATCTATCTGAAGTAATAACTCTCCAGACTCCAGAATTCCTTTAAATGAGTTTACTGATGTTTGCTGCTTTACACTAGGTGTGGTTTTGAAAGACAATCCAGAATAAACATACATGAATAAACAGATACATTAACTTTTTACATAGGCATAGACAACAGTAATTATAAAAGAAGATTAACTTCTATATACAGCAATCTAGTCTCATTAATACACAGTTAAGTGTGCTGCATGTTTATGTCTGTCCAAAAGGTGGCGCCATCAGTGCATTTATCCCGACCATACAAACACGGGGCTTAATCATTAAATTTATTAAATGACAGGCTACATCGTTTACCTGTGTCACTTAAATCATATGAATTACATGAGTATAAGATTAAGGGGACAAAGTAATCCAATAGCTTTGATTGGTATATGATAAACGTGCAATCCGGTGATGATCACTTGCACTCTTTGCGCCGCTATATTTATCTGAATTACATCACCAAACAGTTGGCGAATCTATATAGAAATATAACCCAACTTACATTACTAGCACACACATCTATATGATATATCTGACATCAGTAACTCGCTTTAGTCCTTAGGATGAACTTAATCATTCTAGATCCAAGTTAACTTCGCCAACTCTGCACCAGACCGGGAGCATGACAGTTTTCAACTGGTAGTTTGCACATCTTTGTCTCTTTCTCATGTTTGTATATAAGTGTTGTTGTATTGTATTGTATTTAGATTTTAGGATGTTTTCAGCTGGTGGTGATGGGTTGTTGTATTTTTACACATAAGTTTTACTTTAAAATAATGCATAGTAGTGTTGTTGTGTAGGTTTATGTTTGCTAATGTATTTGTCTCGCTTTTTCTCTTCATATTTTTGATGTTTTCAACTGGTGGAAATGGGTTATTGTATTTTTACACATATTTTTTTCTTGAACTTGAAGCAAATTGTAACGTTAATCAGATCCGAGGACTGGTTTGTCACAATAGATTTCAAAGATGTGTATTTTCACATATCAATTCTCCCTAGCACAAGAAGTTCCTGGGGTTTGCTTTCGGGAACATAGCATATCAGTATTGAGTTCTTCCGCTAGGTCTAGCTTTATTTCCCACATTCACACAGTGTGTGGATGCAGCTCTAGCTCCGCTGGGCATGTGAGGCATTCGTATGTTGAATTACATAGACCTTTAGCCTTATACACTTGTGCCTCCCTGCTGAGGCTGTTGAGACCATACTACATTCCAGAGCTCCCTCCAAAAGGAAGCTTTATGCCTTAAAATGGAGAGTTTTCACTTTGTGGTGCTTGGCTTGCCTTGGGGACCCTGTTGACTGTCCAGTAGCAACAGTATTAGAGTTCCTGCAAGAATGTTTTTCTGCAGATGTAGCCCTATTTAAGTGTATGTGGCAGCCATTTCAGCCCATCACGTTCCATTAGATGGTTTCTCTGCTGCTAGACACTCCTTAGCGATTTTCTTCCTTCATGGTGCTCACAGACTGAGGCCTGTGAGCCGTGCAAAGGTGCTAACCTGGTGACCCCTCGATTCAGACGCTCTTTAGATTCGGACCAATGTATTTCTTCTCTCAAACAAGTAGTAGATTTTTAGGCCTTGATGGTTTTCCTACATGCCTTGAGATTGCTCCTGGGTTGGTAAGGCATTACTTTACCCTAGGCTGGGTTACGGGCCTAAAGTGATGGATAATATGCCGGGGCTATTATTCTACAAGCCTATTGTCTACCCCCTTTCAGGAGCCAGAATACTTATGTGCACAGAACTGCGGCTGGGAGGAAAGCGGAGCAGCTGTTTTTATGTTTTAGGTTACTAAAGAAAGGTCTTCCAGTGAACATACCTTTGACAAACAAACCTAGAGACAGTCACACTGAGTCATTCCTCAAAGTGTCACATGGCAACGCAGCGTCTCAATCTCCTTCACGTCTTCCTCCACTCTCAACTGCTCCTCCCCCAACTCTCTCTGTTCCTTCACCTGTTCCTCCAATCTCAACTGCTCCTCCTCCATTTTCTCTCTTCCTTCACCTCTTCCTCCACTCCCTACTGCTCCTCTTCCTCCAACTCTCTCTTGCCCTTCACATCTTCCTCCACTCCCAACTGCTCCTCCTCCAACTCTCTCTGTTCCTTCACCTGTTCCTACAATCCCAACTGCTCCTCCTCCAACTCTTTCTCTTCATTCACATTTCCCTCCACACCCAACTGCTCCTCCTGCTCCTACTCTCCCTCTTCCTCCACTCCCTACTGCTCCTTGCTTCAACTCTCTCTTTCTCTTCCTTTACCTCTTCCTCCACTCCCTCTTTCTTTAACCCCCCCCTCCATTCCCTACTGCTCCTTCTTATCTCCATCTTACTTCACCTCTTCCTCCAGTCCTAACTGCTCCTCCAACTCTCTCTCTTCCTCCACTCTCTACTGCTCCTTTTCCTCTCCCTCTTCCTTCACCTCTTCCTCCACTCCCTGCTGCTCCTCCTACTCTCCCTCTTTCTTTAACTCCCCCTCCATTCCCTACTGTTCCTTCTTATCTCCCTCTTACTTCACCTCTTCCTCCAGTCCTAACTGCTCCTCCAACTCCATATCTTCCTTCACTCTCTATTGCTCCTTTTCCTCTCCTTGTTCCTCCACTCCCTAATGTCCCTCCTACTCCTACTCTCCCTCTTCCTTGAACTCCTCCTCCATTCCTCACTGCTTCTCCAACTCTCTCTCTTCCTTTACCTCTTCCTCCACTCCTTACTGCTCTTCCTCCAACTCTCTCTCTTCCTTCACATCTTCTTACACTCTCTACTACTCCTCCACATCCTTCACATCATCCACCACTTCTTACTTCCCCTCCTACTCTCTCTCTTCCTTCAACTCTCTCTTCACTCCCTAATGCTCCTCCTCCAACTCTCTCTCTTCCTTCACTCCCTACTGCTCCTCCTCCAACTCTCTCGCTTCCTTTACCTCTTCCTTCACTTTGACTGATTTCACGCCGCCGCCATTTTGAAATCAAAAGTGAGGCAGAGGTGGGAAGAAAACCGGAAGGGCAGATAGACTGCAATGGTTTGACCAACCAACCAATGTCACAAACACCCGATGGCTGTCCAAACCATTGTAGTCTATCTGTCCTTCCGGTTTTCTTCCCACCTCTGCCTCGTTTCCGATTTCAACAGGGCAGCGGATTGAAATCAGTCTATACTACTCCTCCTACTCTCCTTCTTCCTTCAACTCTTCCTCAACTTTACACTACCCCTCCTCCTCCTATTCTCCCTCTTCTTCAACTCTTCCTTCACTCCCTACTGCTCCTCCTACTCTCCATCTCCCTCAACTCTTCCTCCACTCCCTAATGACCCTCCTCCCCTCTGGTATTCTCAGCCTCTGCCTTTATATCTCTCTGGATCCATTGTTCCAAAACAGAATAATTTGACTCTGGCCCTTTTATCTATTTATTTAATTCTATTGATTGTTCTGATTGGTGTGTGATCAATTTTGACTCTTAGTGTTTACACTAAGGGTAATTCTGTGCCAATTGAGCTCAAGCTGTGCTGATTTGAGTGAACAATAATAAATGCCATGGCTTTCTAAATGACCACATGGTGTATGCAATGAGACAGGAAGTGGACAGTGACAGTTTGACAAATCTGACTTGTGTGTCAAAACAGGGGAATATGTTTATAGTTTAGGGAAGTGGGTGTTATTTTGATAAATGGTGTTATGTTTCAGATTTTTGGGTATCCATCCATTTGTAGATTACTTTGGGTAACATCCTCTTGTCATGGTTGTTTTGTTTTACTTTTGGTTCCTTTGGTTTCTGTTTCCTTTGTCTTTAGTGGTCCATGTTAATGTCATCATTATAAGGTTAGTTAGACCCTCCTCTGTTTCCTAGGATACCAGTCAGTATCTTATTTAGTTCTCTCGCTTATCTTTCTGTATACATATACAGGTATATATATATATATATATATATATATATATATATACAGTATATATACAGTATATAGTATATATAACCCTGTTTCATTTGCCCTTTGCCTGTACTTGTTTGCGTTTTGTTTTGGTTAGTGTTTATGTTTTGTTTCCTAAGTATTGCAGAATTTTTGCTATTAAAAGTATTTTTCAAGTTTACCTTCCTCCGTGCTGTGTGATGTTTACTACACTCACAGCATATATAGCATCTAATCTATTCTAAAGCTCTCTGTCTTAAACCTCTTATGACTGACATTACCACTATTATTATTATTACTGGTACAAGACTTGTAGTAGGCTACATGGTCTACTCTTTTCTACTATTTTCCTAGACACAATACAATACAATACAATACAAATTTTATTTATATAGCACATTTAAAAACAACTGGTGTTGACCAAAGTGCTTTACAAAAGCCAGAAAAGATGAATATATATAATTTATCTATATAATAAAAAACAAAGAACATTAAAACAGGAAAAGCAGAAAAGCTAAAAAATTGAATAGAAGACAGTGCTAAAATCAGAAATCAGATATGATTAAATACTGATGAGAATCAAGGGATATTAAAAGCAATTGAGAAGAAATAAGTTTTCAAAGCAACTTTAAAAATTGACACAGTTTGGGCGGATCTGATGTAGGCCGGGAGACTGTTCCATAACTTGGGGCCGACAACCGAGAAAGCACGATCTCCCCTGTTCTTGAGTCTAGTTCTGGGAACAGTTAATAGATCAGAATCACCTGATCTAAGTGATCTTAACTGTGAGGGTGAATGAAGTAATTCAGATAGGTACTGTGGGGCCTGGTTCCGCAAAGACTTAAAAACGAATAACAAGACTTTAAAATCAATTCTGTGTTTAACCGGTAGCCAATGGAGTCAGATCAAAGCTGGTGTAATATGTTCACTTTTACGCTTCCCTTTAAGGAGCCGTGCTGCAGCATTTTGAACTAGTTGCAAACGTGAGATACATGTCTGAGTAGCACCAATATATAAAGAATTGCAGTAGTCTAATCGTGATGTTACGAAAGCATGCATAACAGTCTCAAGATTCTTAGTAGACAAATAGGGCTTGACCTTGGCTAAAAGATGAAGATGATAAAAGCAGGACTTAACTACAGCACTGATCTGCTTGTCATATTTGAGGCAGTTGTCAATCAAAACCCCAAGATTCCGAACACAATAAGTACTGTATGGTAGCAACGTATGGAGATCAAAATCATGGGTGCTGCGATCGTTTGAACCGAACAGGATGATTTCGGTCTTACTCTCATTGAGACTCAAGAAATTGCTGGCAAGCCAGAGTTTTAGTTCGTCCAAGCAGTCCAATATCGGCTCTAAAGCAAACTTATCATCACGCTTTAAAGGCAGGTAAATTTGTTTGTCATCAGCATATAGATGAAAAGAGACCCCGTATTTAGATAGAATAGAACCCAAAGGGAGCATATAGAGATTAAACAGTACTGGGCCAAGGATAGAGCCCTGAGGAACACCAGAGCCCAGTTGCATTTTGGCCGAGGACTGTTGCCCAATGCGGACAGAGTAACTCCTATTGGTTAAATATGAACGGAACCATTGTAGCACCGTACCCTGAAGGCCCACACATGCTTCTAAATGCGATATGAGGATGTTATGATTGACCAGGTCAAAGGCAGAGCTGAGATCTAGCAAGACCAAAGCCATAAATTGCCCAGTATCAGTGGTGAGCATTACATCGTTCAAGACTCTTAAGAGCGCTGATTCAGTGCTGTGACGGGCTTTAAAACCAGACTGGAATTTCTCATGGATTTTATTTTCATTCAAAAAAGACAGAAGTTGACTTAAAACTGCTTTTTCTAGAATTTTTGAGAGAAAAGGCAAATTTGAAATTGGACGGAAGTTACTCAGCAGCGTAGGATCCAGATTCGTTTTTTTAAGACGAGGTAAAACCAAAGCATGTTTGAGACAGTCAGGTACGGTCCCAGTGTAAAAGCATTTGTTGATAAAAGACAGCAAGTCAGGACCAATGGCTTGAAAAACCTGCTTAAGGAAATGTGTTGGACACATACACAAATACACACAGATGTCCATTTCACACTGTGTTAGTGAAAAACTTGTGATAAATGAATATGGGTCAAGGCCAGAGAATCAGTTTTTATAAGAACCGATTTCATGTTTTAATTGGTAATCTTTGTCTTTTTGCGTTTATTTACTTACTCTACTAGGTATGTAAAATAGTATGCAACATAATATGCAACATCAAGTATGCAACAAATATTGTTTTTATTATGCTGCATTGCCACATTAATTCATCACATGACCTCAATTCCGAGCTTGGGATTACAGTTTAATTGATCAAATAATTAGTCAAAAAGTGTTCATACCATGGTTGATATGCATTCCAGTTAGTTTAAAATGGAATGTGAAGATAACCGCATTGCATTACGGGATACAAAATTCCTTACAGTGTGCTGTATATTGCACATTTTTGTATATAGTTGGCCATCTGGGTATTCCATTCATAAAGACTTAGATACCCTGCCCAGTATACATGCTGTTAAAAAATAAAAAGGTTGACCAGTCCCAGCTATCAGCAAAAAGCAAAAAACAACAGCTACGACAGAATCATAAACAGTGAAATAACTTTTTATAATGTTCGTCTGAATGTAAAAAGTTTGCTGATGAAATGACACTTTTGTTCTTTAACACAAGCTTTCTGGGGATATGCTGACACTGATTTTGTTGTTTGCATGCATGGTTACACTAATACGTATATGCTGTGGCCTTATTCTAGTTCTGCTTGTGCTTTTAGTTTTATTTTCTATTTAAAGAACAGAATAAGGACTACCTAAAGTTATTTTGACTCATTTATTTAAGTTTCATATTGCCATATTTTGTGCAGCAGGAAAGATAGATATCTAATTGTAACTTTTTTCTTTAGAGCCTTAAGCAATAAACTGAAAATGTTTCTTCAGAATATAGTCTGACTGTCACACGGTCACATGCACGATGCATGCACCGTTGTGTTGGACATGTAGTTAACAGCGTATTTAAACACCTGTGAACTGAAGCTGAAGCAGTCAATGTTTCATTAACGTGGGAATGAAGGGTCTGGAGGGGGTGAAGAGAGGGATTAGAAACATGTAAAAAAAGTGAAGGACTGAGAGAATATTGAGGATTGTTGAAGAGAGCTGAAGTTGATCTACGTCAAGCATGCTGCATAAGAATGCTGGTGATGAATGGTCAATTCTTATATATTTATTTTCTGGTAATGTATATGCTTGCGAGTGATGTCATATCTGATATTGTTATGTGTTTATAATTGGTGACATAATGTTATTTCTGAATCATTCACTTCAGATGTACCAAATATCTCAATTTAAAATAAATATCAACCATGTTTAAGATATTCTCTTTCTAAAATCTCTACGAGAAACAAAAAGTGGTACAAAGCGGTACATTGAACGAAGTAAATATCATTTAAATTCGACAAGAAATGTTTGAATTCACACTGAAATCTCTGACTTTTGTAATTTGTATATTTTGGTATTTTGACAAATCTGAGGACAGCTGGAGGCCTTATGAAGATCGCTTTTAAGACTTTCCAGAACGTGTGAGATCACAATTTTAAGTAAAATTTAAGCAAAATCTCCATTTGTTCTACCTCACATATTGTTGTTATAAGAGAGTTAATCTCAAATTTTATCATCAACTACGGTTATCTTGGTAACCTGTGCCTGAAAATTCAAAAATCAAAGCTGTTTGTCTATCCGAGCTGTCGACTCAGTAACTGGTATCTGTCACTGTGTGTGAATGAGACACAGGGTTGATCTAGTTACTAAGCTGACAGGTTGGACAACGTCATATTAGTGTTTGGAAATTGGATTTTTAAGATGCGTTTATACAAAATGTATTAGTTGTTTGACAACTCCCATCTTCAAAGGACACGCATGGGATGCGTCATGTCATGTCTGATTTATCCACTAGATGGCAGTTGAATATCAATTCAAATGGCATTTGTTCTAAAAGAGAGACGTCATAAAACAGGTAATTTGCTTATAATTTACCGTTGGTAAAGCTACAATATTTTACATTTCCTGATAACTATGCTGTTTGCTAGCAAAACGTAGCCTATAGTATTTCTGGTTGCTTTGGCACATAGCCTAGCTGATATAGCTTTTAGTTGCTTACCATCAACCTTTACAGAAATTCGATGTAGAGAATTTTACCTGTAATAATATAAACCTGCGTGTTAACTGTGTTCGATGTCTGGTTAAATGCTGGTCATATCAGCTAAGGCAGTTATTGACTGTTAAGGAAGAATTACAGCTCATCATCAAGACATTTTCTCTCTTGTGATCATAGGAGATACTGACACAGACCCATTTACTGATGCCATAAATATATGGGCCACTTACACTGCAGGCTGCCTATACCTTGGATACACACTCAAAACTCTCCATATTTCACTCGATTCTAGAGGTGAATCTTTCAATGCAGGTATGATTTTAGTTTTGTGTTATGTTAATATGTGTATATATTTTATAGTCATATTAGTATATTCATATTATTATTAAGGTAATCATAATTTGTTTTATCACATCTATCAAGGATGACAGTTGTCATTGCATAGGAAAACAAAGGTATCAAACCAAAGGCCATTAATGCTATACAGAAAACGCAGAAGCACATTTTCAAGTCTTTAATAAAAAGACATTTGTCTGGCTTTCTATATATTCTTCAAAATTCAGACACAACAGTCTGACTAAATGATACTAGAATATGTTTATAGTTAAAATGAAAAAGGTGAGGTATATAACTCTTCTTTTATCTAATTACATTTGTGTATTTGCAAGTGCTGTAACTTCAAACATATTTTTGGACCACTGCATAAATGTTTAACCTATACGATTTGAAACTCATAAAACATTTGTTTAACAGAACCATTTGAAGCTAATGAAGACTTTTTTAATCTCTTGTTTCTTCCGTTGTTCTTTTGTCATTGCTTGTCAACCAAACGACAGAAGTTTGGATCTTCTCCATAGGGCACAGCGTGGAATATATTGATCATGACCATTCATGTGCATCCAGATGGACACACACAGTGATGATAGTACATGTGGCAAAGTCCAACTATCCATCTGTTGTTTGAAATGATTCCTGTAGGGACGAGGTAGTGTAAAGACCAAAAATCTTTCAGTGAGTGTATGAAACCCATTTAAACAGAAAAAATACTCTACATAATGAAATCCCATCTAAAAATTTCTGAATTTCTGTTTTGTTTTATATATAGTACAAATAATAACAACACCAAGTATTATTGTTATTATAAAATAATTAACTATAACAATATTTTTTTGTGTTCCTGTCTGACCTAAATCTAAAGTGTGTGTCACAGCTGGTGTCCCATTGGCTTGGGTAAGCTGACCTGCAGTGATGCAGAGAGAAATGCAGGCCAAGTATGGCATCTGGCATGGCACCGGACATACAACTTCCTCTATGAAAAATGATCTTCTCACCCTGAATGATAAAGCAGTACAATTATTCCCAGTATTTAACTAAGGTAAAATCTTTCATGCACACCTCAGTATTCTGAGGTGTCACCGTTAAAACCACCGTCTTTATAAGATTTGCACATTTGCTTCATTTTAGATAAGGGTGGGGCTCCTCTCAGGGGGAGGGGCTTCCGTGTTGAGATCACATGAGCTTTAACGTGTTCTCTAATATGAACTGTACTGAAGAAATTGTTCCGTTTAGACCTATTCTACATACAAATGACTTGAAGAGTGCATCTTCATTGATCAATATGGCGTGAACAACCAGATGTATTTGCACATTTACACCTGTGTCCTGTATCTACCTCAGCCAGTGATGACATTGCTGGCCTCTCAAATGCATCTGCGACATTTACAGTTTTCTTTTTATGATCGGAAGGCAACTATCCAGTCAGTAAAAATACACTAAGTGTAAATACCCCCTTCCACTGAACTTTATTAAAAGCATCTGGTGGGAGTTCCAATGGAGACACTTACCCACTAGGTTGTCTGATGAAAACTTTCTCTTTCTCTGTTGATAAATTTCAATTGCAGGGTTCCAGAGAGTCCTGGTGTGTGGAAGGAACTGTGGTTTTTAAGACCAACTTCAGTTAGTTTCTTCAATATGGTCAGATGTAATGTGGAATGTATCATGTGGGCAGATATAATTGGGAACAGTTGTGGTGTTGCATTCCTCATTTAAAAATGTAATTGGATAAATGTAAAGGAATGAACAGAAAAAAAGAGTAACTGTGTGTTGTACGTAGCCTACAGTAAATGATAATGACCAAACACTTTTAGTTTTAAAATGATCTCTTTAAGATGAGTATTCTTTATCTTTTATGAATAAAACCTCAAATTGAAATCTCATTGAGCTGTTGACCCGAACAATGACAGTTTCAAGTCTCAAGCAAGAGACTGAAACCAGCTGAAATTGATGAATCTGTGAGACTCACTGTTTGTGAAACCACACACAAAACAGTCCGTAGCAAATAGGGCTGCAGCTATCGATTCTTTTACTAATCGAGTATTCTACAGATTTTCCATCGATTAATCGGGTATTCGGATAATAAGTACTTTTTCTTTATTAAAAAGCAATACTAAATATACAAGAGAAAATAAGACAGGTCTCTTAAAATGAGTAAAACAACTAATTTGTTTCCTTTTTAGAACAATTAGTTTTTATTGCTGAAATAGCATACATTAATATCTGTGAAAACTAAACCCATTTAGTACATTCCATTGCCATATTAAATTCAAAATGCAATATAATACAAATATATAAATAAGAAACATGAATAAAAATGGAAATAATAATTTCAAACAATAGCCTATGACTTTTATTTTGGCAGGTTGTCAGAAGACGCTTATTTTTTAGTATGTCTGTTTCTTCACTCAAACAATAACATGTTTGTGAAATAAACTCTCAGCGCAACTCTGGAGGTGAAGTTCATGTCCTCATTCAGCGCAGACGCAGACAAATTCATGAGCATCACGCGTGTAGCATGTTAAACTGTGCAGTTCATTCACTCAGACACGCAGACCAGACAGATGAAATGTGTTTTAACAGGATTCGGTGTCCACTAGTCCGCATCTAGTTTGATGGACTCAATGCAGCCGGAAAACGAGTTTCACTCGTAAAATAGACTAAAATATCAGTTCACCATTTCAATAAGCTATTTATAGGGCTGTTACGGTGGCAGTTTTTTACCACCGCGGTGGTAATAGACAAATCGACCGCGGTGGTGCGGTGGTTGAGAAATATATATTATTTATATAAATAATATTTATATTATTATATTTGCGTGTAGCAACCACATGACGAGTGGAAGAGAAATATAGACCTAATTTAAATACTTGAAATTGTTAAATAATTGAAATATGATATCTGAAAAATGAGGATGAAACATCCGTCAATGTTTAACGCGCAAATCCATCAGTGAAACGGCACACTACAGCACATAAAACATTTAGATAAACATCAGTAAATAATGAAAACTTAAATGATATAAGAAAGCTAAATACTAAATAAAAAAGCTCTTGTTGCAGTAACTTTAGTCAGTGGCGTAACCCTTACAGTCCTTAACAATTCCATTTGAAACAAACTGTTTAAACCTACATTGGCTTTCCTATTCAGATTGCCATAAAAACTTTACTTTTTCCGACTCGTTGATGTGAAATTTACTTGTTGACATTGTCCAGATTAAAATGTGTACAGCTGCACTAAATGCGCGTTCAGAAGATGTGCACAGGAGCGCAAATGAAGAGATGTCTCTCCGCAACCGCGGCAAAACCTGCGCGCGCTCCGACACTAAGCAAGCGGGTCATAGCCAGTTTTGATTTTACGTATCTGTTCATTTCACAACAAGATCCATTGCAAAACCCGCAGAATAACCTGGGTTTTGCCGTGCAGTCCCGCGCTCGAACGCACCAACGGAAACGTATGCCAATAATTTCTGTTAATTTAAAATCTTTTAAATAAAACCATCCACAACTGAAAGGCTACAACTAGCAATCGTTATCGCAACTCTCATATTTATTACACCTATATTTGTCAGAGTGACGTGCACTACCGCCGGTGGCAGTTCACCACCGTCATGGCACTTTACCATCGCGGTGGTGCGGTTGTTACGGCAACCGTCACAGCCCTATAAACTATCAGTTATTTATCAGCATGAGAAACACGTGTGAGCAGACTAAAATACGTGTGTCTCACGGTGAATGCGTGAGACTTGAGAGCCCTGTAACATGAACAGAGTTTAGCGGGCTGTGCGTCAGTAATAACGGTCCGTGGGGAAACGCAGTGCTCCGTGTACTGTAGTTAAATGGATTAAACGAGGCTTCGAGGCAACAAAAATTGCCTCGATGATTTTTTGTATTCGAATAACTCGAGTTACTCGAGGAATCGTTTCAGCCCTAGTAGCAAAGCAATTCATTCCCATTCCGGCATCACGGAGTCACATATCAGCATTACAGGCCTGACAGAACACTGCAGGTATGCTAGATTTTCAATGCATACGTACATGCTTTTCGTTCCTATCAAATTGGACTCAATTCTTTGTGTTGAATAGGCTTTTATGTTGCATTAAAGTGAATGATGTACGCATCGTGCAGAGACCAAACATTTTGTCTGTGGCCTTTATTTGGGAAGTCTGCTTACCATTATTTCTCTCCACAGCTCAGATTTGAATCACAACGTTTTCAATTCGAAGTGTCATTGGTTCTGATGATAGGTTCTCAAGACAAACCCCATTCTGTCGGTTCGACACAACGTCGAGAGACCGACAGAATGGGGTTTGTCTTGAGAACCTATCATCTTCTGAGTATTTAGAAAAGGCCAATGAAAATTGGCGAATGAAATTTGCATGCCGGGCTCCTCCCCGTGCTCATTCATTCACCTTTTGTTCTTCAGAGCCTACGCATCTGATGAGCTTCTCTACGATCTTGGTCCGTGGGGAAACGCAGTGCTCCGTGTGTACTGTAGTTAAATGGATTAAACGAGGCTTCGAGGCAACAAAAATTGCCTCGATGATTTTTTGTATTCGAATAACTCGAGTTACTCGAGGAATCGTTTCAGCCCTACTTCTGATGTGCATTTATGTTCATGGCATTTATAATAAAAAAAGAGATGACTGTGCGCTTGATCCGCGCTGCATGACACATCACGTGTGGGGTTAGGGGCTACACATCCCTGAAATTAGTTTGCAGGGAGGGATGTCTGGGTTATAACCAGTCCCGCGTTTGGCTTTTGCGGACCTGGGATAACGCATTCTTAGATTCCTTGTGTGCCCGTTATATTCAATTAACTTGTAAATGAAATGTTTAATCAACCACTGTAAAACAAGCCCATTCTCATGAATGAAATGCGTATAAATAACACGCGCTGTTGCAATATCGTATAACTCTCCAAAACAACGGGTGTCAAATTTCCAGTTTTTCATTTTAAAATAACGAGAAATACATAATGCATCCCCTAAATGGCCTAGTATTAATCATCATTAATACTGATATAATGATTAATCTTAAAAATCAGAAACAGTTTAGCAATAAAATCCGAACAATATGTAGCCCATACAATTTTCATGAATAATTATTTTCTGTTCTTTTTTCCAGAGCGCATCATAAATAAATAACATTTTCTGCACTACAGGTTTTGCTTCTTGTTCTGGTGTTTAAGTCTAAAGAGTTTTCTATTGATTTGTTCAACACAACTGCTTTTATGCTACTAGTTTTTATTTATATAATAGGCTACAGATCAAAACCAAACAGACATGGAGATAGAAATGACATATAGAAAATGACATCAATGGATTTATATGTGGTGTAGCCTACGGTGGTTAGAGGTCACATAGTAAAACAAAAACAGTTTTTGTAATTTGTCATGGTAATAACGTTCCAAGTCCGTTATCTTATTTACACTTAATCCAGAAATGCATGCCCGGCTACGTTGCTGCCCAGGAAAAGCAAAAGCGAGCGCGATAAAACCATAATAATTCAAATTCTGTGTCCTCATAAACTACATTTACATAAAGAAATATTGGAATAGTTTCATGAGCTTAAACCTTCGAAAATAATATTAAAAAATCTGCCATTCCCTATATAGTAATTATGTTCAAGATTGCAGAAGCCCGTGCGCCTTTTCTTAAGTTACACTTATTTTCCTCCTGTGTTTTTTCCTGTAAAACGGCATTGAAACACTTGGAACATTGCAAAAAAAGCACTACATAGAATTTAATTGAACAAGTTAAATGCTCCAGTAGCAGCAGTTTATCCTTTACATATTTTAATATGGGTCCACAATACTGTAACCCATTGAAATTAGTTGAGAAATGTAAACGTTATTCACGAGTTCGCCAATGCAAATAATAATGATGGCAGGGATAATGCTGATAGCAGGGGTAGGTAAAATATGCGTATGGCGTGCTGTCCAGGGAGCGGGCTCCGAGCTCGCCGGTTCCTTCCGAACCCGGAACACTCTCCCCCTGATGTGGGCGAGTGCGCCGAGCTCGGAAACGGGGAGATGAGACGGGGTCACGGGTAGGTGGAGGGGTGTTGAATTACTTGTAGAGATGGCGCAGGTGAGATTTCTGGTCTTATTTATAAGGAGTCTCGCTTGAGCTGATTGCTGATAGCGAACCAGCCGAGATGATTATGTGCTCCAGCTTCTCCCGAACTTTGTTAATGAAACATAATTTATGCTTCATACAAAAATAAAAAACGCAGCTTCATCGTTTACTTGTTTTCTGACATTTTTCGTGTTTTTTACATGATTTTAATCTTCATGTACTGTCCGTAGTGATTCGGATATGCATAATACTGAAATATGTTTTATGTGTAATGTTAAAATGCAAATGAGAACTCTCTCGGGATCCCTTAGTGTTCGGGACTCTCGGCAGCAGCCCATGTTGCCCATTGGGTTGACGGCATAATACATATAATTTTACAAATGCACACATTCTTGAAAAACGCGTCGGTAGTTGTTAAGAAAATTTTGCAAAGCCATGCTTTCGATGGTCTGTCTGTACCGCTTGTATTTTGAAATTCCCTATTCTTCCTTGTCGTAAAATCACGTACTGTATATGCTGACGTATTCGGAACTAGGACCGTATGCAATGCCACGCATGAGGGAACATCACGTTTATATGTATAATTCATGAATGACACGTGGTTACGCTAATGATGACATCACGACTATATGTTTAATCAATTTTATTCAAATATTTACATTTTGTGACTTTCCATAGGCTAAAACCAATACGTCTGTAGACGAAATTACGTCTTTAGGCGCAAAAACGCGTTATATCGTCTGTACACGTTATGTCTAAAGACATTTTTGATTAAACGGCCTTCCATATTAAAACAACGTGTTAACGCGCAATTACGTGTTAACGCGTATTTGCGTGTTAACACGTTAGTTTCACACGTTTTGGCCTTTCTGGCCTTCCATATTTCCATATACCACCGCGCCTGTGCTTACACCCCCCCCCTCATGGCGGCCGGCGATGGCTTCTGGCTGAGGGCAGCTGGCAACAAGTTCCCCGTTTCCTGTTCCTCACCATCATGGCTGTTGGTAACAGGATTCCGGCTCATGCCAACGGCGGCCGCCCCTCCCCCGCTCCCTCTATGGCCGCCATCCCACCTCGTCCCAGGAGCACGGCCGCGAGCTCTCCGTCCCCACCGATTCCTCTTGCTCCAGCACCACTGCCTCGGGCAGCGGCTGGCGGACGTCCCTCGTCCGCGCTGCCCGAACTCCTCAGCACCGCGAGGCCGCTCGGCGGCGAGGGCTCTTCGACAGCATGTCCCTCCTTCCTCCCGGGTTTCGGCACCAATGTAGCAAAGTTCAATGTAGGGAAGGAAGGAGGCGGGAACCGGCGAACATTTAACAAACTTTAATCAAAATAAACAAACAATAAAAGGCGGAGTAAAAGGAAGTAAAGGCCGGTGTTCTGCCAATTTATGCTACCCATAAATTTGTGCTACCCTTGTGTTGTGATTGGGTTGGGGGAGGGGTTATTTAGGTGTAAGGGTTGGGTTGGGGGAGGGGTTAGTCCTGTTTTGTATGGAGGTAGCAAAATTTGATAGGGATGCATAAATTGGCAGAACACCGGCAGCCACCTCACGGTCGACTGCCGGCCACACAAACATAAATAAAACGTAACATTTCCGGGCCCGGTCCTCTCTCGTCGGCAGTCCCGTCGCTCGTCCTCTTATGCTCCCTAGCTCCCTGTGAGGCATGCGGGACCGGTGCGCGTACAGCTGATACTCATTATCACTCACGCCACCGGCCCCGCCTTCCTGCCCCACGGCTCTCGTCCCGCCTTCCTCGCTACAAATACATTAAACTTTTGTCATTACAAAATACAAAATAGGCCTAGATGATTAAAATTCTGTTAAACACAGCCCATAGTAGTGTTGATAATGTACCTTCATGTATCACTTGCTTATCTTTTGAAAAACTTTCAAAAATACTACTGGAAAACTTGAAAGACGACAATAATACTGGACAATGCACACAAGACATATATATATAACATAAATATATATGTATGTGTTTTTATGTGTATGTATTTGAGTTTCTCTGTACAATATGTTCTTCTCCTTCTTGATTGTGCTGATGAATGTACTTATTGAGCTTCAGACATGTCTGGCAGCTGTGAAAATTAGCCGTTAAATGCAATTTAGAGCACCGGGACCTTAAAAATATCATGTGATGCTTTTTACTGTTTAACAGGCTTTATCACATTCATACAACTGCAGTGGGCTACAAGTCATAAATGTGTTCGTCTGTTTGGGTAGGTGCTTATTTCTAACTGATTGCCTTTCTAACAAGATATTGTTATTGTTGTTTTGTTATTGTTATATAAAACATTGTCATTGTTTCCCATAATCTGTAAATGGAGAATGCTCCTAGTTTTGCATTAGTGACTGCTAATCCAAATGTATAGATGGGTATAGATTGTTATGTAAAAGTGTTTAAGTATTGAGACACATTTACAAAGAACAAGATAATAGTAGCCTAATAACAGCAATAACAAATAATGTTAATAAAACATTTTAACTGTTTCTTTAATAGCCTACATAAGTGTATATCAGATGTAAGTGTATCAAATCCCTTACGAAAATTGACCATGGTTTTACTACAGTTAAAACCAAAAAAACATGGTTACTGTAGTAAAACAATGGTTATCACAAAATAACCATGGTTTTGAAAATCATGTTATTTGTAAAAACCATAATAAACGATGGTTACTGTAGTAAAACCATGGTTTTGCCCTTAGTAATCAATGCACCAAAAAAAAACATGGTTAATTTTCGTAAGGGATATGAAGTAATTACATGATGTATTTAAAATTACGGTAAGTTCCCACTTTACTAGAAGAAACTTAACTGTTTATTTTTTCCAGTAAATTGTTGTTTTAGTAAATATAAGGCCTGTTCCCGAGAGTACATAAGGTGGCACTAGTCGCATTGTCGCAGCGCCATAGAATCAGAGAAAAAGGCCGCCACGGGCAGATCCAGTCCATTCGATTTGACTGACAGCACGGAAACCAATCACTCATATGGAGCAGCAGATATTCACCAATCACGGTAAAGTATGGCGTTGCCCTCAACCAGTCATTGTAGTGTGCTATGTTTGCGTAGCATCCTGATAGGCTAGCTCGCTGCGCTGATTCGGTCGAATTACAGGAAGTGTTTTAAAGCTGATCCGTTGGTGATACTGTAGTGTGCTCTACAGTGTTTCTCTGGTTGCGTTATTATTAACGTTCTAAACTGTTAAAGTGGCTGAAGCTAAGGAAACATGGACAAGGTGGGGGACAAGCATTTTTGCGACGATCGTTTCAGGTGATTTTTTGATATTTAATTATTAATGCAAAAAAAAACAGATATAAGATATATAAAATGTTGTAAACAATACACAAAATGCCACTAGAACGCAGAGGAAATGGGTACACAAGTGTAGTATACAAAATTAAGTCATTTGAAATTTAAGTTAGATTTGCGAAGAAGATCACTTTAATTTATAATAAAACAAGCATTGTTCAGGTGATGTTGGCTAGAATTTAATTGTCAAAATTGTTGTTAGGAACTTATAAATATAAAAATCATTATGTCACCCCATACTGTCTAAATATTGTTACAATTGTGAAAACATAAAATAATACTGCATCAGTATTTAAAGGGATAGTTTACCCAAAAAATGAAAAATTCTGTCAATGAAAAAACACCTTTACCGGTTTTCTCTCAGTTTTGTTTATGTCTGACAGCGCAATGGTAAAAGTCCCAAACGGAAGTAACAGTAAAATAACGCATAAAAGTCCGCTCTCGAATCATACAGTTGATGTAAAAATGTAAAAACGAAAAACTAATGTTGCATATGCTGGTTCTGCGGACATAAGAAGAGATATAAAAATACATACTTGCTTGGTATCGGAGTCTAAATTCAAAATGTTGGCGAGAGAAGTTTAGCCAAGTAACGATTCTTCTCGATTTCGTTTGATTGTTATCAGAAATAATCTACAGGCACACTATTGTTTGTGAATGTGTACCTGAAGTTCAGTTGGGGTCACAAAAGTGCACATGCGCAGTAATGTTGTTAAGATGAAACCGTCTATAGCGGTGAATGGGAGACTACCACAGATATATTTTTTGCATTCTCATTTTCTCAAATAGCAAAAGAAAAACTTACAGATAGTGTTTTCACTACTTTCAAGAGAATGAAAAAAAAAATAGAGAGAGTCTGATAACAGCAGTCAAAAGAGAGAATGATGTCAAATTTACAGTGACTTCCATAGATGCTGTATAAGAACACCCTTGCATTAGTGTTAACTATTTTTTTGTAATCTGATGCAAAGGTAATATAATACAAAGTATAGTGTTATAAACGTACATACATATATATAATATATACAATATATATATACAAAACCTTTGGAGGATTTACGATGCTGATGACCGTTGAACACGTCATCACAGGCTTGTGAAAAAGGTCCATTACCACGGTAAATATGGGGTGGGAGCAATGTTAAGATTTGAACATTTGATTTCTGTTTTTTTTCTTTTAGATTTGCATCCAAGGATAATGCATTTTGAGGATGGAATACTCATTAAAGATTACATTCGGATGATGGCGTACATGATTGTGTTGTGTTTTACACTGGCCATTTCACTGTCATTCTGGATTCTGTCCATAACTGCAAGCACATACTATGGTGAGACATTTCTAACAGCTTGTGTTATTTAGTTTTGTTTCAGCAAATGGTGATAATGCAAGCATATTGTGCATTCTTAAGGTGCTAGAGTGATTTATTAGCTTAATGAGCCAGTGGTTGGGTGATTAAGAGAAATAATATGAAATAACTGTGTTGTAGGATCCCCCAAAACAGAAAAGCTGACAAAACATTCCCTTTTTTGTAAGACCTTTTGGATAAATGTGTCTGCTAAACATATAGCTGTTACAGCAGTCACTGTTACAGAAGTTCTTTTTCTGTCGGTCTCGACGTTGTGTCGAACTGACAGATGGGGTTTGACTTGAGATCCTATCATCTTCTGACTAGTTTTGAAAAGGCCAATGAAACTGGCGAATGAAATTTGCATGCCGGACTCCTCCCCGGATATCCGGGTATAAAAGAGAGAGGGCATGCTGCATTCATTCACCTTTTGTTCTTTGGAGCCTTTGCATCTGATGACAAGACTCACTCAAATTGCTGGATTCTTACGACGTGGTGCAGCGGATTGTCCCTTGTCAGTGACTTCCCCTGGGCATCTCGGCAGTTCCAGAGGTGTTTATTTTCTAAAAGAGCTACATTTCTACAGTGTGGCATGTCCCGCTGTTCTCGTTGGTGCAACACTCTCATCGAGGAGGGGGACGGACATGATGTCTGCCTCAAGTGTTCGGGTGTCTGGCACGCTGAGGCAGCCTTCGTGGATACGTCCTGTCCGCACTGCGGGCGGATGGCGATCCAGACGTTGCGGTCATGGGTGGCTGTGTTCTTTATGGACCCAGCCACAACCTCGTCTGCTTCCCGTTCCGTGACAGCACCGGCTTCGGCCCGGCCATCCACTACGGCGAGCAGCGAGGGTGATATAGGGATTACCGTGAGTGTTAATCCGTCAACCACAGGCTCACAGACCGTTCGCACCCTGTCTCGATCTTCTGACCGTTCCCCAAGAGGCGGTCCTACCCCATCTTGTTCCTCAGCCACGTTTTCGGAAATGGTGCGTGATGAAGATGAGATGTCCCTTGCAGCACCGGAGGGTGACCTACTGGCATCCGACCCCAATGATTCCTCGGAGCTCCCTTCCTAGGGAGGTCGAGCCCAAGAAGAAGCAGATGTCGAAATGTCAGCCATGCTCTCCCGGGCCGCCGCGAGCATTGGGCTGCAGTGCACCGCCCCCCCTTCCCCAATGCTCGCGGTTGGATACTTGGTACCTCGGGTCTGAGAGCGACTCCAAGCTGCGCCCGGCCCTGGTGCAATTTTTCCCGGAAGTGCATGAGAAGCTCAGTAAGACCTGGACCCTTCTCGGCGCGTTCCTGTCAAACTAGCTCGGTTGCCCTTTCTTCCCTCGATGGTGGGGCAGCTAGGAGCTATTAGGGCTGTCACGGTTATTAAATAATCGTCTCATCGCGATTGTTTGACCTCATCGCGATGGTTTCAGATCATCGCAATTATTGCACATCTCTATAGAAGACACTAGGGGTAGCTGTAGTGCATCTGCATATTGCATATTTTAGTGTATGTATTGTTACTAAAGCATGGTAATACTTGTAAAATGTACCACCATAACACAATCACTTAAAAAAAACACTAAAACATATACAAATTACCTGCAGTACAATTTAATATTATTTAAGCAAATCTCAGTGTGAAAACCAGTCCACCAAAATGTCATTAACACACAAGTCAAATTTTATTGTAGTCTTGCAAGTGAGAAAAAAACAGACTAGAAGCTTTTCTATGACTGATAGCATTTTAATGGTGGCTTCAATTTACACCTGATCAATTTACTTAATTTACAAGTATTTGGTGGTTGTATTATTGACAGGTAAAAGCCTAAACCTTAAATATATGATGACCCAATTTTTTCCGATGTATTTCCAAGAAAAAAAACTTGGAAATTCAGAACTTGTATTCAGAACAATATGCTGAGTCAATCGCTGAGCGTTTCAATCGCTGAGTCAAAAATGTATGAGAATTAAATGTCAAAGCTCAAAAACAGACAATTAATCGTCATAATCGTCAAAGCCCTAAAAAAGACAATTATTCGTCATAATCGCAATGATTTATTAGACAATTAATCGTCAGTCAAATTTCATAATCGTGACAGCCCTAGGAGCTATGTCGACGTACCCCAGGTGGAGCGTGCCGTGGCGGTGCATTTATGCCCGCAGATGGCGGCCACCTGGAGAGGTCGACCTAGACTCCTGTCCGAGGCATTTAAGTTTCCGGCATCCCTGGTGTCGAAGGCTTACACTGCCGCAGGCCAAGCTGCCTCCGCTCTACATGCCATGGCCATCCTGCAGGTCCACCAGGCCTAGGCGTTGAAAGAGCTCCATGAGGGTAAAACCGACCCTGGGATTATGCAGGAACTCCGCCACCACTGACGGCGCGGGCCCTGGGTCGGACAATGTCCACACTAGTGGTCCAGGAGAGGCACCTCTGGCTCAACCTTTGTGAAAAATGACGCTGAGAAAGTTCGCTTTCTCGACGCGCTCAGCTCGCAAGATGGGCTGTTTGGTGATACTGTCAAGGACTTCTCACAGCAGTTCTCAACAGTGAAGAAGCGGAAGGAGGCGATTAAACATCCTGCGGCCCTGACGAGACGAACCCAGGGAGATCGAGACCACCCCAATCTCAACCCCAGCCCCGTCCCACATTCTCAAAAAAGGACTTTCCTCTCTCTCTGGGTCCTTCTTGCAGCCGCTCTCACCCTCTAGACGATGGCGTTCATGGTCAGTGTGCTATTTTCGCCTCCCATCTTCCCCCACCGGGTGAAGAATAGGCATTCCATTCATCACTAAGCACTTCCTGGTGGAGAAGCCCTGCCTCCTCAGGCCGGGTATCAGCTGAGTTATCTAGTGTATAGTTCTAACCGGACCTAGTGCCCCACACGTAGTAACCCCCCCAGCAGGGTGGTTCCGTCTGATGTATCCTCATGATCTGGTTCCCATCTCGGTAACCCATGACCTCCCTAGGTGGGCCTCCACCTTGCGGTACTCCCTTCAGTCCGCTCATTCCTCCCATGAGTTCTCCCCTACCGGCGAGACCATGTTGGTGTCTCCACTAAACTCCTCCCTACGGTAGGAAGTGGTCTCCGTAGCGCGTTTCCTCAGTGGGGAAATAGCACTTCCCCAGTGGCCCTTACAGTGCCGGGCGGCTTCTCACCGTTAGAGAATTACCGTCCTGTCAGTTGGTAATACCTAGAATTTCAAAATCAAGTGCAGGTGGTAGATCCTTTTCCTATCTAGCGCCTAAACTTTGGAATAGTCTTCCCTGCACTGTCCGGGAGGCAGACACACTCTGTCAGTTTAAATCTAGACTAAAGACGCATCTTTTTAATCTTGCATACACTACTCTTCCATAATATAAATCTTCAGAGGGTTTAGGCTGCATTAGTTAGATCAACTGGAACCAAAAACACAACTGATGTACTTGTTGCATCAAAGAGTACAGAACAGTACTCTACTCTCAGCCAGTCTTGTCTCATTGTTCCAAGGTTACCACAGCGAGCAGGATGCAGTTCATGGCCTGACCTGATGGTAGAGCGGAGAATGGGAAGTGGGGACCTGACAAGAGCTGAGATGATAGAGCTGGATAAAGAAGGACGCGGTCTCTTGACATGTCTTCACCACAAAATTTCAAATGCTATTAGATTATTAATGATAATCTTAAACTATAATTTATTTTATTATTAAGTTTATTTATTTTATTTAGCCTTGTTGTGCAAGCTCTCTGGAGCTTGTGCAGAAGCAGCAGCTTTTGCCAGAGGGGAACTGGAATCCCCTGGTTGGGCCTGGGTTCTCCTGAGTTTTTTTTTCTCGATTAGAGTTTTGGGTTCCTCGCCACCGTTTGCATACTGTTTTTGCACTATCTGCCTGACCGGGGGGGCTGCTTTAGAATTTTAAAGTTTTACTTAATTAATATTGCATATAGGAATTTATAGTCTGTTATATTTGACCTGTGCTTCTCTCTCCTTTATCCTAAATGTGTGCTCTCACTGAGCATGTGTGTGTGTGTGTGTGTGTGTGTGTGTGCGTGCGCATCCGTGTGTGTGTGTGTGTCTCTATGTCTATGTGTGTTAGTACGTGTGCATATTGTGTGTGTGGAGTGTTTTGTATGTGGGTATGTCTGTCTTCTGCGTTTTCAACTTTTTCTTGTTTTTGCAGGTACAACTTTAATTATTTTGCTTATAGTCAATATGTCTCATGTACAGCTGCTTTGTAACAATGAAAATTGTAAAAGCGCTATGTAAATAAAGTTGAGTTGAGTTGAGAGAAACAAGGCCTCCACCTGTGACGGCCGGTGGCAGGGGCTACCCACCTTTCCAAAGCTCTGGGACCCCTACCTCTCCACTGGATGGTTACAATTTCGCGCTAGCGCTCTCATCTGACACGCCCAAGCCAGTCAACGTCGCTTCGCTAGAGATTGTGATGCTGCACAGCGCTGTGGCGTTTTCAATAGGAACCCCATCTGTTGGTTCGACACAACATCGAGAGACCGACAGAAAAGGAACGTCTCGGTTACGTATGTAACCTCTGTTCCGTGATGGAGGGAACGAGACGTTGTGTCCTTCATGCCACAACGCTTGCCACCCGGTGCAGCAGTCGAGAGATGCTCTCAGGCTCCTCGGCACAAAAGGTGAATGAATGCAGCACGCCGTCTCCCTTTTATACCCGGATATCCGGGGCGGAGTCCGGCATGCAAATTTTATTCGCCAATGTCATTGGCCTCTTCAAAACTAGAAGATGATAGGTTCTCAAGTCAAACCTCATCTGTCGGTTCGACACAACGTCTCGTTCCCTCCATCAGGTAACAGAGGTTACATACGTAACCGAGACGTTTTCATTCATTGTTTATTAAATGCTATTTTGCAGGTACATTGCAACCAGTTTCACCATGGCGATGGCTGTTTTCAGTGCTCATCCCTCTTATGATCACCTTCCAAGCCTTTAAAAAGAAGAGTCTTGATCATGGTGGTGCTGTTGGAGGTGAGAAGCATATTTTGAGGTCTTTCAAATCATTCTGCCTACAGCAGCAACAGCATTATTATAGAACTATGCCTATTTCCATAAACAAAATATTTTTGTTAAGATTTAATAATCAATTTCATTTTAATTAATTGTGCAGATCTGATTTTACTTGAGCAATGTTTACAGCTAAATGTGGCACAAATAAGATTTTTTGCTCAAATTGTTTTTTTATAAGCATAATCTCATGACATTTTAAATGTAGCCCATATCAGACTCTGGTCTGTACAGCCGACATTCCTATATTTATTTAATTCAATATATCCAGTGTCCTCAGAAAATTGTCATATGTTGTTTCTGTTACACTTCCAAAATGTAAATAACTGAAATATTTTTTAACATGCCCTCTAATGGCGATTTTCCACTGTGTGGTACGGTTAGGCTTGGTAGCTTGCTTCACTTCGGGCCGGTTTGCTTTTCCACTGCAGTTTAGTACCGCTTCAAAGTGGGTGGGATTAGGGCTGGGTGGAATGACGGAATATTCCGTAACCGCGGAATAAAATGTCAACCGTAACCGTAATATTTTTTTATTCCGTGTATTCCGTTTAATGTAAAGAAGTAGGCATGGTTAACTCGGCACTCTGCAAGTTGGCCGTTATTATGAAAAAAACATGTGAATTAATTCACCCATAACAAATGAACAAATCAAACATTCTTTTGAACTTTAAGTCTTTAGTTTCGTGATCCGCTCCAATCTGGCGCTTTCTCTCTCACCCGCCGTGCAGGGGTGCAGTGATCTGTGCGTGTATATAAAAAAGCTAATTCTGATGTATTTCAGAAGTCAGATCGCTTTGTAAAGCTGTTAATAGTTTTAATAAAGTTTAACTTTAGGCGAGCCTAGGTAAACCTGCATTGAAACGCGCGATGGTGCTCGCCACGTGAGTGCTTTTAACGTGACGCGCTGCTACTGGGAGAAGCTTGTGGAGTCACCAGAGACTCGCAGTGCAAAGACAAGCACAATAATAAACAAACCTAAAGACAGAGAGTCGCAACACACTAAAAGTGCGGATCTAATAGAGAGTGAAGAGTGATGAAGACCTAAAGTACAGACCCCATGAACACCAGTTTATAACACCAGTCATATACTGTACTATCATTGTTTCAACAAATCACCATTATTGTGATTAGGGATGCAGCGATTACCGAGGTTCACTATTAACTGCGCTTAAAAATGTTACGGTTAATCAATCGTAAAGGCTCCGTTACACCGTGTGTTTCTGTTGCACGGAAGGGAACTGTTGCAACTTGCACAAAACGAAAACAAAGTTACACCAGCGGTGCACCATCTTAAAGAGACATGCTTATCAGAGACACGGAGGCCACGACACAACATGGCAGAGAGACCAAACAGCCAATCTTCATGTACTGTACATTCACAATCAAGGCTGGAGCGGTGACAGTTGAGATTTCAGTGCAATGTAAACAAACAAAGCGGCATGTTAGTTAATAGAGTTGCACACCGGACGAGAAGCGTCGCGTCGAGGACGGCTCATAGGATGCGTACATTCTGTATGCGCAAGCTCAAATTCAAAGTCTACTCCTGACGCAAGTTGAACCAATTTAACTTATGTTATTTTTATTAATAATATGTGGTGTTTAAACGTTATTTAGCGAATGGGCTCTATATCACGTTGATAAATTGAATCCATTATGGTTTGTTACTAACGCAATCAGTGGGGATACAAAAACATGTGATCTGTGCAGGCTAGCTCTTAAAGGGACAGCAGCATAATAAACATATCTGTTTTAATGCTCATCAAACAACAAAAAACGAAGACAAAACACCACTCCTGACTGATTAACTTTAATAACTTTAATATATATTTCATTTATACTGTGAAGAATATGAAGTGTTTTACATTTGACTCCTTTATTCAGTTTCTGTACCCGATAACCATAGTTAGACCAACTTGAAACAAATGAAAAACACTGTTAATTTAATTTGTGTGTTTGCTTTATTACATTTATTTGTGCTATTGCTTATAATTTGATCATTTGTACAAATTTTAGTAATACTTACTGATTCACTGTCTTTGACTATATGAAATGTCTGTGAGTTAGGCTAATAGTCTTAGGGTATTATAACCTTATTTATTAAGAAAACCGATATAAAAACAAACAAATAACTAGACAATATTATTTATTTATTACTTTTTTGTGGTAGGACAAGTTTAAATTTAGGCAGGGCCAGAAAAAATGTAGAAATTAATGAATGCATAATAATTGCCATAATCGTGCAACCCTGATTATTCCTGAGACAATAATTGTACCAACAAAATCTATAATTGTTGCATTACTAATTGTGATCAGTGTTTGCTTTAGTTGGGCTCTTGACCCTTGAGTTTAATGTTAAGTTTTCTTTACTGTCTAACACATATGTTGTGGCAAAGAAAACTAAGATCCAGTGAGATCAGAAAATGATCGTTATTTCATCACAATGAAATTCTGTAAATTACTTTTGAGTGTGATATGTTATTAATATGTGAATGTGCAGTTATGACACAGCTTAAAGAGTATAAAGCAGTGTTATGGACAAGTAACAGGATAAGTTATTTTCACAAAATTGTTACTTTTTCTTAGGGATGCACGATATTATCGGCACGCCAATATTATGGGCAGATAATGGCTTATAAATTAATTATCGGCATCGGCCCGATAAAGAAAATAATGGCGATATGCCTCGCCGATAAGAAGCTGTAATTGAATCATGCTTGTAAATGCAGCACATTCTTACATTAACTGAGTGCGCAGATAAATCCATCTTTGCGCCCGTCAGCCGCGCACTGCCTATTTATTGATTAACGTTTTTAACTAAAACACAGAGTAAAAATAAAGTTGAATCCTGCCCATTGTCCATCGGGAGTAGACTTTGAACTTGAGCTCAAGCGTGCATAATGCAACGCGCTGCCTGTGACTTTCGTCTCTGCACACTGCCGTTTTGTAGTCTCAATTTCAAAGACACCTATGCTCTTGTTGCTTCTTTAATTAATATTCACCAAATTCATTTTCCAAATGTTTTTAAATTATTTCATTTATCATAATTTTAAAATGTGAAAAGCAGGCCTCGACATTAACGCTTGTCCGGGACAAGTGAATGTTTTGTATGGGCAAGTGAGAGATAACTTTACTTGCCCGAATGGACAAGTAACTTGAAAAAAAATAACAACAGTGCGACATATATGTAGAATAATAAGAATATGTGCATTAGACAGAGCTGTGTGTTTGTGTGTAGTGCGTTTGTCGTGGTGGTGCTTGTTATGTGTGACAATAATCAATGGCGCACCGCACTGAGTCCATGTAACTACATGCGGAGCTGAATCCTGTTATTTAAATGTCATCTGGCTGTTCTGCGTGTCTGAGTGAATTACGTGCACAGTTTAACATACAACACGAGTGATGGTCGAGGATTTATCTGCGTCTGCACTGTATGAGGATGTGAACACATGGACTTCATCTCCAGTCAGAGTTGCTCTGAGAGTTTATTTTACGAGCGTTTTACTGTTTGAGTGAAGCTATCTGCAAACAAGCGTCTTCCCGAAGACCCGTCAAAATAAAAGTCCCATTAAATTGAACACTCAGTCAAAAAATACTGTGGTGTACTATAGTATTTGCTTTTGAAAATTGTAGTGCCCTTGTAGTGAATTGATAAACACTGTATACTATAGTAAAGTTCAAAATCACTATAGTATCTAAGAATTTTACTTCAGTTTACTATAGTATACTTCAGTAATTTATGTGGACAAATATACCACTATTGTATAGTTAAAAAGGAAAATACACAACTGAGAAATATTCAAACAAATTTAGGTAACCTAAAAATGATACGGCCCTAATTTATTCATCTGTATGTAACATTAATGCACTGTAAAAAATTGCTGTTAAAAACAGCTAAATTCTGACAGTAACATACTGTTTTTTGTTAAAACAGTAATATACTATAGAAAACAATGCATCCTGGGCTTGCTGTTAAAAAACAGCTAAATTCTGACAGTAACATACCATTTTTTGTTAAAACAGTAATATACTGTAGAAAACAATGCATCCTGGGCTTGCTGTTAAAAAACAGCCAAATTCTGACAGTAACATACCGTTTTTTGTTAAAACAGTAATATACTGTAGAAAACAATGCATCCTGGGCATTATTTTGCAGTTTAAGAAACTACTGTTAATTTACAGCCATCTGTCAACAGTAATCTACTGTTGTACTGTATGCAATGCATTGTGGGCTGTGTTAACCCCTTCAGACCCTGCTTCAATAAGAATGGACATTGTCTTTTTTGGTTTAGACCAATAAAACTGCATGTTTCTATCATTTTAATAATACCTCACAGTGTCATGGCTCTGCTTCCTTAGTCATGTTTTTCTTGGTCCTGTAGCAGAGCCATGACAAAGTCTTTGGTTATGTGTGGAGAGAAACATATTATTGTCCGTTTGACAATAATATACGTTCTCTCCAGTGTCTTGTCATTGACCCCATTCCTCTCGTTTCCTCGTTATCTTTCCCTGAGTGTTTAATGTCCCACACCTGCCCCATGTCGTTATCCCTCGTTTGTCTTCCCTATATATACCCTCTTGTTTCTTTGTCCTGTGCTCTTGTATTGCGTGAACTGCGTTGTGTACTGTGTACGTACGGTGTACTGTGGTCTCTCGTGTTCTTGCTGGTGTTGTTACCCGTGGTCCTGTTCCTTGTCCTGTTCGTGTTTTGTGAGTTTTGTTCATTGTATTATTTAAGACGTTTGGTCATGTCTTTTAGTTAGGGTTTTGCTGTTCTTGTTTTTCCTTTTGCCCCCTCGTGGGAAGTCTTTTGTTTTCTGTTTGTTTCTTAGTTTAGTTCCTGTTTGATACCCCCTCGTGGGTTTTTCCTTTGTTTTGTTCATTTAATAAATATTATCTGTTAACCCCTTCACTGCCTGCCTGCGCTTGGGTTCTTCCATATACCTTTCGTGACACACAGACTGTTTACCAAGTTAATGGTAACCTCATTGTCTTGCCCCTGTTATATTTTATTTGATTATGTTATGTTTTTCAAAAAAATCTAAAGATATTTTAGAGTTGTACAACACAGGATTTTATTTATTTAATGTCCATCCCAGTGGACATGCGGTCTTAAAAATTATAAAATGGCAGACTTTTTTGCACTCCAGCTCATTACACACAATTGGCATTTCACAAACATTGATCCCTTGATTACCAAGCACAAGCATAAATATGATCAAATCAGCCATCAAGTATACGCAGAAACCCAACAGGCACAATCAGACATATAGGGCCTATATATAGGCTACACATGTGGTACACAGACTGAAATACTGCAAAAAATATTTGAAATAATTTTTTTTATATTTTTTCTATTACTGTATTACTCAGTCCTACAATAAATATGTATTTTGTTAGCAATTTTTTTTACTTTGACTGCTATTTTGACTTCTGTTTAGGTTTAAATTATAATTCACATGGTTAAAACATGCAATTTTATGTTGCTTCAGTTGGGGTTTACAGTGTTGTTGTAACGGTTTCAGCACCACCGGCCACGCCCCCCATGTCGTCACCGCCAGCTCGCTTCACCCGTTCCCTCTCCCTGTTTTCTGAACTCAGTTTCCCAGCATGCACCACACATCCACCATTTTTGATTAGTCCACACCTGCATCACATCATCAGGATTCTATTTAAGTTTGCACCTTTTTGTTCTTCCCGGTTCAGTCTTGTTGTCTTCACTGCAATTCTTTACCCCGATAAGTATACTTACCTGTTTTTGAAATACTTACCTGTTTTTGGATATTCCTGTTTTTGAAATACTTACCTGTTTTTGGATATTCCCGTTTTTGAAATACTTACCTGTTTTTGGATATTCCTGTTTTTGAAATAAACTCCTTTTTCTTATCTACCTCCGTGGTGTGCTCTCCGTCTACCAGAACCCTGACAGTAGACTGAACCACACACCATGACCACACCACAGACTTCTCCCGGTCCTTCACCTCCAGCTCCCTCTGATCCCCTCTCTGAACTGGTCACCCTACTCCGGAACCAACCCGCACCTGCACTCCTTCCGTCTAACCCACCATCGGCGTCTAGTCCCATGGCCCTACCCAACCGATATACTGGCTCCGTGGAGGAG
Source organism: Triplophysa rosa (assembly GCF_024868665.1). Classification (NCBI taxonomy): domain Eukaryota; kingdom Metazoa; phylum Chordata; class Actinopteri; order Cypriniformes; family Nemacheilidae; genus Triplophysa; species Triplophysa rosa. The sequence continues at coordinate 8,400,920 of NC_079891.1, forward strand.
TGTAGCGGGTTCTGTCTCCAATGTGAGCTCTACATACAGTTGCACCCCGGTCAATTCTCCAC